>NC_141891.1:33621079-34246732 GCF_030686135.1 Camelina sativa
GTATGAACAAGAAATATGCACAATTTAGGTTTTAGCAATTTTACTTTTCTTAGATAATTTAGAAAATTTCCTTTTACTTAGCTTTTCCTTTTCCAATTAGGAAATTAAACAAATAGTTTAGGGACCTAGACTTTCTCTAGAATCCCGATTTTAATTTAGATTTTTAGGGTTCATGCAGCTTGATTATATGCAGAAACAGTTTATGTAATAAACGATTTTATAATACCCTATAAATGGTTCAATGCTCTTCTTATACTAGGTTCGATTTTACCAATCCTAGAAACAATATCTATGCAGCCGATTTTATAATTTCTTATGCATGATTCGATTTTTTTTATAACAATTATGCATGCATCAAATCAAACAATCAACAACAAGCAATACAACCGGATTTTAATCAAAATATAGTTGGTGCAATTGCAAACAAACTAAACAGCCTAAAGCCTTCCACAATCCGATTTTAAGTTTTAGGGTTTTAGGAAAATAAGAACTTGTTTGTTGATTGTCTACTTAGGATTAGGGGTTCTTATAGATTAAGTACCAAATTCGATTTTATAGGTTCTAAGGAGGTTTAATCATACCGTTTGGGGTCTGACTGGATATGAACCGGGAGCTAAAGACCTCGGTTTTAACCTTGCTTGATTCCCGAACAGAACTTCCCCCGGACCACGAACCTCGAACAAAACTCCAACAAAACTTTGATCACGAACCTTGCTTGCCCTTGAACACGAACTGATCGCCGAACATGAGCTTCAACGAACAAGGACTAAACCACGAACATATCATACGTCCGAACAGCCGCAAAGTTTTCAAACGAATAAGGGAAAAAGAGGCGGTGGTTTTAGGGTCTGATCGGGCAAGAGATAGAGGCGGCGGCCGATTAGGGTTTTAGGGTTTTACTCAACTAGATCTTTAGGGCAATCGTGTTGTAAACTAGAGAGTTTAGGGAATGAAATTTCTTGTCTTATTCTTATTATTAATCACGAGGTTACATATATATTTATAGTCAAGGGCAAAGCCCAATTACATAAGGAACATAAACCGACCTAGACTAAAGGCCATGGCCGATGGGCCTTATGGCCTTGGACGGACACGGGCCATGTACGGGCCATGTATGGGCTTGGTTATGGAGTCCATCCATTAAGTGGTTTATAACATTTCGCTAAAAACTAATCAAGAATTATTTATTACGAGTACTATATTTGTGTTAATATTTTCATAAATATGGTAACGACTCTTTGGTAATTTCTCTATGTTAGCACATCAGCATGGGAGTAGAGTTTACTCAGTATATTAATTGCTAATTTGCTATGTGTCACAGTTTTGACAGTGATTACTAGATTTTGACCCGTGGTATATTGCAACACAATATTTTTATGACAAAAAACTAAATTTTTTAAAATTATATTTGTTTGTTAGTTTTATTTCTTTTACACAGAGTTTAAGATTGTATAATTATATTTTGAATGTTAATTCTAAAATTTGACCAGTTGTATACCGCATACAAGACAAGATAATTATTTAGTTTTATTTATAATAATGTTACATTTTTACTGTATCTAATTTCATATGGTCATAAAAATTAAAATTTTAGTGTTTTTAAATTTAACTTGTAAAAAGATGATTCTTACATTATTATATTTTTAAATTTTTAGTGTTTCTAAATTTAACCTGTAAGTTTAATGATTTTTAGATTAACCCGTAAAATAATTATATCCGTAAAAGTTATTATGCAGCATACCGTAGATTAAATTATATTATAAATACTCTTTTTTATTAGATTTAACCCGTGAAATAATTATTTTTTACATTTTTTATCAGCAAATTAATAAGCATTAAAGATTTTAATTGTTCATATAAAAAAATATAGTTATTATTGAATATTAGAGATTTTATAGGGAAAAAGTATTGTATAGGTATTTTTCACATGTGTTATTAAACGTAATAAATTTCTAAATTTTTTTAGGAGATTATAAATCTAATTGGTAGAGACATTTTAGGAATCTATTTAATTTTTTTTGTGTAATTTTTAAGGATTAACTTTGTAAATAAGTATAACTTAAATGGTTGAACACCAAATGTACTTCAATATGTTAATATAGATCAACAAAATCAGTTAAAGTAAAATTTAATAGAAGCTGTAAAAGCATTAGTAATAGAAAATAAAATAAAAAGATAAAAATAAATAAATAAATAATCATTTTCAATCATTATTTTTCCATTTTGCAAAACAATAAATTAAATATATAACCTTTAACTATTTGCTTCTCAGTGCTAAGTTAATTGTTATCTTATACTTTTAAAATGTAAGATAAATGTTATTCATTTAATATATCTATTTCCATTGCTTACTTCAAATATTTAAAGATATTAGAAAAATAATAATGAAATCTTGCATAAAATCTTGAATAAAAAGCCAATTTAGGATTTTTTATTACTTTCAAAAGGGTATAGATTTCATGGAGTGATGAATGCATTTAATTAGTTCTTTTGTTGTATATCTTTTGTTGTCAAAAAAAAAGAAGAAAAAAAAATGTATGCATTTAATTAGTTCAAATCTAATTATCTCTTTAGTCTTTACATACCATCCCTTAGACCAATACTATTCTGTAACTTATGATTTATGGACCAGAAATTAATATCCTTATCTCCAAATTCTTTTCTTCAAAGAAATATATATAAGATCTTCAGCTTATTTCGAAATAGATGAACTAATCAATTATCTTACAGAGGACATTAAGAAGGAAACTAGAAAACATGAAAGTATGGAGAGAACACCTTCACTTATATTCCAAGTTAGCTTGCTTATTATATTCGTCGTAGGTACGTTATATATTTAGTATACTTCCAATTGTTATATTCCATTAGATAAAAGAGAAATTATATACATATGTCACACTCACATGGAAATGCATGAAAAGAAAATGAATAACATTTTTCAGAGAATAGTTACATATTCTTTTAAAATTAAGAATTAAGTAAGATTAAGTTTTTCTTAAAAAAATTCTTATTGTTATGTTAAAATTTAATACGGTATCCAATATTTCTCTAGTTGTGAATCAGACAAGAGCATTTTCATGCAACGACAGCTTAAGCACATGCAGTTACGAGGGGGTGCCACCTTCACCCCCTTCACCTCTTTCACCTCTCAAAGTTTGCAGCGGTGGAACTAGAACAATGTGCAGTTATATTTGTCCTGAGAAATGTTGTGATGCGAACTGCGCACAAAAATATAAAGGTGGGCGTGGATTTTGTAATATTTTTGGTAATATTATTTTGTGCCAATGTCAGTACCCTTGCTAAAACTGGTTGAATTTTTTCGAAAAAACAATTGTCTTTCTTTTCATCTTTTGTTATTGTATGTTCAATAATCTCATATAATAAAGAAGGTTCCTCCAAAAATTTTCAACCAAAAAGTGACATATGTCCCCTCTGTCCCTATGTTGTAGTAAGGTAGGGTGGTTCGCTTGAGTTTCTCAACCATCACTAAATTAAAACCATTCATTTTGTTCATATAAACTTCTAAATAGATTTTAAAACATTTCATGAAAAACAACAATCATGAAAAACAATTGACGATCCGTCAATTGGCAATTATACATAAAATAGAAATCCGTCAATTGGCAATTATACATAAAATAGAAATCTGTGAGCCTCTTGGGAGCTAAATACGGAAAAAAGCAAGCTAATATAAACATACGATCTTACGATGAAGAGTGAGAAAATCAGCTATTGATTCAGCATAAGTAAATCTGCATAAGACTCGAATAAATTTATATATATATATATATAAAGTATAGTTTACTCACTCCTGGTGATGCCACCTCAACATATCCATTTATTTCGTAAGCCCATTTCTTGAAAAAGCCCATATTTTCGAACAGAGACATTTGTTTTTAAGCCCAGTCCGTTATATCAATTTTGACACATTATCAAGTAAGCCCTGTTTTTTTTGGCCGCCGACAATTCGCGACGATACTCCATAGACGACGGTACTGAGGACCTAAAGCGTCCCTGCCCTTCTCCATCCTCCACACCCTTTTGCTGTCTTCGCTCTCTTTGATCTTTTTTATAACGTCTTTCTCTTACTGTAATTTATTCCCTTCAATGCTCGCTCTTTCAATTGAAAACCCACTACGATATCTTTAATTCGTGTATCTATATAATGTCTTCTTTTGCAATGTTGTTCTTCATATATTTGTCTTCGTCTCTTTGATTTCTCATTACTAAATTGAATTCCTCTGTGGTTTCATTCAAGAATCTCAAAGCTGGCCGCCTTCACTAACAGATCGTCGGAAGGATGCTTCGTCACTGGCCTGCTCGCAATGTCAAAAAGGAGGCCAACTCATGGGCGTCGACTTCCTACTTATTGATGAGAAGGTTGTTTCCATCTTAACTAGACTTTTCATGTTTTCATTTTTTTACAAATCTATCTAATTTGAAGTTTTTTTTATAGAGTTGTGTCATCCAGGGGTCGATTAATGTGACCCACCTTTCAAAATTTGAGAACTCGCTACGTGATGGAGCAATATATATTGTGTCTGACTTTGAAGTCACAAGAAGCAACTCCCGTTTTAAGCTAACTGATTCACCCTTTTCAATACGCTTCACACCAAGAACTGTTTTTGATCAAACTGAAGAGTCTTTTGGTAGCATTCCGAAAGAGTTTTTCAGGTTTCGGACTCATGAGCAATTAGCTTCTCTTGCCAACACCAATACAGATCTTCTAGGTGTGTTTATTTTTCCCATTGATTCAATATTCCCCTGTTTGTATATTTACTGTATCTCTCCCTATGATAACTTTCGTAATCGACCTCTCATAAGTTGACTTCATGACTGTTTTTGCTCTAACATTAGATGTAATGGGCGAAGTCTGTTCCAGCAAAGTATATCGGAATGGAATGACACAAACGTTGGAGAGGATGTTAGTCCATCTATGTATTGAAAGGTCAGTTCCCACTGTCTTCTATGTCTTTAGTTCAGTGATGTATTTGGTTCTTATATTTTCCCTTCATCATTACTTTCATCACATATTTTCTTTTATTGCAGTGGGGAGAAAGTGCGATTAAGTGCCTTTGACGATCATGCGTCGTCATTGGAGAAGGTTTTCAGCGAGAAAGATGGAGGGACTAACATATTGCTAGCTACAAATCTAAACCCAAAGTTGTTTGGAGGTGCATCACTTGATTAACTTCATTCATTTACAGTTGACTTTATGCCATTTTTACTTCGCATGACAACTTACCCAACGTTTCTCCACATGTGAAATCTACCTCAATGCCACGTCTGGGACAAATTTTATACAGAGGGAGACTTAGCAACAACTAAACAGTTTGCTGATAGGTAATGAAAAGGTTTAGCCTTATTCGTTGAGATTCAGTCATTCATACGATGTTTTAATTCCCTTAACCATACTTACCTACATGACTAAACAGGCTAAAGGGGAAAGCAAAAGCAGACGCTAACCCAATTTCATCATTTCATGGAGTATCGAAGATTCAACAAGTGTCCATTCATGATCTGAATCAGTTTGTTGCAACTGGAAATCCACAGGTTTGACTCCCCTCATTTAGTAGCTTAATTAATCGAACATATATAACCGTTCATGTAAACTCTATAATCTTTACCTCATATTTCTTTTACAAAAACCACTCATGCGTTAACTCTATCTAATTTGTTTTGTATTTGTAATATATTAGGAGGTAGAATTCCTATGCATCGCAACAGTGACGGACATTCAAACTCAGCATGGGTGGTATTTTATTTCATGTGCTGCTTGTGGGACAAAAATGCTGCAGAAATCGTCGTCTCTAACATGCAATAACTACAAATGTGGCTCAACTACCGCTGTTGGAGATGTGAAGTAAGTTTGTTCTTTCCTTTTTGTATAGATTTCTCAGCTTAAAAACAGTATGCATACTCTAACCATGTCATAACATGCAAGATACCGTGTGGAACTGGTTGTGGACGACGGCATAATCACCGGCGTTTTTGTAGCCTTTGATAAGGACATGGTGAAGCTAATCAAGATACAGACATCCACACTCTCTTCTCAGATGGTATGTAAATAATCTACTCAACTATTCATGTTTGTTCATTACTTGCAAACATTTTATTTTAAAAGACACCATCCTAATTTTTTTTCTAAATTCTTTTTGTTTTCTTCAGACTGACGGCAAATTAATCTCAGACTCTTATGCTCCAATACCTCAAAAAATCTTTGATATTGTTGGAAAGAAATTTACTTTCCAGATTAAGCTGGCTGACTTCAATTTCACTCCTCACCATCAGTCATTTACTGTATCACGTATTTATGAGACTATTGAGGTGCCTCCTGGTCCAACCTTCCGTCAGGTAATCTTAAAACCACACCTATACAACTCTCGGTTTCGATTGACCTCATTGTTTTCTTAACTATTTAATGTCTTAAAATGCAAGCACTGAATTTAGGTGTTACTGGGTGTGCTAACATTCCAACTGAGCCAAACTTGAGAAGCACATCCTCTACAGCAGATAAGACATCAATTGAAAACACCTCTGGTTCTGGATAAGAAGATTGTTGTCAAGGAGCTCAAGGCTAGATATCAAGTTTTGCTTTTCAATTCCAGACTTAAGTTATTTCCTGGAAAGCTTAAGTCTAGGTGGTCTGGACCTTTTGAAATCAACGAAGTTCTGCCATTCGGAGTTACCATTCTTCTGAACAAGGATGATAGCGAATTCACTGTAAATGGTCAGAGAGTCAAGAAATATTTAGCTGATCAAGTCCAACCAGAGGGGTCTTTGTGCTCCTCTATGAACCTCAAAAAGCATAAAAAGCTGAAGAGTCAAGCTAAGGACTTTAAACAAGCTCACTTGGGAGGAAGTCCCAAAGATATCACTGTAAATATTTTCCTTAGGAATCCTTGTGTTTTTGATTGTTGTTTTTAGTTTTCTGGTATTCAGAAATCTGTAGAAGAGTATGGACAACAGAAAAAGGAAAAAAGTGAATGTAGCAGTTAGAAGAGTGAGTTCCGAATCAAACCGAGTATGATGAGACTTACAGAAGTGAAGTTGAAAAAAAAGAGGAAAAGTTACAGAAGAGATATTGTTCCCTAAACTTACACATGGATAAAGGAGTGAAATGAAAGGAGGAGATAGAATAACGAGTAACCGCACTTATAACCATCATTTTTCTCAACCACCCATTCTCACCCACGTGAACCTCCTCCCCTAATTCTCTTCTTTTCCCACGTGAACATCCCATCTCTCTTGTTCCCTCTCCCTAGACACATCAACTTTCTGTCACCTTACCTCACCACCACTCACCTACCACACTCTCTCTCTTTGCTCCCCATGCTCGACACTCCTTTCCCCCTTCACCCTCTCCATCTCTCATTATTTAAAAGACACTATCTTCACTCTTTCTTCCCACCAACCAAAGATCATTTACTCCATCACACTCTCTTTCTTCTTGTTTGATCCCACACGACCGGCGTCCCCTTCACCAGATAAGCTTGACCGCTGTTTGATCTCACGAATTTTGATGTCTCACTCGACCGGAGATCCTAACGACTCGACCGCCGACATCTCTTGTTCCCTCGAGCCGAGATACGGCCACTCGACCGTCGTCTCTGTCGCTAGTTGAACCACCGCCAACGCATCACGCTCGCGACTCACCCGCTCGAGCCACACACGACGCCACTCGTCAATCCAGAGATCCATGTCCCACTCGAGCCACCTCTTTTGAGTCGATCTGTGTCCCACTCAACCACTGTCTTCAACTTGTCTCCTTCGAGCCAACCTGGTGAAACACGACCACAGGAGTTTCCATCTGCCCCCGAGTCGTACATTCTCCACTCGATCCATTCGAGTTCCATCCAGCTGTCTTGAACCGTTATTCTGAACCACGACAACTCGATCCTCGCTGCTTCACTACTCAATCTGATCCACATTCACTCGATCAGCGTGAAGCTGCAACTCTGTCGAAGCTGTTTTCTCATCGTCTCTCTCGAGTCACCCCCTTCATCTCCGGAGAACCAACACCCTTCCGCTCGAACCGCCTCCGAAGTCATCTGCTCGAGCCGTCTCAATCTGCACCATCGAGCATACTTGAGCCACCATGTTGATGCATCCGCTTGAACTGTTGTGTTGCTGTACATCAAGCCGTACATCGAGTCAAGACACGCTGGCTCAGCCGCCTCCCTCGAGTTGTACTTCCTCCACTCGATCCAGTTTCATCACCACTCCTCCCCATCGTATCGTTCAGACTTGTTTGAAATTCCACTAACCTCGCTCTAGCCATCACCAACCTCGACTCGATTCAACTCGACCGAGAATTTAACTCACCGCCACCTCGCTGACCCCGACCTGCTACTCGTTCGGTTTATCCTCTCTTCGCACTTTCAAGTATTTCATAATTGCTCTTGTTACTTGCTTACTAACATATTAACATTTAGCTTCGAGTCCATCATGTCTCAATGAAACAGAAAAAGTACTGAGCTCATACATGAAATGAGAGAGGCGTATGGTTGTGTGGGTGGAGAACGCTCATCACCTGAGTCAATGACAAAGCGTTTCTTGAAAATGAAGAACATGGTCAAAGAAACTGTTGACGGTTCTCGGCAGGCAGCGGGGTCAAGCAGACCAGTCAAACCGCTCACCAAGAGAAAGAGTTGTTGAAAGAGACCGGTACCAGCTTCTAACTCAAGAGAGGAGGACAGTGATTACGAACAGGAGGAACCTGAGTTGTGTTCAGGAAAAGCGTCCAGGAAATCTGTAAGACGGAAAGCATCTGAGTTGAAATTGACTCCCAAGGAGTACTATGAGCTGTTTCAGCAGTTGGAGTTCAATTGAACAAGATATCCCCATGTTGAGACGATGGAGCAACTCGGGATTGCGGAGGATGTTTAGTATCTATTTAGGCAGTGCTAGGGTTGTTAAAACGGCTTAAAGTTAGAGGGTTAGCCCGGCTCGTTTTAATAGTTCGGACTCGTAGCCCTGTATTTTTATTAGTAAAATTTTCAAGCTTATTTAGGGTTGAGCGTATAAAATTTCGAGCCCATCAGAAGCTGGCCCTGTTTTTTTTTTTTTTTTTTCTAAACAGTTTGTTTCAATACGACAACATTTTAAGTTTTTTTTCTAAACGAAAAAACTTTTTTTTTCTCTTCCTCTCAAAGACGATTCACAGTAGCAAAAACACACAGATTCATTTTACAAAATATCTTCAAGCTGTAATATGTTCCTCTCATCTGCAACAGAGGAACATTTTTTCTCTCATCTATTCCTTTTGTCTCAAACAACAAATGTTTTCTTTCTATTTTCTCTTCTGAAGCTTTTAAAGGTTTGATTTTATTTTTCCGTTAAGAACTAAGCTTATTAGTTTAAAGTTTGTTAAATTAGTATATCTTGAGCTATATTGTTTGACCAGCCTGAAGGAATCAATCAATCAAACAAAAACTATTAGTGCTTGATTCGTGTTTGATTTAGGCAAGATTAGTGCTTGATTCGTGTTTCCCAAACTATTTTATGTCGCAATTTCCCAAACTATTAGTGCTTGATTCGTGTTTTCCAAACTATACAGCTCGATTTTGACCTTTCTGTTTATGAATTTTGTGTTGAAAAAGGATGGTTCGTTTATTTATTTTTTTTTACAAGGGAAAAGGGAAAACAAAGTTAAAAAAAAAATGAAAGAAAGCTACAGGGCCAGGGTTGGGGAGGTTTCAGCCCTTTAGAATTAATTTGACAGGGCTTTTTTTTTACTAAGAGTTTTAAAAGGCTGAATATATATAGGGTCAAGACTGGACAGGATTTTAAAACCGCTTTTAACATCTCTAGGCGGTGCCATCTGGAGAGAATCATGAATACCCCCAAGCATGGATACAGGGAGGAGACAATCCAGTTCCTCTCTACTCTAGATGTCCACTTGTATGCGGATGAGCAGGGCACGATGTCTGATAGAGGTCTGGGTTACATTTCATTCCGCATTCACGGCCAGTTCTACACTCTTACCTTCAGGACCATCAAAGAGATATTTGGATTTCCCAGCGGAACGGAAACTATGCCGCAGATTAATAGGAATGAAGTATCAGCACTCTAGGCAACGATTGGAAGCACGCCCACATTCACTTCATTGAAAACAAAGGCGATCAACCTGAGAAGCCCAATGTTGCGTTACTTCCAAAAGGCGATTGCAAATGCATTTTATGCCAAGGAGATTAAGGGATACATCATGAATGGTAGGCTTGAGATAATTGATCTAGCACTTAAGGGACTCTCATTCACTGCAATGGATGGCACCGAGCTGCAAGGTGATACGTCCAACACTTTCGTCTCGTTATACCTTCTCAACTACATAATGTTGTACAAGTCTTGGGTCTCGAGACTCAACAGAAACCACTCCCCAGGAGTGATGTGCATGGGCGGCATGGTGACTTGGTTTTTTGAGGCTGCTGGTGTTCCACTACTATCCGAGTTATGCACTCTAGAGTGGGGTTTGAGGCAGTGACGGTTACTTTACAAGTTTGTGCATCCTGAGGTCGGTCCCTCGAGATTACTCCTCCCTTGCGTCGAGTTGACTACAATCTTGAAGGGTAAACATGTTGAGTTCATCCCTCCCACGGACACTCTGTACGAGTCTGGGTATGAGGTGCAGCGAGTAGAAGTGGCAGAAGCGAGGACCGACCCAATGGAGGAGGACACAGAGGAGTACTGCCCAGAGCAGTTTCACTTTGAGGAGTCCTCAGAACCGAGAATGGCTAAGGGGGTCATGGCAGCTCATGAACGCCTCAACAAGCTTCAGCGATGGGGAAAGGCAAGAGACAAGGCCCCTAGCAGCTTCACGAAGACGTTCACGAACTTCATGCGCAAGTTCAGCTGTTCGACATCCACTACCACCATCCCAATGTCTATCCTCAAGAACACCAGACCAATGCCAGGACGTGCCTCTGCGAGCCTCGAGCGAACTCGCCAACGAACACCCTCTCCGCTCCATTCTCCAGCTCGCCAATCTTCATATGTGTCTCGGCAGCGTCAGCCTTCACTCGCTCCTTCACACCACTCGTCACATGAGTCTAGGGAGAGACGAGGTTCGCGAGGTTCCAGAGCCTCCTCAAGTCATTGGTCAGCGTGTCGTTCTGCAGCTCAAGATGAGCAAGGGGTTGAGGTTGAGCAGCGGGATGAAGCTCATGGTGCTTATCAGGGCATGCACGGGGTTGAGCAACAGATCAAACATCAAGGAGGTTGTTGTGTTGGTATCAAACCACGGTGAGTCCAGAGTCAATGACATGCAGTGTGATGAGCAGCCGAATATGTATCAGAACACACAAGTAGTTGAGCAGCACGTCGACCAACCAGCTAAGGTCACTCTTGCGGATCCAGAACAAGTCAAGGGACAAAGTCAGTTTCACGCTTCTCCTTGGGCGAGCACCGATTCTTTCTTCTACTAGTGAGGTACTCCTACCTTTCCTTTGTATATACCATTTCATTCATGCATTGTTTGTGTTGTGATTCTTAAATCTTTCTGCAAATTTTTCTTCCACACGAAACTGTGTAATTTACGTTTGGGGGAGAGTTTGAGATGATGTATATGATGTTGTTTTTTGTGATTCTTATTTCAAATTTTTGCATCATATCATGTTTTTGTCTGCATCCATCTATTTGCATAGAAAAACAATGAAAATTTGAAAAATTGAAAATTTCCACTAAAACAGAGTTTTCATGTAGTTTGTACTTTCATATTAGGATTGAGTCTAATATTATTCATATAGGGTTGTTGCATTTAGCATGGGGTTGATGATGATTGTAACCTTGTTAGCATGCTGAATTCAATAGGATAGGATCAAGGCCCTTGTTATTTGTTCTTTGATGCATGTTGATTTAACTTGAAATGTAAAACTGAACCAGGTTTTGAATTCTCAAAATTGCATTCTAGTCTTGATTGAAGCATGTTTTGAATTAACGTTATTCCCTATCTACCTGAACCTAATCCTGACTTGCAATTATCTTGTTATTCATTGAAGTTGAACTCATGGATACCATATACATACTTGGATTGTCTTTCACCTTTTTACCATCCCTGAAAATCCAAGTAGCTGATTCCTATATTTGGAACAGTTCCCGTACCCTTAAGCAACCGTTCTTTCAAGACAATTGTATTCTTGAGTGTCAGGCTTTTTCCGAGTTGAGCTTGTTAGAAAGTGTTAGGTTTTAACCAACAAGAGTAGGATCCTGTGTAGTTCTAGTTTGCTTTATCCGGACTAGTAGGACTAGGTGAGAACTTGATTTTGGGTATTGGGATTGGATTTGTGCAGAAAAGTTAAGAGTAAAAGAGAAAGTGAAGGGTAGAAAGTCTTTAGGAGGGGGATGTGTTTTCAAATTTTATAAGTCTAGTAAAGGATTTGGGTTGAGCAAAGAAAAAAAAAAGTTATTGGTTCTGGGCATAAAATGAAAAGATTAGACAAAGAAGAGAAAGTAAAACGCTTAAGATGTCTAGAGTCCTTAGTGAACAGAAATTTTTTTTCCCAATCCGCTAGAATGATTGACCTCATTCTTAGACTAAGTGCAAAAAGAATAAGAGAATAGCTTTGAGATGATGTTACTAATGAAGGGTAGATAGGACCGACTTCTGGGTTAGAATGTTAGAGCTGAGTTTCCTTGGGGACCTTTGGGTAGACATGGCGCTGCTCTTGTATGTATCAGTTGATTTCAACCTTTAGCCTTCTTTTAAGCTCAACTCCTCTTTATGAGAGAACCTTGTTCTGTATTGATAAAACCACTTGAGAAGGAGACCATCTTTGTCTCTGACCTTTTACCCTAGCCAAATGAGTTCAATGACATTGCATAGCTTGATTCATGGTCCTATGTTAATGACTGTTAAAGGGAATGATTGATAGGATTGCATGTGTAGATTAAAGATTGGAATCATTTCAGGTTTTGACGAACTTGTCTAAATTTTGTAAATAAAGTTCCCTCACCATGCATCATAGAATTAAAAACCCAGACCTTGATTCTAACTACTCTATTCAGCATGTTTTAGGTTCTGAGACCCCATCTTCACACCTCTCTTCCATACTTTTTTCTTGATCGTTTGCTTGAGGCCAAGCAAAGAATAAGTTTAGGAGAGTTGATATGTCTATATTTTGTCTCTCCTTAGCATATATTTATCATGCATTTAGCTAGGATAACTCATTGTTTTGCATCATTTTCTAGTCTCTTTTATACACTTTGCATGTTTAGGTAGTTCTTACATCATCTTTGCATACATTGCGCATTTTGGAGTATTTCAGGTATCTAGGAGACGTCGAAATTGCATCACTCGAGCCACCCGTTCGAGCCGCTCATCACTCGCTTCCAATCGACCAAGCTCGAGCCGCCTTGCTGCACCGACTTGATCGCACCTGTCAGGAAGAAAGACGCTCTGTCTTACAAGCTTCAGGAGATTCCCAAACCAACTCTTTACCTTGTCATTTTAAGTTTTAGGGCTTTCCATGTTTGACTATATATACATTTTGTTATGTCTTTGCCCAAGACATCTTTTATCTTGTTTTTTCTTAAGGTTTACCTAGCCACCTAAAACATTTTCCGATTTTGTAATCCAGATAGCTTTGATTTTATTGAGTTTTTGCATTGGATTTCTTATATAAAGTTGTTCATCTCATTTTTGTCTATCTCATAATGCTTGATTCAATGTTTTCTGGGTTTGCATCCTTGATGATGATTTCCGGATCTGAGTAGTGTTAGAGTTCTTGAGGATGGGATAAATTAGGTGGAGAATCTTAGTATGTAGGGTGTTTAAGTTTAGATTTGTATGATTCTCTTCTGGACTAGAGTTAGAAATACTAGTTTCTCTCTCATCAATTGGAACTAAGTCTTAGACATTTCCACACCCAAAAGGTGTTTGATGAAATGTCTGACCAACTAGTGCCAGAGACTTACATTCCTAGCCTAAGAGATTAGTTGTCTAGGATGTTTGTTGACGTGAGTGAACTTGTTTGTTATGCCTGTTTGATCATGTTTCTCTAGTGAGAGCTAGGTTTGGAAGTGGTTGAGTCTGAGTAGCTTCTGTCAAGAGATTGGATTAGCCAAGTCGTGATGTTCATTATTTAGGGATAGTTTGCTTGTGGCATGTCAAAAACTCTGTACACTAGGAGAATCTACCGACATCAATTACTTCCATCCATAGAACTTCTATCTTTTTGATTGATATTGCATTCCTAAGACCGTTTCTGATCTTGCTATCCAGTTCATGCTTAGAATCGTTTTTGCTTTTACTAATTCATGTTCGCTTCTTGTCATGCATTTTTATTTCTAGTTATGTAGTTCTCTTCTGTTTTGCATTCTGATCATTCTAGGATTGTTAGATAAAAAAAAATCACTCTTAGAATTGGCTTGACTTGTGATACGTTGATTGCATCTTGATTCCTAGCAACATCCCTTTTGGATTGACACCTTAAGTACTACAATTACATAAGGTTAATTGAGACCTACTAAGAGACACAAAAATTCTAGTATCAGAATATTTTTAAATGTATTCATATAGTCCACAGATTAACTAATTAATCTATAACATTTTTTTGTAACCAACATATATTTAATCTATAACCTATTTTGTAACCAACTTATAAAAATTATATAGTCTACAAAAAAAAGTTGTGTACTTCCGTTTCATTAGATAGAGGATTGTTAGTTGGCTATATTCTTTATTGATTTTTTTTTTGTTTTGGTTATGGTGCAAATTCACCCTTTTTAAAAAACTTCTAATAAAAAAAATGCATTATATATAATAAAAATAATCTTTCCTACTAACTAATCAAAAAGAGCTCACTCCTCATATTACATAGAACAATGTAAATATCTAAAAGTTAGTATTTTTGTAATTGTATTTAATAGTTTTTTACCACTTGGTTTTCATTATTTGGATATATATCTGGATATTGTTAAGCCGGTGGTGTTGGAGGATGTCAATGGGATTCATACCCACGGAATATACTATTGTAATTTTTTTTGAATTTTAAACAGTTAAAGGATTAAAAAAAATTGTCTCCTACTTCCTCCAAAAAAAGAAAAAAATAAATAAAAATTATCCAAGTAGAATAACTTTACATACATCTAGATTTATTGAAAACAAAATTAAACAATTAAAGAATTAGAAATTTTATATGCAAAAAAACTAACTAAAAAACAAACCTGTCCAACGGGCGGGCATCTCCCTACTATTGCTATAAAATTTACTACTATATTCTTGATTTGTGGATCACATACTTCCAATGAACCAAACTAAAAAGGCCAGATAAATTTTTATCCTGAGATTTTTTTTTTTTTTACATGTACATAGATACGTACATGATCTTTTTGTTTTTGGTTTAAAAGTGTGTATCGTTTTGAACTTCACTGCATTTCTTTAGATCATAAATACATATTTTAACCCCAGTCAAAACTAATCTAAGCATAAATACCTGTTTTTGTTTTCAATGAGAGAGAGGCTTTTCCAGTCTGAGAAGAGCTCGTCTGCGTGTGAAACACGTTGTTTTGAATTCTGTCCTAGACAAAAATCGAACTCGGGGCTTGAATTGAGACATGACTGGTCTGATTCTGATCGGAGAGGGACTCTCTCTTCGGAATGATGAAGATTGTGAGATGATTTTGAGGTTACTCTGCTTTTAAAACTCATCGTGAAGATTATTAAAAGTAAAAGGAAATAAACGTTTTTGACGAATGGTCTTAATAAAAAAATTGTGAGGTGTAGTAAAGAAGAGCAACAAGGTTGATATGTATATATTTTTTATTATACTACATTTTGAACCCACGCTATGCGTTGGTTTATTTGATATATTTTGATGAACTTATATATGATTGATGACCTTTGATGAAATATTATTTTATAAAAATTTTAATTAGTATTAAGGAAAAAATAAATTTCAGATACACCATTTTGAAAAAATATAAAAATCAGTTTGTTTAAAAATCATAAATCTAACTCGACGTCCCGGTGAGACGGATCAAACTAGTGACCTCACATATCCTAAACCATTTTTTTGACCACCAGAAAAACGAAACAATTTTATAATCATGAATTTATCTCGTTTTCATATTTAATTGATTGCTACCACCTATATTTTCATGTTTTTTATTCAATATTTTTTTATTTTTCATATTCTTTCTTGTCATTTTCATTGTCAAATTTATGGTAATTGTCATCGTTACTTTTACTGTCAGGTTCTTCGTTATACTATTCTTCTTTTTCTTTGTCAACTTCTTCACATTCTTCCACTGAAAAACTTTTTTTAGACTACCACACAACTTATTAACCCATAAAACTCCAAGACCAAAATTATTTATTTTCTCATAAAATTTGTGCAATTCATAAAGACCAGAATTGATGTGATCGCAGGACGCGACCTCGGCCAAGAAGACCAAGACACGCCGGAGACGCCGGACGCGACCGAGATGCCTGACCAAGACGCATCGGACGCGACCAGGACAACCTCTTCAGACGCGGCCAAGGCTCCAACAATCCTTCCCGGAGCCATCACGCGTTCCAAGAGCTCAGCAAAGACGGCCAAGCAGCGGCTCAACCTATTTGTCCGAACATTAGTCCAAAGCCAGCCTCCCCATGAAGACTCCGAAGGCTCAGTCCGCTTAGTCTTCACTCTTACCCAAGAGTGAAGACGGTTAAGTCGTTAAGCAAGGAAGTGTACTCTTTTTCCTCACTCCGGGTTTGTCCCAATGGGTTTACCGGAGAAGGTTTTAACGAGGCATGGAGCTAAACGCAAAACGCCTAAAGGCTAAGTTGCTTCACGCGCAAGGCCAAGGCGGTTATCTCTCTTCCCCTCTTATTTTTGGTTTAATTTTTGAACTCGAGAATATTCTCTTTTTGATCCTTATGTTTGTGAACGTTGGAGAGAGTTTGTGGCTAAGCGTATTAGTCAAAAGGTGGCGATGTGTTCTCTTTGCGAAGGGGACACGTCAAAAGGACGATGTGCGGATCAAGATGAATCCGCGTGTCCTCAAGCTCCTATCTAGACCTAGCTATTTAAACTCTCCTTAAGCCTTTGTTCCTCCTTAGACTTGTATGAAAATAAAACTTTTCTTCAAGAGAGATTCTTGAAACTTGTCTCACTCTTCTCTTTCTTCAATCCGGGATTGAACCTTGAGAAAACCCTAACAAGCCTCGAACCAGGTTCGATCTTGTTAGAGACGGTATCAAGGGGAGAGCCAAACCTCTTGTGTCGTCTCTCGATCCATCCGCATTTCCCCTCACTTCGTTTTTCCATCTTTCCCTTTAATAACTTCGAGTTCTCTTTCATCAGTTCTCAAGTTTCCCACGAAACCGCCTCAAATCATTCCCACCATCGTCTTCCATCGCAGATGGCCATTCGTTCGTTCCGCAACCGTACCCTCCGATTAAACAGCCCGTGGCTTCTCGACGTATCTCCCAAACGGCTCGTTTGAATTCCTTCAAACTCCGATTCCCTTGTTTGATTCTCTCCTAGATCCGAAGCCCAGAATCTCGGTCGAGGAAAGTTTCACCGTTTGAAAGTTGACCGAGAGCTCAAGCCGCATCCGTACCGCAACCGTATCGTGACCGCATCCTCGGGTCACATCAGCTTGGTATCAGAGCTTCAAAGCTCCTACGAGGTTGTTTCTTTCCAGAACTTTCTGTTCGTTTAAAGTTTCAATCTTTGAGTTTAAAGCTTGCATCTTTTAGCTCCATAGGACTCGTTTGTTCTTTTGGGTTTAATTTGGTGCATGCTTAGGATTGTCTTTCGTTCGCTTAGGTTGTTAGATTTCATATTTGATCTTCGTGTTCATATCTCTGTTCCTTTGTGTTCTTGCGAGTCCACTTTTAGATCCTTAAAGCTAGTTTTGCGTTTTATTTTTGTGTTTCCGGTCTTAGACATAAAGCATTTCTTGTCGCGTAGCATTTTGACTTTTACTTTTGCTTTTTGCTTTATTTGTTTTAGTCATAGGTTTGAATGTGTCACAGCTGTCTTCAATCTTTGTTGGTAAAGCGAATCTTTGTGTGGCCCTCTTGAACGAGAGAGACTCGCGTGTGTTATTCTTTTTGCGAGGTTTAAATTCAAATTTACACCGCGAAGCCGCACCACGTCACCAACGACCAGTCTGTACGATGGCCGAAGAAGTTCCACCAGCGCCACCCGAGATTGGTGTCACCCTTGCCGCATTACGTACCGGCCTAGAGCAACTTGCTGATCGCCTCACGAGGATTGAACTTATGAATCCTCCTCGCGAAGATCCGTTACCCGCGAGGCGACCACGACGCGAGCTAGCGAGTGATCAGTCCGATGAGGAGTTTGAACCGAGGCCTAGACGACGACATTGCTATGATGATCAAGACGACGAAGCCCCGAGACGTTACGAGCCGAACCACAAGATGATTCCACCTACGTTCGCGGGCAAGTCAGACCCCGAGGCCTATTGTAAGACCCTGACCCTAGAAACCATACTCGGACTTAATCCCGATCATCGGACCTATCTTTTCCTGCGTCCATAAAAGGAGGCGTAAGCAAACAAAGTTTACTTAGTGGAGCGGTCATCCCGTCTCACCAGGCTCAGTTCAACGATCTCAAACTAACACAGGGAATATTCCAATCAAGTCACGCAAGTCAATCAAATACCATGGACAGTCGCCTAAATCTCTTAGACCAACCATCATTCATATTGCAATAGAAACCATAACCATAAGACAAGCAATTAACAAAACTAAATAAACCACGGGTCAAGAGAATCAACCATGGAACTTGGCCACAGTCACGCACTCACCTTCAGTATCGACCTAAGGTGTTGATCTCTCGGTTTCTATGCTCGGATCTGATCCCCGCTTCTACACGGACAGATCGATACCATTAGTATCCGAGATATATCCCATACCCATAACCATCGACGGATCAAGGTGGAAGAACACTTACCGTTCTTCTCGACTCTAGACTTAGGATCTCTCTCGGTTTAAGCTCGACAGAAACTCTCCTCTTTCTCTCTTGCGGCGGCTCTCGGATTCTTATGCGGAAATAGGGAAATTCTTAAGGGTTTTATCCCTTATATAGGATCCACGAATCGCCCTAAGTTTCCTTGGAACGATAAGTCTCACCGCCCATAACTTCCCATAATTCTTGCATCTGTCCTTATCCGATCACCTTTCCATTACCGCGAGTTTCCATTTCCCTCGGGTTTCCTTTCCCGTAGGTCGGCTTAAATCTCTGCAAGATTTCGAGTCCTTTCTAGTCCATTATCGGCCCACCGGCCAAACCATGCCACCTCGTCCATCGGCCCGGTCCATCGATCGCCGATGCAACCATTTCCGGATAGTGCACTTCACTGTCACTATCACTTCACTATCACTTCACTATCACTATACTATCACTATCACTATCACTAGGACCTCCATTCCCATTTTACTCGGACTGTCTCTCGGACTAAGTACCGAAACCTCCCATCCCTTTTCTCGGCAATTTACAAACCTGTTCGACCGAACCAATTTTCATCCAGAAACTTGCAAGCCTGAATGATCTGATCACTGTAAACTTGGGATTCCATTTCCCCAGTTCGAACGTCTGTTCACTACTTTAGTAGTTTCAAACTCTCCATTTCCATCGCTCAACCCCTTAACTGTCGGATCCTTCCGTCGATGAGTATTGGCAACTCTCGATACAATCCTCGATATATTCCTCGATAGAGTCCTCGATAGAATCCTCGATAGAATCCTCGATAGAATCCTCGATAGAATCCTCGATACAATCCTCGATAGAATCCTTGATAGAATCCTCGATAGAATCCTCGATACAATCCTCGATAGAATCCTCGATTGAATCCTCGATACAATCCTCGACTATCTCGACTCGGATTTCTCGACTATCTCGACTCGGATTTCTCGATTATCTTGACTCGGATTTCTTGACTCACCCCTACCGAGGTTCCGGGTCGTTACATTTCTCCTCTACTTAGGACTGATTCGTCCTCGAATCTTTACTCTCCTTACGAGGAATCTCTCTCTCTTGTCGAACCACTTCTTGAAGTTTACTTTCATAACTTCTTCTGGTTCCCAAGTCGTCTCCTCTATCCCTTCACAATCCCATACGACCTGAATTAACATCGTCTTTTTCTTCTTATGTGGACCTCTCGTCTTCGTACCAGTTATCCGAACTGGCCGACCGATGATGGTCATATTCACTTGCAGGTCAGGAGGGGGTTCGGAGATCACATTCTCCCGTCCCGTGATGCATTTCCTTAGCATCGACACATGAAACACCGGATGAAAAGCTGACATAGCCGGAGGTAACTCCAACTTATAGGTCATCGGACCAATCCTTTCCAGGATTCGGTACGGTCCCATGTATCTAGGCGTCAACTTAGTGTTCAGTGCTACCCGATCCTTACCCTTATAAGTCACGGTTTTGAGATAAACCATATCTCCAACCTGAAACTCCAACTCCCTTCAGCGCTTGTCCGCATAACTTTTCTGTCTATCTTGAGCTTCCTTCATCTTCAGCTTCAAGATTTTGATCTTCTCGGTCGTTTTGTCCACAAAATCCCGACCGTAAACACTACGCTCCCCTACTTGTGTCCAGCACAAGGGTGTTCTACAAGGTCGACCGTATAAGGCTTCGTACGGTGACATGCCTATACTAGCGTGGAAGCTGTTGTTGTAGGCAAATTCTGCTAACGGCAGATGTCTTACCCAATTATCTCCCCAATCCGAAACACTTGCTCGCAAAAGATCCTCGAGCGTCCGTATGGTACGCTCGGACTGCCCGTCCGTTTGCGGATGGTTGGCCGTACTCATATCCATTTGCGTCCCAAAACGCTTTTGCAAGGCCTTCCATATTCCTGAAGTAAACTTCGAGTCTCTGTCTGATACTATGCTCGCTGGAACACCATGCAACCTTACTATCTCTTGTATGTATACCTCGGCCAATTTCTCGGCCCCGTCCTTTTTGTTTATGGCCAAGAAATGCGCCGACTTGGTCAGTCGATCCACAACGACCCATATAGCATCCTTCTTGTCACACGGCGGTAAACTTGTGACGAAGTCCATGGTTATCATGTTCCATTTCCACTCGGGTATGGGTAAGTTTTGCAACAAGCCACCCGGGACCTGATTTTCCGCCTTAACTCTTTGACATGTCGGACACGCTGCGACCCATTCTGCTACTTCTCTCTTCATGCCCGACCAATGGTAGTACCTCTTCAAATCTTGGTACATTTTGGTGGATCCAGGGTGGATTGCCAACTGAGACTGATGCGCCTCCCTAAGGATTTCAGCCCGAAGGTTTTTATCCGAAGGAACACACACTCGTCCCTTAACCAAAATGGTACCGTTATTCGCTGTCTCATACTCGGTTCCGTCCACCTTGGACAAACAAATCAATTCTGCGTCTTTCTCCTGTGCTAACCTTACCCGTGTTAGCAAATCTGCCTGATTCACGGCCTCGAGGCCCAACGGTTCCAATTGCTCTGTCAATGCATTCAGCCGCAAGGTTCTGATCGTACCAACTAAGTCCTCAACTTCTTTCTCAGCACTGATAGCCGACCCTCTTCTACTCAAGGCGTCTGCTACTAAATTGGCTTTACCCGGATGGTAACTGATCTCCAGGTCGTAGTCCGCGACTAACTCCATCCATCTCCGCTGTCGTAGGTTCAATTCTGACTGAGTAAAAATGTACTGTAAGCTCTTGTGGTCCGTGTATATTTGTACCTTACCACCATACAAGTAGGACCTCCAAATCTTTAGTGCAAATACTACGGCTGCATTTTCCAGATCATGAGTTGGGTAATTCGCTTCGTGCTTCCTCAATTGTCTAGACGCATAAGCTATCACCTTCCCATTCTGCATAAGTACACATCCCAAACCTCGACCCGACGCGTCCGTGTACACTACGTACGACTCGTCCGGATCCGGTAGTGCCAACACCGAAGCACTAGTCAGCATATCCTTAAGTCTCGAGAAACTCTTCTCACACTCAGCCAACCACACATACGGTGCGTCCTTTCCCGTTAGCTTGGTCAGCGGCTGCGCCATGCTTGCGAATCCTTTCACAAACCGTCGATAGTATCCGGCTAATCCTAGGAAGCTTCTAATCTCGGAGGCATTCCGCGGTCTAGGCCACTCTGCTATGGATCGAATCTTCTCCTGATCCACGGATACTCCTTTGTCCGATACTACGTGCCCTAAGAACCCAATCTCGCGCTTCCAAAAGCTACACTTACTTAGCTTGGCGAAAAGCTTCTGCTCCTTCAACTTTTCTAGCACTATCCTCAAATGTGCGGCATGCTCCTCCTTACTCTTCGAGTAAACCAAAATGTCGTCTATGAACACGATCACAAACTCATCTAGATGCTCTCGGAAAACATTATTCATGAGTTTCATGAAAGCTGCTGGGGCGTTGGTTAACCTGAACGGCATGACCACAAATTCGTAATGGCCATACCTTGTCCTAAAGGCTGTCTTCCGAATGTCGGTCTCCTCTATAGGGATTTGGTGATATCCCGAAGCCAAATCAATCTTCGAGAAATAGGTGGCTCCTCGAAGTTGATCTAACAACTCGTCGATCCTTGGTAAAGGATACCGATTCTTCACCGTGACCTTGTTCAATCCTCGGTAGTCGATACAAAGCCGAAAGGTACCGTCCTTCTTCTTTACAAAGAGTACCGGTGCACCCCATGGTGAACTACTTGGTCTAACGAATCCCTTTTCCATTAGCTCTCCCAACTGTTTCTTTAACTCGGCCATCTCTGCCGGTGCCATGCGATACGGAGCCTTCGATATTGGAGCCGTACAAGGTTCCAACTCGATAGTGAACGGATCTGACCGTGATGCTGGTAACCCAGACAGAGGTCTGAACACACTCTCGTACTCTCGTACCACTGGTATCTCTGATAGTCCTGTGCCCGTGCCTACCTCTTCTATCATAATCGAAGCCAGGTAAGCTTCGCACCCATTACTGATTAACTGCTCGGTCTGCGTCGCCGAGACCAAAAGGTTTCCCGACAATGGCCTGATGCCCTGATATTCTAACATACCTTTCGCAGTTTCAAACAGTACAAGCCCGCGGTAGCAGTCCAAGTGAGCTCGGTGTTTGCTTAGCCAATCCATACCCAATATCACATGATGTGCCTTTACTCGGCATATGACTAAGTCTGCCGGCATATCCATACCGCTTACCATGACCGAGATACCACGTACCACCCCATACGTAAACATCACTTGACCGCCCGCTGCTTGCACTAATCCAAAATGATCTCCCGGTTCCTTCCGGAAACCTCCTTTACCAATCATATCCGGACTCACAAAACAATGCGTAGCCCCAGTGTCAAACATTACATGGGTTTCCACACCGCCCATGAGTAAGGTCCCTACACAATTCTACTTGCTAAGAACCTATCCACACACAAACAAACACACGCACACACACAATATTCACGCAAGAAAATTCACTAAGGTGAGTATCCAACTTACCAGTGATCTGCTGTGAAGTGCTCGCTTCCACCTGCCCGTCCGCGATCGAATACACTCTAGGCATAATCGCCGGCCGTTTCGGTGGTGGTGGCAACGGCAGCACCTCGCTGGCCCGTTTCTGCCCTTGCGTTCCCAACTGTGGGCAATCTGGCCGAATGTGACCCGGCTGTCCACATTGGTAGCACAGTCGTGTGTCGCTCCCCCCTCTTTGGACAGCTGCTTGCCATGTGGCCCTTCTCACCGCAATTGAAACATGTGCCCATCAACTGCCGGCACTGACCCGAGTGTCTCTTACGGCAAGTTGGACACAAGCACACACTTCCCTTACCCGTAGGTTTCCGATTCCCAGTCTGCTTACTCCCGGTTCCCGGTTCGGTTTTCACCATCGGCGCCTGCTGCACCGTGATTCCTCCAGGATTCTGCCGAGCTTCCTCAGCCAGTCCGTCCTCCAACATAGCCGCCTTCTCCACCAACTCAGCAAGACTCCCGAAGTTCCGAATCATACACCGGTTCCGGACATCCACTCTCATGCCCCGCAAGAACCGACGAATCTGAACTTGCTCCTCCACCGTACCTCTTGAGTCGGTTGAACTCGGTCTCATACTCTCGCATGGACCGGTCCCCTTGCTTCAAGTCTAGAAATTCCGATTCAAGACGGTCGATAGCTTCTTGCGGAAAATATTTCGCAAGAAACAACCCGCGAAAAGTTTCCCATGAACAGTTCGGGTTGACCATACGGTTTGCCATACCTGTCCACCACGCATGGGCTTCTCCGGACAGGTAGTGGGTAGCGATGTTCTTCCGATACTCCATCGGACAACGCACTGAGTTGAAGTTCCTCTCGAGGCGACTTCTCCACTCATCAGCCTCGGTCGGATTCGCTTCTCCACTAAAATACTGCGTACCCAACTTGAGCATGTGATCCATGATAGTCAAGTACGAAGGAGCTGCCACCACTGGCACCACATTGGGTACAGGCGGGTTTGCAGCCTGAGGTGGTGTCATCTGGTTCAGTATTTGGACCAAGGTCTCCAATACTTGCCCCATCCCCACGTTCAAAGTCGCATTAGCACTCGTACCCCCTACTGGTATCGCTCTCGTACCGGCCCCCTGGGTTCCATGCCCTCCGGTTTCCGTCCCGGTCCTCGCACCCACTTGCTCAACATTCACCGCAGCAGTGTTTGGTGCTTCCTCAGTGTTCCCTCCGACTCCTGGTCTAGCCGAAGTATTAGCCGAGTTGCGAGTGTTAGGTGCCATCTGAAATACCATAACCGATTCTAAGTTAGCGTCCAAACCAACTTAGCCTACCACACCCTATAATCTATACATGACCAGTCTTACCGTGAGACGTTCTTGGCAAGGAAGGATGGCTTTAGTAACAATAACCCATGCACCCACTATATGAACATGTCCTAGAACTATAACCGTGCTCTGATACCAAATGTAAGACCCCGACCCTAGAAACCATACTCGGACTTAAACAGACCGATAAAATTTTTCTAAGGCCGACGAATTCTATGCGCATATTAAACAAGTATAACAACAATTATGAATAACAGGTGAACTTAACTTAAACTTGCGAATTTATTAAAAATATTATGAGGTTCAATTCAACGAAATAACAACTTGTCCCATGCATGGAAATAACGAAACTAAATAAAAATAACGCCATGAATATTTCTACCCAAAGCCACCATCCTCCTTCCTCCCTTGCCTCCGTCACACGAGCTGGTCAGCCACTATAATCCCGATCATCGGACCTATCTTTTCCTGCGTCCATAAAAGGAGGCGTAAGCAAACAAAGTTTACTTAGTGGAGTGGTCATCCAGTCTCACTAGGCTCAGTTCAACGATCTCAAACTAACACAGGGAATATTCCAATCAAGTCACGCAAGTCAATCAAATACCATGGACAGTCGCCTAAATCTCTTAGACCAACCATCATTCATATTGCAATAGAAACCATAACCATAAGACAAGCAATTAACAAGACTAAATAAACCACGGGTCAAGAGAATCAACCATGGAACTTGGCCACAGTCATGCACTCACCTTCGGTATCGACCTAAGGTGTTGATCTCTCGGTTTCTATGCTCGGATCTGATCCCCGCTCCTACACGGACAGATCGATACCATTAGTATCCGAGATATATCCCATACCCATAACCATCGACGGATCAAGGTGGAAGAACACTTACCGTTCTTCTTGACTCTAGACTTAGGATCTCTCTCGGTTTAAGCTCGACAGAAACTCTCCTCTTTCTCTCTTGCGGCGGCTCTTGGATTCTTATGCGGAACTAGGGAAATTCTTAAGGGTTTTATCCCTTATATAGGATCCACAAATCGCCCTAAGTTTCCTTGGAACGATAAGTCTCACCGCCCATAACTTCCCATAATTCTCGCATCTGTCCTTATCCGATCACCTTTCCATTACCGCGAGTTTCCATTTCCCTCGGGTTTCCTTTCCCGTAGGTCGGCTTAAATCTCCGTGAGATTTCGAGTCCTTTCTAGTCCATTCTCGGCCCACCGGCCAAACCATGCCACCTCTTCCATCGGCCCGGTCCATCGATCGCCGATGCAACCATTTCCGGATAGTGCACTTCACTGTCACTATCACTTCACTATCACTTCACTATCACTATACTATCACTATCACTATCACTATCACTATCACTAGGACCTCCATTCCCATTTTACTCGGACTGTCTCTCGGACTAAGTACCGAAACCTCCCATCCCTTTTCTCGGCAATTTACAAACCTGTTCGACCGAACCAATTTTCATCCAGAAACTTGCAAGCCTGAATGATCTGATCACTGTAAACTTGGGATTCTATTTCCCCAGTTCGAACGTCTGTTCACTACTTTAGTAGTTTCGAACTCTCCATTTCCATCGCTCAACCCCTTAACTGTCGGATCCTTCCGTCGATGAGTACCGGCAACTCTCGATACAATCTTCGATACATTCCTCGATAGAGTCCTCGATAGAATCCTCGATAGAATCCTCGATAGAATCTTCGATAGAATCCTCGATAGAATCCTCGATAGAATCCTCGATAGAATCCTCGATACAATCCTCGATAGAATCCTCGATACAATCCTCGATAGAATCCTCGATAGAATCCTCGATACAATCCTCGATAGAATCCTCGATAGAATCCTAGATACAATCCTCTACTATCTCGACTATCTCGACTCGGATTTCTCGACTATCTTGACTCGGATTTCTCGACTCACCCCTACCGAGGTTCCGGGTCGTTACACCTATCTTGAATGGGAGAGTCGCATGGACCACTTGTATTCGTGTCATGCCTATCCGGAGCTGCGAAAGGTCCAATATGCGGTGGCACAATTCACCGATCACGCCCTTACCTGGTGGGATCGACTCAAAGCTGAGCAGCGACGTAACCGCGACCGACCTATCACTGTTTGGGAAGTTTTGAAAGCGGAAATGCGAAGGCACTACGTGCCTCCGTACTACCACCGCGAGCTCCAGAAGAAGTTTCAGCGACTCACGCAAGGCGCACGAAACGTAGAGGAGTATTACGAAGAATTTGAACATTGGCTCAACGGATTGCAAGTCGACGACTCCGAAGAGTCACTCATGGCTCAGTTCTTGGATGGGTTACAAGAGCGCATTGCACGCAAGGTCGAGCGCCAGCCCTATCAAACCTTTGCAACTCAGATCAAGAAAAAGAGCGCCTCTGCTCCTCGTGGCCATACTCAAGGAGTTCCGAATTGGACTCCTAACGCGTCGCCATCAAACCGATTGCCAGAGAAGCCCAAGGCGACTAGTGTGGACTCGAGATTTAAGACAAGGGAACCGGCCACCAATGAGCGCCAAGATCCGCGACGCAACACCACCGACGTCCGGAGCCGCGACCGAGGCTGGCGAGATCGAGTCCGACGATGAGGTCACCGAAGAGATTGTGCGAGGGGAAGCCGAGCTGGAAGAAGCTGTTGCGGAGCCCGAGGTTGGAGAACTGCTAATGATACGCCGCATCTTGAACGCCGGCGTAGCCACTGATGACGCCAACCAACGTGACAACATTTTCCACACAAGATGCACTGTAAGTGGTCGCGTTTGTGGCGTGATAATAGACGGAGGTTCTTGCACTAACGTGGCAAGTTCTAGTCTTGTCAAGAAACTTTCTCTTGAAACCACAAACCACCCTCGTCCTTACCGCTTGAGATGGTTAAATGATAAGACCGTGATCCATGTAAAGGAACAGGTCACGGTCCCATTCAGTATCGGTCCGTATAAGGATCAAGTCCTTTGTGATGTAGTGCCTATGCAAGCTAGCCACCTCTTATTGGGGCGCCCATGGCAGTTTGATAAGCGCACCACACACTGCGGCCATACTAACCAATACTTTTTCGTTCATGACAACAAACGTATTTGCTTGAAACCCTTGAGCCCCACACAAGTGCATGAAATGCAAGACAAGTTGTCTAAAGACTCGAACGATAAAAAGAATTTCCTGATTCAGTATGGTGATGTTAGAAAGTCCCTTAAGGACTCAGCCCAAGTGATTTTGATGTTGTTTCGAGATGCATTGCTTTCAGGTCTTGATGGTTCACTAGAGGCCTTACCGGAGGTCATACGCGGCGTCCTCAAGCGTTTCGCCGATGTGTTCCCCGAAGAACTCCCCGAAGGCCTACCACCGATCAGAGGCATCGAGCATCAGATCGATCTAGTTCCAGGAGCGCAGTTTCCCAACCGGCCAGCCTTCCGTGTCAACCCCAAAGAGGTAAAGGAGCTTGAGCGGCAAGTCAAGGATCTCATGGCGCAAGGCTATGTTCGAGAGAGCTTGAGTCCGTGTGCCGTGCTAGTGCTCTTGGTCCCGAAGAAAGATGGATCATGGAGGATGTGCGTCGATTGTAGAGCCGTCAACAACATCACCATCAAATACCGCCACCCCATTCCACGCCTCGATGATATGCTAGACGAGCTTAGCAACGCCATCGTCTTCTCAAAGATCGATTTGAAGAGCGGCTACCATCAAGTTTGAATGAAGGAGGGCGACGAGTGGAAAACGGCCTTCAAGACAAAACAGGGTTTGTACGAATGGTTGGTAATGCCATTCGGTCTTTCTAACGCCCCCTCTACCTTTATGCGTCTTATGAACCACGTTTTGAGATCGTTTATCAACAAATTCGTAGTGGTTTATTTTGATGACATATTAGTGTATAGCTCTAGCTTGACTGATCATGTTAAACACCTAGAGGCTGTCTTGTTTACTCTCCACGAAGAGCAACTCTACGCAAACTTGAAAAAGTGCGTGTTTGCTGCTGATGAATTGGTCTTATTAGGCTTTGTTGTGAGTTTGCAGGGCCTCAAGGTCGATGGAGAAAAGATACGCGCAATAGAGGAGTGGCCCACGCCAACGAGCATCGCTCAAGTCCGGTCGTTCCACGGCCTAGCCAGCTTTTACCGGAGGTTTGTGCGAGACTTCAGTACGGTCGCCGCGCCTCTCACCTCCGTGATCAAGAAGAAAAGCGAGTTTCGATGGGGAGAAGAACAAGACAAGGCGTTCACCGAGCTTAAGAAACGCCTCACGCAAGCCCCCTTGCTCACATTGCCCGACTTCAACAAAACTTTTGAAGTTGAGTGCGATGCGTCGGGAGTCGGGGTCGGAGCTGTCTTGACTCAAGGAGGCAAACCAGTGGCGTATTTTAGTGAATAGCTTAGTGGAGCTACGCTTAACTACCCTACGTATGACAAGGAGTTGTACGCCCTCGTTCGAGCCATGGAGGTTTGGCAACATTATCTACTGGCGAGAGAGTTTGTGATTCACACCGATCACGAAACTCTAAAACACCTCCGCGGCCAGACAAACCTCAAGAGACGTCATGCAAAGTGGTTGGAGTTTATTGAGTCGTTCCCATATGTCATTAAGTACAAGAAGGGCAAGGAGAACGTAGTCGCCGACGCCTTATCAAGACGGCATGCTCTGATCACCACAATGGACGCGCGAGTGTTGGGATTCGAAAGCATCAAGGATGCTTATGATGGAGATGCTGAGTTCGGAGATTGTTTTCGGAACCATGGGAAGGGAGTCTACACCGAGTTCTACCTTCACGAGGGGTTTCTGTTCAGAGGTCGACGGCTGTGCATACCAAATGGATCTATCCGGGAGTTGCTTGTTCGCGAAGCTCACAGTGGAGGTTTAGCGGGTTACTTTGGCATCACCAAGACCCTGGCCGTGCTCAAGGAACATTTTTACTGGCCAAAAATGCAAAGTATGGTGGAGAAGCACGTCGGCCGTTGCATCGTTTGTCGCACCTCCAAGTCAACAACGCACCCGCATGGACTCTACATGCCCTTACCCGTATCCACCGCACCATGGATCGATCTCTCCATGGATTTCATCCTCGGCCTACCCTTTTTAGCGCATAAAGATAGTATCATGGTGGTTGTCGACAGGTTCTCAAAGATGGCTCACTTCATCCCGTGCAACAAGAACAATGATGCGGTGCAATTGGCGAATTTGTTCTTTAGTCAGGTCATAAGGCTTCATGGCGTCCTGCGCACCATCATATCCGATCGGGATCCCAAGTTTCTTGGCCACTTCTGGCGCACTATTTAGCGAAAGCTCGGGACAAAGCTTCTTTACTCCACCGCGGCTCACCCTCAGACCGACGGCCAAACGGAGGTCGTCAACAGATCAATAGGCGCCTTACTCCGCACAGCTATCGCAAGCAACAAAGGCTCCTGGCTCGAGTGCATCCCGATCATCGAGTTTGCATACAATCAAGCGGTGCATTCGGCCATGAAAAAGTCTCCGTTCGAGGTCGCTTACGGTTTCAAACCATTGACGCCACTAGATCTCCTCCCTATACCACCAAACGAAGCCGAGAATCAAGACGGAGTCGCGAGAGTCGAAATGATCAAGGCATTACACGAGGAGGTCTGAGCCAATATCGAATGAAGGAACGAGCAGTACGCGCGCTTTCTCAACCGGGGTCGTAAACCGATGTTATTCAAGCCTGGTGATTGGGTCTAGCTACACTTAAGGCCGGAGAGGTTCCAGCAAAAGCGCAAAGACAAGCTCAGCCTGCGAGGAGATGGCCCATTCCGAGTCGTCGAGAAGATCAACGACAACGCCTACCGACTCGAGCTTCCAGGTGAGTTTGGTACGTCTACCTCTTTCAATGTCACTGACCTCGTTCCGTTTGATATAGGTGAAGACGAAGATGTTTTGGGGACAAAACCTTTTCAAGGGGGAGGGAATGATGTGATCGCAAGACGCGACCTCGGCCAAGAAGACCAAGACACGCCGGAGACGCCGGACGCGACCGAGACGCCTGACCAAGACGCATCATACGCGACCAGGGCAACCTCTTCAGACGCGGCCAAGGCTCCAACAATCCTTTCCGGAGCCATCACGCGTTCCAAGAGCTCAGCAAAGGCGGCCAAGCAGCGGCTCAACCTATTTGTCCGAACATTCGTCCAAAGCCAGCCTCCCCATGAAGACTCCGAAGGCTTAGTCCGCTTAGTCTTCACTCTTACCCAAGAGTGAAGACGGTTAAGTCGTTAAGCAAGGAAGTGTACTCTTTTTCCTCACTCCGGGTTTGTCCTAATGGGTTTACCGGAGAAGGTTTTAACGAGGCATGGAGCTAAACGCAAAACGCCTAAAGGCTAAGTTGCTTCACGCGCAAGGCCAAGGCGGTTATCTCTCTTCCCCTCTTATTTTTGGTTTAATTTTTGAACTCGAGAATATTCTCTTTTTGATCCTTATGTTTGTGAACGTTGGAGAGAGTTTGTGGCTAAGCGTATTAGTCAAAAGGTGGCGATGTGTTCTCTTTGCGAAGGGGACACGTCAAAAGGACGATGTGTGGATCAAGATGAATCCGCGTGTCCTCAAGCTCCTATCTAGACCTAGCTATTTAAACTCTCCTTAAGCCTTTGTTCCTCCTTAGACTTGTATGAAAATAAAACTTTTCTTCAAGAGAGATTCTTGAAACTTGTCTCACTCTTCTCTTTCTTCAATCCGGGATTGAACCTTGAGAAATGCTTAACAAGCCTTGAACCGGGTTCGATCTTGTTAGAGACCGTATCAAGGGGAGAGCCAAACCTCTTGTGTTATCTCTCGATCCATCCGCATTTCCCCTCACTTCGTTTTTCCATCTTTCCCTTTCATAACTTCGAGTTCTCTTTCATCAGTTCTCGAGTTTCCCACGAAACCGCCTCAAATCATTCCCACCATCTTCTTCCATCGCAGACGGCCATTCGTTCGTTCCGCATCCGTACCCTCTGATTGAATTGCTCGTGGCTTCTCGACGTATCTCCCAAACGGCTCGTTTGAATTCCTTCAAACTCCGATTCCCTCGTTTGATTCTCTCCTAGATCCGAAGCCCATAATCTCGGTCGAGGAAAGTTTCACCGTTTGAAAGTTGACCGAGAGCTCAAGCCGCGTCCGTACCGCAACCGTATCGTGACCGCGTCCTCGGGTCACATCAAGGATAGTTAACACATGCACCCAGTTATTGATAATTTCATCCATATACTTATTCGGTTTTAGATCCACACATATTGAAACTTCTCAAACCAAAATCCTTATACATATTTCTTTTATTTATATAGATTTTACTTTTACTTTTTTTTTTGCTAAAACGTCTTAATAATATAGATTACTACTATATTTCCATAAATGTTAGTTAGTTAAATATCTAATTCTTATTGGTTGTTTTAAATCATATATGGACATTTTTAGGAGTTTATAGCTTCAACTTTTTATTAGTATAGATATAATATTTTAAAATTTCTATGGAGTATAAGTCATTGTAATATTTTAAAAAATTCAATGAAATTTCAATATTTTTAATATTTGATCCTTTCAAAAGTTTCAATATTTATAATATTTTAAAATTTTAAAATTTATAAATTATAATTCTCTTAAAACCTTTTAAAAGCTAAGAAATTTTAAAAATATATTTGAACCTTTTAAAAGTTTCAATATTTATAATATTTTAAAATTTTAAATTTATAAATTATAATTCTCTTAAAATCTTTAAAAGGTAAGAAATTTTAAAAATTTATAAATTTGAAACCTTTCTAAAGCTAAAACTTTTAGAAATTTCAAATTTTAAAATTTTAAAATTTATAAATTAAAATTCTCTTAAAACCTTTTAAAAGCTAAGAAATTTTAAAAATATATTTGAACCTTTTAAAAGTTTCAATATTTATAATATTTTAAACTTTTAAAATTTATAAATTATAATTCTCTTAAAACCTTTAAAAGGTAAGAAATTTTAAAAATTTATAAATTATAATATTTTGAAACCTTTCTAAAGCTAAAACTTTTAGAAATTTCAATACTTATAATATTTTAAACTTTTAAAAGGTTTTAAAATATAATATTTGAACCTTTTAAAAAGTTTCAATATTTATAATATTTTAAACTATTAAAATTTTAAAAATTATAATATTTAAAATCTTTTTAAAAGTTAAGAACTTTTAAAAGTTTAAATATTAAATATTATAATATTTTTTGAAACTTTTTAAAGTTTAGTTTGATCAAATAAAAAACTGGTTCAAACAGAATAAAACTTTTAAACTTGGACGCCTGATAAATCAAGTTTTCCTGCTCATTCGTTGTTGGAAGCATATTAATCTTATTTATACTGGTTCTGAACCATTGTCTAAAAAACTTCTAGCCGATGTGGGACGTTATACATAGTTCTTTTATTTCCATAAATTTAAAATTCTGAAAATTTAGAAAATGTTACTGAATGACATGTCAAACCCTGATAGGTTGTTTAAAATAATTCTTATTATATAAAATTCTGGAAATTTAGAAAATGTTAATTAGTAACATGTCGAATCCCTATTGGATGTTTAAAATCCTAGGTGGACAGCGTTAGAAGCTTATAATTCCTACTTTTATTTAGTATAATTGTCTAAAAAACTTCTAGCCGATGTGGGACGTTATATATAGTTCTTTTATTTCCATAAATTTAAAATTCTGGAAATTTAGAAAATGTTAATGAATGACATGTCAAACCCTGATAGGTTGTTTAAAATAATTCTTAATATATAAAATTTTGGAAATTTAGAAAATGTTAATTAGTAACATGTCGAATCCCTATTGGATGTTTAAAATCCTAGGTGGACAGCCTTAGAATAATAACGTTTGATGTCAAAATTACTCATTAACAAGATCGTAACACTTGTCAAATATATTGATTAGATGTTGACACAGGTCAATTTTTTTTTAAATAAACATAGTAGATAGGCATGTCAATTAGGGCCAAAGCCCGCGGGCTGGCCCGGCTCGGCCCTGAAAAACACCGGATTCGGGCTTAAATAAATATGTCCAGAAAAAATCAGGCATTCTGGGCTCAGCCCGTTTGGGCTATAGGGTTTTTTGGGCTTAGTCCGACCAGCATGAAAAACTCTTTAACAAATATATTTGTAATTTTGTGTTAACATTTTTGTTTGATTGCAATATTTGATTAATGATTTATTTTAAATAAAGTTTTAAACTCTAATCATAGTTTTTCTATTTACTTAATAAACTTACTTAATACTTTTAAAATTTTTATCTATGATATTTTATATGAATTATACATTATTTTATTTGGTTAAAGTATTAGAAAAAATTTAGTTTTAAACTTTTTCTTGTAAATTAAGTTGGTTGTAGTAAATATAGATGAGTTATTAAAATTTTGATTGATTTGTTTTATAGTGCACATTTAAACACTACTTTTCAAGGCTTATAAGTTTGAATTTTTGATCTTTAACATAAGCCCAGAAAAGCCCGAAAAGCCCCGTTAGGGCCGGGCTCGGGCTTTGAAATATAGGCTCGAAAATATTTCGGGCCGGACCAGGCCGGGCTCAAACATATGTGGGCTTTACGGGTTTCAAGACGGGCCGGGCCGGGCCAGCCCGATTGACACCCCTAGTAGTAGAACAGCTAATTATATTTACAGAATTTTACATGTTTATATTGAAAAAGAATATTTTTCTTAATCAAAAAGGAAAACTAACAAAGTCAAAATATTTTCCATTGTATGCTAATTATATTATATGCGTGTTTTCAATAAAATTTAGCAAAAACGAAATTAATTAAGCATGTATATTAATCAATAAATAATGAATAACAAATTTAGAAAGAATACCATAAGTTATTTAACATAATGTTAGTCAGATATAAATTGTATTCATCGTTGTAATATAAGTTTTTATTGTAAGTAAGCACACAAAACCTTGAAAGAATATTGAACTTAAAAAGAAATTTTTTTAATACATGATGTGTATTAGTATAGTTTTACATGTTTTATTTTAAAGATTTTAATCCATGTAGTAATATGCGACACGTGGAAAAAAAAGAGTTTGTAGGAATGAATTTTTGGGTAATTGATGAAAATTGACAAAAGTATTACTTATGAAATTATGACATATAGAAGAATAATATTTAGGATATTTTTGGATTTCCAAAATTTTTGTGAATGTTAACTGGTTTTTTTACTGATTATTGTAACACCCGCGAACCGGAATCCCGGTTTAGGGTGTGCATCAATCAATGCAGTGGTAACATCGGTCGATGCTGGCTCAATTCTCTGCGTTTTGACTTAAGTCAAACGCTGCGTTTTGGTCAAAATAGAAAAGAAAACCCTTAGGGTCGAGGCTTTTGGTCTCATTTTCGTGGTGTGGCCGTTTTTGGAGAAAAGAAAAAGAGAGAAAAAGTTCTTGAGAGTTCTTGGTGATTTCTTGGAGATTTGGGGCGATCCTGTAGAGATCTGTAGATGGGATCGAAGTAGGAGCTTCCTGGGAGCGTGTTCTTGATTGTTTAGGGTTTAGTTTCTCCTGTGGCAAGGTAAGTGCATGACCATGGCTTATCTAAGCTAGAGAACTCATTCATCTTCATGTTGTGTGTTGTTAGACGTATTAGGATGTTGCTATAGACGTTAGGAAGCTTTCTTGTGGCTTGGGATCGAGTTTTGTGGTTGTAGGAACGAAGATCGGCGAGAAGCTTCGGGGGAAATCACGGTGCTCGACGTTGCGTCGATCGATGCATAACTTGCATCGGTCGATGCAAGTGCGAGGACGGCGCGTACAACTCTAGGGTTTTCGTGTTACGTCGAGCATGCGTCGGTCGATGCAGACTGGGTATCGGTCGATGCAATTTACACTTGCATCGGTTGATGCAGCTTCTGTGTCGATCGATGCTTCCCCAATTGGCATCGATCGATGCATGTGTGGCGTCGGTCGATGCTAAGTCCTGGTTTGTTAATGTCGTTTGTTGATTGCTGTGTGATGGTTATTAATACTCTATTGCTTTTGTGTATAGCCCAGTAGATGGGAGGATTGCCATAATGAGTGTTTATAAAATACTCATGCATTGCAATATGTGTTTGTGGTGCAGGTAAAGGCAAAGTGTGATCGTGGAATCAAGGCAATGAAGAGGAGGATGTTCTAGTGGTTCGCTTGGTTGTCTAACTTCTGTTAGGTTGCTAGAGTTGAGTCCTAGAATGTTGCTTAGGATTGCTGGTTCAATGGTTTATGTTGTTTGGATTATTAGTTTATGGTTGGAATTTATACTGGATATTATTTGATTGGTTATTATTGGATTATTATTTGGATATTGATTGGTATTGGTTATTCCGTTGTTGAATGAGTTTGTGGTTTGGTGGCTAGTGGGTATGGGACCACTAGTTGTAGTTTATTTTATTATATTATATTTATTATTTTTTATTTAAAAAAAGAAAATAAGGTCGGTCGTTTCATTTTGGTATCAGAGCCCTTACGGTTCTAGGTTTGGGTTCACTAGGTTTCTGTTGTAGATGTTTGGGATTGCATGTCTTGGTTGATTATGTGAGTTAGTCAATTTTGTGTGGCATGGAGTCCTAGAACATCCTCTTCGAGCCGACTGTGTGATTCCACGGTGAGTTATTGTTATGTTTCTTTGTGTGGTATTGATTTGTTTTATGCTTGTTAGCCTCTGTTCTTGGAAGATCAGTGGTTAAGGTGTTTGAGTTGTTGTTCGTGGACGGGGACGTGGTCATGGTCATTGTCGGGCGGGTCCCGAGGCCAGCGAGTGTGTGGTCCAGAGCTCCACGAGGAGGTACGTCAGAGGGTCGCAAGCGTATCAGGAGGGACCAGAGGGGGTTAGCCGGTGAGCGTGCCGGGGGTGCTGGGAACCTAGGTGTGGGGTTGCAGCAGGTGGAGCCCAGGGTCGAGATGATCGCTTGGCAGATCTGTTGGCGTGCTTTTGGAGCGGTTACCGAGAGGGGTACCAGTGTAGGCTCCAGTTGTGCCGCATGTGGCGGGGTGCAGCCGAGGGCTGCAGATGTTGAGGACTTTCCACCTTATGTTAAGAGGATGGAGCGGTTGTAATTGACCGGTATGAGATTATTCTCAAGAGGTATCGAGCCTAGAGAGGCGGATAGGTGGATATATGCAGTTGGAGCAGATATTTCTCTGTTTGGGGGTTAATCCAGTTGGATATTAGAAGTTTAGTGGGCAGGTGTAACATTGCAATGTTATACTCGGACCACAGGAGGTACTTGTGTCAAGAGATGTTTATAGTCGTTAAGGATTGTTGCTCCTGAGGGGATGGTGATTCCCCTGAATACCGATGGCTCGAGGGGCTGAGGGCTCCGAGAGTGGCAGAGGGGACGTTGTTCTCCTGAGGGGATAAGTAATTTGCCTGATACCAAGATCTTGAGGATTGTGGTCCAAGAGTGAGACGGTATAACTCGAAGACGCTGGTCTGAGAGTGAGATCGGTATGACTCGAAGGTTGCGACCTAAGAGTGGAAGAGGTGGGAGCAAGCAATGTATAGAAGGTGAGTATAAACACAACGACGGAATGTAGACCTCGAGAGTGATGGTGGTTTAATCTTGGATTTTAGGATTATGTTGGCCGATGGGCCAGGGTTTTATGAACCAAAGCGGTTATGAATCTGTGGCTGATTTGCCAGGATTGTGAGGCTGGTGGTGCTGGAGTCCCAGGAAGGGGAGTTACAGCAGGTTTAAGCCGGGAAAGGCATGTTTGCCAGATACATAAGTTCACGAGAAGCCTTCATGGCAGGATAAACTAATCGTTGCGACGATGCTGGATGAAGTTCATTGGAGATGGACAGGGTTGCTAGATTCAAGGTTTTGGTAAGCTTGTTGGAGGAAATAAGTCAAGTGGTTTGGGTTTAGCGGCCTGCAAAGCATTTGACGCGGTAAATCAGAATATGCGAACGTATGGTACTTGTTTGTTTTATTACGCTCGTATTGATGATTTGCTGTGGAGAATAGCTAAGCGGAAAGCTAATTCTGGATGAATCTATCTTGTGGAAGTTTTCCCTACGAGACAAGTTACTAGAGGTTCTTGGAGGAACAAGAGGGTTGACATTCAGGTGGCTTCGAGTTGATGTCGGCATACTTGAGTGTTTGTTTGGCAGAGCTGAAGAAGCAGCTAGAGGATTTGTTGAGTAAGGGATTCAACCGTCCTAGTGTATCATTGTGGGGAGCGCCAGTGTTATTTGTCAAGAAGAAGGATTGGAGTTTCCGGTTGTGCATTGATTATCGGGGTTTGAACCGGGTCACTGTGAAGAACAAGTACCCTCTTCCTAGGATCGATGAGTTGTTGGATCAGTTGAGGGGTGCTACTTGGTTCTCTAAGGTAGATCTGGCGTCGGGTTATCATCAGATACCGATAGATGAGGCAGATGTGAGAAAGACGGCTTTCAGCATAAGGTATGGGCATTATGTGTTCGTGGAGATGCCTTTTTGGTTTGACTAACGTACCAACAACGTTTATGAGATTGACGAACACTGTGTTTCAGGAGTTTCTAGACGTGTCTGTCATCATTTTCGTCGATGATATCCTGGTATTTTCTAAGAGTCCTAAGGAGTATGTAGTGAATTTGAGGGCAGTTCTGGAGAAGCTGCGGGAGCAGAAGTTGTTTGCTAAGTTGAGCAAGTGTAGTTTTTGGCAGCGTGTTATGGGTTCTCTGGGTCACATTGTTTCTGCGGAGTGAGTTTCTCTAGATCTGGAGAAGATTCAGGCTATCAGGGATTGGCCTAGACTACAGAATGTAACTGAGATCAGGAGTTCCTTGGTTTGACAGGTTACTACAGGACCAGGAGATGAAGTCTCTGGTAGGAGGAGTGTGGACCGTGGAGACGGTTGCACAGGAGTCCTTGGCTGATGGTTGTTTGAGATTCGAGGACGAATCTATGTTGGTGGGGGAGAATTGTAACATCCGCAAACCAAAAATTGGTTTTTTCTGGGATGGGTGTCGATTGACACCAAGGTGGTGTCGGTCGACACCAATGTTATCTGGTTCGATCAGATTATTTTAATCGTCGATTTTGGTCGGTTTGGTTTAAGGAGAACCACTAAACCGTGTTATTTAAGTAGGAGAACGACCTAGGTCGTGTTTTGTTGTTGTCTAGCCGCTGGAAACAAAGAGAAAGAGGAGAAAGGAGAGTAAACTTGAGTGTTCAAAGCAAAAGGAACAGAATCGTCAGAGTTTTGGAGAAGGAGGATCCGACTGCTCAAATCGTTTTTAAAGGTATTGATATTTGGTAGGATTGTACGTAAGAGATTTTCGTACACTCTCCTTTTTACAGAAGTGAATTTGAGTTAATATTGTAAAAGATATCGGCAGTTTGGTGGGGCGTTTCTTCTCAGACGCGGATTGAGACCAGCGGGTGTTTCGGGATCTATTGTGGTTTCATCTGAGATCTGATCGTGCTGAAATTTTGTGGGAAGCTTCGTGACGTCTAGGGATCGCTTTTCACCGGAGGGATAGCTTTTCACCGAAGGGATTTGATAGTTAACGGTTGGTTTTCATTTTAGGAGGTGAGTGCATGACCATGGCTAATCTAAGCCTTTGATTCCCTTGTTCTTGCTTGTTGTTGCTTGTTTGTGTGTTTTTCTTGCTGAGATTGGTTGATACAGGTTCCTACGGAGGTATAAGACTTGGGTTTTGAGTATTGGACGATTAGGAGGAGATTGGGAGCGAGATTCGACTCTCGACCTCGCGCGGATCGCAGTTGCAGAGGGAGTGTCGATCGACACCACTTGGTGTCGGTCGACACCAGCAAGTCAGGCATCGATCGACACTTTGGGGTAGTGTCGGTCGACACCATTGTGCCAGTGTCGGTCGACACTAGGCTGGTGTCGGTCGACACCTCCCTTCCAGCGAGACGATGTCTGATTTCCTGGTTTGTGTGTTTGTTTGTTGCTTGTTTTGGAGCTTTGGAATCATTGTTGCTTGTGTGTATAGCCCTGTAGATGGGAGGATTGCCTCACTAAGTATTTGTGATAATACTTACGCATCTCAATTGTTGTTTGAGGTGTGCAGGTAAAGGCAAAGTGTGATCGTGGAATCAAAGGCAATGAAGAAGAGGATGTTCTAGGGACTCGATTGGATGTTGTCTGGCATTGCTAGGTTGCTAGATTTGAGTCATTAGAAACATTGCTAGGTTGCCGGTTTCATGTTTCTTGTTGTTTGGTAATTGGATATTGCTTATGCTATAATATTGGAATGTTATTGGATATTATTGGATATTGTTATTGGTATTGTTATTCCGCTGTTGATTGTGATTGTGGTTAGGTGGCTAGTGGATATGAGACCACTAGTTGTAGTTTATTTATATATATTATTATTTATTATTTATTATTAAAAAAAAAAGGTCGGTCGTTTCAATATTCAATATTAAAATGTTACAAGATAAAATTTGAAAACATGTATATTACTAATTAATTATTCTCCATATTTTTCTTTTAATTTTTACCCGCGTAATAACACGGGCTTTATCTAATATATATATACTAGGTATCAACCCACACTATGTGCAGGATAAATCGATTTAAATAAAATATTATGAGTAAATTATTATTTGAGATTTAATATTCTTTTGTATAAAACAAAATATGTAAGTAAAATTGTTTTTGTTTATTCAAATTTGCGTTTATTTTCTGTAAAATACGTTTCACCCGTGAAATATTTGAACTTAGAAAAGAATTTTGAGGTGGTGTAGAAAGTTTTGATGTTTTTTTGTATTTCTAAAATCAAATTCACAAATTTTATGTTTCACATTATTATCTATATCACTATACCATTAAATAGATAAAACAATATTTTTAAACTAATTGATTTAATTTCAACTCATCTTAAGTTTAAAAATGCAATGAAAAAACGATAAAAGTCATAAATAAATGAATAGTTTTTTTTCTTGTTTTGTGAAATGTTATTTATTTTGAATAAGTAAATAAGTTATGAAAATAATAATTAAATACATTTTTGGATTTAATAGTTGATTAAATCTTTCGTATTTAAAAACTAATAGAAAAATGTATTAGCTCATAATATTTCAGTGGTATGTTTATGTAAATAACAATGAAAAATAAAGATATTTATTAAGAAAAGTACAGAAGCTCTGTGAGCATGACACATAAGTTTTTTTATAAGAGTGCTTCTATTTTTAATATATAGGGATACGATTACATGAATGTTTACACAACAATTCACCTACCATTATTGACTATATGCAAAAAGTAACTTTTGGTTTTTCTTACCTTCTTTTTACATTCTTTCGGAACTTTTTTTCTTGGTTTATTTTGATTATTTTGTCACAAATTTTCCTGCTGTTAGATAAAACGAAAACAAATTATCTCTTAGTTATACGTATAATATATCTCATTTACAATTTTGCTATTACATGAGTTTGCATAATAGTACATAAGACACTATATGCAAAGCTTTGCAAACCTATACGTAGATGGATTTGGGTTAGAACATACACTTACTGACTTACATATGTTTGTAAATTCGATTTCTGCCACGACCAACACTAATGTGTGTGGGGGTTTTTAGTTAATTTAGATTTTGTCAGATTATTTACTCTTGTCTGCTTACTAAACAATCTTGATAAAAATATATGTTTTTTTTTAAGATAAATCGGTGATTTGGCTAACGGTAAGTCGGGATGAAGAAAAAAAAGACTTAGTAAAACCGCTTTAAACCATTCATCAAATACAGTCTGCAGCGGTGCGGTTTAAAGATAATAAAAAGAAAATCGTTGCAGACCGTTTTTGTGTACAAATAAAGTTACTCCGTAACAGTCTATTTTCCGCTCTATTTTTGGGACGGACAAAACCGCTGACGAATTTGTCCGTCCTGATCGTTGTCACCATTCATACCCAAAATCTAACTTGGAATTTAAAGTTTTTTTTTTTGCTTTATTGGGTGTAGGAAAAACTTTGACTTCAGCAATGATATTTGGTAGACTTTGAAGTTTGAAGCATTGATTTTTGGTAGACTTTGTCAAGTTGAAGGGAAGGGAGAAGACCCCAACATCTAAGTTTTGTTGAACACAAAAACTATTCACCTAATTAATTTACAATTTATAACAGTTCACTAAAACAAATTAAATAGAAAAAATGATTATTATAACGAAAAAGATTAGAATAAAGTTCTTTTACGGGTACGACTAACGTATAAACTTTTTCTGTGCGTGTCTGTGCTTTTCGATTTACATGTTTCTTCAAACCCAAGCTTCCTTTTTTATAGTGAATTCTAAAGTTTATGTCGGTTTATTTTGCAGACTACCCAACTCGAATCTTGTATGTGTTAGTTAGACAGTTAAGATCCTCTATGGATCTTGGATGTATGTGAATACAGAATATCATGTTACTATAGATATGATTCTATCAACATATTGTACTCTATAAATAATGTCCTTCGATCAATGTTAATCTCCATGGAGTTTACATTATAACATGGTATAAGAAATCCTAGCCTCCTGCTAGTTGTTTGCTCGATCCATCTCCGCCCACTTCTTCATTCTCTGCTTTGTTTCTCTCCTTCGTCCCTTGTTTCTCCTTTTTCTTCTTCTCGTTTAAACTTCTTCTTCTTCTTATTTGTTTGGCACCCCATCTCTCATCATGGCCAACAAAACACAGAAAACAGACAAACCATTCGGTATTTCCCAAACCAAGGCTTATATTTAAATCACCCTTGACATGACCAAGACGAACTACGACGTCTGGAGAGAATTGTTTGAGACTCACTGTGATGTGACCCGAGGACACGGTCACGGTACGATCGCGGTACGGACGCGGCTTGAGCTCTCGGCCAACTTTCAATCGGTGAAGCTGTTCACGGCCGAGGTTCTGGGCTTCGGATCTAGGAGAGAATCAAACGAGGGAAACGAAATTTGAAGGAATTCAAACGAGCCGTTCGGGAGATACTTCGGTAAGCCACGAACGGTTCAATCAGACAGTACGGATGCGGGACGAGCGGGTGGACGTCTTTGAGGGAAACGATAGCGGGAATGACTTGAGGTGATTCGAGGGGACTCGAGAAAGATGAAAGTGGACAGATGGAAACGTGGTGAGGGGAAAATACGGATGGATCGATTGACGACACAAGAGGTTTGGCTCTCCTCTTGATACGGTCGCTAAAAAGGGCGAACCCGGTTCGCGACTTGTTAGGGTTTTCTCAAGGTTCAATCCCGGATTGAAGAAAGAGAAGAGTGAGACAAGTTTCAAGAATCTCTCTTGAGGAAAAGTTTTATTTTCATACAAGTCTAAGGAGGAATAAGGGCTTAAGGAGAGTTTAAATAGCTAGGTCTAGATAGGAGCTTAAGGACACGCGGATTCATCTTGATCCGCACATCGTCCTTTTGACGTGTCCCCTTTACAAAGAGAACACATCGCCACCTTTTGACTAACACGCTTAGCCACAAACACTCTCCAACGTTCACAAACATAGGATCAAAAGAGAATATTCTCAAGTTCAAAATTAAACCAAAAATAAGAGGGAAAGAGAGATAACCGCCTTGGCCTATTGATCTGTTGACGACCTCCGTTTGGCCGTCGGTCTGAGGGTGAGCCGCGGTGGAGTACAGTAACTTCGTCCCGAGCTTGCGCCAAATAGTTCGCCAAAAGTGACCAAGGAACTTGGGATCCCGATCGGATATGATGGTGCGCGGAACGCCATGAAGCCTTACGACCTGACTAAAGAACAAGTTCGCCAATTGCACAGCATCATTGTTCTTATTGCATGGAATGAAGTGAGCCATCTTCGAGAACCTATCAACAACCACCATGATACTATCTTTATGTGCCAATAGGGGTAGGCCGAGGATGAAATCCATGGAGTGATCGATCCATGGTGCGGTGCACACGGGAAAAGGCATGTAGAGGCCATGCGGGTGAGTTGTCGACTTGGAGGTGCGACAAACTATGCAACGGCCGACGTGCTTCTCTACCATACTTTGCATCTTTGGCCAGTAAAAATGCTCCTTGAGCACGGCCAAGGTGTTGGTGATGCCAAAATGACCCGCTAAACCTCCACTATGGGCTTCACGAACTAGCAACTCCCGGATAGAACCATTTGGTATACACAGCCTTCGACCTCTGAACAGGAAACCCTCGTGAATGTAGAACTCGGTGTAGATTCCTTTCCCATGGTTCTGGAAGCAATCTCCAAACTCAGCATCTCCAGCATAAGCATCTTTGATGCTTTCAAAACCCAATACGCGCGCGTCCATTGTGGTGATTAGTGCATGCCGTCTCGACAAGGCGTCGGCGACTATGTTCTCCTTGCCCTTCTTGTACTTAATGACGTATGGAAACGACTCAATGAACTCCAACCATTTCGCATGACGTCTCTTGAGGTTGGTCTGGCCGTGGAGGTGCTTGAGAGTTTCGTGATCAGTGTGAATCACAAACTCTCTCGCCAATAGATAATGTTGCCAAACCTCCATGGCACGAACGAGGGCGTATAACTCCTTCTCATACGTAGGGTAATTAAGCGTAGCTCCACTAAGCTTCTCACTAAAGTACGCCACCGGTTTGCCTCCTTGAGTCAGGACAGCTCCGACTCCAACTCCCGACGCATCGCACTCAACCTCAAAAGTTTTGTTGAAGTCGGGCAATGTAAGCAAGGTTGCTTGCGTGAGGCGTTTCTTGAGCTCGGTGAACGCCTTGTCTTGTTCCTCTCCCCATCGAAACTCGCTGTTCTTCTTGATCACGGAGGTGAGAGGCGCGGCGATCGTACTGAAATCTCGCACAAACCTCCGGTAAAAGCTGGCTAGGCCGTGGAACGACCGGACTTGAGTGATGCTCGTTGGGGTGGGCCACTCCTCTATTGCGCGTATCTTCTCTCCATCGACCTTGAGGCCCTGCGAACTCACAACAAAGCCTAAAAAGACCAATTCATCAGCAGCAAACACGCACTTTTTCAAGTTTGCGTAGAGTTGCTCTTCGCGGAGGGTAAACAAGACAGCCTCTAGGTGTTTTACATGATCAGTCAAACTAGAGCTATATACCAATATATCATCAAAATAAACCACTACGAATTTATTGATAAACGATCTCAAAACATGGTTCATAAGACGCATAAAGGTAGAGGGGGCGTTAGAAAGACCGAATGGCATTACCAGCCATTCGTACAAACCCTGTTTTGTCTTGAAGGCCGTTTTCCACTCGTCACCCTCCTTCATCCGAACTTGATGGTAGCCGCTCTTCAGATCGATCTTTGAGAAGACACTGGCGCCGCTAAGCTCGTCTAGCATGTCATCGAGGCGTGGAATGGGGTGGCGGTATTTGATAGTGATGTTGTTGACGGCTCGACAGTCAACGCACATCCTCCATGATCCATCTTTCTTCGGGACTAGTAGCACTGGTACAGCACACGGGCTCAAACTCTCTCGGACGTAACCTTGCGCCATGAGCTCTTTGACTTGTCGCTCAAGCTCCTTCGCCTCTTCGGGGTTGACACGGTAGGCTGGCCGATTGGGAAGCTGCGCTCCTGGGACTAGATCGATCTGATGTTCGATGCCTCTGATCGGTGGTAGGCCTTCGGGGATTTCTTCGGGGAACACATCGGCGAATCGCTTAAGGACGCCGCGTATGACCTCAGGTAAGGCTTCTAGTGAACCATCAAGACCTGAAAGCAATGCATCTCGAAACAACATCAAAATCACTTGGGCTGAGTCCTTAAGGGACTTTCTAACATCACCATATTGAATCAGGAAATTCTTTTTATCGTTCGAGTCTTTAGACAACTTGTCTTGCATTTCATGTACTTGCGTGGGGCTCAAGGGTTTCAAGCAAATACGTTTGTTGTCATGAACGAAAAAGTATTGGTTAGTATGGCCGCAGTGTGTGGTGCGCTTATCAAACTGCCATAGGCGCCCCAATAAGAGGTGGCTAGCTTGCATAGGCACCACATCACAAAGAACTTGATCCTTATATGGACCGATACTGAATGGGACCGTGACTTGTTCCTTTACTTGGATCACGGTCTTATCATTTAACCATCTCAAGCGATAAGGGCGAGGGTGGTTTGTGGTTTCAAGAGAAAGTTTCTTGACAAGACTGGAACTTGCCACATTAGTGCAAGAACCTCCATCTATGATCAAGCCACAAACGCGACCACTTACAGTGCATCTCGTGTGGAAAATGTTGTCATGTTGGTTGGCGTCATCCGTGGCTACACCGGCATTCAGGATGCGGCGTATCATGAGCAGTTCTCCGACCTCGGGTTCCGCAACAGCTTCTTCCAGCTCGGTTTCTCCTCGCACCAATTCTTCAGTGGCCTCATCATCGGACTCGATCTCGCCAGCCTCAGTCAGTATCATCGTCCGTGCGTTCGGACAATCACGAGCGTAATGGCCTCTCCCTTGACACTTGAAACATACAATGTCGCGGCTCCGGACGTCGGTCGTGTTGCGTCGCGGATCTTGGCGCTCATTGTTGGCCGGCTCCCTAGGTTTGAACCTCGAGTCCGCGCTGGTCGCCTTTGGTTTTTCCGGCAATCGGTTTGATGGCGACGCATTAGGAGTCCAATTGGTAGCTCCTTGAGTTCGGCCACGAGGCGCAGAGGCGCTCTTCTTCTTGATTTGAGTCTCAATTTGCACCGAGAGATGCAACAACTCCTCAAAGGTTTGATAGGGTTGGCGCTCGACCTTGCGTGCAATGCGTTCTTGCAATCCGTCCAAGAACTGAGCCATGAGTGACTCTTCGGAGTCATCGACTTGCAACCGGTTGCGCAAGTGTTCAAATTCTTCGTAATACTCCTCCACGTTCCGTGCGCCTTGCGTTAGTCGCCGAAACTTCTTCTGGAGCTCGCGGTGGTAGTAGGGAGGCACGTAGCGCCTTCGCATCTCTGCTTTCAAGACCTCCCAAACAGTGATAGGTCGGTCACGGTTGCGTCGTTGTTCAGCCTCCAGTCGATCCCACCAGGTAAGGGCGTGATCGGTGAATTGTGCCACCGCATATTGGACCTTTCGTAGCTCCGGATAGGCATGGCACGAGTATAAGTGGTCCATGCGACTTTCCCATTCAAGATAGGCCTCGGGGTCGGACTTGCCTGCGAACGTTGGTGGGACCATCTTGTGGTTCGGCTCATAACGTCTCGGACCTTCGTCGTCTTGATCATCATAGCGGTGTCGTCGTCTAGGCCTCGGTTCAAAGTCCTCATCGGACTGATCACTCGCCGGCTCGCGTCGTGGTCGCCTCGCGGGTAACGGATCTTCGCGAGGAGGATTCATAAGTTCAATCCTTGTGAGGCGATCAGCTAGTTGCTCTAGGCCGGTTCGTAATGCGGCGAGGGTGACACCAATCTCTGGTGGCGCTGGTGGAATTTCTTCGGCCATCGTACGGACTGGTTGTCGGTGACGTGGCGTGGCTCCGCGGTATAAGTTTGAATTTAAACCTCGCAAAAAGAATACCACACGTGAGTCTCACACGCTCAAGAGGACCACACAAAGATTCGTTTCACTATCAATGATTGAGGACAGCTATGACACATGCAATCCTATGACTAAAACAAATAAAGCAAAAGCAAAAGTAAAAGTGCTACGCGACAAGAATTGCTTTATGCCTAAGGCCGGAAACACAAAACTAATCGCGAAACTAGCTTTATGGATTTAAAAGTGAGCTCGCAAGAACACAAAGGAACAGAGATATGAACACGAAGAACAAATGCGAATTCTAACAACCTAAGCGGACGAAAGACAATCCTAAGCATGCACCAAATTAAACCAAAAAGAACAAGCGAGTCCTATGGAGCTAAAAGATGCAAGCTTTAAACTCAAAGATTGAAACTTTAAAGGAACAGAGAGTTCTGGAAAGAAACAACCTCGTAGGAGCTTTGAAGCTCTGATACCAAGCTGATGTGACCCGAGGACACGGTCACGGTACGATCGCGGTACGGACGCGGCTTGAGCTCTCGGCCAACTTTCAATCGGTGAAGCTGTTCACAGCCGAGGTTTTGGGCTTCGGATCTAGGAGAGAATCAAACGAGGGAAACGGAGTTTGAAGGAATTCAAACGAGCCGTTCGGGAGATACTTTGGTAAGCCACGAACGGTTCAATCGGACAGTACGGATGCGGGACGAGCGGGTGGACGTCTTTGAGGGAAACGATAGCGGGAATGACTTGAGGTGATTCGAGGGGACTCGAGAAAGATGAAAGTGGACAGATGGAAACGTGGTGAGGGGAAAATACGGATGGATCGATTGACGACACAAGAGGTTTGGCTCTCCTCTTGATACGGTCGCTAACAAGGGCGAACCCGGTTCGCGACTTGTTAGGGTTTTCTCAAGGTTCAATCCCGGATTGAAGAAAGAGAAGAGTGAGACAAGTTTCAAGAATCTCTCTTGAGGAAAAGTTTTATTTTCATACAAGTCTAAGGAGGAATAAGGGCTTAAGGAGAGTTTAAATAGCTAGGTCTAGATTGGAGCTTAAGGACACGCGGATTCATCTTGATCCGCACATCGTCCTTTTGACGTGTCCCCTTTACAAAGAGAACACATCGCCACCTTTTGACTAACACGCTTAGCCACAAACACTCTCCAACGTTCACAAACATAGGATCAAAAGAGAATATTCTCAAGTTCAAAATTAAACCAAAAATAAGAGGGAAAGAGAGATAACCGCCTTGGCCTTGCGCGTGAAGCAACTTAGCCTTTAGGCGTTTTGCGTTTAGCTCCATGCCTCGTTAAAACCTCCTCCGGTAAACCCATTGGGACAAACCCGGAGTGAGGAAAAAGAGTACATTTCCTCGCTTAACGACTTGACCATCTTCACTCTTGGGTAAGAGTGAAGACTAAGCGGACTGAGCCTTCGGAGTCTTCGTTGGGTGGCTGGTGTCGGACGTAGGTTCGGACAAATAGGTTGAGCCGCTGTTTGGCCGCCTTTGCTGAGCTCTTGGAACGTGTGGTGGCTCCGGGAAGGGTCGTTGGAGCCTTGGCCACGTCTGAAGAGGTTGCCCTGGTCGCGTCCGATGCGTCTTAGTCAGGCGTCTCGGTCGCGTCCGGCGTGTCTTGGTCTTCTTTGCTTAGTCAGGCGTCTCGGTCGCGTCCTGCGATCACATCACACTGTCTCACCTTCGCCGTTCTCGGCCACCTCGACCGTACATCCGCTCCAACTCCGGCAACAAAACAGTGGTGGACAGAACTTGATGGCTTATTAAAAATGTGGATCTACAACACAATTTCAGAATCGATCCTCGATACTATTCTTAAGACCAAGGCCACTTCCTGTGACATTTGGCTCACCATCGAAGAGCTCTTCCACGACAAAAAGGAGGCCCGCGCTATGCAGTATGAAACTGAACTGCGGACCCTCACGATTGGCGACTCCAGCGTAGCAGAGTATTGCAAACATCTTAAGACACTTTCTGATCTCCTCACCAATGTTGACTCACCTGTCACCAACCGTCAGCTGACGAACAAATTTGACTCCATCATCAACGTGATCAAGCACAAGACTCCATACCCCTCATTCACTGTCGCTCGCTCAATGTTGCAATTGGAGGAGGAATGTCTCTCCAAGCATGTGAAACCCGCCCTTAACCTACCATCAAACACATCATCGCCAAAAATCCTCTACACCACTATTGATCAACACTCTTCGTGTGGTTCTCTATCTGGGTAAAACATATGTGGCGCACACAGAGGCCGAGGTTGTGGAGGCCACCATAACAGAGGAAGGGGTTGACACAACAACCACTGGTCGTACAACAATATACCATGGGGATATGGTAATCTGCCATACAAACCTTCTCCATACCAATAACCCTACTTCTCGTCTCTGCCTCCCTACTGCGGACCTCTGACCCAAATGGCTTACCCTTTGGCACCACCGATCAACCATGCCACTCATCAACCTCGCCAACACAGTGAGGCCCACGTAGCGCAGACTACCACACCGTTGACCTACCTCCCAACTGCATTGACGAATGCATTCCATACCATGACACTACGAAACAACCATTCGTTTCTCTTGCCCCCACAAGTCACATCAAAATGTACGGGCCGAACGCACATTACGGACCATTAACAATCTTGTCCGTACGCTCATCCATCAAGCGCCAATGTGCCCTCGTATTGGGTCGAAGTCCTACACACCACTGTTCATACAATCAACCTCTTACCATCTTCGGCGATCGCCAATCAGGTACTGTAATACCCCTGATTTTTATCTAGTATACGGACGGAAGGTCGCAAACGTGGATGTGTGGCCGAGACTTGGAAAATTTTTCGAAAAGAAAAATCTGATGGAGTTGTTAGTAGACCAAGCCTTATCGAGAGGATTGATCGAAGAAAAATGGTTGAATTGATTTTATATCAAACCATGAGAGAGTTAAAGCTTTATATCGGCTACCGGCAAGTATCAAGAAAAGAAGGACCAGCTATCAGTGACAATGGGCAGTAAGGCTATGGAAAGATGATAAGTTGTCGATCAAAGGACATGATCGATTGTTTACTAAAGGTTATGGAGTTGGCTATCAAGGGTTAATCAACAATTTGGTCGATGGAAAAAATCAAATGTATTGAGAAAACTAGTTTTACCGAGAAGGAATTGTTATGGCAGAGACAAGGGAGTGATGATCGAATAAGTTTGGATATGGAGACAACAAGGTTAGTTAGTGGTTAAGGACAAGCCACACTACGTGAGTTTAGCTGTAAAAATCGGTCGGAGAACTCTTCGTTGAGTGTTGGCAGTGAAGCTTCTTTGTTGTAAAGGTGCTTGTGGTGTAAGTAGGTGCGTCAACAGCCGGGATTGTGTCGTTCATATGGTGCCACACTTCTGGATGAGAATGGTGTGTTCCAAGCGTAAGTGGGCAAAAGCTTGAGTTTGGATAAGGATGAAAGTGGTTAAAGATAAGCATGAAAGTGCATAAGGATAAGCTTTTTGATAATGCTTATCCACCACCTCGTGCTTGCATTAGCTTGGGAGCTAAGTCTCCTCTCCCTATATAAAGCCACGAAATCCATCCTTAGTTATTAGCATCCAAACCAAAAATCTCACCTTAGATACTTAGTTAGATCGTTAAGCTTTTAGAGGCAAGTCGGGTAGAAGTTGGTCGAATCAAGAGTCATGGTCGGATTTCCGGTAAGTAAGTTCTGCCCTTAGTCTTTTATTTTTTAAGAATAATTTTCTAAGTTTTTAGTTTGATCTGAAGCTTAGATCCATCCTTGGAGAAAGCTAGTCGGATCGAGATCAATAGGCGGACAAGGCTAGAATGTCACTTTCTCGACGTTAAGGCCAAGGTGAGTACTGAAGCATGTGTAGTAGCACATGACTAGGATTTTATTTTTTGTATGAGTTTAGGATTTAGGTTGCATGTTTATGCTTGTGCATGATAGTTAGATCTACGTTTCTATGTGAGATCGATTTGTTCGGCTTGTTTAGATCTAGCATCCTTGCTTGAACTATTTTCATTTTGTGAAGTTTGTGTGAGGTTTAGGAACTATACTTGTTCCTAGATCTATTTGTTGTTGTGAAGTTGCTTATGCAATTTTATGAGGTTAAGCTAGCATTGGTATAGCCGTTATGCTGCTTGGTTGTTTATGGTATATAATTAGTATTTATTGGCATGATAATCGAGCGTTGTGTGTGTTGTTGGTTAATTGCTTAGATTTATATTTGTTTGTTTGTTGTTTGTTTGTTTTATTGATTGTTTGTTGTTAGTTAATCTTGTTGTTGCTTGATTTTGTCTATGTTAGTAGATCTTGTTGCGAGTAGTACTGAGATTACATTAGGCTCGTTGTAAGTAGTGTGGTGTTAGTCATTTCTATGGCTAGTGTGTGGCGAGGTAGTGATTGCCCCAACGGCTCGGAGCTATTCGCTACCACCGTGCAGTACTTGAAGAAGTAGTAAATTTTGTTGTAAGCGAATACGTCTCTTGTACACGGCTTTCGGAAAAGGGATGTGATCCTTCTAGCCTTTGTGGCTAAGGGTCGGAAGACATTTCCTTGTGGGAAATCAGAGTCGCATTAACAGTAAGGGTCTCAAGGTTTGGCAGTGAGTAGTGTGATGGCTGTTGTGCCATGTTATTGGTAGTGTTAGTTAGCTTCCGTTGTGAATACTCTGTATGGAGTATGATTGCTTGTTTAAGCTTGATTGTGTGTTGTGTGCTTCATTGTTGTTTGGAGGATTCGGTTTGGGGTTGTTGATTGTTATATCCCGAACTCTACTTTTGTTTTTCAGGTAACCGTAGTTGGGAGACCTTTTGGGAAAGCACGAATGCTGGACACCGGTGTAGAGTTTGTTGCCTTTGTAAAACTAGATTTATTGTAATTGACTCGATTTGGGCATTAGGCTCTGGGATCCCAATCCTTTGTAAGTGTTTTCAACGATTTAAATTAATAAAATGATATTTTTTATTAAAAGCCTTGTGTTCCACTTGATATTAGTCTTGTCCGGACTAACATAACTCGCGGACATGGTACGGGTTGAAAAGCCTTAGGCCATGTACGAGATAAACGATACCCGCGGATGCACTGACTAAGGTTTTAGATTCGTTCTAATAACCTCGGTTGGATTTTCTACGGGCACCACACGTGACGCGTCCGATTCGTTCTTAGTTCTAGAATGGTTTGGGGGTGTTACAGGTACCGTACACCAAGCTGTTCAATAAGCGAGCACAGTATTCTCACCATTGCACGTTTGGATGCCTATGTTATCCGAACGCTTTGGCCACCTCCGAACACAAGCTTGTACCATGCGCCACTCCGTGTATCTTCTTGGGGTACCCAACCAACCAAAAGGGATACCGCTTCATGGGTATTGCTACCCGAAAAATTCTCTTGTCTCGTCATGTCACTTTCGATGAATTGGTGTTTTGTTTTTTGCCACTTTCCTCCGCCGCTTCTCCACCGGTTCCTTTGCCTAAACATATCCTTCCGTTGCCTCCAATTCCCCGGTTGACCATCCTGATAACAGGCTTTTCACCCAGGGTATCAATTCCCTATGCAGTTGTAGTACAAAGGGTTATCAATCCAAATGGTTGTTATGCTCGCAGATGAGATATGGTCAGAACTATGCAAGTCAAGCCAAGCAAAAATGGGGTTTGATCTAACAATCCTAAAATAATTAAAAGAGAATAAATAAACAAGAACCACACGACCTAAGCACTGGATGCAAGCATTCGAGTACATGATCGGGTGGAGTGATCTTGTAAACAAGAAGAGTATGAACAGCTCGATGGTGTACACGAAGCTGGGGATCGAGTACCAGTTCGGGTATAGGGTCAAATTATGAATAAAAACGTAAACAATCAAGATGTGAAAGCTCCTAAGGATGGGGTAATCGAGTCATAAGTGTTCCTGACCAGTATGGATGTCCTACATGCCTCAAGCAAATATTCCCTAGACAATGAATCTCTAAAATCTTGTTAAAACACTCTCGTGATAGAAACAATCAACCTTGATCACTCCCCTACCCAACTCTCGTTGGAGAAACATGACCAAGCAGGCAATACAAACCGATTCATTATTGTCAATAAACTCCTTACACATCTAATCTCTTAGGCCAAGTTAGTAAATCTCTAGCATTGATTGATTCAAGCATTTCAACTACATCTTTTGATGGCAAAACACCCTAGATCTAATCTCAACCTCTCGGTCTGTTGATAGCATTAAGAACACCAATAGAAAAGAATTTATAAAACATAAACAACCAAGCTAAGACATCCTAACCGATCAAGAACACATAATTGTCTATCCCATCCCTATAAACTTTGTTTCACTACTCAGATCTCATTGCAGAAAACATAAAAACATAGATAAACGAAAATTTCATTGTATTGAAAAGTAAGGTAGAAGTAAAAGAGTACAGAGCAGAAAACTAAAATGATAGCAAGAAATGTAAAATAAATCCTAACAAAGTGAAAAAAAAAGTGTTTGAGTCGCTCAAGATCTCTCTCAGAAGCTCTCGCTCTCTGTGTTGAGTGTCTGCGGCGTGCTTTTGCGAGAGGAAGAAGAGGGGGGTTTATATATGGAAACCCTTTTAACCTAGCTTCCCAGTCCTGCCCAAGGGTCTGCTCGATGGGGTGCACGAGGATACGGTCAGGTTGTTCCTCGGGTAGGTCTTTGGGTTGTTCTTCCTTCTCTTGAATCCTCCTCGATCGGGTTTGGGTTCAGACTGTTATTCCTGCTCGATAGCTCCTTCGGGTACATGCTCGGATTTGACCTTGTTTCTCTCCATTTTATGTTCTAAAGCACCTGTTTTCATCCAAAATGTGCATATGTAAGAATGCAACACCCTAAATGGCCTAAATCCGAATTCCTACAGTAAATGACCTAAAAATGCTAAGGTTAGGGTATATATAACGCAAAATATGGACAAAAAAAATGCTTAAAACATGAAAATTAGAGAGTTATCACATCCACTAGAGGAGCCACCCATCACAAATTTAGTTCCCTCCTCATTTGATGGTCACCCGTAGTAAAAGTGGTATCACCAAACCACAAATTTCGTTATGTCTCCATACAGACATAATCTCTCCCCTACCAACATCACATGTACAAGAGGATAAGGATCCATTTTGGAATGATGCCATGACAAAAAAAACACAATGCTCAAATTAAAAGGCATATGTGGGATCTTGTGCCCCGGGCAGTTTCTACTAACATAGTTCGTTCCATCTGGCTTTTCAGGCACAAGTTCGATACAAATGGCAAGCTTAGTTGTTACAAAGCTCGGTAAGTCGCCAACGGGAAGTTACAACAACTAGGCATCGAGTGCGACGAGACGTTCAGCCCGGTCGTCAAACCGGAAACTATCCGCGCAGTGGTTCATACGGCGACTGCTCGCAACAGGACAGTACACCAACTGGACGTGAAAACGCCTTGCTCCATGGTGACCTAAAGGAAACCCTTTATATGCACCAGCCTCCCGGGTTCGTCGACCCAACTAAACCCAATCATGTGTGCCTTCTCCACTGCTCCTTCTATGCTCTCAAGCAGGCACCCCGCATGTGGAACTCTCAGTTTGCTACTTGCGCTTGCTGCATTGGGTTCAAACAGAGCATCTTGGACCCATCACTCTTCATTCATCACCACGGCCGTGGCATTTCTTATCTTCTCCTGTACGTTGATGACATAATCATGACCGCCTCATCCGACCAACTTCTTCGCCGCATTATCTCGTCTTTGAGCACTAAATTTGAAATGTCGGATCAAGGCCTATTCCACTACTTTCTTGGCATTTCCGTTAAGAGGAACGACACTGGTATTTTCTTTAGTCAACAAAACTATGCCGCTGACATACTCCATCTCGCAAGTATGACCAACTGCAACACTAGCACTACACCCGTGGATACCAAAGCCAAACTTGCAGCCAACGCCGGCGCTCTGGTCAAGGACCTAATGCTCTATCGCAGTTTAGTAGATGCACTTCAACACCTTACATTCACCCGCCTTGACATTGCTTATGCGGTCAAACAAGTGTGCTTGTTAATGCACAATCCGCGGGAGTCACATTTCACTGCTTTAAAGCGCATCCTCTGCTATATCACGAGAACTATCTATCACGGTCTATAGATTCATCGTTTGTCCGTTACTATTCTGGTTGCATACACGGATGCTGACTGGGCCGGATGCCCCACCACGAAACAGTCTACCTCTGGTTAATGCATTTTTCTTAGTGATAGTCTCATTTTGTGGTCCGACAAACACAACCAACCACATCCCTGTCTAGTGCTGAAGCAGAATATCGGGGTGTTGCAACGTTGTTGCGGAATCTACATGGCTACGTGCCCTTCTCTCCGAAATGCACATTTCCCTGTGCTCACCAGTTCCCGGACATATTCACAGAAGGACTTCCATCTTCATTGTTCTTGGACTTTCAGGACAGTCTGAATGTCCGCTCCTCCGCTTCACCAACGCTCCTACTGCGGGGATTGTTAGTTAGGTAGTTAAGATCCTCTATGGATTTTGGATATATGTGAGTATATTATAAAATATCCTGTTAGTATAGATATGGTTCTATCAACATATTGTACTCTATAAATATGACCGTATGAAGCAAACATATACAATAATATGTATATTTCTGATACGTATCATATTAACTATATTTTTGTTTAGCTATGAAGTTATCTGCTGATATGGTTTACCAAATCCATGAAGTTGATTTTCTTAGGCATAAAAGTCTAATGTTGTATTTATGTATGTTAATGTTGCAATGCTTTTGGACGTACGTAAATTAACAAACACTAAGAAATACTCTTGTTAACGAAACGCATGATACCTTTTGGCAAGGGTTAACAGTGCCGTGCCAAGGTCCGTAGAGGCCTAAGGCAAAATTTTAAAATGAAGCTTCACATATTTTATTTTTAAGAGAGATTTTTTTTTGGTTACAAAAACAAAGAAATATTATTAATTTTTAAAAAAGAAATCTTTAAAAAGTAAAATATAATAGCTTATGTAAAGGAAAGAAAAACAAAATTTATGTGAATGTTGAGTTTTGTTTCCAAAAATTTCCTAAAACACTACATAAAAAATGCTCAATCTAGTTTACAAATAAAAATGTGGTCTGTGTTTGATTATTTTTTCTGTGTGGACTAAGGCAAATGCTTTTTTTGCAAAGCATAAGGCACGGCTCTGGGTTAACACAAAACTGTTTGACAATATTTGTTCGATGATCCAGTAAATAATTAATTTAAATTATTTCAATACACTTTCACTAAAAACTAATCCATGTTGTGAATTATAACTATAAATACATTTATATGTGTTTGTAATATTTTGTGAAATGAACAAGAAATAATCAAGAGAGAGAGAGAGTGATGTAGGGACGAGAGAGAGAGATTGGGAAGTCCTTTTCTTTTGATCAAAGACAAAAACTATATTTTTTACACTCTTACACAACCCCTTATTTATAGGACACAACAAAACACATGAGTCACTACCCTTTAGTTTTAGTAATGACAAGTGGAGAGATGTAGTAACAAATGTTAACACTTCAAACATTACATAGACAAGTGTAATGCCATGTGTCTTGTGATGGATAATCACACTTATTTCATAACACTCCCCCTTGAGTATCCATCACCAGCGATGAATTATACACTGCCTCATTAAAAACCTTATCATGGAAAAACCCAGTGGGATAAAAACCATGACAAAGGAAAAAGAGTACAGTAGTGTAAACTCCCCCTCGAAAAAAACTTCATAGGTCTCGTAGATGCCCCATTCCAATACTCTGAGTATGCTTTCGGAATGTTAAAGTAGGAAACACCTTTGTAAACATGCTTTATAGTTCCCAACGAATAGTGATGCAATCTCTCCCTTCATTGGCATTCTCCGTCGAGGTCGATCTTTTGCGTGTTATCTGCTGCCTCGTTAAAAAACTTGTCATGGAAAAACCCAGTGGGATAAAAACCATGATAAGGGAAAAAGAGTGCAGCCACGCGAATCATCATATTCTCTCCATTATTTAAGTAACTCTGTTACATTATTACTTGAGTTGATGGACTGTCTATCGACTTCTTTATTCTTCTCGAATTCTTGAGTGTAAGAGAGGAATATGTCTTCTTTTGTCGCTCTTGGTGTAGCTTCCTTTGATTTGGGGGACATAACAGAGTCTTCAAACAGAGTTGTTGCCTTTTAGTTTCTTCTTGCTAATGAGTCTCAACAAGCATTAACTAGTTGATGCTGATCAAACCCTCAGTGCAAAGTTCTTCGCCAACATGTTATGAGGCTCCCATCTTTGGCGGGTAACTATTGGTTGACGTTCGAGCGTCATCTGAGCCATTATGGATTCTCGATGGCATATGAAGCACAATTATTTTGGCATGAATTGAATAAACGACGACCGAAGTCTATCACTAAAACGTCCCGAAGTCACTGTTTTGCGATATATCTTTATATACATCTGATATAAATCTTCCATCTAAAAAAACAACAAGACCAAACTCGGGGCTTCTAAAAGATAGTAAGTCCAAGTTAATCATACCTTTGCAATAGAAGATACGCTTTAACTCATCTCAAAATCTACTTATAGAAAATGAGTTATATGCTGCAAAGAGATTAGTAGAAAATGCTATTCACAATTCATAAAATATATAAATGTTCGTCAGCATTTATATATGATTTTATATGACTATATATATATATATATATATATATATATATTTGACTTCCTTTAGAAATGATTAGTATAACATCTATTTTGAAAGATGTTTACAAGATCTTTTATTCAAAAATAACCCTTTAAGGGTTTGATGATCATCAACGAGTTCTCGAGAACATAATTATCATATCATATATCTTTCGGGGTTAGCTCTTCAAGCATCCCATGAGACATATTTCAAGTCATTCATATAGCATCCATTTTGTTTGATAAGGTATTTTAACAAAACATGGCGCGACCCACCATTTTGTTATATATCATTATACCCTTTTGATGCTTGGACCACAAGTCCAAAAATTACTCGTCTTTCATAAGAGTTTAATATAAACTTGAATACCTCTTTTATTGGCCAATATATCTCTCTATACGCTCACAGAACGGAGATTTATGATCCTCATTAGTCACAATGCGCGCTAGATCATTTTTATTGTCGACATGTTTGTCTTTGGTTCCATATTTCCCGTAATGACATGGTTAATCGAGATCTCTTTAATCATTATATAAAAGATTTTATTCTGGTACCTGATTTCGTTATTAACCATATCAATCGGTTTCTTTACTCCTCTTGAGAAGTATCTTGCTCTTCTTTAGGAGTTTATGTGCTCCTCTCTAGGAGTCTATTAGCTCTTCTTTAAGAGTCTATCTACTCCTCTTTAGGAGTTCATTTGCTCCTCTTTTGAGAGTATAATCCTCTTTTTAATTTGCTCCTTTTTCTTTTCGACGATTTTATTTATCTTAGGAACCAAAGTAGTCTATCACGTTTCTTATGTGTCATAGATTTAGTATGTCATCCGTCAGAGACATATTTTATTGGAGTATTTTTAGCTGGGATGTGAGATTTCTCAGAACTACAAGTTCATATTCATTTATGTGAGGATCAATAATTATATGAAATCTCATCCACCAGCTTATTGCATTTGATTTGCAATATATGTTTTGAATAGTGATCTGTTGAACTTTTGAACTTTCAAGTTCATATTCATTAGATTCATTTGTTCAAAGATCCAAAACTATTCAATGATTCTCCCATAAATAAGGGGAACTTTTATCATCCAACATGATGATATACAAATCTTGCAGTAGGCACATCTCTCATAAGATGGCTTTAACATTATTAGAGCAGAGACTCATCTCTTGCATCTCTATATTATATCCTCTGTGGATGATATTTATATGCGGTGTGGAGGAGCATTTTAAAATATATATTACACACCCATAAGATTCAAAATGAGAAATATTTAATCTCCAACCATGAATATATAACATGGGAGAAATATTTCTTTATAAAATGTTGGCCTCATATATAATATTGACTACATGAAAAGCTGCATGTTCCATGTTTTGACATAGAGATTAAATCACCAAGAACCGTTTTGCAATCTCTTTGAGTTGCGCTATGAACGATTCATTATAGCTCATTTCAAGAGTGAACATCATAGATGTTCCACTTTATCACATGCGACATATATATGTGATAAACTATAGGATATGACTTCACCATAGTTATATCGTTATGGGGTGTCAAATTCACCAAAGTTTATCGACTTATTGTCGATGTGGGATTCCTTTAATTCTCCCCCTCGAGATGATAACTCTTGCAGTTCATTCATCTCGTACTGAATCCCACTTAAGGATCAATAACATACCAATTTTGGTTATGTCTATTATCTTAGATCCTTATAAGATGTGAGATTAGTACTATCCCCTCTCAAGATGATGACTTTTATGTCTATTCACCTTTGACCGAATCTTATTTTTAGATCGGTTATATTTGGGGTTTGATTTGGGGATTTATTAAAGAAATCAAACCATCATATATATACAATGAGCTTGTTAATCCAAAAGGATGGTGATTGAGCCAACATTATATGATTCGGGAGGCATAGCCTACCACAGAATTAAGGAGGAGATATACAACCATCGACTCCATAAATATAAACAAATAGAAATTTAACGTAAATTAGATGTTACCTGAAATATGAATGAAGTCATGTGCGTACAACTTCATAGTGGCATGCAATACTTTTAAAACAGTTTTCCATTCTCTAAACAAAATTCTCAATGATTTTTAATATCACTGATTGACTAGGATGGCTTGACCGGTAACACTATGCTTGAAGCATTAGAGAATTTCATATTTATTATCATTTTGCCATCTTTGTTTTTGCATGATATAATTATATATACATGCGTGTCTCCAATATGGTCAAACATGCGATACCATATTTATTTATAGTCTCAATATAATAATTTTACGCAGACAAAATTTCTTTGAAACTCTATGAGTTTATTTAAAACAACCGGACCCGTTTTTTTTTAAAATAAGTACAATACATAATTAAGCATCTCATACTACTTAATTAAACCACCCAAACCACAATTCCTCATTAAACCGATAACAACCAATATGCACAGCGGAAACATACCAATATACAGAACCAACACATCATCAATGCAATAACATTCCTAAGCATTCTATCCATCAACCTAGCATAACTCTATCCAAGGTTCCAACATAAACAATATAACCAAGTCCAACAACACACAACCGAGACCCTAGATCATCCTCCTCCTCATCGCCATGATTCCACACTACACAATACCTGCACCACAAACACAATGAGATGCGTGAGTATTACCAGAAATACCCAGTGGGACGATCCTCCCATCTACGAGCTATACACACAAGCAAATCAAGAGTACAACCACAAATAAAACATAACAAACCAGACATTGAACAGAACATCCAATAACACATTCCTCACACCTACACAACTTCACACAAAACAAGTTATACAACCCAATCGCTTAGATAAGCTCATGGTCACGCACTCACCTTATCAAACTGATTATAACAACGAATATAACCAGTTGAGACTCTCCTAACGTCTGAAACAGCCCAGCAATTCCCTACAACAAGCCACACAACCAGAAACGACTTATAGCAAAACTGGACAGAAACATTAGAAAAGAACAGTCTTAAAGACGAAACCCTAAAATAAAAACCAACCGTTAACTATAAAATCTCTCCGGTGAAACGCTAGTCCGAGACGTCACGAAGCTTCCCACAAAATTTCGTGCCGATCAGAAACCAGACGAGACCACGATCTCAGTTACAATTCCCGATGGTTCCAACTCGCGTCTGAGAAAATGTGTCTCACGAAACTGCACATAACTCATCGAGTTTAAAACCAAATCCACTTCTGTAAAAAGGAGAATGACGATGAAAGGCTTGTGAATAACACTACCAAATTTCGTTACCTTTGACAACGATTTGATATATCGAAACTGTTTCTTCCCAAAGCCTAACGATTCTGCTCCTTCTCCTTTAATCTCCTTCACACCACAATAGGCTCTCTCCTCTCTCTATATCTCTTTCTTCCTCTCAACACAAGTATTGAATAACAGCCACGACCAAATAGAGAGAAGAGGCATCCATTTCATTATAAATATATCAATTAGGGTTTCCCAAAACCTGCTCTAAACCGGGTGAACTTAAACCAAACCGGGCAATTTCATGATTTCACATAAATTGATCGGTTCTTCCACTTTTCTTTGGGACACGGGCGTTACAATTCTCCCCCTCTAACAAAAGATTCGTCCTTGAATCTGAGAGCATTGTCCCTCCACCAAGGACCTCCGTGCAACCGTCACTACGGCCCGCACATTCCCCGACCGGACTGAATACCGTCAGTAAAGGTTTTCCGTGCAACTGTCGCAACAGCCCGCACATCCATATGACCCAACGGTCCACATAACCCTGGCCCCACTAGTCAAGACAACCCAAAACACGAGATCAATCCCGACCTCCGAGGTCTACATCCAGTCACTACACTCATAACCACGTTCTAGACATTGTTTGCTCTCTCACTCATACATTCTTAGGTCGCAACCTTCGAACTGCACCGCCTACACTCTCAGACCGTCGTCCTCGAGCCATACCGTCTCACTCTCGGATCGTCACCCTCGAGATCTCGGTACCAGGGGAACTACTCATCCCCTCCGGGGAACTAATAATCCCCTAGGAGAACTAATCATCTCCTCTGCCGCCCTCAGGGTCGCAACCCGCCAAGCCCGCGGTGCACCAGGGGAACTAATCATCCCCTCAGGAGAACTAATCATCTCCACAGGAGAACTAATCATCTCCTCTGGAGAACTAATCATCTCCACGTGAGCAAACAAGTCCTAACGTCAATTAGCATCTCCCGACGGGAACTACCTCATGTGATTCACGTAAAACATCGCAATGCACTACCAATCACCATATTCTCTCACCAGAATATCACCACCACCATGACCACTCTTCAGGCCAACTCAAAACATCTCAACCATTTGGGTGTTTGCACACGCCCTTTCCATAAATAGACAAGTTCTAACTATTCATAGAACTTTCTATTTATTTGCAATCGCACTTTCCGTAAATAGGCAAGCTTTAACTATTCATAAAACTTCTCATTTTTAGAACCCGCACATCTCGTAGCACCGTAACACCACCAATCAAAAATCTTTGAGAACCAATCATCTCATCTGTGACCACTCTTCAGGTCAACCTCTAAACATTCCCGCCACTCCAGGCATTCCACATCCCCTTTCCAAAAATAGTCAAGTCCTATCTATTCATAGAACTTTCTATTTATGGAAACTTCCCTTTTCTGGAACTTTTTATTTTTCCTTTGCAACGACACTTTCCATAAACAGCAAAGCTCTATCTCCCTAAACACTTTCCATATTTAGAAACTTTCTATTTATGGAAACTTCCCACTCCTAGAATCACATAATCCCTTAACCCATCCCTCGTCAAAATTTCATAAGAACTAATCATCTTATTAAATCTGTAATAAGGTCATCTCGGTCTGAGCAAAACCTGTTACCACACTCACAGAACCTGCTGGACCTCCAACAACACCAGTAAGCACATCGGCCACACAATGTCTCAGAAGACCGCCACACACGGGCACACACTAACTCAAAATTCCGCCACAAAGGCCACACAAGCCCCTCCAAGGCACACACCGCTAAAAATTGACAAATTCTAACTTCCATAAAACTTTCCATTTTTAAAACTTCCCTCTTTTGGAAACTTTCCACTTATAGTAAATTCTATTTCGGGAAACTTCTCTCAACACCACCGCTTCACGAAAATTTCGGACTCCAAACACCACCTCATCTTGTTAAATAGTGGCACTCCAGCCACTCTAGGCGAAGTAAGTCTCCAACTTAACTTCTTGGAAATCCCTTTCAAACACATCCACTTTCACAAATCACCGCCAACAGTATTTCCCGATACCGGCGTGATCCACCAATTTCCAACAACTTGTCAATAGCCAACTGCACCTCCCGTACAGAAGCTAAAAACACTACACAACTAACAACACATAAAACAACTTACAGTGGAATCTCATTGAAGGCTCGAAGAGGATGATACTAGGACTCCATACCACATACAAATTGACTAACTACTCATAATCAATTCCATCACACAACAACATGTATCAAGCAACAGGAAAATATTCACCCAATTAAATTCCTAACCGCTCTAACCATCCACTTAACCATCCTAGAACCGTAAAGGCTCTGATACCAAATTAAAACAACCGGACCCGTTTTTTTTTTAAATAAGTACAATACATAATTAAGCATCTCATACTACTTAATTAAACCACCCAAACCACAATTCCTCATTAAACCGATAACAACCAATATGCACAGCGGAAACATACCAATATACAGAACCAACACATCATCAATGCAATAACATTCCTAAGCATTCTATCCATCAACCTAGCATAACTCTATCCAAGGTTCCAACATAAACAATATAACCAAGTCCAACAACACACAACCGAGACCCTAGATCATCCTCCTCCTCATCGCCATGATTCCACACTACACAATACCTGCACCACAAACACAATGAGATGCGTGAGTATTACCAGAAATACCCAGTGAGACGATCCTCCCATCTACGAGCTATACACACAAGCAAATCAAGAGTACAACCACAAATAAAACATAACAAACCAGACATTGAACAGAACATCCAATAACACATTCATCACACCTACACAACTTCACACAAAACAAGTTATACAACCCAATCGCTTAGATAAGCTCATGGTCACGCACTCACCTTATCAAACTGATTATAACAACGAATATAACCAGTTGATACTCTCCTAACGTCTGAAACAGCCCAGCAATTCCCTACAACAAGCCACACAACCAAAAACGACTTATAGCAAAACTGGACAGAAACATTAGAAAAGAACAGTCTTAAAGACGAAACCCTAAAATAAAAACCAACCGTTAACTATAAAATCCCTCCAGTGAAAAGCTAGTCCGAGACGTCACGAAGCTTCCCACAAAATCTCGTGCTGATCAGAAACCAGACGAGACCACGATCTCAGTTACAATCCCCGATGGTTCCAACTCGCGTCTGAGAAAACATGTCTCACGAAACTGCACATAACTCATCGAGTTTAAAACCAAATCCACTTCTGTAAAAAGGAGAATGACGATGAAAGGCTTGTGAATAACACTACCAAATTTCGTTACCTTTGACAACGATTTGATATATCGAAACTGTTTCTTCCCAAACCCTAACGATTCTGCTCCTTCTCCTTTAATCTCCTTCACACAACAATAGGCTCTCTCCTCTCTCTATATCTCTTTCTTCCTCTCAACACAAGTATTGAATAACAGCCACGACCAAATAGAGAGAAGAGGCGTCCATTTCATTATAAATATATCAATTAGGGTTTCCCAAAACCTGGTCTAAACCGGGTGAACTTAAACCAAACCGGGCAATTTCATGATTTCACATAAATTGATCGGTTCTTCCACTTTTCTTTGGGGGTGACAGCTTGTCCTGTGGGAAGGTTGTTAAAGGGTGGGGACCAGGGTTCGAGGAACGCTTGGTGCACCAATAACCTACTGTGGATTTGGATGAATAGTTCCAATTGCCCAGTGAGGGGTTAGGATCGATGCCCTGCAGGGCCAGCTTGGGGTCCGTTGGGGCGGCTAGCAGAGAGGCTAGTGGGGTCCACGGGACAGGTTGTTACATTATTTGAGACTTTGGACAACACTAGACATCGATAATTATGAATCTGATGTCTTTGGAAATCGAGAGACTAGCTCATCTAGATCTTCCAATTATTTTTGCACTGTCTATAATATATTGACATATGCTTCATATATTCTCACAAGAAAAATATATTTTTGATCTTAAAGACATCTCATTAAATCTCATATAAAATATATTTATCATTTTAGCAAATAAAATAAATAGATGGAAAAATTTATAAAAAAATAAAATAGAAATCATAGCTTCCCATGTAAGGATTCAAGAGGCCTCATTTTCATTTTAGTGAGGCAACGACAAAGCCTTTTATTTGATCATGAATTAGGCAGAGCCTATATATGTATAATGATCAATCCGGATCTTATATAGCTTTATATTTGATCGTATATGAGGCAGAGCCTGTTATATAAAATAAATTTTTCAGAGAAGACATAGCTTTTTATTAATCGTGAAGGAGGCAGAGCCTACCATATATAACGATCAATCCGGAAAAGACAATCTTTTATTTGATCATGAAGGAGGCTGAGCCTACCATATATCTCACGATCGGTCCAAAATATGATTTAGCTATATATTTGATCATAAAGGAGGCAACGCCTACAACTCGTAAAAGCTCCAGCGGTAAAGACATCGTGCTGATAACGTGTTGTGAATTATAACTACAAATACATTTATATGTGTTTGTAATATTTTGTGAAATGAACAAGAAATAATCAAGAGAGAGAGAGAGTGATGTAGGGACGAGAGAGAGAGATTGGGAAGTCCTTTTCTTTTGATCAAAGACAAAAACTATATTTTTTACACTCTTACACAACCCCTTATTTATAGGACACAACAAAACACATGAGTCACTACCCTTTAGTTTTAGTAATGACAAGTGGAGAGATGTAGTGACAAATGTTAACACTTCAAACATTACATAGACAAGTGTAATGCCATGTGACTTGTGATGGATAATCACACTTATTTCATAACAATCCAAGAATTATTTATCACACCTACTAAACTTGTGTTAATATTTTTATAAATATGGTAACGATTCTTTGGAAATTTTTCTAGGTTGCCACATCAGCATTGGAATATAGTCTACTGAGTATATTAATTGCTAATTTGCTATGTGTCATAGTTTTTACATTGATTATCAATAAAATCAGTTAAAATTAAATTTTAATAGAAGCTGTAAAAGCATTAATAATAGAAAATAAAACCAAAAAAAGATAAAAAAAAAATTAAAGAAAAAAATTAATTTCAATCATTTATTTATTTTTCCATTTTGCAAAACAATAGATTATAAATATATAACTTTAACTATTTGCTTTTCAGTGCTAAGTTAATTGTTATCTTATACTTTTAGAATGTAAGATAATTTTTATTTATTTAATCTATCTATTTCCATTGCTTACTTCAAATATTTAAATATATTAGAAAAAAAAGGAATGTGTTTTTTTTTTTGACAACTAATTTTTTTTTGACAGCCATCCTTGATTTTCTTCTTCTAAATATGATTAATAAAGTGCTAATCCTCTGTTTAAATATAAGAAGAAAATTGAAAATAATAATGAAATCTTGCAAAAAAATTTGAATAAAAAGCCTATATAGTATTTTTTATTAATTTTAAAATGGTATAGATTTCATGGAGTGATGTATTCATTTAATTAGTTCAAATCTAATTATCTCTTTAGTCTTTACATACCATCCCTTAAACCAATAATATTTTGTAACCCATTATGGACCATAAATTAATATCCTTATCTCCAAATTATATATATATATATATATATATTTATATATTTCTTTGTTCAAGATCTTCAGCTTGTTTATAAATTGATGAACTAATCAATTATCTTACAGAAGACGCTAAGAAGGAAACTAGAAGACGTGAAAGTATGGAGAGGACACCCTCACTTATATTTCATGTTAGCTTGCTTATTATATTCGTCGCAGGTACTTTATATATTTTGTATACTTTCAATTGTTATATTCCATTAGATAAAAGAGAAATTACATACATATGTGACACTCACATGAAAATGATGAAAAGAAAAAGAATAACATTTTCTGGAGAATAGTCACATATTCTTTTAAAATTAAGACTAAAGTAAGATTTATTTTTTCTTAAAAAAATTCTCATTGTTATGTTCAAATTTAATATGGTATACAATATTGCTCTAGTTGTGAATCAGACAAGAGCAGATTCATGCATCAACAGCTTAGACACATGCACTTACAAGGGAGTGCCACCTTTACCCCCTTCACCCCTTTCACCCCATTCACCCCATCCACCCCTTTCACCCCATTCACCCCATCCACCCCTTTCACCCCTCAAAGTTTGCAGCGGTGGAACTAGTACAATGTGCAGTCAAAATTGTCCTCAGAAATGTTGTGATGCGAACTGCGCACAAAAATATACGTACTAATGATTTTGTACTTCCCTTGGTGATTTTAATTTGTGCGAATGTCAGTACCCTTGCTAAAACTGGTTGAAATTTTTTGAGAAAACAATTGTCTTTCTTTTCATCTTTTGTTATTGTAAGTATAATAATATGGCTATAAATTTTACTACTATATTCTTGATTTGTGGATCACATAGTTCCTATGAACCAAACTAAAAAGGCCAGATAAATTTTGATCCGAGATTTTTTTTTTTTTTTTACATGTACATAGATACGTACTAATGTTCTACAAGATTTTTTTTTTTTTTTTGGTTTAAAAGTATGTATCGTTTTTTAACTTCACTGCATTTCTTTAGATCATAAATACATATTTTAACCCCAGTCAAAACTAATATAATCATAAATACCTGTTTTTGTTTTCAATTTAAACTCGAAACCAATCAAAAAGTGAATCGTGCAAACAAAAAATAACACTGCCATGGATCCGACTCAAATATCTCGTTTGGTTCTCGACAACGGAGGTTTTGAAAATTAATAATTGGCTACGCTGTGATTCGCTTCTAGATTTGTTCGGTTTTGGTTCTCGTAATTGTTACTTTTATGTTAAAGGGAAGCAGATTCACGAACATGTACATATCTAAGCATCCAAGCAATGTTCAAAAACACAGATATGACATGATGGGCTCGAACGTCGTGAGCGGCCCACACGCATACGTCGGCCTAATCCTCGCTATGTGGATTGAGTCGGTTTTGATATTGGTGTTCTTTGTTTTGGTTTTATTTTAGGGTAGGATAATTACGTTTGGTTTTGGTGATTATCCTCTGGTGTTCTCCTCTTCTCTTTGGGACTTTATAGTCTCTTCTATAAAAGAAAAAAAATAACCATAGAAGGTAGTCATAACTACCTATTAAAAACCTTAGTGTCTTGTGTTCTTTACTATTCTGATTGGGACCTTAACAATTGGTATCAGAGCTAGCATTCTGCTTTTGATCCTGACCACTTGTGATGTCAAAAGCAAACCTGTTATCGTCAAACGTTTGATCTGGATAACTACTGGTGGTGTCAAACATGGCAGGAACTAACAAAGAAAAAATCGAAGACTTGGAAGCTAATGTCACGGAACTGCGAGAGGATATTCAGAAGCTCAACCAGGACATGAACGACAGATTCCAGATATTAGAAGATTCATTAAACCGCTTAGCAGATACACTTACGACGGGACGAGAAGGGGACAACAGTGCTACACGATCAACTCTACGAACCAGGGACAAGCAACAGCTGTTAGCCCAAGGAGACAACGTCAATAAGAACGCTCCAGCGCGAACAGTGAAACTTGATTTCCCTCGCTTCAAAAGAGGAGATCCGAATGCGTGGTTGAGCAAGACCAAACAATACTTCGAATACAATAACACACCAGTCTACCAGAAGGTTCAGTTTGCTGCATATCACTTCGAAGATGAGGCTAATGAATGGTGGCAGGCCACGGCCAAGGCTCTATGAGAAGATGGAATTCAGATCGCATGGGCTGTGTTTGAAGAAAAATTATGGGTTTGCTTTGGACTGACTGACGGTGAAGATTTTGATGAGGCCTTGTCGAAAATACGACAAACAGGAACTCTTTATGAGTATCAACGGGATTTTGAGGGATTGAAGAACAAAGTTGAAGGATGGACCCAAAAGGCACTAATCGGAGCTTATGTGGGAGGGTTGAACCCAACGATCGCGGACAGTGTAAGGATGTTTCGACCTAAAACGCTGAAAGAAGTATTGAATCTAGCCCGTCTCAAAGATGAATAGATGCAACGCCAGAAAAAGAAAGGAAACTTCAGTACCATATATCAATCAGGAACCAGTACACCAACCAACAAGTTCAGTACGACAAGAGAAGTGGAGCCGGTACCATCACCTAAGAAACTCAGCTGGAAAGAACTAAAGAAAAAGAGGAGTCTAGGCTTATGTTTTAGTTGTGACGAGAAATATATTCCTTGCCATAAGTGTAAACAACCTCAGGTGTTCATCATGGAGGGTGAAGAAGATGGAGAGGCAGAGGACACTAATGGGGAAGAGCAGGAAGAGGGAGAACATGAGATTACTAGTTATACATTGACAGGGTGGAGTGCACCACAAACAATGCGACTCCAGGCTCGAATTGGTAACAAGACAGTAACGGCTCTAGTGGATAGTGGGTCTACCCACAATTTCATTAGTGAGAGAACCGCATGCGACCTGAGAGTTGCAATTACTGCGGTGAAGCCTTTTTCGTTCAAGGTCGTGGATGGGAAGACATTACAGTGCAAAGGGAATTTTGAAGTCGTAGTAGCACGTCTTGGAGAAGTTGATTTCACAATGACAGTGTACGTCTTACCATTTGTCGGGTTGGACGTGGTCCTAGGAGTTCAGTGGCTTCGTAGCTTGGGACCAATCGTGTGTGACTGGTCTGCACAGACTATGGAGTTTGAATGGGAAGGGTCCATGCGTAATTTACAAGGGGTTCAAGCGCGTCTACAGGAGGCTACTTTGTAGGAAGTAGAAAAGGAAGCTCGACAGGTTCAGGCTCTGTTTGCTATTCAGATTGGTCAAGCGGTATGGAAATAACTGGGGATACTGCCTGAGATGCAGCCTCTCATACAGGAGTATGATGACTTATTTCGTGCCCCAACGACACTTCTTCCCCATAGGAACATTGAGCACTGTATACCGTTGCCAGAAGGCACGGACCCAGTGAATGTCCGGCCCTATCGCTACGTGCACTTCCAAAAGGAAGAAATCGTGAGGCAAGTGAATGAGATGTTGCAAGCTGGTATTATTCTCACTAGTTCCAGTCCGTACTCATCACCGGTCCTACTTGTGAAGAAGAAAGATGGGACTTGGTGGTTTTGTACGGATTATCGAGCTCTCAACTTGGTTACCATCAAGGACAGATTCCCGATTCCAACTGACATGTTGGATGAACTCCATGATTTGGTTTTCTTTACTAAACTAGATCTTACTGCAGGGTATTACCAGCTAAGAATTCACCTGGAGGATATCCCAAAAATGGTGTTCCGTACGCATAATGGACATTACGAATACATGGTGATGTCATTCGGTCTGTGCAATGCTCCATCTACATTTCAGGCTTTAATGAACGATGTCTTCAGACCATTTCTTCGTCGCTTTGTGCTGGTATTCTTTTATGACATTCTTGTCTATAGTTCTACTTGGGAGATGCATCTTGAGCATGTTGAGCAGATTTTTTTGATTCTCCGGCAGTCACAGTTGGCGGTAAAGCTTAAAAAGTGTAACTTTGGTCAACGGGAACTGGAATATCTTGGGCACATTATCTCTGCTGATGGTGTAAAAGTTGATAGAGCTAAGGTACAGGCTATGCTGGATTGGCCAGTACCCAGGACAATCACGGAGCTTTGCAGATTCCTTGGCTTGACGGGGTATTACCGTAATTTTGTCAAGGATTATGGCCTTGTGGCACGTCCTCTCACAAATTTGCTTCGTAAGGGTTGTTTTGCGTGGAGTGTTGAGGCGGAGGAGGCATTCTCGGCTTTAAAAGTAGCCTTGACCACGACACCTACGTTGGCGTTGCCTGATTTCTCGAGGCCATTTTTGATCCAGGCAGATGCATCGGGTGAGGGAATTGGTGTTGTTTTGTCCCAAGTGGATAGACCAATAGCTTACATGAGTCAAGTCTTAGGGGTGGCTAAGCGTTCTTGGTCCATGTACGCGCAGGAGATGCCAGCGATAGTTATTGCGATTCGAACATGGAGGCCCTATCTCTTGGGGCGGCACTTTATCATACAAACCGACCAGAGTATTCTACGATACTTTTTGGAGCAACATATTTTGACACTGAAACAAGAGAAATGGATGGGAAAACTGGTCGGGTACGACTGTGAGATCACTTAAAAACCTAGCAAGGCGAACCTAGCTGCTGACGTGTTTTCCCGGGTTACGGGTAGTCTAAAGTTGAACAGGGTTTTTATCCAACAAACAAGTCTCTAGCATGATATCCGCAAACTGGCCAAAGAGGATGTTTACATGCAGAAGATTGCAAGGTTAGCTAGCTCTGCTCCTGGCAATCCTTACTCATGGCGTAATGGGATGTTGTGTTACAAAAATTGGGTGGTGGTGCCACCATCTTCTCCTTTGGTTGCTCAACTACTACGGGAGCACCATGACACCCCCTTGGGAGGTCACTCCGGTGTACTCCGCACATATAAGAGATTGGCACAGCAGTTTTATTGGCTGTTAATGCACCGGACAGTGAAGCAACATGTGGCGGAGTGTGATATCTGTCAGCGTGCTAAGTCGTCGTCCCTTGCACTGGCGGGACTACTCCAACCGCTACTTGTACCGGATCGAATTTGTTAGGACGTCTCGATGAATTTCGTCGACGGACTTCCACGCTCCAATGGTCATACGTCGATCATGGTGGTGGTTGACCAGTTGTCCAAATCCGCTCACCTGGTTGCGTTGGCACACCCGTACACTGCTAAAACGGTGGCTACGAAGTTTGTCGACACTATCGTCCGTCACCATGGCATGCCTTGCCGTATTGACAGTGACTGTGTGTAACATCCGTGAACCGAAATTCCGGTTATGGAGTTGCATCGGTCGATGCATAGTGTGCATCGGTCGATGCAAGGACAAGTTCCCTCGTATTGACTTAAGTCAAACGCTGCGTTTTGGGTGAAGGAAAAACACTTAAAATGATTTTTTTCTCATTCGTTTGGTGGTGGCCGTGTTTGAGAAATAGAAAGAGAGAAAAAACTTTGTGAGAGTTCTTGAGCGTTTTTGGGAGATTCCTGGAGGTTTGTGGCGTTTCATGGGAGATTTGAGGCTTAGAACGTTGTAGGAGCTTCCTAGAGGCGTTTTCTTCTTGTGTTTAGGTTCAGATTCGTCTTGGCAAAGGTAAGTGCAGGACCATGGCTTATCTAAGTTAGAGAACTCTTTAACCTGCTTGTTGTGTGATGTTAGACTTAATAGATTGTTGCTATGGACGTTAGGAAGCTTTCTTGTGGCTTGGGATCGAGTTTTGTGGTTGTAGGAACAAAGATCCGGCAAGAAGCTTTGGAGGAAAACAATGCTTGGCTTTGCATCGGTCGATGCACTTTGTGCGTCGGTCGATGCAGATGCGAGGACGGCGTGTAAACTCTAGGATTTTCGTGTTATGTCGAGCATGAGTCGGTCAATGCATTGGGAGCATCGGTCGATGCAAGTTAACCTTGCATCGGTCGACACAGATCTTGCGTCAGTCGACGCAGATCTTGCGTCAGTCGACGCAGATCTTGCGTCAGTCGACGAAACCTCCATTTGGTGTCGGTCGATGCATGTTGGTGTCAGTCGATGCAGAGTCCTGGTTTGTTATTTGTTGTTTGCTGATTGTTGTTTGATGGTTAGAGATGACTCTATTGCTTGTGTGTATAGCCCAATAGATGGGAGGATTGCCTTACTGTGTGTTTATAAAATACTCATGCATTGCAATGTGTGTTTGTGGTGCAGGTAAAGGCAAGGTGTGATCGTGGAATCAAGGCAATGAAGAGGAGGATGTTCTAGGGACTCGTTTTGATGTTGTCTAGCATTGCTAGGTTGCTAGAGTTGGGTCATTAGAAACATTGCTAGGTTGTTGGTTTCATGTCTTTCTGATGATTGGTTATGGGATATGGATTATGTTATAATATTGGTTATTATTGGATATTTATTGGTATTGTTATTCCGCTGTTGGTTGTGATTGTGGTTAGGTGGCTAGTGGATATGAGACCACTAGTCTTAGTTAAATTATATTATATTTATTATTTATAAAAAAAAAAAGGTCGGTCCTTTCATTTTGGTATCAGAGCCCTTACGGTTCTATGTTTGGGTTCACTAGGTTTCTGTTGTGATGTTTGGGATTGCATGTCTTGATTGATTATGTGAGTTAGTCTATTGTTTGTGGCATGGAGTCCTAGAACATCCTCTTCGAGCCGACTGTGTGATTCCATGGTGAGTTTATGTTTCTGTGTTTTATTAGAAATTGTTTGCTTAGCCTTCTGTTCATGGTAGTGCAGATGGTTAGAGGTGATGCTGTGGCTGGTCGTGGTCATGGACGCGGACGTGGTCGTGGATGCGGATGTGGTCGTGGTAGGGGCAGAGTCCCAGTGGTTAGTGAGACCGAGACCAGAGTGTGACAGCTGAGGGTGTTGGCGAGTCGTAGGGTGTTCCGGGGGATTCCGTGAGTGTGGCGGGAGGGGCGGTGTTGATGCTCCAGTGGCTGGTGATGCTAGGATCCCGGGTGTGGGAGTCCCAGTGGGTGGAGTCCCTGGTACTGACATTGCGGCTATGCTAGCACAAGTGTTAGCACGGTTACCACCAGTGGTACCCACTCAGGCTCAGGTAGTGCCACCAGTGGTGGCAGAGGAGCGGCAGCCAGTGGTTGCGGATGTGGGAGCACATGGACGTTATTTGTCTATGCTCAAGGAGATGAAGGGTCTGTTCATTGAGAGGTTTTTGGGTGGTACAGATCCTACTGTTGCGGATGCGAGGAGGACGAGTGTGGAACATAACTTCCATACTCTGAGATGTCCTGAGGAGTTTTGGGTGGACATAGAGGCCTACTATTTGAGTGGTGATGCGGAGTTGTGGTGGAGATCAGTGGCTGCTAGGAGAGTGCAGCCGAATTCGTCTTGGAGTTCAACTGCAAGTATTTTCGTAGGGAGGCATTGGATCGGTTGGAGGTGCAGTTCCTTCAGTTGTCTCAGGAGACACGGTCAGTGCGAGAGCTGGACTTGGAGTTCAGTCGACTTCTTTGTTATGGGGGTCGGGCTTTGGAGTCTGAGGAGGCTCAGATCAGGAGGTTTTTGAGGGCTCTACGTGATGATTTGAGAGTTCACTGTAGAGGGCGGAGTTATGCTACACGTGCAGAGCTGGTTGAGACTGCAGCAGAGATTGAGGAGGATATCCGGGCACAGTCAGTGGCGGTAGCTCCAGCTATTCAGCCTAGTAAGGCTCAGCAGCAGGATGGTTCTAGCAGGGGCGGTAGGCCTGCACAGAGAACCAAGAGGAGTGCTCCGACGATAGTTGTCCCAAGAGGAGTGCTCCGACGGTAGGGCCTCGGGTATGTTATCATTATAGGGAGATAGGGCACATTAGGCCTTTTTGTCACAAGTTGCAGCCGGCAGCAGTGGCAGCGTTGTAGCAGGTGCAGCCTGGAGGTCAGCAGGTGGCACGGATTGAGTAGGCGCCACGGGTTTACACGACTGCAGAGACTGGTGGAACCAGTGCCGGGGTGATCACAAGTATAATTTCTGGTACTTAAGCTTTGTGAATTTCTAGTAGGTTCAGATTTTATGTTTTTCCTGTGATAAAGTGTTAGGTTCTCAATACATGAGATTTGTGTAGGGACCTTGTTGGTGGGCGGGTTTAAGTCCCATGTTATGTTTGATTATGGAGCTTCTCATAGCTTCATTACTCCGGAGTGTGCAGAGTGTGCGGGAATCAGAGGGGATTCCGGGGAGCGTACAGGAGTTGTCAGAGTTGCGGGAGGCAAGTTCCTGAGAGTTATTGGACGAGCTAGAGGAGTTGATATTTAGATCGCAGGAGAGTCGTGGCCAGCGGATTTGCTTATCAGTCCTGTGGAGTTATATGATGTTATTCTCGGGATGGATTGGTTGCATCGGCATAGGGTGCATTTGGATTGCCATCGGGGTAGAGTGGAGTTTGAACGTCCAGGAGGGAAGTTGGTGTTTCAGGGTATTAGACCGACTTCGGGGAGCCTCGTGATCTCGGCCATTCAGGCTGGGAAGATGATCGAGAAGGACTGTGAGGCTTATTTGGTTACTATATCTATGCCAGAGTCAGTGGGGAAATCTACGGTTAGCGGTATTCTGGTAGTGGAGGAGTTTGAGGATGTGTTTCAGTCTTTGCAGGGATTACCACCATCTTGGTCGGATCCTTTTACCATTGAACTGGAACCGGGGATGATGCCGTTATCCAAGGCTCCTTACAGGATGGCTCCAACAGAGATGGCAGAGCTGAAGAAGTAGCTAGAGGATTTGTTGAGTAAGGGATTCATCTGTCCTAGTGTATCACCGTGGGGAGCGCCGGTGTTGTTTGTCAAGAAGAAGGATGGGAGTTTCAAGTTGTGCATTGATTATCGGGGTTTGAACCGGGTCACTGTGAAGAACAAGTACCCTCTTCCTAGGATCGATGAGTTGTTGGATCAGTTGAGGGGTGCTACTTGGTTCTCCAAGGTAGATCTGGCATCGGGTTATCATCAGATACCGATAGATGAGGCAGATGTGAGGAAGACGGCTTTTAGGACGAGGTATGGGCATCATGAGTTTGTGGTGATGCCTTTCGGGTTGACTAACGCGCCAGCAGCGTTTATGAGATTGATGAACAGTTATTTCAGGATTTTCTGGACGTGTCTGTCATCATTTTCATCGACGATATCCTGGTTTATTCTAAGAGTCCTGAGGAGCATACAGTTCATTTGAGGGCAGTTCTGGAAAAGCTGCGGGAGCAGAAGTTGTTTGCCAAGTTGAGCAAGTGTAGTTTTTGGCAGTGTGAGATGGGTTTTCTGGGTCACATTGTTTCTGTAGAGGAGGTTTCTGTAGATCCGGAGAAGATTCAGGCTATCAGAGATTGGCCTAGACCGCAGAATGCCACAGAGATCAGGAGTTTCCTTGGGTTGGCAGGTTACTACAGGAGGTTTGTGCAGGGTTTTGCAAGTAGAGCACGCCCTATGACTAAGTTGACGATGTTCCTTTTGTGTGGTTACAGGAGTGTGAGGAGGGCTTTGAAAGCCTTAAGGAGATGTTGAGTACTACGCCGGTGTTGGCTTTGCCTGAGCAGGGAGAACCCTATGTGGTTTATACTGATGCATCTAGAGTTGAGTTGGGGTGTGTGCTGATGCAGCATGGGAAGGTATTTGACTATGCTTTGCGGCGGTTGCGGAAGCATGAGGGCAGCTATCCTACCCATGATTTGGAGATGGCTGCTGTAGTTTTTGCCCTGAAGATTTGGAGATCTTATCTTTATGGTGCAAAGGTACAAGTGTTTACAGATCATAAGAGCCTGAAGTATATATTCACTCAGCCTGAGCTGAATTTGAGACAGAGGCGGTGGATGGAGCTTGTGGCGGATTATGATTTGGAGATAGCCTATCACCCTGGTAAGGCTAACACGGTTGCACATGCTCTGAGTCGGAAGAGGGTAGCTTCGGCTCAGGAGCAGGAGATGGATTCTCTGGTAGGAGAGATCAGTGCTTTGAGCTTGTGTGTTGTTTCACAGGAACCGTTGGGTTTGGAAGCAGTTGATAGAGCAGATCTTCTGAGTAGAGTGCGGTTGGCTCAGGAGAAGGATTTGGGGCTAGTGAATGCCTCTAAGGATGTGGTTTCAGAGTATCAGGTCTCAGATAATGGTACTATCTTGGTGCATGGTCGGGTTTGTGTGCCCAAGGATGAGGAGTTGAGACAGGAGATCCTGAGAGAGGCTCATGCGAGCAGGTTTTCTATTCATCCAGGAGCGACTAAGATGTACCATGATCTCAAGATGTACTATCATTGGGTCGGGATGAAGAAGGATGTGGCTAGTTGGGTTTCGAGGTGCGATGTGTGTCAGCTAGTGAAGGCTGAGCATCAGGTTCCTTGCGGTTTACTGAAGAGTCTACTCATTCCTGAATGGAAGTGGGATATGATCACTATGGATTTTGTGGTAGGATTGCCAGTGTCACAGACCTTTAATACTATTTGGGTCATTGTGGACCGGCTGACTAAGTCAGCACATTTTCTGGCCATTAAGAAGACTGATGGAGCAGCGGTCTTGGCTAAGAAGTATGTGAGAGAGATAGTCAGATTGCAGCTTATCATCCCCAGACAAATGGACAGTCTGAGAGGACGATCCAGACGCTGGAAGATTTGCTGAGGATGTGTGTGTTGGATTGGGGTGGCCATTGCGCAGATCACCTGAACCTGGTAGAGTTTGCTTACAACAACAGTTATCAGGCGAGTATTAAGATGGCTCCTTATGAGGCTTTGTATGGGAGACCGTTATGCTGGACACAAGTGGGGGAGAGGAATATGTTTGGTGCTAGTTTTGTTCAGGATACCTCATAGAAGATTCGGGTTCTCAAGATGAACAAGAAGGAGGCTCAGGATAGGCAGAAGAGTTATGCTGATAGGAGGAGGAGAGACCTTGAGTTTCAGGTAGGAGACAGAGTGTACCTCAAGATGGCCATATTGCAGGGTCCGAACAGGTCATTGTCAGAGACTAAGTTGAGTCCGAGGTATATGGGTCCATTCAGAGTGATTGAGCGGGTTGGACCAGTGGCATATAGACTGGAGTTACCTGAGGTTATGCATGCATTCCATAAGGTTTTCCATGTGTCTATGTTGCGGAAGTGTCTTCGTGAGGGTGAGCAGGTGTTGGCTAAGATTCCTGAGGATCATCAGCCTAACATGACTGTGGAGGCGAGACCAGTGAGGGTTCTCGGGAGGAGGATCAAGGAACTTCGAAAGAAGAAGATTCCTTTGATGAGAGTCCTTTGGGACTGTGATGGTGTTGAGGAGCAGACTTGGGAGCCTGAGGCGAAGATGAAGGCAAGGTTCAAGAAGTGGTATGAGAAGCAAGCCGCGACTTGAGCTTGTTTAGCCTGGTCCCATCTGTAATCCGTGGCTGGAGCAGGAATGGAGTATTCTAGCCCATCTCTCTTGTTTACTCGGTCGCTTGGGATGGTTGGTTGTGCGACTCAGTAACAAGATGAGGTGGTACTCGGGGTACAAAGTTTCCGTGAGGCGGGGTTTTTGGAGGAAAGTTTCCTGAAATAGGAGTTTCCAAAAGTGGAAAGTTTACAAAAATGGAAAGTGCTAAATATGGAAAGTTTTACGGGAGTTAGAATTTGCCTATTTTAGCAGTGGAGAGCCTTGGAAGGGCTTGTGTATGGTCTTAGTGGCGGACTTTCGAGTAAGTGTGCCGGGTGTGGCGGTCTTTTTAGACATCGTGTGGCCTTTGTGGCGGGCTATTTAGCCGTGTGTGGCCTTTGTGGCGGGCTGTTTAGCCGTGTGTGGCCTTTGTGGCGGGCTGTTTAGCCAATTGCGTGGCCTTTATGGCGGTCTGTTTAGCCAGAGTGTCTTTGTGACGGTCCTTCGGGACAGATGGTCTTTGTGACGGTCCTTCGGGACGAGTGGCCTTGGTGGCGGTCCTCTTTAGGACATTTGTTTGGCCTTGGTGGCGGTCCTCTTTAAGACATTTGTTTGGCCTTGGTGGCGGTCCTGATTAGGACATTTGTTTGGCCTTGGTGGCGGTCCTCTTTAGGACATTTTGTTTGGCCTTGGTGGCGGTCCTCTTTAGGACATTTTGTTTGGCCTTGGTGGCGGTCCTTGTGGCATGTATATGATCCTTGTGTGGTCATGAGGTATTCCAGTGAGGGGATATGTAGTTGGTAGGACATTGAGATGTTTTACGCGAGCCACGAGAAGGAAACCTGGATAGGGATAGGACGCAGACGTGTTCAGAATTGTTTGCTCGCGGCTCTTAGAGGACTTAGATTCTCCTAGTACTGCCATATTCAGAGACTTTGTGGCTTGGGAATATGGTTGGTATATTGACTTTGGATGACGATCCGGGGGCGCGCTTTAGGGTGGCAACCCGAGAGACGAGTTTTTGGACGTTTCCTTATATATTATAGCATGCGGGTTTAGGCCCGATGAGGAGCCAACATTTGGCATGCAGACTTAGGTCTGATGAGGAGCCAATAAAAACTCAAGGTTCAGGCCTATGAGTAAAGGAAAGTCCAAAAAGTCGAGAGCAAATAACGCCTGGAGCGTGACTCTATCGCCTAGAGGTGACCTTCTGTAGATCGGTCGGAGGAGTGCGGGCCATGAAGACGGTTGCACGGGAGTCCTTGGCTGATGGTTGTTCGAGATTCGAGGACAAATCTAGATTGGTGGGGGAGAATTGTAACATCCGTGAACCGAAATCCCGGTTTTGGAGTTGCATCGGTCGATGCATAGTGTGCATCGGTCGATGCAAGGTCAAGTTCCTGCGTTTTGACTTAAGTCAAACGCTGCATTTTGGGTGAAGGAAAAACTCTTAACACGATTTTTGTCTCATTCGTTTGGTGGTGGCCGTTTTTGAGAAATAGAAAGAGAGAAAAAGCTTTGTGAGAGTTCTTGAGCGTTTTTGGGCGATTCCTGAAGGTTTGTGGTGTTTCTTGGGAGATCTGAGGCTTAGAACGTTGTAAGAGCTTCCTAGAGGCGTTTTCTTCTTGTGTTTAGGTTCAGATTCGTCTTGGCAAAGGTAAGTGCAGGACCATGGCTTATCTAAGCTAGAGAATTCTTTAATCTGCTTGTTGTGTGATGTTAGACTTGTTAGATTGTTGCTATGGATGTTAGGAAGCTTTCTTGTGGCTTGGGATCGAGTTTTGTGGTTGTAGGAATGAAGATCCAGCAAGAAGCTTCGGAGGAAAACGATGCTCGGTATTGCATTGGTCGATGCACTTTGTGTGTCGGTCGATGCAGATGCGAGGACGGCGCGTAAACTCTAGGATTTTCGTGTTATGTCGAGCATGAGTCGGTCGATGCATTGGGAGCATCGGTCGATGCAAGTTAACCTTGCATCGGTCGACGCAGATCTTGCGTCGGTCGACGCAACCTCCATTTGGTGTCGGTCGATGCATGTTGGTGTCGATCGATGCAGAGTCCTGGTTTGTTATTTGTTGTTTGCTGATTGTTGTTTGATGGTTAGAGATAACTCTATTGCTTGTGTGTATAGCCCAGTAGATGGGAGGATTGCCTTACTGAGTGTTTATAAAATACTCATGCATTGCAATGTGTGTTTGTGGTGCAGGTAAAGGCAAGGTGTGATCGTGGAATCAAGGCAATGAAGAGGAGGATGTTCTAGGGACTCCGTTTGATGTTGTCTAGCATTGCTAGGTTGCTAGAGTTGGGTCATTAGAAACATTGCTAGGTTGCTGGTTTCATGTTTTTCTGATGATTGGTTATTGGATATGGATTATGTTATAATATTGGTTATTATTGGATATTTATTGGTATTGTTATTCCGCTGTTGGTTGTGATTGTGGTTAGGTGGCTAGTGGGTATGGGACCACTAGTCGTAGTTATTTATTATATTATATTTATTATTTATATAAAAAAAGGTCGGTCCTTTCACGGTGACCTAATCTTTGTGAGTTTGTTTTAGAGAGAATTCTGGAAATTGGCAGAGACGTAGTTGCGGATGTCTTCGGCGTACCAACCGCAGTATGACGGTCAAACGGAGGTGGTTAACTGGTGTATTGAGCAGTTTCTTTGGTGTTTTGTTCAGAACCGGCCCACGCAATGGAGTTCTCTTTTACCTTGGGCATAATTTTTGTACAACACGACTTATCATTCATCTACGGGAAGAAATCCGTTCCACGCACTGTACGGTCGTGCTCTGCCGACTATTCCGACATATGAGATTGGTTCTTCAACATTGGCTGAGGTTGTCGAGCAATTGGCAAGTAGGGAGGAGTTGTTATCTGATTTAATGCAGCACTTACATGCTGCAAACAACCATACCAAACAGCACTCAGACGCGAAGCTACGTGACATGCAGTTGGAGAACGACAGTTGGGTTTACCTTCGTCTTAAGTCGTATCGACAGCAATCAGTTCTCCGGCGTACTTCGCAAAAGCTTTCTCATAAGTACTTTGGCCCGTTCATGGTGGAAGAGAAGATTGGCGAGGTCGCTTATCGTTTGGCGCTTCCGGCTGGCTCAAGGATCCATCCGGTGTTTCATGTTTCCTTGTTAAAGTCGTACATTGGGACAACACTGCCGACACCAGGAGAACTTCCTCCGCTTAGGGAGAACGAGTATCTATATTTGCAGCCTGAGAAGACTCTTCGAAGACGACAATTGCAGGTCAGTAACAAACAGCTGTGGGAACTGTTAATCAAGTGGAAAGGCTTGAGTGATGAGGATGCAACGTGGGAGGGGGAGGAGCAAGTCTTGGCAAGTTTTCCTACCTTTGTTCCCAACCTTGAGGACAAGGTTATTCTTTGGGGGCGGGGTATTGATGGGCTCAAACGTCGTGAGCGGCCCACACGCGTACGTCAGCCTAATCCTCGCTATGTGGATTGAGTCGGTTTTGATATTGGTGTTCTTTGTTTTGGTTTTATCATAGGGTAGGATAATTACGTTTGGTTTTGGTGACTATCCTATGGTGTTCTCCTCATCTCTTTGGGACTCAATAGTCTCTTCTATAAAAGCAATAAAAATAACCATAGAAGGTAGTCATAACTACCTATTAAAAACTTTGGTGTTTTGTGTTCTTTACTACTCTGATTGGGACCTTAACATGACGTTAGGATTAAAAGATGGGAAATTGTTGGTAGAGGAAGCCTGACAGTGGTGTAACATCCGCAAACCAAATTGTGAGTTTTGGGAGTGGGTGTCGATCGACACCAGCAATTTCCGGTTTGACCAGGTTGATTTGTTTTATCGATTTGGGTTTGTTTGGTTTAATTGGAATCTCCAAACCATGTATTTAAGTGGAGAATCGACCTAAGTCGAGGGTTTTGGGTTGTGTTTGTCGCCGTTTGAGGAAGAAACAGAGGGAGAAAGAGAGAGCTTGAGAGTGTAGAGGTTTTTGGGTTTTTCTTGGCTTTTTTTGTGAGATATGTTGCTGTAGGAGGGAGTGCTGTTGTTGGGAAGGAGAAGCTTCCTAAGATGTTGGATTCATCGGTTTTGAACCAGATCTTCCTGCAAAAGGGGTGAGTGCATGACCATGGTTGATATAAGCTTGAGATCTCTTTTGTTTGGCTTGTTTTGTGTTGTTGTGGTGTTTTTCTTGTTTGTGTTGGATGCTATAGGATTCCTTTAGTTTTCTGTGGTCTTTGGGCGAGTCTTGGGACGGATTGGAGGTGGTTAGAATCGGAGATTTGATGATCGGCTTCAAGCAGAACGTGTCTGCGGAGTCGGTGTCGATCGACACCAAGTTGAAGTCAGTGTCGATCGACATGAATTTGTCTGACGCTTGGTTTCTTGGTTTCTTGTGTTGTTTGTGTTGCTCGACATTTGAATCTCAGTTGCTTGTGTGAATAGCCCAATAGATAGGAGGATTTTCTCACTGAGTATTTGATAACATTTACGCATCTCAATTGTTGTTTGTGGTGTGCAGGTATGTGACATGAAATCATGGCGATGAGGAGGAGGATCTAGGATCTCGTTTGTGTATTGTTGGTTATATGGTTTATGTTGGAACCTTGGATAGAGTTATGCTACGTTGTTGGATATAATGGTTAGAAATGTTATTGTATTGATAATATATTGGTTCTGTATTGTTGGTATGTTTTGCTGCGTATATTGGTTGTTTTTGGTTTAATGGTGAATTATAATTTGATTGGTTTAGTTAAGTAGTATGGGATATGTTGCTATTATAAAATAAAAACGGATCAGATTGTTTGAAAAGGTGTAAGGCCAAACGCGGGCCATCGTGCATTAGCAGATGCGACGGACAATTTGGGGTATGTTTGTGCACACTTACGAGTGTGTGCCACCTTCACCCCCTAAACCCCCTAAAGTTTGTAACGGTGGAACTAGTACAATGTGCAGTCAAAATTGTCCTAAAAAAATCTCGGATGTTCTACAAGATGTTTTTTTTTTCAAAATATGTATCATTATATACTTCACTGTGTTTCTTTAGATCAGAAAATACATATGTTAACCTTAGTCAAAACTAATTTAAGCATAAATACATGTTTTGTTTATTGAAAACAGAAAACTTAATTTAAGCTTTGTACGCACCGAATGCAAATAAACGTCTATAATCGCGTGAATTACACGATAATAACACACCTTATAGTTATTGATGGATTTGATATACGTACTGATCCATAACAATAACATGATCAGTTTAATGTATTTGCAATATTTTTCTTCAGTTTCCTTTATAGCATCGTCAAATATCTACACACAACATGTATGATAAAAAGGTTATCTAAAACAAGATGGGAATTAATGGAATTGGCTACTTGTCACTTGACTTGTCGAACTTTCTAACTCTCTTCAATAACTAATTTATCATTATTTTTAATAACATTGCAGCCAAAAATAAAATGAAACCAAAAAGAAAAAAAGAAAAAAAAACATTGCAACTAAATTTCTTAGTATAGTCAACGAAGCTAGGTCCTTTACCTTCCTTTCACCCTTGTTTATCTCGCCCTACCTTTGATTCTCATAAGGCTCCTTCCCTCTCTAAGCTTAGGCTCCGTTTTGTTTGAAGAAATACTAGTCTCTTTTGTCTGCACTTGGTTCTTCTCTTTGTTGTGGCTTGTTGTGGTTGATAGCTTTCTCGAACTTTCCTCTTGTTTGGTTTCTTTGAGAGGTTAGACTTCGCTCCTTGTCTTGCTTTGCAGATTTGTTAAGATCTGATTGCGTTTTGAAGTCTTCTATCTAGACGTTATGGAACGCTGTAGTCGTCGTCGTATCCAGAAACGTTCGAGTCTTGTTGGCCGGGTTATGAAGTTCTTGGGTCTTGTGTTGAGAGATTGGCTCTCATCTTGATAGGAGGTGGTGGTTGTTATTGTTGGATTGGCCTGTGGGCATTCTTGGTAAAACTCAACTACAAGAGCTTCAGAAGAAGAAACTTTGCACTTTGAGACTAGTTTATTTCATAAAGGTTCTGACTAGTTTGCCTTTGTTCTTAGTTCTTGGGTTGGTCCTCTTTCCAAAGTTAAATTAGTTTGCTTTGTTGTTTGCTTCTTTGTTAGTTTCACTTATGTTTCCGGGGATTTCTACTTGTCCGCCGGCTTTGTTTCCCTTTTTTGGGCTTTAAATTCCGGGGAAATATTGTCTTCCACCGGCTTTAGTTGTATTTCACGATGTATTCCACCTCGTTTATTAATATTACCAGATGACAAAAAAAAAAGTCAACGAAGCTAGGTTTCATTTGTACTCTCTTCAAAGTTCTGCTCTAACTCGAACAATTGGGACTATTAATTATAAAAAAAAAAAAAAAAAAAAAAATTTGAAATGTAGAGTCGTAGATATATATGGGTATATCGTGTTTGCATTTTTTGTTAAAATATTTAAATAACTATTTAATTTATGTATTCATTAAGAGAAATCATACATCATACATGATATACTTTTTGTTCGAAATGCAGAAGTTAAGGAATAGAAGAGTAGAGAATAAAACATTACATCACTGAACTCCACAACAAGTCTCATGATTCTTATTAATAAAAGAACATTGATCTTAACTTGTTCTTGTTTCTTCCACCATCAAGATTTATCGAACCTAACCCAAACAAATTCGCCGAAGGAACCATGTCCAGAAACGAACTCACCCTAACCACACCTCCATTGCCTTTGTAACTGTAACCTCCAACATGCATGTGGTTCTTCTTCAGTGCCGGTTTTATAAAACTACTGTTTAAAGAAGATGACGAAGACGAAACCTGACGCTTCATAGAGTTCGAATCGGCTGAGTTACACCCAAGTAATGGCAACTTCACCTCGTCTTCTTGGTCTCCGATTTCTTCTATTTCAAAATCTTCGATTGGGTTAATATCCGGTCTAGGTAAGCCGGTTTTATATTTATCGGATTTACTACGATATATTGGCTCCGGAATCTTTTTCATTTCTGTAGGGAGGATTTTGCCTTCGTTAAAGAAGTCTTCGGCTGACCACGAGCTCTCGCCGGAGATTACGTCGCGAGAAACCGAGAACTCGAAAGGGAAGCCCCAGTAAAAGTTGGAGAAGTCCAACGGATTTTGTACCGGACGCTGCTCGATTGGTATGGAATCAGAATGGCAAAAATCGTTAGAAAATGAGATTCTTGGACTGTCACTACTACTTTCTGGCATCGTTAGAATCTTTTGGAGGGGATTGAACAAATAGATGGGATATGAAGACTCTATTGTATGTGTGAGATTTTATGTATAGGGGACAATTAAATGAAGGGGTGTGTTTATTTTCAAATGTTCGGTTAAAGTTTGGTATATGTCTTTGATTTTTAGCAATTCATTTATAAGTTTTTATTTTTTGGTATAGTGTCAATTCATTTTTCCGATGATTTTATCACTTGTTTCTGCATGATGCTGATGATAATTTTTTTTAATCTACTTCATTTATAGATATAGCTCTTGTTCTAAGTTTTGTCGGACAAGCCAAAACCCACACCCAAAACTTGGATCATCACCTTCTGAGTCAGAACCTTTTGCGTCGGATTTCACGGCTAGGGTTGGGAGATTGCTTCTCGGAGAAGTAACATCGGTCTTCTTAGAAATCATGTCGGTGGCCGAGTTAATTTAGATTTTTGTCAGATTATTTACTTTAGTGTGCTTACGAAACAATCTTGATAAAAATATATGTTTTTTTTAATACTAGGTTTTGAACCCACGCTACGCGTGGTTTATTTGATAAATTTTGATGGAAATTATATATACTCACTCCGTTTCAAAATATAAGAAATGACCACTTTAAAAAAGTTCAACCAATCATAAATAAAAACGCATAATAAAATATATTAAACTAATCTAAAAATAGCATAGAAACTTGAAAACATCTTATATTATGTAACACAAAAATCTTCTCTAAAACATCTTATATTATGAAATGCAGGGAGTATGTGATTGATGACAGTAATAAAATATTATCTTATAAAAATAAATTATATTAGTATTAAATCAAAATTTAAATTTCAGATACACAATTTTTAAAAACATAAAAATGAGTTGTGTTATACATTCAGATCAGATCAAAAAAATTATGAATTTAACTCGACGTCCAGGCAAGACGAATCAAACTGCTGACCTCACATATCCTAAACCATTTATTTGACCACCAGAAAAGCGAAATAATTTTGTAATCTTGAATTTATCTCGTTTTTTATATTTAATTGATCGCTACCACGTATGTTTTCGTGTTTTTTTATTCAATGTTTTCTTATTTTTCATATTCTTTCTTGTCATTTTCATTGTCAAATTTTATGGTAATTGTCATCGTTACTTTTATCATGTTCTTCGTTATACTCTTATTCTTTTTCTTCTTTTTTTCTTCAACTTTTTCACATTCTTTCACTGAAAAACATTTTTTAGACTACCATACAACTTGTTAACCCATCAAACTCCAAGACCAAAATCTTTTATTTTCTCATAAAATTTGTGCAATTCGTAAAGTCCAGCATAGTCAACACATGCATCCAATTATTGATAATTTTATCCATATACTTATTCGGTTTAAGATCGACATGTATTGAAACTTCTCAAACCAATGCAGAGAAAGTAATATGAACACTGTATAGTTAAAATAATATTTGTGCTTTTCGTCGATCCTTCTTCTTTAAACTCAAATAACATCAACTGAAGGTCTTTCGACGTCAATCCTTCTTTCTTAGACTTAAAAATAAAAATTTTACTGCAAGAATATCAAATCTTATTTCTTTTATTTCTATAAAATTTAATTTTTTTCTTCTAAAAATTCTTAATATAGATTACTACTATATTTCTAAAAATGTTAATTAGTGAAATATCTAATTCTTATTGGTTGTTTTAAATCTTTTATGGACACCTTTAGGAGTTTATAGCTTCAACTTTTTATTAGTATAAATATAATATTTTAAAATTTCTATGGAGGTTAAGTAATTGTAATATTTTCAAACATTCTATGAAGTTTAAATAATTTTAATATTTGAACCTTTTAAAAGTTTCAATATTTATAATATTTTAAACTTTTAAAATTTATAAATTATAATATTTTAGAAACCTTTTATAAGCTAATAAAGTTTAAAATTTAAAGATCATAAGATTTTGAAGTTTTAAAAGGTTTCAAGCTATAATATTTGAACCTTTTAAAATTTTCAATATTTATAATATTTTAAACTATTTTAAAAACTTTTTAAAAGCTAAGAACTTTAAAAAGTTTCAATATATATAATATTTAAACTTTTAAAAATTTTCAATATTATAATATTATTTTGAAACTTTTTAAAGTTTTAGTTTGATCAAATAAAAAATCGGATCAAACGAATAAAACTTTTTAACTTGGACGCCTTATAAATGAAGCTTTCCTGCTCATTCGCTGTTGGAAGCATATTAATCTTTATTTGTACTGGTTCTGAACCAATGCTAAAAGATTTCTAACCAATGTGGACGTTGTACATAGTTCTTTTCTTTCTGTAAGTTTTAAAATTTTCCTTTTTCTTAAAATTCTGGAAATTTAAAAAATGTTAATGAATGATATGTCAAATACTTATAGGTTATTTAAAATAATTCTTAATATTGAAAATTCTGGAGATTTTAAAAAATGTTAATGAGTGACATGTCTTATCCCTATTGGTGGTTTAAAATCTTAGGTGGACGCCTTTAGGAGTGCGGTACGGTGATTTGGTTAATTAATCGGTGATTTGGTTAACGGAACCGGCTAATTCGGGATGAAAAAAAAGACTTAGGGTCCGAATGGTCACCGCGGTTTTGGTTGTGCAGAAAAAGCGGTTTTGGAGTGCGGTACGGTTCAACTGCGGTACGTGCGGTTTGCGGGACAAACGCGGTTTATACAAAATAAGCGATACAGAATGATATTTGATTGGTGAAAAAACTATTTGCAGTTCAGTATTAATTGTGTGAATAGTAAAAAAAGGAAAAGCGGTGCGGATTACATATATTATAAATAAATTTATTAATAATTAGTATGTTTGTATATTATTGTATGTTATGAATTAATATTAAAAATAATTGTATTTATAAACCTTAAATACTATAGTTGATCAAAAAGTAATTTTTTTTTTGACATATTGATAAAAAGTTCAACTATATAAAGATACAATTTTAAAAAAAAATTATCGATACATATTGTATCTATAGTATACATATATAAAGTTCAACTAATTTATATTGTTATCTATACATATATAAATATATTAGTTAGGAAAAAAATGATATGAAACATAATGAAAATGTTCAATTGTTATATAATTAAACCAACATGTATAATTTTAAAAAATTAAGTACACTGGATTACAATTTTTTTTTTAATAACAATATGATGAATCATAGAGACTCCATGATATATGAGTGTTTTAATAACACTATGATATTTAAGTAGTATGGACAATAGTATTATTTACTGAATATTTAGATTATTATTTTTATTCATTTTCAACTTAAAACATATATTACAACCCTATTTATTAACATTGAAACTGCATTTTAAATCAGTTTTTATAAATTTAAAATCTAACAGCATTTAAAAGTGTATTTTTCATTAATTTATTTTGAAAATATATTAAACAAAACCTATATAAAATTGGGAAGTGATTAAAAAAAAAGAAAATAGGAGATATGTTTTAAAAAAGAAAATGAGATCAATCCATCAGAAAAAATAAAAAGTTAATATTACCAAAGTGATGAAATATGAGAAGTGATTAAAAAAACATTACCAAAGTGATGAAATATGAGAAGTGATTAAAAAAAAACATTACCAAAGTGATGTTGGATGAAATCTCGGGGGAGAGATGGAAAGGAGAATATGAGATATGTTTTTTTTGCTTTTTGATAGAGTATAGTTACATACGCTTATATAATATATAGTACATTTATATAGAATTAAATAAAGCATTAAATAAAGCATCATCTGTTTGCGGTTCCAAAAACCGCTGGGTATTATCTATTGTATTTTTTGAAAGGCGGTCCATGGCATAATCTGCTGGATCAATCCACTTTTGGTTTTTCTTTTTATTTTTAGAAAAACGCATAATAACTTTTTTTGTTCTGATTGGGTGTACATTTGCGGTTTTGGTTCTTTTTCCCTGAAAACCGCAAATTTGCGTCATCCATTCCCTGCCTTAGTAAAACCAAAAAGAAAAAGATGTGTAAAACGAAAACGTAGAAAAAGTAAAATCTGACTTAGAATCTAAAGTTTGTTTTTTTTTGCTTTATTGGGTGTAGGAAAGACTTTGACTTCAGCACTGATATTTGGTGGACTTTGAAGTTTGAAGCATTGATTTTTGGTAGACTTTGAAAAGTTGAAGGGAAGGGAGAAGACCCCAACATCTAAGTTTTGTTGAACACAGAAACTAGCTATTCACCTAATTAATTTACAAATTATAACAGTTCAGACCATCTCCAATAGTTTTTCCTATTTTTTCCTTTATAATAGAGGAACTCTATAATAGAGATGGGTTTTATTCCAATGGTCCTCTATAAAATAGAGATTGCTATTTTTTTCTCTATTTATAGAGAAACCTTTGTAAAAAAAAATAGGGTTCCTCTACAAATAGAGGAAAAAATAGCAATCTCTATTTTAGAGGTGAGAATAGAGGACCATTGGAGTAAAACCCACATTTATAATAGAAGAACTCTATAATAAAGACAAAAATAAAGGACCATTGGAGATGCCCTCAGGAAAAGATTAAATAGAAAGAATGATTATTATAACGAAAAAAATTAGAACAAAATTCTCTCTCGAGTACGACTAGCGTATAAGCTTTTTCTGTGTGCTTGTCCGTGCTTTTCGACTTATCTGTTTCTTCAAACCCTAGCTTTGTTTTTATAATGAATTTCTAAAGCTTATGTCGGTTTATTTTGTTGACTACACAAGCCGAATCTTATATGGACTACATACTAATATAGATTTGGTGTATAGTTCAGATCAAATATGACCATATGAAAGCAAACATATACAATAATAAGATTTGTTATAAATGTCTCTTTTGAGATACTTTTTTTCAAAAATATTCATTTTATTTTCACTTTACCCTCGTTTACACAATTACAATGTATTAAATTAATTCTTAGAATTTTTTTTTAGGTTTGGGTTCTCAATTTTATGTTTAGGGTATAGTTTTTAAAAGGTAGAGTTTAGTATTTAGGGTTTAGGGTTTAGAATTTAATCATTTTATATATTAAAAAGGGATATTTTTGAAAATGCACACCATGAAAATGTATTTCTGAAAAATGACATACTAAAAGGTGTATTTTTTAAAATCCCCCTACAATAATATGTATATTTTTTATATGCATCATATTAACTATATTTTTGTTTAGCTATGAAATTATCTGCTCATATGGTTTACCAAATCCATGAAGTTGAATTTCTTAGGCATAAAAGTCTAAAGTTGTATTTATTTATGTTAATGTTGCAATGCTTTTGGACGTACGTAACTTAACAAACACTAAGAAATACTCGGGTTCACGAGACGCATGATACCTTTTGGCAAGGGTTAACACAAAACTGTTTGACAATATTTGTTCGATGATCCAGCAAATAATTAATTTAAATTGATTCAATACACTTTCGCTAAAAACTAATCCAAAAATTATTTATTACACGTACTATATTTGTGTTAATATTTTCATAAATATGGTAACGACACTTTGGTAATTTCTCTAGGTTGCCACATCAGAATGTGAGTAGAGTCTACTGAGTATATTAATTGCTAATTTGCTATGTGTCACAGTCTTTATATCAATTACTAGATTTTAACATGTGGTACATCACAAGACAATATTTTTATACCAAAAAACTAAATTTTAAAAAATTTTATTTGTTAATTTTGTTTCTTTTGTTTAGTGTTTAAGATTGTATAATTGCACTTTGAATGTTAATTCTAAAATTTAACCAGTTGTATACCGCTGACGAAAGCTTTTTAACCTAGCGAAAAGCACTTTTGCGCAAGCAAAGTAGAAGCTTTGCCAGAAGCAAGACGAGGAAGTGGAGCTGTCGTATAAGCGGTCGCTTCCCCCGACCGACTAAACTAAAATACAAGAGTCGCGGCCTACTTTGATTGCGAAGGGGTATTAGTTGCTCTAGCGGACTAAGAATCAAAAGAAAAAGAAGCTGTTGAGGTTCCGACGTAGGAGAATGAAGCCCTTACAGATAATTATTTAGTTTTATTTATTATAATATTACATTTTTCCGTACCAATTTCATATGGTCATAAAAATTTAAACTTTTAGTGTTTTTTAGATGACTCATAAAAAAATTATTCTTACATTATTATATTTTTAAACTTTTAGTGTTTCTAAATTTAATCTGTAAGTTTAATGATTTTTAAATTTAACCCGTAAAAAAATTATATCCGTAAAAGTTATGCAGTAGACCGCAAATTAAAATATATTATAAATACTTCAATTTATTAGATTTAATCCGTGGAATAACTATTTTTACATTTTTTATCAGCAAATTAATGACCATTAAAGATTTTAATTGTTCATATCAAACATTAGAGTTTAAGGGGGTGGTATTGGTTTGAGATTTATGAAGATTTTTGAAGAGTTCAACAAAATCATTAAAAATGAATAAGTGAAAGATTGTTATAGATTGCTAGAGAGTTTTGTTGATTAGTTTTCTAAAATCTTGTAAAGTCCTCCAAACAATCCCTGTATTTTTATGATACTTTCCATGACTTTATTTTGTAAAGAAATTGTCTAAAATCATGAACCAATAACATAATAATTGAACTCATTAACAATCTTAGATTCTTTTGTTTTAATTGAATAATACAAAACTTTTAATGACTTTATAAAAGTCTGAATCCAATAACCCAGATTTGTTAAGATTTTAAATGATTTTTTAAAAATCACAAACTAATAACACTAAACTTTAACAGAGTTTAACAAAATTTTGATCTAATAACAACAGATTTTACATAACATTTAAAATCTTTAAAACTCTATTCAAATCTTAAACCAATAACCCGTAAAAAATTATTGAATATTAGAGTTTTTAAAGGAAAAAAATATTGTATAGATATTTTTGGCATGTGCTATTGAGTGTAATAAATTTCTAAATTTTTAAATTGTTTTAAGAAATTATAAACCAAATTGGTAGAGACATTTTAGGAATCTAATTAATTTTTTTTGTGCAATTTTTTAAGAATTAACTTTGTAAATAAATATAACTTAAAGGGTAAAACACCAAATATACTTCAAAATGATAATATAGATCAATTAACGCAGTCAAAATAAAATTTAATAGAAAATGTAAAAGCATTAATAATAGAAAAAATAATAAAAAGATAAAAAAATATATATATATTTTTCCATTTTGCAAAACAATAAATTATATATATATATATATAACCTTTAACTATTTGCTTTTCAGTGCTAAGTTAATTGTTATCTTATACTTCTAAAATGTAAGATAAATGTTATTCATTTAATTTATCTATTTCCATTGCTTACTTCAAATACTTAAATATATTTGAAAAAAAAGAAAATGGAAAATAATATTGAAATCTTGCATAAAATCTTGAATGAAAAGCCAATATAGGATTTTTATTACTTTTAAAATGGTATAGATTTCATGGAGTGATGTATGCTTTTAATTAGTTCTTTTGTTGCGTATCTTTTATTGTCAAAGAAAAAAAAAGATGTATGCATTTAATTAGTTCAAATCAAATCTAATTATCTCTTTAGTTCAAGATCTTCAGCTTATTTATAAATAGATGAACTAATCAATTATCTTACAGAGGACATTAAGAAGGAAACTAGAAAACGTGAAAGTATGGAGAGGACACCTTCACTTATATTCCATGTTAGCTTGCTTATTATATTTGTCGCAGGTACTTTATATATTTAGTATACTTTCAATTGTTATATTCCATTAGATAAAAGAGAAATTACATACATATGTGACACTCACATGGAAATGGATGAAAAGAAAAAGAATAACATTTTTCGGAGAATAATCACATATTCTTTTAAAATTAAGACTAAAGTATGATTAATTTTTTCTTAAAAAATTCTTATTGTTATGTTAAAATTTAATACGGTATACAATATTGTTCTAGTTGTGAATCAGACAAGAGCAGATTCATGCAACGACAGCTTAGGCACATGCACTTACGAGGGGGTGCCACTTTCACCCCCTTCACCCCTTTCACCCCTCAAAGTTTGCATCGGTGTAGTTAAAACAATGTGCAGTTATGTTTGTCCTGAGAAATGTTGTGATGCGAACTGCGCACAAAAGTATAAAGGTGGGCGTGGATTTTGTAATCCCTTTGGTAATATTATTTTGTGCCAGTGTCAGTACCCATGCTAAAACTGGTTGAAATTTTTTGAAAAAACAATTGTCTTTCTTTTCATCTTATGTTATTGTAAGTTCAATAATCTTATATAATAAAGAAGGGTTGCTCCATATATTTTCAACCAGAAAGTGACATATGTTACTATATTAAAACCATTCATTTTGTTCATAAAAACTTCTAAACAGGTTTTAAAATATTTCATTGGACCTATATGATTATTTCTAGCCACAACAACAATCATGAAAAACAACTAACGATCTTTCAATTGGCGATTACACATAAAATATAAATCTGTGAGCCTTTTGGGAGCTAAAATACGAAACAAGCAAACCAATATGAACATACAATCTTACGGTGAAGAGTGAGGAAATTAGCTATTGATTTAGCATAAGTAATCCGCATAAGACTTGAATAAATCATATATAAATGCAAAGAATGCAAGTAAAACATTTGTATTTGTTCGGCGAACATGAGAACAAATATGGGGGAAATTGAAATAAAGATTAAAACAATGTTCAGAATCCTCGATTTTATTTTTGTTTTACACAAATACATGAAGAAATATATATGTATATTCAACTGTAAATGACAGTAAAAAAATCTATATATTTGTTCTACACCAAATATTTTTCATAAATATCATAACAATTTTATATATAAGAAAATGAATGAGTACTTTTATAATTACGTCAAATGAGTACTTTCCACCATGTTCATGGTTGACCAACCAATTAGTACACTTGAATGTGAATTACCTACATAAATATCATATATGTAATTTGTTATCAACATGTAAACGACTCTAAATATTTTACACAACTATATTATTAAATTATTTTGCAATGTTATTTTAGTAACTAAATTATCATCTTCTGCTGAGTTTCATCTCTCACCCTTGCATTATAAATTTGTATTATAATAATATTTCTAATTATAATCATCTTAAATGTATAATTAACTCATTTAACCCACTAACTATACTATCAAAACATTTTCCATATTTCTTGGGACTTTTAACCTATAATATTTTTTTACATTAAAAAAATAACTGAATGCATTAAAACACCATTAACTAAAATTTGTTTTGTGACATACACTCAATTTTGCATAACCTACACATTTGTTATTAACAAATTCCCTCTAAATAGCAAATACCTCACTAAGCACCATCAAATATAAAACCCCCAATAAAAATTAAAATTCTATAACATAATTTATCTATATAACTAATGGTGTTTCAAATACTTTTTGGGGTATTCTCAAAAATACCCCTTTTTCAATTTCCTTTTTAAAAATACCCCTCCATGTTGACCATTTTTAAAACTACCCCTCTTTATGAACAAAATGACCAAATTACCCTTTCTTTAAATGACAACAAGAATGTACAGTCACCAAAATCAAAAAAAAATTCCCGCCAAAAACGAAAAAATTTCCCGCCAAAAATGAAAATTTTTCCCGCAAAAAAAAAATTTCCCGCCAAAATCAAAAAATTTTCCCGCCAAAATCGAAAAATTTTCCAGCCAAAAAAAATGAAATTTATACCTTATAAAAATATTGTAAATCCTGTTAAACACCTTGTAAACCTTTTAAAAGCGTTTACAATGTGTTTAAAAACCTTTTAAAAGCGTTTACAAGGTGTTTAAAAACCTTTTAAAAGCGTTTACAAGGTGTTTAAAAACCTTTTAAAAGCGTTTACAAGGTGTTTAAAAACCTTGTAAAAGCGTTTACAAGGTGTTTAAAAACCTTTTAAAAACCTTGTAAAAACATTTTAAAAGCTTTTACAAGGTGTTTAAAAACATTTTAAAACCTTTTTAAAAACATTTTGAAACCCTTTTAAAAACCTTGTAAAAGCGTTTACAAGATGTTTAAAAAACCTTTTAAAAACCTATTAAAACCTTTTAAAACTCTTTTAAAAATCTTGTAAAAGCGTTTAAAAGGTGTTTATAAGGTTTCTTCTACCTTATAAAACCTTTTAAAAACCTTATAAAATTTTTTTGGCGGGAAAATTTTTGGCGGAAATTTTTTTGTCGAAAATTTTTATCAAAATTTTGTGGACAAAAAGATTTTTGGCGGGAAAATTTTTTCGAAAAATTTTTGGCGGGAAAATATGTCGGAAATTATTTGGCGGAAAAATTTTGTTTTTCTTTTTATTAAATAAAATACTTTTTATTTAAGGGTAAAATAGTCATTAAAAATTAAAGGAGGGCAAAAATAAAAATTGCCAGAAAAGAGGATATTTTTGAAAAGGGGTATATCAAAAGGGGTATTTTTAACAAATTCTCATTTTTCTATGTGTCATTCTTTTTCAATTTAATTTTTAATTAACGACATAATTATTTACTTCTGTTTTAACTATCTCTAGAACATAGAATTATTGTTGCATAATTTTCTCTATATCGAGGTAATATTTCCTCTTCTACATATACACTTTCTGATGAAGAGGAAGAGGAAACTTAAGATGAAAATGAACTTATTGGTTTTTTTTTATGATGATGGTAAAAGAATTGAATTACTTTTGTTGTCCAAGCACTTATTTTCAAAGAATGCTGTATTGCTAACAAAAAGAAGGTGAATCTCCATTTTAAAAAAACTGAAAGCAAAAGAATAGCCACAACATGTGTATAAAATAAATCTTTTTCATGTTCTTAAGTTATAGCTGACAAGTTATTTAATTGCTATATGTGTATGGAGATAAAAATTATAGAAAACAGTTACAATAACCATGCAAAAAAAAATACTATAAGGAACAAATGAATGTAACTAAAGAAATGAATAATGAAATCATAAAACACTAATAAATATGACAAAAAACAATTCTATGGCACAAAATAAAGATAATGAGAAATCAAACAAAGAGGTTTCTTCTATTAACAAAAAAATGATTATATAAATAATTAATAATACGATAACAAACGCATAGCCCAAATATTAATTGACAGAACTATATAATTTATCTATTAATTAGTTCACTATAAAAAAAACAAAGAGATGACCCTATTAAGAGTGTATTAAATCCTTTTCCACGGAAAACCCTCTTTTTCCACGGAAAACCCTCTTTTCTTCAAGGCGTGATAATCGAGGAACCTTTATTGCTTCTCTCTTCTGACGCTGACGACGGAATATTTTTTTGGCATCGGGACTTAACCCGGATCCTTCCTCCTTGTTCTCATTCTCTTCATCTTGTCTTCTTTTTAGTTATATCAAAGCTTTTGTTAGCCTTTAATCCCTTCTAACCCTTCCCAATCACATACCTCCAATAGCCGATCTGAATTCCAAAGAGAACAGCCGCTGGCAAGAGCTTCCCAGCCCTTACCCGCTAAAGGAATCTTTCTCGGAGATGGTATCCGAAGACCCAACTATTGTAAGATCTAGAACTTTGATTCACCAAGAGGAGACCTCATACCAGGTACCCTTAATGATAGGAGTAGATCCTCTTGAACCATCTGATGCGCCTTACCTGGTGGAGACGTCAATGGCTCACGACGGTCTTCTCATCATGGTATCGAGTTCCTGTACCGGAGAACTTCAGCTCCTAGGATTCCCTTATGATGCATGAAACCTGCAACCACCATCCCTCCTTTTACCGGAGATGTTTGAGCCCCTGAATAAGACATCCGCTCAACCCAGCCGCCGCATGAACTTTCCTCTGCATCTGCTTGCGAAACTAGGTTTTCCATTGGTGGGCCCAACAATCCTCAGCCAGCTAAGGTTTTGGAGTCCGTTAACAAAAGATGTCTTAAACGATCTTCCTCTGCTTTTATCTAGGTTTGATCGGAATTCAAATATTTTCCACTATAGACAATTTGTGTGTAGATTTACGGAACCATTTGTTCGAAGACTGAATTTGGAAAGTAAAGCACCATTGTTGCTAGTTGGGTTAAAGTTTTCTGTAGGGAACCTATTTCTATATCTACCTAGTGATTTAACTGTTGAAGAAAGAAGCTTGAATGAACTCGACATTATGATCCAGACCATACGGCGCTATGATTACCGATGTATCTTCACTCTCCCTTCACAATCTCGTCTGCTTACAAAGAAATTTAAACTACAATGTATCAACTTTGTGAAGTATCCTCCAAAGACCCTGAAGTCTAGTGGAATTATGGGGGTTACCACTACATCTTCCAGAGTTTCAGACCGGATCCAAATACCCCGTTCGACACTCTAATTATCCTCAACCAGAGCACTTGAAACCCAGCTCAAACCCTTTTGAAAGCTCTTATTCGGGTAGACCTCCTCACTGTTATTGCTTGACCACACAAGTTCCAAAACTCTTGCTAGGAATTGGTTCATTGCTCTCAAGACTACAATCTCGATGACCCTTATTTACATCTTTTTTTTTTTTTTGGTATGAATGTAAAATTTTATTCATAAAAAAAAACCTGTTCTTTACAACAAGTGCCACATAGCCGAGTTTAAAGCGTTAATACATGGAAGACAAACTTAAGTTCTAGTAGAAAACCAGCGGACAAGGATATATTTGTAGTCCTGATGGCCTGAATTTAGAAGCAGAAGGAGCTTGTTCCGAATGATCCTGTCTATCTGTTTGCCTAGACGCTGAGCGGAGATGGGTCGTGCCTGCAGTTGTTACGCTCCTGCCAGATATAGTGTACCGTTGCCTGGAAGGTGTATCTGAGAAACAACAAAGAGGTCTTATCAAGGGTGGTGTCGGAGATGAGTGTCGTGAGTGTATCCCACTCCGCTGTCGAATGGTTGGCCAGAAATCCATTTGTTAACTTGCTCCAAACCTGGCGTAAGAACACTGGAAGAAGATGTGATTTTTTGTTTCCAGCGGTATAGTACAGAAGGAGCAAGAGGAGTCAACGTTTCTATTCCACCTTAACATACGATTGCCTGTAGAAAGTCTATTGAGCATTCCCAGCCAGGTTATGAAGGAAAATTTAGGTGTAGCCTGTGAAAACCGTACGCCCTTTGCCCAAGGACAGACTGTTTTCGCTATACGAAGTTGAGTCCAGGTATCACGAGTGGAGAACTTGAAATTGGACCCTGTTTTTCATTTTCAGAGGTGCACATCTGCAATGTGGACTGGCTTTGACGGTAGCAATTTCTTTTTCCACCTGGTTTAAGATATCCACTCTGTGCCTCTTGAGTCTGTGAGTGAGCATTACTGATTCTACTGTCCCATGCTTAGGAATTCCAAGCTCAATACATCCCCTGCTGCCTAACAAGTCGTATAGTGATCCCATGGGAGACCATCGATCATACCAGAATGATGTGGACCGACCATTTTGTATATCTTTGTGGTGGAAGTCTTTGGCTAGTTCTCTGAGCTTTAGTAATTTTTGCCACATCCACGAACCGTGAACGGGTGAATCAGTAACTTCCCATAAAGAGCTTTGGTGGATCAGGTAGATGTGGACCCACTGTCCCCAGAGAGATGTTGTTGATAGTAAATGCCAAATGAGCTTTAGACCACAAAAGGTATTGATCTCCTTTAGTGGCCTTAGTCCTAGTCCACCCTCACAGTGAGGTGAGCAAATATATGTCCAAGCAACCTTAGCAGAGTGAGCCTTCAGGTCAGGTCCACTCCATAGGAAAGCAAAACATAGTTTTTCGATCTCCTTGAGACATTTAGCTGAGAGGCGGAAAGCAGAGGACCAGAAATGTGTGATACTCATGAGGACCGACTTTATAAGTAGTAACCGTCCCCCATAGGACAAGAACTGACCTGTCCATGAAAGAATTCTGTGTCGAATATTTGCCAACAGTGGAGCATAGTCGTTACCTGTCATTGCCTTGGTGAGGAGTGGCAAGCCAAGGTAACGAACTGGCAATGTACCCACCTCAAAAAGGGAAAGTTGTTTGAATTGCCTCTTGTATAGCAGGAGAAACTCCGGCCATATACAATGTGGACTTCTCGAGACTGATCCTCAGACCGGAGTATCTAGCAAACTCATCAAAAAATTGAGTTACACCCTCATAAGACCATTGAGTACCATCGGCAAACACCATCAGATCATCAGCAAAACATAAGTGGGTAAGGAGGAGGGTATGACAGCGAGGGTGATAACCAAACCTATTCTCTGCAGCGGCTTTGTTAATCAGGTGAAAGAGAACTTTCATACAAATGACGAATATGTATGGAGATAGGGAGCAACCCTGCCGCAGTCCTCTTGCACTACCAAAAAAGCCAGCCAGCTCTCCATTCACCTGGACTGAGAAGGTAGCGGTGGAGATACAGAGCCGTATCCAATGAATAAACTGTTCAGGAAAATGCAATGTCTGCAATGTATTGAGAAGGAAGGACCACTAAACTGTATCAAAGGCTTTGGAGATGTCGATCTTCATTGCACAGCGAGGAGAGATGTCCTCCTTGTGATAGTCCTTGACCAGTTCAGAGGTTAAAAAGACATTTTCCATGAGTAGTCGGTCTTTAACGAAGGCAGTTTGGTTTGAAGCAATGGTCTCCGGGAGCAGGCCTTTGAGACGGTTCGTAAGAATTTTTGAAATCACTTTGTATATTACATTGCAGCAGGAAATAGGTCTATAATCCTTCATCCCTCTAGCATCCTCTTTTTTAGGAATCAAAGCTAGAATAGTGGTATTAAAACCCTTAGGTAGGAAGCCCTTCTAGAAAAAGACGGAACAACGACAGTGAAATCCTTACCAATAATAGGCCAGGCAGTTTTGTAGAATTCAGTCGTATAACCATCTGGACCTGGGCTTTTATTTGCAGGCATTGAAAACAATACACATCTGATCTCATCATCAGTAACCTCACGAACGAGCATGTCTGCATTTTGTTCACTACAACGGAAAGGTAGCAGAGAGATTAAAGAGTCCACAGTAGATCATTCATAATCAAGGGGAATGTGTCCAAGAAAATCCGAGAAGAAACTCGCAGCCTCATGCTTGATAGATTCCGGTGTGGTAGCCATCAAGCCATCCACACATTGAATTTCACGGATAGAGTTATGAGCTGCATGGATCTTAACCGCATTGTGGAAAACACGGTTGTTGTGATCACCGACTTGGAGCCAGTGAAGTTTAGAACGCTGCTTCAAGAAATCCTCCTCAAGCCGTGAAACACATTGAATTTCACGGATAGAGTTAATTACCTCTTTTTCTTTGTTGTATTGGCTTTGGGGATTGCCTATCTTTACTGCTCTTTAAACTATGGTCCTTATTTTGTATGTTGTGTTCTGTTCTAATGGAATGAATCATATGTATGTCCAAAAAAAAAAAAATAGTGACCCTATTAAGAACATATATACATATCCATGTGAGGCCAAGATTAACTACAAAAGATGTATTGACTTATTGAATCATACATAATGGATTGAAAAACTATATGAAAAAAATGTTTTTACTAATTGTTAAAGCTCTCGTTAAACCTTATATAACTCCACATACACATAAAAAAACAAGAAACAGAAAAGGAAAAATAAAAGGGTGAATTTGCTCACTGACCAAAACAATAAAACTATAGAAGCATATAACTAGCTATTTGAAAAAATTAGAAATTAGAATTAGGGGTAGGGAAAATTACCAATTTAGTGTTGATAGGTGTGATGATAAGTGGTGGTTGATGGTGGTGATGGTGGCCGGAGTTGGTCGCTGGAGTTGGTGGCTGGAGTTGGTCGCCGGAGATGGTGGCCGGAGATGGTGGCCGGAGGTGGTGGTAGTTGTCGTGGTAGGGGGTGATGGTGATGGTTTAAGTGGTAAGAGTAAAATATGTAATTAATATATAAAATATAGAGTATATAAGGTTTATATGGTTATTATAGTTAGTGGGTTAATTATAAAGTTTTTTTGAGGTATACAATGCAATTCCTCGAAATAAAATATATCTTACACATTTTTTAAAAACTATTCTAAAAAAAATACATTTATAAATAATAAAAATGGTCTCTCCTACTAACCAATCAAAAAGTGCTCACTCCTCATATTACATAGAACAATGTAAATGTCTAATAATTAGTATTTTTATAGTTTAACTAGTGACGGACCCGCACATACGTGCGGGTGTTTTTTTTTCATATGTGTTTCTCAAAGTAAATCTTGTTTAATTTAGGTATATTTTTGTAATTGTATTATTATCGTACGTTTTCATTAAGTTTAGTAGTAATTAAATCTAATATAAATGGTTTTAGTAATAGTATTGATTAGTTGGTAAGGAATACCCACAAAATGGTAATGGGCCTGTATGTTTTCAATTTAATTGGGCCGTAGAATACTGATTTGTGAATGAATAATTGTAGTAATAAAAAAAAAACAGAAAAGAAACGAAAGGACAGGAAAAAAAAAAATTGGGTCTTCTTCTCCACTCCTCTTCGACTCAAATCCACAACGAAACAAACTGAATCTAAATCGATATTCCTTTTTTCCTAAAACCCAGATACTTCATCAATATCTTTTCGTGGTTAGAGAATTGATTCTCTGAACGGGTAAGTTTAAAGTTGGAAAAGTCTTTTCAATTTCGTTTACCAATTGAATTTATTGTTTGCCTTGTAACCTTTAGATTTTATTCAATCATTTAAATAGATTTTTGGTCGTGGATTTGAAATTTTACAGATTGTTTTAAACCTGGATTTTGTTGTTTACGCAGATTTTAGTTTCCTTTTTTGTTCTTGGAAAGTGGCTCTCTAAACAGTGCTCTTTATATTTCATCAATCAGGTCAACAATTTCTCTAGTAGAAACTCAGATCTACCTTTACAATCACTGGTTTTTGATGTTCTTGGAAATCGATTGAACTGGTAAGTAAATGGTTTGATCTATTTCTCTATTTAAACCAAAAGTTAAATTTGTTATTTGATTTGTAAACTAATTGATGTGTTTTGTATAAATCCAGACTAATATACGTGGAATTTGTCCCATGTAAATACGGTATGAGATTTTTTCGTCCTTTAGATATTAGTCTGTTTCATATTCTGGTACAAAAATCTTATGAAATTACATTCTTTACTTGTCAATTCCCATTTTAAAATCTGTGTATTTTTGACCTTGTCAGGATATAAAACTGTTGAAGACTACGATTAAACCAAAGATAAGTATTGAAATCAATGTTAAGTTTAAACAATTACAGATTTTTAAGTTTACAAAACACTAATACGAATTTGTTTTGTGGTAGGCTGATTCTGAATATTGGTTATGATGACTACACTTATAAACTGACATTCGAGTAAAGAATACATCAGCACTTGATATTTGTAAGTTTTTCAAGTTCTATATTCATCTCAAATTATTGGCGTTTAAATCTTGTCTAAACTTTTTAATTGTTTATGATTAAGCAAAAAAAATTAAACACAATACTTTTATTTGAGATTTTTCCAAAATTATTTACAAAGTAAAGAAATATTTTTTTTATAGACAAAATTACTGTAATAAGTTTAATTTGTTATTTGTTTTGTAAATTAATTGATGTCTTTTTATTGAATATAGGCTTAACGTGGAATTTGTCCCATGTAAATCCGGTATGAGACTTTTTGATCCTTTAAATGTTAGTCTGCTTCATATTCTGCTATTAAAATCTTATGAAATTACATTGTTCACTTGTCAATTCTTCTTCTAAAATCAGTGTATTTTTGACCTTGTCAGGATATAGAAAACTGTTGAGGACTACGATTACACCAAAGATAAGTATTGAAATCAATGTTAAGTTTAAGCAATTACGTGTTTTTAAGTTTACAAAACACTAATACGATTTTGTTTTTTTTTTAGCTTGATTCTGTTTTTAGATTATGATGACTACACTTACAAACTGGCAGTCGAGTAAAGAATAAATCATCACTTGATACTTGTAAGTTAATCATAATCATCTCCAATTTTTGGCGTTTAAATATTGTTAGATATTTTTTATTGTTTATGCGTAACAAAGAATAATCGAAACTCACCGGAAATTCAATTCGTTTCTTGACACTAATTGTTTTAAAATGTGGGTGCTCTTGATTTCCTCAGGATATCAAACAGTTGAGGAACACAATATCAAAGATAAGAAACGGATTCAATTTTCCGTTAATACAATTCCGGTTTTAATTTATATAACTAAACTCTGATTAAATTTTATTTCAATCTTTAGGATGATCCTGTTTTTCCAATAAGATGGTTGAAGTTACAATTTGGAAGTGAATCAATGAAGAAGACATCTATACTATATTGGTAAGTTTTCCAAGCTTCATAATTGACTGTTTTGTCATATCTTTAAAATTCTCTCAGCTTTGTGATTGTTTATGATAAAAGTAAGTAAACTATATGCAAGATTTCTTAAAAAAAAAATTATTAAAAAATAAGGTTTGAATAGTGTGGAAAAAATGAAGTTAAACCCACTGAAGATTAAGATTCAGTTGGTTTACTTCAAACAAAAAAACCACACTATCAAACCACATAAAGCTATACTTAAAAGATAAAATCTTGGTCCTTAAAGTCAGGTCCTTAACATAAGCTTTCACTGCTATTCCTTCTCAAAAACGTTTCTCTGTAACTGGCACCATACTCTTCTACACACCATTCTCGATTCCTTTCATCCACTGTAACAATCCTTATGAAATACCAGAAGTAGTAATAGGTTATATATTCGAAAAACGTAGAAATGAAAAATTATGTTATTACTAAAAGTACAGAAAATACGATAGAAAAAATCATACCTTCACGAAAGATTTCTAAGTGAGTTATTTCAGATTCTGAAACACTTCTTTGAATACCACATTCATTGTTTGCTTCTGAGGGTTTCCTTCTTTATCCACAATCAAAATCTTCAATCCCTTTTTTGAGGTCACTCTTGAGACTGCAACATATAGCTGGCCATGTGAAAAACATGGTCTAGGCAAATAGAGGCCAACATAATCTAAAGACCGTCCTTGACTTTTATTAATAGTCATTGCAAAAGCAACAACTAAAGGTAACTGTCTTCGACGCATTTTGAAAGGCAGTTTAGTGTCTGAAGGAGTGAGCAATATCCTTGGAATTAATACTTTGTCTCCAACTCTGTCTCCTGTAATCACAATAGCTTCTAGAACAAACTCAGCCATTTGTGTGATCTGCAACCTTGTACCATTCATTAACCCTCCCCTTGGATCTATATTTCTTAACAACATAACTGGACAACCAACCTTCAATCTTATTCGATGATTAGGTACTCCAGAGACCTTTAGACTATTTAAGAAATCAGGTGTTAGCACTGGATTATTCTCATAACGTTTATCTGCTGGATCTATAGAATCTGAACTTAGGTATGTTCTTTCCTCACCTATAGACACATAAACACGGGTCAGCATTAATGGCAAACTTATTATGTATTAGAACCATCGGAATTTAAAAACAGCAAAATAGAAAAAGATTTACCTTCTAACTGATCAAGCATATACTCATTGATAATGCCAACATCCTCATTGGTCGGACATAAGATTGCTCTTTCTTGAAAGAAGTGTGGATCTTTTTTATCTTTCAAAAGCTTAGGATCTCCATAAATCTCTTTGCTTATTACCTCAATAGGGTTGTCTGCTGATGTGATTAAGAATTCTTCGGGGATATCTATCATAACTTCACCATCATTAGGTTCAGCTATCTTCCCATCACCAACTTTCAGTATCCAATCTGAAAAGTCCTTTAGCTCTTTAGCAGCTTTGGGATTCAAATCCTTTGCAAGAAGCCTCATATTCTTGGTCAGCCTCAAAACTTTACAATTTTCCCATATGTATGAAGCATTGAGTGCACTCATACATATTTCTGCTCTTCCAGCATTTGGGATAATGGGTAACACCTGTCTGAAATCTCCTCCAAAAACAACCGCTTTTCCACCAAAAGGTCGATTTCCTGTTCCTTTCATAATATCTGACAAACTTCTATCTAACGATTCAAAACAGTGCTTGCTCATCATGGGAGCTTCATCCCATATTATCAAAGATGCTTCAGCCACCAGTTGAGCTTGATCTGATCCAGGACTCATTGTACATACACTACCTTCATGGGGATTAAGTGGAATTCTGAATCTAGAGTGTGCTGTCCTTCCACCTGCTAGCAAAAGAGATGCAATTCCACTGGAGGCAACGTTTAAGACAATAGATCCTCTTGCTCTTAATGCTGCTGAAAGAGTTTTGTAGAGAAAGGTTTTACCAGTTCCTCCAAAACCATAAACAAAAAACACACCTCCCAAGTCATTATCCACAGCTTGCATGATCTCACCGAATATTTGTTTTTGCTCATCTGTCATTGAATTTAGCCATTCATCATATTTTTCCTGCTGCTCATCCCTATCATAGTTTTTTTCATCCACAATCAACACATTAGTGTCGTCAAGGCTATCTTCTGGTATCTGTGGCATTGTCTTGAAGGCTGACAACGATGTTCCATTGCTTTTCAATATGCTTTCGATATCTTGTAAGGCAAACTTCTGCTTATCCTCATCAGATAGCATGAGTTCTACAACAATAAGTCGTTTATAAAATTAAATATATATATATATATATATATATATATATATATATATATAAATATACACTTTATTTAAATAAAAAATAACTATCTTATACCTGGTCTTTTAAAGTATTCTCTCCGTCTCTTCTCAATATCTTCCGATAGTAGTTCCCATGTTTTCCACCAAACTTCTTCTGGTTCAGATAAACTAAACGATTGTAGCATTACCACAAAAAGACGACGTAAGTAGTTACCGGTGCTCCAGAAACTTGTTCTCACAATATCATCAATATACTCCTGATCATTGTCAAGCAGCCCCAAAGCAAAACATGCCTTTTTATAAGTTTCATAGACGACTCCTTCAACAGTTTTTAGATCATCAAAGCACTCTGGACCTGTCTGAGTGTTAAGAAGAACTCGTAGATAATATCCATCTTTCATACCTATGGGAACATAGTTTATCCTTCCTATGGCTGTACCTGGTCTCTTCCGCAGATTAAACTTCCTTCTCTTCCCGTCCCATGTGAAAAATTCAGGAATTTGCGCATAAGTTTTTGTTTTTGCCAATGAACTAACCTTATTCAATTCAAACCATGCGAGGAACATAGAATTGACTAACTCCCCCCTATCCAAAACTGTTTGCACTTCATCATCTCCCTTGAAGTAGATAAGATGCTTCCCTTCTAGGTGAAAAGACAACCTTTGAACTGATGTTGATCTGTAAGTTATTGGGTTTTTCAAGATTCTCCATCCTGCTTCGCAAGCTGAAACATACCTGCCATGTAATTTTTTTTATTAAACGAAATATATACAATTACCATGTTTGATTATGTAAGATTAATATTTACAATTACCATCTAACAATTACCATATTTACAATCAGACTAAATATTTACAACTACCATATTTACAATTACACAAAATTAATATTCATACGTACCTACAGTCGAAGAAATCTTTTATCTCATCAACGCTACTGCCACCAGAATCCTTTAAAACGTAAGTCTCTGTACTGACTTTGTTGGAAGTAGAATTTTCTTTTCCACCCTTTTTTTTTTGAAGATGGCTCTACAACAACTGAAACACGATCCTGCCCTTTAGTAATATACTTGAATAAGTATTTGACAGAACCCATTTGGTTGCACCACTCAACATTAATGTGAGCTCGGTATCGTAGTAACAATACTTTGTTATATGGTATAACATAGCGATTGTCACACTTAAAACCATTCTTCTCAACAAAGTGCTTTGTTTTTCTTCTTCTGTAAACTGGAAAACCTTCTTTATCAACTGTTGTGTGGTCAACATGCTTCTTAGGGAAAAATTTTGAACATTTGCCTTCTTCCATACATGGTGAATTCATGTTGAGAGATCCACATGGGCCATGTATCATCATATCCTTAACCATCTCATATAGCTCTGGTTCCTTACGCTTGTCTGGGATTTCAGCAGAGATCATTTTGTCAATGTCTTCTGATTTTGGCATTTTTGAATCTGGGTGCATCCATAGTAAAATGTGGGCATGGGGAAGTCCTCTCTTCTGGAACTCAATAGTATACATTGCTGTAAGGGATATAAACCAAAGCATATTAAACAAATATTCACGCATCAAATAGGGTCATACATAAAAAAAGATTTATAGGGTTACTTACATGACAATGTCCTCCCTAATATGTGTTTCTTTGTTAGATCATCCATAAGATAGTTGAGCTTCATCTTGAACACTCTGCTTATAATCTCAGGCCTATCATCAGTATTCAAGTTTCTCGCTGAACAAAATCGAACCAGCTCCGGCCATTTTGGGTTGCAAGTGAATGTGATGAACAAATCTGGAAATCCATAATACTTACAAACTGCCATTGCATCTAGATACATATTCCTCATGTACCTAGGTCCACCAACAAAAGAAGCTGGCAAGTAACATTTGGTCCCTTGCTCATTTAGATCTGTGTTGCCTTGATTAGCAGCATCCTTAACTGTATCATAATTAGCAGCCCTTAAACTTGATTGATTCAGCCTTAGGAAAGTTAACCTGTTAGTCTCAATAGTAGTGTAAGTGTCCACTAAGAATTGCTGGAACAATCTTTTCGAAAGTAGCAGATTGTGTGATTCGTTTTTCCTCTCTTGTATTCGGAATGCAAACCATTGGCGCAAACTGATGCACTTTCTCTCATTCTCCACATCTGAAGTCTCTTTTATTTTTTTTCCAACACCTGGTCCTTTTAGTATTCCCGGTCTGTATCCATCCTCACCTTTTGGAAACAACAAAGGATATTGTAGAGCAAGATAGGCTGGATGAATTTCACTTATTCTTTGTAATACCCCTGATTTTTCTTCAACAACAATGTCTCGAGTTGGCATGGCCACATGAAAATCTCCTAGAATCAATGCAGCAACCTCTGATGCTGTAGGCACCGCATAAGTTCTTCCGTCTTTTACACGATCACTGACTATTCTCATGTGAAAACTTTCTTCAGGATTAGTATCTAGACGCTCTTTAGCTGACCTAAAGTTTTCGACGTATGGATTGACATCATCTAGCAATTTGATTATAGCAGCAATTATTTCTGCCTTTAACTTCTTTTTTTTTATATTTCCCTCCATTTTTTGATTTACTGGAAACGAAAACATAATGTTAGAAAGTTTTAACAATTGATAGATTTATCAACGATGGTGTTGAACATACCTTAGGATACCAGCTCTGTTTTCAACCTCATTCTCTGTATCTACAATATACAACTGTGAAAACTTCGGGAAATCACCTTCTGTAGGTTTCAAACTACCAAGTAGATGATAATTCTCTCCTTGTATTTGAAACATATTTGGACCACGGCCCTTAACAACAGAGTTTTCACAACACCCACCAAGTGATGTGAATGAAAATATCATGTTGTAGGCTCTTATATTCTCCCTGAAATGTCTACTCAATTCATCATCATTTGTTAGCAAAGCAAATAACAACTCAGGTTGATTGTGTAGAAAAGGCAATTTTACTGCTCCTTGCAAACAACATTGTGTGAAAGTAGGATTCTTATCTCGTCGTTGCCTGTTTATTCGCTCCCCATACCACATTATAGCGCCACAATATGAGCATGAATAAGTAGGGTCCCCATGATCAAGATACTCTACATGTAAATATAAAAATGAGTATATGAATAACATTTCAAAAGCTTAAAGGTTTCGAAACTATAATATTTAAAACACAAAAAACGAATACAGTACCTGTTGTTTTCTTATTTGCTTTACGTTTTGGAGTTTTCTTTTGTTTAGACCCAAAAGCTTTCGTCAAACTTTCATCTAACATGTGCAAAATTTGATACCCTTTAATAACTTGCGCAGGTACTTCTCCGAGCTCATTATCGCAATCTGAAACTTCAGACTCATTTTCTTCTGAACTACTGCTACATTGGTATGTTTGTTGATCTCTACCTCCATCTTCTTCTATGTTATGTTAATATACACAAGTTATTATTTTAATATAAGTTTCATTCTAAATGCAATAACACCATTGAAAGCAATTGGATTAGTTTTCACCTGTATCAATCGTATTTTTGTGTTGGCAGGAATCACTGAATTGGTCTCCAGTGTTTGGTACTTCTTCAAATATAATAGGAGCATTGGGTTTTTTTTGCCTCGCCATAAATTTTGCTAGCCTTAACGAAGTTTTTGGTCTGGTAAGTACAAATCTTGTGGACGCCGCTATGATTGAGATAGATACAAAATCAAACAAATTAGTTCTATATATAAGCCAACATCCTATTTACAATCTATACTATATTATTGCTCAACCTTTTTACCTTGTTTGCTATTTACTGATGGAGGAGTCAACTGTTTTGATAAACAGCTTGCTTGGCTCCGTTTTGGTTGTGGTGTATCTTCCATCTTGTCTGAATGTTTGGTGAATGACAAATCAGGCCATGGGTTTTGCAATGAGGATATTCCAGAATTTGCAGTGGTCCCTGAATCAATGTAAGTATGTAACATTGACACCATTGTATTTGTCTTAAATCTATTTACTGGTTATATGAACTAAACCAAACCTTGTTTCATAGTTTAAGATTGAAGATTCACATCTACAATACAATGGGATGTTGGCTTTCTCATTATTGTTGATGCACACTGTTCAGAGTTGGGAATCATCAATAGGTTTGTAATATCTGACAAAACTATTCTGGATGTCAATGTTGACTTTGTAGTAGAACCTGCTAAACATCAAAAATTATTAAAATTTGACTTATTTTGGTAAACAACTGGTTTTACCTTAACATCTATTGAATAATATCATTAATATTACAGATGATGAAAGTGCTTTAATTTACCAGATTGCATGCTTTGCACATGAGGAGGAATTGGCAATTGTTGAACACGGGGAAGAATCTCAACTTTATCAGGTTTGTGCTTTAAACCATCAAAAATCCTCTTAAAAACAGATTCAATAGGAATAACACTCCCAGGATTACTCTGAATGTTAGGATTTCTGTTTTCATCACTGATAACTGACCTTACTCGTTTTGTATGAGTGATTTCATAAGTTTTTTGAGATCCACGTTGACCATGATTTTTTCTCTTCATATTTTTCTAAAAAACAAATTGGTGTCTCTTATTTCTAAGTGCTTCTTATATGTTAGAACAATTCTGTTTAAGGTATAGCATATCAATTCAAACATCAGTATCTAATTATCTGTTATCATAGATTCCATGATTATAACTGACGGATTTTTTGTTACGGGACATATTGCAATTATGTAGAGTAAGATATAACAAATCAATTTATTCCTTTACCGTAATCCTTTATTATAGCTGACTTGATCTGCTATATAATGACAGATAGTTAACATTAATTTAAGAGAAACTGTACCGTGATTAGTGCAACTAAAAAACATGATTGTCGTCTGTTTCTGTTTATAATATTTCAAGTTAACTCCGTATTTTGTTATGGTTTACATACTGATGAACTTTTTTTCATCGGAGCATAATTTTTAATGATTTTTATGTATACATGTGATTTTGTTATCAATATATATGATATCAAATATTCAATATGGTTTGAAAGATGTTATATATATTTGTCTGACACTCCTTTTACAATATTTTCCGAATCTGGAAATTTATGTTTTTGTTTTTGGTCTAACTTTTGTTAGGATATATAAATTCTTCAAGATGGTTTGGAAAAGGGGATACTTGGAGAATTCATGTATTCAGGTTAGTCTACCAGATTAAACTTAGATAAATTATTTTAACAATCTTCGAAATGCAAAGGACTGTTAATATGACGAAAATACTGACTACCAATAAAGAAATAAAATTAAAAGTATGGAAAAAAGTTTCAAACCTAGCCAATTCTGCTGGAATGGACTAAGATAAAACTAAAAAAAACCATACTATTTTATTTTTTGCAAAACCTAAATGATCACCACCAAATCTTAAGCCTCCCCTTCTTCCTTGCCTGGAATCTTTTCACCAGCCATCTCCCCTTTTTCCTTGCCTGGAATCTTTTCACCAGCCTTATCAATCGCTTCTTTGATAGATGGTAGACAAATCTTTTTGGAAGTTGATGACTGTGCTGTAGCATCTTCATTAGAATCATCTTTTCTTTTTGAAGAAGGTGTAGTAACATTTGTCCCAATCTCATTACTATTCGTCAAACAATCTTGACCCTACAAAATCAGCATGTTATTGATTATTGAAATGATTATTATTAGTTCAACATTTAAGTCTAACACAGATACCTGGACATCAGTAGAGATAACATCCTTAGGATCAACAGCTACCTCAGAATCTTCAATATTGTCAGCATGTGTAGAATTATCACCCATCTCTACATAGGAGACCTTGTAAGTCTCTTTACCTTCTATGATGTTTGCGGTTTCTACAGAAGCAAGAAATAGAAAAGTCTTCCCTACCAAAGCTTGTAAAGCTGGTGGTACCATTGTTGGATCTTTAATCTGTAAATTTAATTGAAAGTTATGATAAAAAAGCCTCTATATTAGTTTAGAATAAATAGATTATCAGATTTAAAACCTCATCGTATTGTCCTCCTAACACATCAATAGAAGCTTGGTTGACCACTTTAACTGCATTGTTGTCAAAGAGAATAAACTTTGTCTCACCAGTGTTATCCATAACATCTAGGACCAGTTTGTACCTAATAAACATTATGCCCAAATAACCAAATGTTTAATTATACACAATCAGATTGCATCGATTATTTAAAACTAAATAGCTTTAAGTGAAACCAGTTACCTGCAGTTAACCTTTGATACATCCTGATCGCAAGTCTGGCACTCAAACAGAGTTTTCTTGTTTTTGTTCAAGATATCATTCTCCTTTTTTGGTTTTATGAAGCATGTTCCTTTACACTTTACGCAGGTAAAGTAATACCAGCCAAACTCCATATCAATATGATAGATATGGCAAAGTATCTTAAACTTTCCTTCCTATAAAATAATTCAAGAAAATTAGTAAAGTTTATTAAATACGTTCTAATAGGACATAAATAGTAAGGTTACCATTGGAGAGTCAAGTAGATCTGAAATAGTGCTTCGAGGGAAGTTGTTGATGTAATCTGCCCTGTCATTTTGTTGCCTTCCAGTATTGAAGTTTCTTTCCCCGATAGTAATTTTCAAATCATCACTTGGTAACCTAAGAATTAAATTTGACAATTGTAATGTTAAATATAATTTTAACAAATAATGTAGAGCCATTAAAATTTTGAGTTTAGAAAAATACGCTGCAACAAAATCTTGAACAGGAGTGTAGTCTGGGTTGATTAGCATCAAGGACATATCATACGCATTTGAAACTGTTCGTTGGCCTACATAATTTGAAATCGAGTGAATCAATATTTATTTTCCTTGATACAACACATATAGGTAGCAACAGATTGACAAATCTTACCATTGTATGTATTGATTTTTGCACAACGAATCAAGCATACGACCATTGAATCATTTGCATTATGACATGCTGTCCAAATGTTGTCAGCAAACTTCCCCCAGAAGGTGCATGTCAAACGCTGATCTCTGTATTTTAAAAATTTTAAAAGGCAATGTTTAGTGTTTATTACTCACAAGGAAACCAAAATTATTGGAAACTGTATTTTCTACCTTGTGTCTCGTAGCTCAACCTCTACTCTCTTTTTCGGGTTGTCATTCACTTCTGACATCTTCATGTCACCAATAGAAACCACCTGACCAACAACATCTGTATTAGAAAATATGTAACATATACTCATTAAAATTATTGATCCACGTATCTATATATATAAATTTTAACCCAAAAATGTAATAGATGTACCTATTAGGATGTGTTCATTCAAGCCATCCTCTGCAACTATGTTCTCATATGAAGCTAAATCCAGATAAAAATCATTGGACAAATCAGGACACCTTGTTATGAGGGTTGAGTTCATTATGGTCATCCTGTATTGATGTTTAGTAGCCCTAAACTTTCCAGATGCTTTTGTGAGGTGAAAATTCTGAATGATTCTCCACTCTCCAAAGACGATCAGCCTTTGGAATTTCTTCAGTTGCTGCTTCTTTACCGTTGCATGAATTAGAGTACCCTAATAATGATTTTAAAACGTTATTTTAGAACATATAATCATTGATTTATCATAGACTTTATCAGAAAAATAAACTTACTTCGGGGTCAGTTAGTATCATCTCGATAGTCTCTCCAGTGTACGTCGTTACCTGCCTCCACGTATGAACTATTTTGACTCTGATTCTCCAGGTTGTCTTGAATGCCTTAAGATCAGATAGATTTGTGAAAGCATCATTGGCGGCCATCTCTTCTTAAACGGTGATTATCTGACTTATTATTTTTGCTTTAAAGGCAGGTTTGAGGTGTTTGATCGTTTATGTCGTCGACGCTTGTTTATATAGGAATTTGACTTGTGAATTGTTATGATTGTGCAACCCTACGAATATTCTATGAATCAATCAAAGATTGTCAGTTAATATTTGTTTTTATGTTGAGTTAGATTGATATGATTAAGGATGTTTTTTAGGGAATTAGAAAAATTAACGTTTTGGTTTGATATGATTGATATTACGTTTGGTAAGTTTTAAAAATCTGAATTGTTTGGATTCCCTGAATTTTTGTAGTATTAGAAATATTTTCGTTTTTGTTTGATATGATTTTGATATTACGAATTAACCTAAATGATATGATTGGTATCCCATATTTACATGTTTTGATTTGGTGTGTATTTGCAGATATCAAGTTAGAAATTTGGCAATTCTTTACTACCTAGTGTCTCGGAGCTCAACTTTTAATTGTTATGGAAAATGGTAAGTTCTCTAACTTGATAATCTCTGAAATCCCGGATTTGTTGGAGAGTTAATGATAATCTTTTTATTTACCTTGTATAATTGCGAGAACCAGCTTGTTTGGAGACATAGATATATATGTGTTTCTTTTGATTTCCTTTAAATGTTAATGTTAATATTTTCGGAAAAATTTGTTGTGCAGATTGACAGCTTTTGATTCTGTTTGGATACGCGTATGGCAATTCTAGATCCGAGAAATTAAACACGATCCGAATGATGATATACTGGACAACGATAGGATCCGCATCTTTTTCTTTAGAAAACGACAGCATTGCCCTTTTTATGTTTTTTGTTTGTTCCTTTTTAGTTTGTTTCGTAAGGGTAGTTTATGGAATTCTTGTTTTGTTTTATTTTTTTTAAGCCTAAGTGTGCTTCCCAATTAATAGTATAGATTTAATATTTTTTTTACCGCTTGATTTTCATTATTTAGATATATACCCGGATATTGTTAAGCCGGTGGTGTTGGTGGATGTCAATGGGGATGCATACCCACGGAATGTCTGATTGTAATTTCTTGAATGTCTGATTGTAATTTCTTTTTTGATTTTAAAAAATTAAAGGATTAAAAAAATTGTCTCCTACTTCCTCCAAAAAAAAAGAAAAAAATAAAGAATTGTCCACAAAATAACATTATGTACATCTAGATTTATTGAACACGAAATTAAACAATTAAAGAATTAAAAAAAATATATGCAAAAATTAACAAAAAGTAAACATGTCCAATGGGCGGGCCTCTCCCTAGTATAGCTATAAATTTTACTAATATAGTCTTGATTTATGGATCACATACTTCCCATGAACCAAACTATGGAATGGGCGGGCCAAACCAAACTCGGATAAATTTTGATCCGAGTTTTTTTTTCTTTCACATGTACATAGATACGTACGTACTAATCTTCTACAAGATTTTTTTTTTTTGGTTTAAAAGTATGTCTCGTACTCTCGTTTTTGAACTTCACTGCATTTCTTTAGATCATAAATACATATTTTAACGCAGTCAAAACTAATCTAAGCATAAATACATGTTTTTGTTTTCAATGAGAGAAAGGCTAGCTTTTCCAGTCTGAGAAGACCTTGTCTACGTGAGAAACCCGTTGTTTTGGATTCTGTCGTAGACAAAAATCAAACTCGAGGCATGACTGGACTGATTTTGATTCCCCCAACAAACAAATTCATTGTGATAAACCTAGTTTCTACATGTACTTATATATGTTAATGTTGCAATACTTTTTGACGTACGTAATTTAACAAACACTAAGAAATACTCTGGTTAAGTAGACGCATGATACCTTTTAGAAAGGGTTAACACAAAACTGTTTGACAATACAATATTTGTTCGATGATCCAGTATATAATTAATTTAAATTATTTCAATACACTTTCGCTAAAAATTAATCCAAGAATTATTTATTACACGTAGTCACGTACTATATTTGTGTTAATATTTTCACAAATATGGTAATGACTCTTTGGTAATTCCTCTAGGTTGCCACATCAGTGTGGGAGTAGAGTCTACTCAGTATATTAATTGCTAAATTGCTCTGTGTCATAGTCTTTAGATTGATTATCAATAAAATCAGTTAAAAATAAATTTAATAGAAACTGTAAAAGCATTAATAATACAAAAAGATGAAAAAATTAAAGAAAAAAATTATTTTCAATCATTTATTTATTTTTCCGTTTTAAAAAACAATAGATTATATATATATATATATATATATATATATATATATATATATAACCTTTAACTATTTGCTTTCCAGTGCTAAGTTAATTGTTATTTTATACTTTTAAAATGTAAGATATAAATGTTTTTCATTTCATATATCTATTTCTATTGCTTACTTCAAATATTTAATATATTAGAAAAAAGGAATGTGCTTTTTTTTTTTACAACTAAATTTTTTTATTTTTTGACAATATGCTTGATTTTCTTCTTCTAAACATGATTAATAGAGTGCTAATCCTCTGTTTAAAACTTTAAATCTAAACAATAATGAAATATTGCAAAAAATCTTGAATAAAAAGGCAATATATAGGATTTTTTATTAATTTTAAAATGGTATAGATTTCATGGAGTGATTTATGCATTTAATTAGTTCAAATTTAGTTATCTCTTTAGTCTTTTTTTTTTTTTTTTGGCAAACTCTCTTTAGTCTTTACATACCATCCCTTAGACCAATAATATTTTGTAACCCATGATTTATGGACCAAAAATTAATATCCTTATCTCCAAATTCTTTTCTTCATATAATATATATATATATATATATATATATTTCTTTGTTCAAGATCTTCAGCTTATTTAGAAATAGATGAATTAATCAATTATCTTACAGAGGACCTTAAGAAGGAAACTAGAAAACGTGAAAGAATGGAGAGAGAGAGGACACCTTCGCTTATATTCCTTATTAGCTTGCTTATTATATTCGTCGCAGGTACTTTATATATTTTGTATACTTTCAATTGTTATATTCCATTAGATAGAAGAGAAATTACATACATATGTCACACTCACATGGAAATGGATGAAAAGAAAGATTAATTTTTTTCTTAAAAAAATTATCATTGTTATGTTAAAATTTAATACGGTATACAATATTGCTCTAGTTGTGAATCAGACAAGAGCAGATTCATGCAACGACAGCTTAGGCACATGCACTTACGAGAGGGTGCCACCTTCACCCCCTTCACCCCATTCACCCCTTTCACCCCTCAAAGTTTGCAGCGGTGGAAGTGAACTAGTACAATGTGCAGTCAAATTGTCCTGAGAAATGTTGTGATGCGAACTGCGCACAAAAATATAATGGTGGGCGTGGATTTTGTACTTCCCTTGATAATTTTAATTTGTGCCAATGTCAGTATCCTTGCTAAAACTGGTTGAAATTTTTTGAACAAACAATTTTCTTTCTTTTCATCTTTTGTTATTGTAAATTCAATAATATGGCTATAAAATTTACTACTATATTGTTGATTTGTGGATCACATTGTTCCAATGAACCAAACCAAAAAGGCCACATAAATTTTGATCCGAGATTTTTTTTTTTTTTTTACATGTACATACGTACTAATTTGGTAAAACATTTTACTAAGAAAATAATAGGAAATATTTTCCTACAAATATTTTTTAGAAAATTGGTCAAATATTTCCTACCACATTTTCTACGAAAATTCCTATAATATATGATTTCTTACGTGATTTCTTACCATTTTCTTACGATATTTGCGGTAAGAAATCGATTTTTCCTACATAGGTTTATAAATAGATGAACTAATCAATTCTCTTACAGAGACAAAAGGTCGTTAAGAAGAAAACTAGAAAACGTGAAAGGATGAAGAGGACAGGTTCACTTGTATTCCTTGTCAGCTTGCTTATTATATTTGTGGCAGGTACATTATATATTTTGTTTATCTTGTCATATTCCATTAGATTAATAACATGTCACACTCACATGACAATGGGTGAAAAGAAAACGAAATAACATTTTTGGGGGAATAGTCACGTATTCTATTAAAATTAAGAGTAGAGTTAAAAAAGTTTTTATTTAAAATGAATTCTCATTATTACTGTTTACATGTACCTGATTTCTAGAGTGCATATACTCTTACTGGTATGTTAAAATTTAATGAGGTTTACAATATTGCTCTAGTTGTGAATCAGACAAGAGCAGAGTCATGCAACGATATCCTAGGCACTTGTGAAAACTGCGACGAAAGGTGTAAGGCCAAGTACGGGCCATCGTGCATTAGCAGATGCGACGGACTATATGGGGTATTTTTGTGCACATGCACTTACGAGTGTGTGCCACCTTCACCCCCTTCACCCCCTTCACCCCCTAAAGTTTGTAACGGTGGAACTAGTACAATGTGCAGTGAAAATTGTCCTGAGAAATGTTGTGATACAAACTGCGCACAAAAATATAGTGGTGGACGTGGATTTTGTAATTCCCTTGGTAATTTTAATTTGTGCCAATGTCAGTATCCTTGCTAAAACAGGTTGACAAAACTTGAATAAAAAATCGTCTTTCTTTTCATCTTTTGTTATTGTAAGTTCAAGAATATGGCTATAAAGTTTACATGTAAACAGAAAAAAAAATATTCTCGGATGTTCTACAAGATGTTTTTTTTTTTCAAAATATGTATCATTTTTATACTTCACAGTGTTTATTTAGATTTGAAAATACATATGTAAACCCTAGTCAAAACAAATTATAAGCATAAATACATGTTTTGTTTATTGAAAACAGAAAACTTAATTTAAGCTTTGTACGTACGAAATGCAAATAAACGTCTATAGACTAACCTGGTTTTATATTTATCGGATTTACTACGATATATTGGCTCCGTAATCTTTTTCATTTCTGTAGGGAGGATTTTGCTTTCGTTAAAGAAGTCTTCGGCGGACCACGAGCTCTCGCCGGAGATTATGTCGCGAGAAACCTAGAACTCGAAAGGGAAGCCCCAGTAAAAGTTGGAGAAGTCCAACGGATTTTGTACCGGACGCTGCTCGATTGGTATGGAATCAGAATGGGAAAAATCGTTAGAAAATGAGATTCTTGGACTGTCACTACCATTTTCTGGCATCGTAAGAAACTTTTGGAGGGGATTGAACAAATAGATGGGATATGAATTAAGACTCTATTGTATGTGTGAGATTTTATGTATAGGGGAGAATTAAATGAAAGGGGGTGTTTATTTTCAAATGTTCGGTTAAAGTTCGGTATATGTCTTTGATTTTTAAGAATCTTATTATATAAAGTTTGATATCAAAATTAATAATTAACAAGATCGTGACATGTGTCAATTGTATCATTCAAATATTGACACATGTCAATTTTAAATTTTATTATATAAAGTTTGATGTCAAAATTACTAATTAACAAGATCTTGACATGTGTCAATTGTATCATTCAAAATATTGACACATATCAATTTTAAATTTATTAAAATTATAAAAAATAAAAATGTAAAAATTGAAAACCTATCATAAAAAAGTTTTATATAAAATTAAAATAGAGAAAAGAAAACCTAATTTTATTTGAAATATTTAAACAGTTTTAAATTTAGAAAAAAACATTATAAGGAAATTATATATATATATATCAATAAATTCAAAATTATAATATTGTTTACTTATTTTAATTTTAAGTTGCTAATTTTACAAGAAAAAAAATAGTTTTTATATAAGAAAAAATGATTGTGAAAATTATATAATTAATTACTGTTTCTAAAAAAATGTAAATACTCATCTTTACGCAAAGAAAAATATTATTGACAAAAAAAACATAAAAAAAAAAATAGATTGTCTCATATTTTTTTCACCAATCAAATAATTTATTCAAAAAGACTGCTATTGTAATATATAAGATAGGAGTATGTAAGATTAACATATGCGCTTTTGTAACTACAAAAATGTTAAAGTAAAGAGACATATAATATATTCTTTAATATGTTCATAAAAACAATTTAGTAGTAGTAAAGACTAAAGAGTATATTTTAATAGTAAAATATATTTGTGTGTACAAATACACTTTTAGTAGTGATATAGATAGTAGATTTGTAAATGGATATACATTAGTGTATTATAGCAAAAAAAAAAACAATTATTTTCTATAATTAAAAGTTCATCTCTTTACTTTTATATATTGTTTTTACTTACGAAAAGAACTACGTATATATTCTTTGTTAAATTTAATTTTATTTTAATAACTTTGAACTCATCTACATCTATTTTCTTTAACTAAAAGTGTATCTATTTACTGTTTTTTCAATTAAACAATTAAAAGAAAATTTCTCGGTTAGCTGCCCAAACCGGAGGAAAAGGATTTAAAAAAGAAACTTCAGAGATAAGAGAACACGAAGCACGGGCAAGATAATCCGCCTTCGTATTTGACGCACGCGGGATCCAAGAGATGGAGAATAGTGGGAAAGACTCCAGCAAGGTAAATTCATCGAGCAAGTTGGAGAAGAACGGCCAATATTCAGAAGACTGCACCATAGTGAGTAACTCAACACAATCAGTCTCAAAACGTTGACAAGCGACCCCTTCAACATGTATCCGCTCAATGGCCCAGAACAACATTTTTAACTCTGAATGCAGGGGGAGGGGCTCTGTTTTAGACACTTGGCCCCCAACAACAAGGTTCGCTCCTCACCAACACAACACCACCAGCCCAATCATGAATGGACATTGGGTCATTCCAATAACCATCAATCTGAAAGCGAGGTGAAGAAACCTGGACATCTGAATACAAACATGGAGCTGACATGACTGTCGTAAAAGAGAGCGCATATTCCCAGGCTAAATCATCACCCAAAGTCTGAGTAATTATATCATTCGCCTCTATCTCTTAACCTTGATTTTTTTTATGGCCTTTCAGATTACCTATAAAATCCATGGTAATTGAAGAAGTTAATCAGGATCACCTTGTTGAGAGGCATCCCTCTAGAAAACAAAATCCAAATTCGAGTACACCGACTCATATGGTAAACCCTCTGACAAGACCGGAGTCAGAGATAAATCCCAAACTTCATACAAACGAAGACATTTAAAATAAAAACGTGATTAATAGTTTCAACCGTAGAGTCGCATCTTTTACATCGAATATCACATTGGACACCTCGGTGTATCTATTTACTTACTAAAAATATTTACTTTATATTCTTTGATAAATTTAATTTTAGTTTAAAAATTATAAACTCGTACATCGGGCGGTCCTAATCTAATTCATTTATAAGTTTATAGAACTTATTTTTGGTTTAGTGTCAATTCATTTTTCCGATGATTTTTTTCAGATTTGTAAATCCATATCACATATTGTAAATTTTTATTGATTTTGAAATTAAAACGTATATATTTTAAAATAACGCAGTATTTAATCAACAGGTTTGAATCTTTCAAGTTTCTATTTAAAAAAAAAAAAATAATATAAAAATGCATTTTTGAAACTTTACTCAAAATATAATACAAAGGGATATTACTTACACCTATATAGTATTATATTAAAAAGTTAACACCTGATCAATATAATGCATTTCTACTTATTTGGACAAGTTGTTAATTTTTTAAGTCACTTTATTTATTTTTGTTTTGACTTCACACGAATCACACCGTACCTAATCAGAAATTTCACACCTAATGAGTATAATGCATGTCCTTATTTGGACAAGTTGTTAATCTTTTAGCGACTTTTTGTATTTTTGTTTGACTTCGTAATTCATTGCCTAACATCTCCAGTTTTTGTCGGTCATTAAAAACTATAAACCCTGCATTAATAATTTACAATTCGGAATAAAGTCACTCAACATCTTCACGTTATTATCAATCAATTTGGCCCCATTTATATACTACTAGAAAGTTACCTCTATATACCTTGAAAAGAATTTAAATACATACATTTATAAATTTATAATTATGAAGTGTGTTAAAAGAAGGACAATTTTCACATATTACATAAAAATAAGTTTTGGTTTTAAATTTAGCAAATCATTTCTAAAATTCTAAAAATACTAAAATAGCATCATGCTTTTAATCTTATACTCTAAATACTAAACCATATCTCTTCAAAATTATACTCTAAATGTAAAATATAAATTTTTTTTTTTTTAAAAATAGATAACCATTGGAAATGGTGTAATTTTTTTTCAGCATAATGACGGATGGAGTAAGGGTTACAGGAAAATAGACATGAGGTATGATTGGTAACCCAAATAATACCAATGCGATATAAAAGTAGTTTTGCTTTTGTACATGTTAATCTACTTGTTAATTTATACCACTTTTAACGATTGACATATGTCTATGATGAAAGTATTGAGGTTACAATATGTGTGTGTATATATATATATATATGAAATATTTTACAATAGGTCCCTGTAATGTTTTTCTGTGTAATGCAAAAGAATGTTGTAAAGTTTGAGAAGTGATTCCAAATAGGCATAAAAAAGTATATGATCTTTTCACCATGTATATATGCATTACACGGTAAAATTAGGCTCAATCTTTTTATCAATATGCAAAGTAAATTTTTTTTGTAATAGGGATAAAGAACTTTTAAAAACGAAAAAAAGCAAATTTACAAAACATAAACTTAGAAATATATTGTAGTTAAAGATCAGAGGAATTAAGAGGAGAAATCTAAAGGACTTACAACTATAATATTATGAGTGAATGTTCAAAACCAAAGAGATTGTGTTTTAGGAGTCATGCATTAGGCTCATCTTCATGGCATTTCACCATGCTGAGGCGCAACTTCGGAACTGAAGAGTTCCAACTATAGTCTGAAAGTTAAAAAAATCACATTACAAAACAATGCAAAAACTTTAAATCATGACTATCGTAAAACATAATACTTTGAAAGAGGCTATTAAATATTGACAAGAATCTGATACCAAAAACAAAAAACACATTGACATGGCTTTGTAAACGATTATTTGTATTACTTATTACAATCTTTAAGGTAATTAAAAACAGTATGTAACATTAATCCTGTCCAAAATTGTTTTCAAATGGTTTGGAATCAAATTTAAAAAATTTTTAAAAGGGATTTAGATCTGCACTACCAATTAGAATCATATGGACCATTATTATGATTACGTTATTTGTATTACTTATTACAATCTTTAAGGTAATTAAAGAATTCCATTGAAGTATATCCTTCATTTTCATCTTTACGTTTACCACCCAATTATAACGTAATGAAAATAATACTAAACACCTATGATTTCATGGTCATTAACATTTCATTCCAATCCCTGATTACTCTCTCTCAACCATTGCATTAAGTTTTCTTTTTAAATAACAATCTTTGGCGACACTTACCTTCTCTCTCTCACAGCATGGGTAAAATCCCACAATATGAATAAAAGAAGAAAGTGATATGTATTGTATTGTAAAGAAGAAAGTAATACGGATTTAGCTTACGTTGTTTTTAAATTTTAGTAATTTGGATATTATTAGTTCTTTTATTTGTTTACTCAGCAATTGTTATTTTAATAATTTTTAAAATATACTGATCATTTCAATTTTTTTTTGGGTTCTTTTGTTTGGTGTTACTTGAATTTTCCTTTTATATATAGTATTAGAGTATTTCAACATGTGGATAAATTTTTGATTACATAGTAGTGTGTTTATGGTTTTTCCCCCCTTTAGACTTTCAAGACATATTAAGCATTCTCCATCCTTTTATTGTCTCTCTTGCGTTTGGTCAAATTATATTACCACTAACTTCTACAAAAACATGTAATTTTTGAATATAACTTACATGAATAAAAACTAAATATGAAATTTAGGTAAACAACAATGAACTTAAAAATTCATATTACCAGCTATTTTTTGGTGAGGTTAAAAATGCAATCACATCCCTCAATATAATTTATTCTTTATATATTCTTATACAAATTAAGATTGTTTTTACGAAATTTTAATAATGAAAATGAATCCAAGTAAATAAAGTTATAAAAAATTACTCTAAGTTTTGGTTGAGTATTAAAATGCAATAGTTTTGTTCCATCGCCGAAATGAATTTTTAGATCTGTCTATTTAGCTTTATCATAAATGCAGTTGAATAAAATACATATTTATTTTGTCGTAGCTACTTAGAAGACAAACCGCAGAATATGATAATATCAAATGTCATAATAATAAAGTATCTTAGGAAGTAAACTATTATATGTGAAACTGGAAAATGTTCTGAGAATTTTTTTTGCTCTTTTATTTTTAAGATAGTTAATTCTAAAGCTATTTAATAGTAAGATTCCTAAAAATATATGATGCCAATATACAATTAGCATATACTACTCAAAACTATAGAAGTCAAATTAATTAGTATAGAAAAATGCAACTCATATCATACTATGATATAAAAAGACATCACAATCTTAACAACATGATTTTTGAAATCCATAAATAAATTTTATACATAATTGAAAATCTGTTCTTGCCTGTGAATTATACATAAGACTGAAACATATTTTTATAATTTCAAAATAAACTATAATCAGATTGTTCCTAGGATGAAACCACAATGATAAATGGTGGGTTTAGATCCAAAGGGGCCTAATTGAAGAAGGGAAGAAGGAAATATTAAGAGTTTTTTTTTTTTGTATGGGCTTTTAGTAAATTAGGTCGAAAGTACAAATAAATTTAGTTAATTAGGTTCAAACAACAAAAATGTACAAGTGTCAGATAAATAACAGTCCAAGTGTCATCTTCTTAGCAAACGTTGAGAAAAACCTTCTCATATTAAAATACAAATAAATTTAGTTAATTAGGTTCAAACAACAAAAATGTACAAGTATCAGATAAATAACAGTCCAAGTGTCATCTTCTTAGCAAAAGTTGAGAAAAACTTTCTCATATTATATAAGATATACGCGATGAAGGTCCTTTAATTCTTATCCTAATAAAAGCATTTTCCAGATTCACTCAACAAACAAAACCCTTTCAATTTTTTTTTGTGCAGATTGTTTTCTAAAAAGCTTTTCAGACATTGATCTTCTCGCCATCATACTCCATGGATCCTTTATCTCTTTCAACTTCTTTGTCACGAAATCGGAAACACGATGTCTTCCCGAGTTTCCACGGGGCAGATGTTCGAAAAAACTTTCTTGCTCACATCCTAAAAGAATTCAAAGGAAAGGGAATCGATCCGTTCATCGATAATGATATCCAGAGGACCATGTCTATCGGTCCTGCGCTCAAAGAAGCTATCAGAGGATCAAAGATCGCGATTGTTTTGCTTTCAAAGAACTATGCTTCTTCGTCGTGGTGCCTGAATGAGTTGGTGGAGATCATTAAGTGCAGAGATGAGTTGAAACAAAAAGTGATGACCATATTCTATGACGTTGATCCAACAGATGTAAAGAAGCAGACAGGAGATTTTGGGAAGGTTTTCGACATAACTTGTAAAGACAAAACGAAAGAGGAGATTGAGAGATGGAGAAAATTTTTGAAAGTTGTGGCGACAATCGCTGGAGAGCACAACTGGTTTGCCCTCTTGATTTTGTTTTAGCTTGCTCTAAGTAAATATTTTTAGGAACACATCAAATTATATTTATTAGTAGTATCTTTTTAGAAACTACAAGAAAAGCAATACATTTATTTTTTTGTTAACTAATGTGTTGAGAAATGTTCATAATTAACGAATCTAGAAATGATCTCTCTATTTTTCTAAGGACAATGAAGCAACCATGATTGAAAAAATCACCATTGATGTTTTAGACATGCTTAATAGATCCTCACGGTCTAGAGATTTTGACGATTTCATTGGGATGGAAGCTCATACGGAAAAAGTGAAATCGTTGTTGGACCTAGACTCTAATGAAGTGAGGATGATTGGGATCTGGGGTCCGTCTGGGATTGGGAAGACAACCATTGCCAGAGTCTTACACAGCAAGTTATCTGCCGATTTTGAATTGAGTGCCTTTGTTGAGAATATTAAAGATTTGATGTATACAAGATCTATAAGTTCTGACGATTATAGTGCAAAGTTGCACTTACAGAAACACTTATTGTCCAAGATACTCAACCATAAGGATATGGAGCTTCGTCATTTAGGAGTTGCACGTGATAGGTTGAACGACAAGAAAGTGCTTATTGTTCTTGATGGCATTACTCAATCAATGCAACTAGATGCTGTCGCAAAAGAAACTCAATGGTTCGGTAGTGGGAGTCGGATTATCATCACAACACAGGACCAAAAACTTTTGAAGGCACATGAGATCGACCATGTTTATAAGGTTGAGTTTCCATCAACATATGAAGCTTATCAAATATTTTGTATGTATGCTTTTGGTAAAAAGGTTCCTAAAGATGGTTTCGAGGAGCTTGCTTGGGAAGTTACACAACATTTAGGTAACCTACCATTGGGACTAAAAGTTACGGGCTCCCACTTCCGAGGAATGTCTAAGGATGAGTGGGTAAATGCACTACCAAGGTTAAATCGCCTTGATCCTAGTATTGAAAGCATTTTAAAGTTCAGTTATGATGCCTTATGCTGTGAAGATAGAGATTTATTCCTTCATATAGCATGCCTTTTCAACAATGATGAAATGGTGAAAGTCGAAGATTATCTTGCTATAGATTTCTTAGGTGTGAGGCATGGGCTTCACCTATTAGCTGACAAATCTCTCATAGCTCTTGAGTTCACAGGTATTAATTGTAGAGTGACAAAAATGCATAATCTACTAGTACAATTGGGCAGAGAAATTGTTCGTCATCAATATGGGCTCCAATCCATGCTCGAGCCTGGGAAGCGTCAGTTTTTGGTTGATGCTAAAGATATTTGTGAAGTACTCACTGACTGCACGGTTAGTTTACATTATATTATTGTATTACGTTTCCTTGTTCTCTACAAATTAAATTTGTTTAATAGCCTATTATCTCTCATTGTCCACATTTTTTTGGTCTTTTTGCAGGGTAGTGCAAGTGTTATAGGTATATGTTTCGACTTAGATAACCTATCAGACGAATTAAGTATAAGTGAGAAAGCGTTTGAAGGAATGTCTAATCTTAAGAATCCCATACGGAGACCAAAGCGATAAATTGTACTTACCGCAAGGTCTGAATTATCTACCTCATAAACTTAGGTTAATAGAATGGAACTGTTTTCCGATGAGAAGCTTGCCTTCCAATTTTTCTACGAAGTACCTAGTCAACCTAAATATGCAGAAAAGCAAACTTGAGAAGTTGTGGGAAGGAAAGCAGGTACATAATTGTTGTGTGTTCTCTCTATTTGGATTTTTTTTTGTTATGTTAATTATTCTTTGAATTTAATCTTAATTTTGGAAGTTTCTTTTTAGTTTCAGATGCTTAGTAAATGTGTTTACATCTGTTATCTTTATTTGTTTGTACAGCCACTTAGCTTGGAAACCTGAAGTGGATGAATTTAAGTAACTCGAGAAACCTAAGGGAGCTACCTGATCTCTCAACTGCCACTAACCTTAAAGATTTGAATCTCAATAGATGCTCAAGCTTGGTGGAGATTCCTTTCTCTATTGGAAACACCACTAATCTCCAGAAACTGAATCTGAGAATGTGCACTAGCTTGGTGGAGCTTCCCTCTTTTATAGGAAGACTTCATAAATTGCAAGATTTAACATTACGGGGATGCTCAAAGCTAAAGGTGCTTCCTACCAACATCAACTTGAAATCTTTCGATAAACTTGATCTCGCTGATTGCTTATTGTGAAAATTTTTCCTGAGATCTCCACAAACATTGAGCATCTCAGTCTCACGAGAAGTGCAATAAAAGAAGTACCGCCAAGAATCAAGGAATTCCATGACAATGTCATACCATGAAAACCTCAAGGAATTCCCACGTGCTCTTGACACCATCACAATGTGGTCTTGAGACACTTCTACTAGATGGATGCAAGAAGCTGGTAACAATCCCACAGCTTTATGATTCTTTATCAAACATAGGGGTAATAAATTGCGACTCACTAGAGAAGCTTGATTGCTCCTTTCACAATCATCCAAAGATGTTTATCGGCTTTGTTAACTGCTTGAAGCTGAATAAAGAAGCGAGAGAACTCATCCAGACTAGTAGTAGTCAAACAGTGATAAAAGACTGTGGGGTACTCCAACTCTAAGCCCCTTCCTTTTTTTTTGGAGAAAAACAACTCAAGACGGGTAGGCCTAAGTATCTGTTGGGCATAGAGCTTCGTCGAATAAGTGAGAGCTGTTTGACTTCATCCAGCACTGCCATAATATCATCTGCAAACACACAAACAGGGAAGCTTGAAGACAAAGCTAGCATGCACAGACATTCGAGACGAGCTCTGAGTGGATTTGCAAAGGTTACTTTTTTCTTATACTCACGGGCCACATTATAGGGTCATGTGGAAACGTCTGTTGATATCTACTTTAATCCTCGCTCACTCGCCTTTACAGCGATCTTACATTGTACAGAAATTTCCTGTGTATTATTAAGCTAACCTTTGCAACTTCAGTACTCATGTAGTCACTATCATGGTTCAATTGATAGCTCTCTATGGAACAAAGAAAATAAAAAAGATAGGTGAGAAATAGTTTCTTGGTTAACTAGCAATCCTCAATTAATGTATTGAAATTTTCATTCCTTTAATCCCTATCTCCACTTGTCAAAACTGAGAATCTCAATACCATTAGTCTTCATCTTGACTATGTATTTCTTTTTAATAAAAATCTTGACTATGCTCCATCTGCTATATAATACAATTTAATTTAGAGGTTCCAAATTTATCTTATAAAATACAGTCGAGATTATATATACACCTACATCATATAAAGAAAGAAAAAAAAAATGTTTTACACCTAATCGATACACCTATATATTTAGCATTTATACAAGTTGTAATTTTTTAAGTGAAGTTTTGTTTATTTTTGTTTGACCTGTGGCTAAACAATTGTATGCGTCATTGTCTAAACGTCTGCAGTTTTAGTAGGACATTGATCATCGCTTCATTTTAAGCGTTTTTTCCAAGAAAATATGATAGAAAATTGTATACACCATACATTATTTAACTTTAAGTATCAGTTTAAACTTTAAAACAAGTTGTGATTTTTTAAGTAATTAAAGTTTTATTTTATTTTTTTGTGTGACTTGTGGGCTAAAATATTATGCGATCTTACCATTGTTTATCGATCCTTTTTCGGCGTTTTCCAAGAAATTATGACTATATTAGTATAAAACATGCGTCATTAGGAAAGTTTCGTTCCATCTTCAACGTCCATTATCCTCTTTCCAAGAAAATTACATGATTAAAGATTATAAACCCTACATCATTGTAGGAGATGAACCCCACATTTTTACGTTATTATCAATTGAGCCCCATTATTTATAGTTCACATTACTAGATATTTGAGTTCAGTTGTGCCAATTAATGTATTTTATAAATTACAGATGTTTAAATGGGCTGCCTGTATGTGGCCCCCTGTAAAATAGGGTTTCAATTCGTTTACCCCTGTACTTTTACGCTCTACCTATTTCCCCCTAGACAACATCTATTCTTCTCAATTCCACCTATATTAATTCATTTCTATCTAATTAACCAAAATAAATTAAATTTTAAAAAATCTAAATTTTACGTTTTAAAATCGATAATTCGCAATTACTATACCGTGATTGGTTTAACCCGACTCAATATATCAGACCCGAAATCATTTTGCTTACCTATAAAACCAAATCGATTTGGGGAAAATTGAAATTTGGTCTTCTTCTTCTTCTTCCTCGAAACCAAAAAAATTGAGTTCTTCTTTCCCGATTCAATTTCTTCTTCTTTTTCTCCGTTTGTTTATTTCTCCTTATTCCAGTTTTCTTCTTCTAATGCGTCTCATCTAACTTCAACCAAATTTGTAAAGAAGAACCCGATTTTTTGGGTTTCGAGGAAGAAGAAGAAGAAGACCTAATTTTAGTTTTTCCCAAATCGATTTGGTTTTATAGGTAAACAAAATGATTTCGGGTCTGATATATTGAGTCGGGTTAAGCCAATCACGGTATAGTAATCGCAAATTATCGATTTTGAAACGCAAACTTAGATTTTTTAAAATTTAATTTATTTTGGTTAATTAGATAGAAATGAATTACTATAGGTGGAGTTGGGAAGAATAGATGTTGTCTAAAGGTAAATAGGGAGAGCGTAAAAGTACAGGGGTAAACGAGTTGAAACCCTATTTTACAGGGGACCACATACAGGCAGCCCATAATTGTAAGAACTAAAGTCTAAAACCAAAAAGGAGATTAATAATATAATGGAAAACTCGAAAGAAAAGATGAGAAACAATTCGTAAGAAACTAAAAGTGTAGGGACTCGTTAGAGGTTCTTTTATGCCTCTCTCAATAAACAAACCAGCCATTTCCATTTCCTTCTGCAGTTTGCTTTCTGAAAAGCTTTGAGATATTGATCTTCTCTCAATAATACTCCATGGATTCCTCTTTCTACTATGGTTTTTGCGCTGCTGCAATAACCTTCTTCACTCTTTTAGGTACAATACTTTTCATGTTTTATGGAAAAAAAAAATCTCATCAAGAAAACAAAACAACTCTTGCTTCTTCTCCTTCTTCCTCTACTTTATCTCTTACATCAACCCCATCTTCTTTGCCTCGAACTCGAAAACACCACGTCTTCCCAAGCTTCCACGGAGCAGATGTTCGAAAAACCTTTCTTACTCACATCCTTAAAGAGTTCAAAGGAAAGGGAATCGATCCATTTATTGATAACGATATCGAGAGAAGCAAGACAATCGGTCCTGAGCTCATAGAAGCTATCAGAGGATCAAAGATAGCGATCGTATTGCTCTCGAGAAACTACGCTTCTTCGTCATGGTGCCTAAACGAGTTAATTGAGATCATGAAGTGCAGAGAAGAGTTTGGTCAAACAGTGATGACCATTTTCTATGACGTTGATCCAACAGATGTAAAGAAGCAGACCGGAGATTTTGGAAAGGTCTTCAAAAGAACTTGTAAAGACAAAACAAAAGACGAGATTAAGAGATGGAGAAAAGTTTTGGAAGATGTGGCAACAATCGCTGGAGAGCATTCGCGCAACTGGTTTGTCCTTTTGAATTCCACTTGTTGTGATTCACATTTGACTAACACATTTAAACTATATTTATTTGTATTAATACATATTTTGGATGTGTATGTGATTTTTTTTTAATGAATAATTAACAAAAGTATTAATCGATCACTTCATTTGTTAGGGATAATGAAGCAGCCATGACTGAAAAAATAGCCACAGATGTTTCAAACATGCTTAATAGTTCCTCACCGTCAAGAGATTTTGATGGTTTAATAGGGATGGGAGCTCATATGAAAGAAATGGAATCATTGTTATGCCTAGGCTCTGATGAAGTAAGGATGATTGGGATTTGGGGTCCGTCTGGGATTGGAAAGACCACCATTGCCAGAGTCTTGTATAGCCAATTTTCAGAAAATTTTGAATTGAGTGTCTTCATGGAGAATATCAAAGAGTCGATGTATACAAGACCAGTGTGTTCTGATGAGTATAGTGCAAAGATGCAGTTACAAAAAAGATTCATGTCCCAGATAATCAACCATAAGGATATGGAGCTTCCTCATTTAGGCATTGTCCAAGATAGGTTGAACGACAAGAAAGTACTCATAGTTCTTGATAGCATTGATCAGTCAATACATATAGATGCTATCGCAAAAGAAACTCGGTGGTTTGGTCATGGAAGCCGAATTATCATCACAACACAAGACCAAAAACTTTTGAAGGCACATGGAATCAACCATATTTACAAGGTGGAGTTTCCATCAGCATATGAAGCTTATCAGATGTTTTGTGTGTCTGCTTTTGGCCAAAACTTCCCTAAAGATGGTTTCGAGGAGCTTGCATGGGAAGTTACAAAACTTTTAGGTCATCTACCATTGGGACTAAGAGTTATGGGATCCCACTTCCGGGGAATGTCTAGGGATGAGTGGGTAAATGAACTACCAAGGTTAAAGACTCGCCTTGATGCTGGTATTCAAAGCATTTTAAAGTTCAGTTACGATGCTTTATGTGATGAAGATAAGGATTTATTTCTTCATATAGCCTGCCTTTTTAACAATGGAGAAATGGTGAAAGTGGAAGATTATCTTGCTTTAAGTTTCTTAGATGTGAGGCAAGGGCTTCAAGTCTTAGCTGAGAAATCTCTCATAGCTATTGAGGTTCTACCTAGTGGCTATACACGTATAGATATGCACAATCTACTAGTACAATTAGGTAGAGAAACTGTCCGTCGTAAGCCTGGGCACCAATCCATTCGTGAGCCTGGGAAGCGTCAATTTTTGGTTGATGCTAGAGATATTTGTGAAGTACTCACTGATAACACGGTTAGTTCTATTATTAGTCTCTTGTGTCCTTGTTTTCTACAAATTAAATTCATTTAATAGTCACTCATTTTCTACTTTTTCTGATCTTTTAACAGGGTAGTAGAAATATAATAGGTATACTTTTGGAGGTAAAAACCATATCAGGCGAATTAAATATCAGTGGGAGAGCTTTTGAAAAAATGTCTAACCTTAAATTCTTAATGTTTCATGGCCCATATGAGTATGACAACGAAAAAGATAAATTGTACTTACCGCAAGGTTTGAATAATCTACCTCGGAAACTTAGATTAATACGATGGAGTCGTTTCCCGTTGATATGTTTGCCTTCTAATTTTTGCACGGAGTACCTAGTCGAGCTACGTATGTCGAACAGCAAACTTCAAAACTTGTGGCAAGGAAATCAGGTACAAAACTGTTGTGTTTCTCTCCAGTTTTGTATTATTGGGTTTTTTTTTCTTACATATTTTGTGTCAAAAAGGAGTGATCTTCCGGTATTATCTCTTGTAATCTTATTATGCTTGGTTAATTGTAGTATCCCATATTAGTATCATTGGTGAAAAGGGAGGAAGTGTATGAATGAAGAATTTAAAAATTGAGTTAAAGAAAAAAAAAAAAGACTACGCTATTATTTATTTATTTGTAAAAAAACTTAATGCACATATTTCCTTATGTTGTCTTTATTTGTTTGTGCAGCCGCTTGGAAGTCTGAAGATTATGGATTTGCGTGAGTCGAAACACCTAAAAGAGTTACCTGATCTCTCAAGTGCCTCTAATCTTGAAGAATTGATTCTGTATGAATGCTCAAGTTTGGCAGAGCTCCCCTCTTCTATTGGAAACCTTCAGAAATTGCAAAAGTTGAGTCTACAAGGATGCTCAAAGCTAGAGGTTCTTCCAACCAATATCAACTTGGAATCTCTCAGTAACCTTGATCTCACTGATTGCTTACTGATCAAAAGATTTCCTGAGATCTCCACGAACATTAAGAACCTCAAGCTCATGAAAACTGAAATAAAAGAAGTGCCTCCGTCAATTAGGTCGTGGTCTCGTCTTCGTAACTTGGAAATGTCATACAATGAAAACCTCAAGGAACTCCCGCATGCTCTTGATATCATCACAAAGCTGTACGTTAATGAGACAGAAATGCATGAAATTCCCCTGTGGGTCAAGAAAATCTCTCATCTTCGGACACTTATACTAGAGGGATGCAAGAGGCTCGTAGCAATCCCACAGCTATCAGATTCCTTATCACAACTACGGGTAAGAAACTGTGAGTCACTAGAGAGACTTAATTTCTCCTTTCAAAATCATCCAGAGAGTTTGGCCGAGCTTGTTAATTGTTTCCAGCTGAATAAAGAAGCTAGAGAATTCATCCAGACTAGTATTACCTATTCAATCTTACCAAGTAGAGAAGTGCCCGCAAATTTCACTTACCGAGCTAATGGGAGTTCCATAATGGTAAATTTGAACCAAAGGCCTATTTCTACAACCTTGGCATTTAAGGCTTGCGTCTTGCTGGATAAAAAAGTTGACAACGATAAGGAGGAGGCCGCTGATAGGGAAACAGTTGTATTTATTGGCATCAAGGAGAAAGATAAAATTGGTGTCGAAGTTTCATGGAGACCTCGATATTGCTTTCCCGTACCTCCCATTTCAGCGGAGCATTTGCTCACCATTGAATTTGAAGCTGATGTGACGTCCAACAAGCTTTTATTTTCGTTCGATATCCAGGGTAACCAAGTGGTGATAAAAGAATGTGGAGTACTCCAACTCTAAGTTCATTAATGTGATGGAACCTACTGTTGGTAATAACTGAGTTTACTTTTATACCCTATATATTAAAAGAAAAGCACTCTCACAAAAAAACTGAGATGTCGCACTCACAGAATTTCTATACTTATTTTAATAAATGCTCTTATTTCTTATTATTATTTACATAAATCTGCCAATAAAATATTATGAATCAATGTTTTTTCTATTAATTTTTTAAAATAAAAGATTTAATCAACTATTAAATCCGAAAATTTATTTAATTATCATTTTTATAACCTATTTACTTATAAAAAAATAAAGGGAAATTACCTAGAATATTACATAAAAGTAGGTTTATTACTAAACTAACACGTTGAGATTTCTGTCTTACTAGAATAACACATAAAAGTTTGCAAATTACTTCTATATCTGAGTTGTGTGTTTTATTACGTTTTATGCCATTCTCTTTTAAAACGAATATCTTAAAAGGGGAAAATAAAAAGATCATAAACCTAAGTCGATCCCTTGAATCTTTGTGTTGTTTGTCTTACGATAGTTGGGTTGAGATCAGCTATTTTTAGATAGCTTGCGGCGTGAAAATAATCTGTGTGGAGGACGTTTGGCTGGAGGACCACTGACGGCGAGTTGACGGCGAGGTGGTTTGAAGTAGAGGAGGAGGGAAATATAGCGATTTGCTCTGCGGTAAATTTCTATATCGTGGTTTAGTCTCTATTGCTTACTGTTTTCTAAGATTTCGAGTATTACATAGTAGGCCTTGTATATTGTGGAAGGTAATTTCTGACGAAATTCATGTTAGTTTTCTGTATGTTGTTGAGCTCTGTTTTTCGGAAGATATTTGTGTGACTTCATGTTGCTTCGTTGCTAATCTAAGCAACAAATGTTTTGTGATATTGAATTAATAACTAAACTAAAGCTTATATCGTAGATATGGGGTCAAGCAAGAGGTATCCAAGTAGGTTGTATGGGGTTGGTAATTTTCCACTGCCGATGAGAAGCATGCACCACGATTGTAGTTTGTCCAATCTTGGTGGTTTGAAAGGCTTTGCTGGTGATGAGGTGTATGACAAAATAAGAAAGAATTCGCAGCTGGGAGTTCTATTGGATCTAGCCGAATCTGACTACCTGTTTTGTGGGAAGACCATCCATTATCTATTGTCCAATCAATTGGCAATAAACATTCCATCGGAGGTATGGTTTTTGGTTGGAGGAAAGCCGCTGAGGTTCTCTCTATATGAATATGAAGAAATTAGTGGTTGGAATTGTGAGAAGATTGATGAAACAAAGTTTGAAGTCGATCATACACCTTTATGGGCGGCTTTAAAGGTGAAAGCTTTTCATGGACCCAACTGGGAGGAGCTAGTTGAGGGTTTGAGAAGCTGCCGTGGGTGGTATGATGAAATGAAGACGCAGATTGTTCGGTTGTATCTTGTTCATGTTGGAGTGCTTGGTTTATCAAGGAACAGTCGGATACCTCTGGAATACGCTAAAAGGGCGTTGAATGAAGATGCATTTGAGAGTTTTCAATGGGGTAGGGTTGGATTCAAGAGTTTAGTTGATTCCATCAAAGTCCTTGGGTTACCTAACAATGCTTATACCCTCCATGGATGTGTCCATGTATTGCTGATATGGGCATTTGAGAGCGTCAAGGTGCTGGGGGCTAGCTACGGGAATGTAAGAGAAGGTGTAGATTTGTCTCTGTTAAGGTGGAGAGGAGGGAGGCCAAGGAAGGATATCGAAGCCTTCATATCCGGGAGCAAGCTCCTTAATAATGGGGAGGTATGCCTTCAATTTACGTATACATTATTTGTCTGCATTTTTTCTTTGAGATAGATTATTAAAAGTTATGGTATCTGAAATGCAGCTTCAGGTGAAGCATTTAGTACCTAAACCTTTGGAGTTCATATATCCAGATTGGCCAGGACAGTATTGTGTGTATGGTGTAGGAGAAGGTTTGAAGAAGAAACTGGATAATCTGCTGTTAGACGTGATCAATGGCGAAGTGGATGAAAGAGAATGGGATTGTGCAAAAAAAAGGAAGGGGGAACATACAAAGAAGAGGGAGAGGAGGCAACATGTTGCAGGGGTAAGTGACGATGATTTCCTTGAAACAGCCCCAACCATCATCCGTAATGTCCCCAATAATGCGAAGGAGCAGAAAGAAAGTGTTGGGGACAAATGTTCAGCAGAGAAGGCGTCTAGAGATAAGCATTCAGGTGTGCAGGGTGAAGATGGTAGTGGAAGGTTATTTACTATGGTTGAAACACTAGGGGCGAAAATGGATAATATTCAGATATCATTTTCTAGAGCAATAGCGGAAGTTGTGTTCAAACTTCAAGGTATGGAGAGTAGGATGGGTAACTTTGAGAGTGACGTTCAACTATTGAAGAAAGTTGTTATCAACACAACGGATGGAGGAGCGCATACGCAAGGACCTCGTACATTAAGAAATGACGAACAAAAAATAGAGGAGGTATGATCTGCGTACCGTATTGATAAAATTGTTATTATATATCTATTGTTCAGTATGAAGTCTTTGTATTTATCTATTCGAGGAAACAATATCAATTTCAGTATTGTGAAGTTGAATAATTTTGTAATTATTTTGATACATGATTTTTTTCGTACACACAATTTAGCAATTTATATACTTTGTCTCTAGTTTAACAGCGTCATATTATATTTCAAATGTCTTGTATATAACGTCAAATACATGTCTTTTGTTTCAAGTCATGGCTATATCAGATAAAGCATTCGGACAAGGATGGTTATAAAGTTGCTGTGTTAGGAATCCGTTAGCCATTAAGGATAAGGTCATGTGGTCTGGGAGTATTAAATCAAACCAGAGGACAGTGTAGAGCAAATTCCAAAGCAGATGGTAGACAGTGTACAGCATTGCAAAAGAGTACAGAGTTGGGAGACAGAGGAAGGTGATAAAAGAGCAACGTATAATGACAAAGTAGATGGAGCAGGTGCTCAACCCGTTCCTATTAATGTTATCCATCCGGTAAGTGGTGGTAACCCTGGCTCGTCGGATCGAAAGTGCGAATCTGTTGTGGATTTAACCGAGGGGACCAGCACTCCTGCATCGTCTCATACAGTGAAAGATAAGGAGAAATACAAAAGGTGTTTCCTCCATCAAGAGAGCTTGATCTTCTATTAGTAGATCCAGTGGGCACTAACATAGGGTTAAACCCTAATGACGAATCAATGCGAGCTGCATTAATCACCCGACGTGAAAGCCACATTGTAGTCCTATCTCCCGCAGTGTACGATCCTTTTAGTGAGGCAAGTCCTGAGAAAATTGCAAAGCTGATGTCCTTCCTAACTGATGATTTGTAAGTCTTCATTTAGAGTTGTATATAATTAGTGTCTATATTCGGATTTGAGGACTACGATCTATAACTGATTTGTTAATTTTGGTATTCAGGGCTAAAGTACCTTGCACTGGAAATGCCGAATTTTATTTTCACCTCCTGACCCCTAAACAATTGTGGCCAACTACAACATTCGGCTGGTTATGGGATGCGGTAAGCTTCGTAGCATAACATCTGACGCAGTTAACTATGGTATACTAATGCCTGATAGATGTCACTAATGTTGCAACACATGGTTACATATATGCATATGTTCCGTATTAGGGGGACGCAAACGCCATCCCCATATAAAACAGATCGTATTGCTTTCCTCGATCCGGTGTTTGTTAGTATGTGGGCATTCGAATTCCCTAAAATGGAAGCCTCTAATAAATGGGTTTTTAGAGAAGGTTGTTTTGAGACGTACATGGGAAGGCTGCCAAAATATGGAATGACACACAAGGTGTGGGTTGACGATGTAGACACCCTGCTCTTCCCATACAACCTCGATAACAACCATTGGGTAGCCATCGAAGCTGAATTAGTCCAGCGAAGGCTACGAGTTTACGATAGCATAAACAGCGGTAGAACCGACGAGAGTCTACAAAAGAAGTGTAAGCCGTTCGCAAAAATGATCCCACGTTTGATACAAGCATATCATCGGAGGTACAAAGATGAGAATATCGGAGCGGCGGCATTTAGTTACTACCGGGTGAAAACACTCCCACAGAACTATCAACAAGGTGACTGTGGTGTGTACACGTTGAAGTGCTTAGAGTGTATAGCTCTTGGACTAAACTACACAGGCCTATGTGATGCGGCCATGCCTTCGATTAGGATGAAACTTGCTGCAGAAGTGTTTGATGAGGTCCCAGACCGAGACTGCTTTCTGCAACTAGATGCTACGTCGGAGACAATAGATTATCCTGAAGCTGAGTTCAACTCGGGATCCAAAAGTTGAAGAAGTTAGGTTCCATGTACATTACCGGAGCAGTATGATTTTGCAAAATTGAAGATTGGTTTTACGCGTGTTGCTAAAAGAAGATGCGTGTTTGGTCAACTTTTTGGTAACATGTGGGATTTGAGGATGTCGTTATTAGATTATCCGAGGTCTGGTCACTCACATAGCTCCTATCGGTTGTTTGTAAACCCTCTTTAGGTGTAGTGTTTTTTGTATATTGCAGGGTCTAGATATGTATCATTATGACGTCTTTCTAACCAGTATTAGTATATTTTAGGCCTTTATCAAATGTGTACGTACCATCAACTACGTAACGGCCTTATTATGGTCTGTGTACACACGTACGTATATTTATTTTTAGGTGCATGGTTGGTGCTTAGTTTCTCTCCATTTTGAGCACACTAACTTGTCCCTACTGGCAATCCTACGTATAGTGGTAGTTAGAGGTAAGATATGATGAGCGAGGCAATTAAATTGTATTCGAAGTCAGCGAACCAAACTCATCCTAACAGACTGTTACTGATCATATGGACCACCTGCGTGAAAGTAATAAGTACAACCAGGAAGAATGTTTATTCGCTACATAATTTATCGGGCCAATACCAGCTTCGTAGACGTCCATCGCAAATTTCTTTCGGAAATTGTCAATATTGTTGTCGGTGATCTTCAAGCAATTAGTCATCGGTTTACCCATGCTAAACAGTTCTAAAAACTTCATAGTAAAAGGTCCACAATCTCCCGTCCTCAAGTTTTGTCCTACTTGGCTAACCCTTTCAGCGGTAAATGGATCGAGAGGGTAATTGACATCGATAACCCTCTGAAGTAGGTATGGTATCCTCATAATCACCGGCTTGATCCGGGACATTGCAAGAGTTTCCCTGGAAAGTGTCATCAAAGGATCGTAAATGGAAACATGTCTCGTTTTAAGATTTATGCCCACTCCTACCCAATGCTTAGATTTCCAGTTCATTGGAGCATATATAACGTCGACATCTGTAACCCACTTCAACCTTGGTTCGTGGTGCATCCTTTCCCCATTGACGATGTCAATGAGTACTTTGTCCCATCTGAAATTCCGTTTCGCCGTGCTCCTGTTGAATGCTTGGAACCTTCTTGTCAACTCGTAAAAGAGAACGGAGACCAAAATTACGGTCCTTTGTTTTATCATTTCTTCTCCGTTTTTGTGCCACATCATTAGGGCAATCATCTCCATGTGCTGCAGATGCAGTTAAACGCAAACCGGTCGAATTTAAATCCAACAAGAAACCATGAACACACCAAAATCGTGTAGTTAAAGTTTAAATTATGTACCTGACTATGGACCCAATTTTGGGACGATATAAGAGTAGAGAAGAATAGGATATCTGCCTTGCGGAATCCGAAAAAGGTGTGTACCCTGCGAAATTTTGTAATTATGAATATCCTATATCAATGATTGAGCATATCAATATATCATCGGAGTAATATATACTACACTTACACATTATCTTGTTTTATCAATTCGGTTAATTTGGCAAATTTCCCATCAGCAACATCTTCCATAGGGTCGTATGAAACCGACCCTGCTTTTATCACTATGGCTTCGGATGGTTGACTCGCACGTATCTCCATTATCACTTCTTCTGCCCGTCCTGTTTCATCCACAATAATAACCGACTGCGGCACTAAATTGTCTGAGTCACCGGGAATACATTCCTCCCCGGGACTTTGATCTGGTTGACCTCTAGTCTCTTTACAGCCCTCTTCGACATCGCTTTCGTTGTGTATTGCTTGGTCTCCGGCCTAATAAGATGTACGTACATAGATTAGTTGTGACGTACACTGGACCATCTAAGTAGACACTATAAATATGGCAAATATCCGAAATAAAAAATAAGTTTGCACTATTGGAGGTTAACTGTTGTTTCTATTTGTACGTGTCCATCAGTTTTGTTACAGCTCTCCTCGCCATCGCTTTCCTTTTGTAGTGCTTGGACTTCGGCCTAATAAGATGTACGTACATAGATTCATACATACGTACACTAATGTCACAAATAATCGAAATCATCAAAGTTAGACACATGCCTCTTGTTGACCGTCAACTGCAGTTTCATTTTCTACAGGTATTTCGGTTTTGTTACAACCCTCATCTGACTCGCCTTCCTGACGTCTTATGTCCCCTCCGTTACTGTTAAACCACTCGACTTTCCCGCCTTCTTGATGCAGTTCTTCCCCATCCTCCTATTCAAAATAATGAAACTTTTAAGACGCGTGTTTGTAGTAGGAACTTGGTACAAGCTCAATTTTTCACACGTTTAGATTAGAGGAGATAAACAAATAACCGAATATATATGAAACCCACAGATGGTTATCCCTTTTATGGTTACTTCATGACCTACCATTTTGTTACAATGCAGATCAGGTTCCATTTTAGTATTCAGCTGCAGCAATATCTGTTCAATTAAAGGTGGACAATGCTTTATTACGAATATAGTGTTGTAATCTCTATTCTGTATCAAATACTCGGATACGGTTTTAGTTGGTGATAGCTCCACAGCAATGTCCCCCGCGTCATAATCTTGGCGACACTCATTAACTCCATTGTCCGGGGATGGTTCGTTCATGCCACAGTCGTTATTATCGGTTACCCACTCATTAATATGAGTACGGGTTGTATCCTACGGTCAAATATATAAAGCGTATATGATAGGTGCATAAGCAAAAACACCCCCATTAAGTTGATTGAGTCGCATTCTAAAGAGGATCTTGTTGTCCATTACCTGGCCTCCAACTAAAGAATCACCACTGACAGAGTGTTGACCATCTATGGTATCCTTCGAACCATCAGTATTCCGATCACCCTGTGCACACCATGATAGCAACATAATTTAATATATGTAAGTAGTGAAAAAATTACAACCCTTAAGCTATTTGTCATATCAACCTTAGTAGTGTCAGCGCATCCCCTGTTTCTGACCTTCTCTCCCTTTTTTTTCATAACCATTACTGAACTCATTCTTAGAAACTTTATAGTTTTCCCTCTTCTTTTTTTTGAATACTTCTTCTCTGAAACTGTATGCAAAGCGTAAGAAGGTTCCCCATGTTCGTTTCTTTTAACCTCCAATAGTGCAGCTCTTATCTCCTTGCGGATCTCTGTACGTATGAAAATCTCCATGTTTGCCTGATTTTCCTTTATCAGTGCTTCTTGTTTCCTGTAGAACCGGCTTAGTTCCGCCGCATACCTTTCAAATTGGTCATCGTCCAAACGTTCATCAACAATGGGCGTACCCCCCGGTCGCACATCATTTCTCGTGCTCTTCTCTTTCTTATTGTCAATTGTTCCGGTGTCTGCTCTTTTCCTCTTCCGACAGTCAACTGTAACTATATCACTAGTTAACCATTAATTTTTAACTATATCACTAGTTAACCATTAATTTTGAAATAAATTAAATTTATAGTGAAGCCCTTTGTAATGTATAAATGTTTTTAATACCTTTCTCTTCGGGACGTGTCTGTTTTGGACACCTATCATCACCTTCCATCCATATTGTCTCATCCCATTTGTGGCCAGCTTTAATAAGATTTTCAATGTTGTCAACTTGATGGTCTTCCTCTTCGTCACGCCACGCCAATTCTCCACTATCACAATGCTCCCCACTACCAACCATCCGTCTAATAACCACCTATAATATGATTACAAAAATATATACATTTTACGAAACTTATAGTTTCAGGTCGTTTACGTATTATATCAACCAAGTACATACCTCTTTAGCAGCCTTGCATGCGAAGATGTCTGCTGTCTTGATTGGCCGCAGTTTAGCCAGATTGTGGATCGGTCTTTGATTAAACGCCTGATCTTGAATGTCACATGGTACTAATCTTGCAATTGCTGGGACAGATTGGAAAGCCAGCAGCTGGAGTGCTAGAGGAAATCCATGAACAGCAACTGATTGTTGCTTGAAAGTTTTTACTAAGCTGTCTACGTCTGCTGGACATTTAAATCCTGTAATAGTCTCCAGCGTCCGTTCAAATGACAACCTTCCCCATGGATATTTGAAAAAAAAATCAATATTCTTGGTCATCTCCACTGTCTTCGGATCTGGTTTTACTGGTTGCGTGGCGCATGTTAGAACTCCATCACCTATTATTATCAGCTCTAAAGCTAGTTTCTGCCACGTTTCCATTTCCTCAGTCTCCAACCTTTGTACCAACTCGGAGATCGTTGGTTCTATGTTTTCCCCGAATAGAACTTCCCAAACAATCTTACATCCTTCACCCGTTTTTGTAGCTCTTTCCACATCTCTCTTTTTTGGATAATTTCCACATTCGAGACCTGTCAACTCTACAAATTCCTGTGATCCAAACTTGATTGGATTGCCACCAAACACAATCCACATCTCATGCCGCTTTTTGGTCACCAATTGACGACAAACAAATCCATGAACTAGTTTACCGGAGAACGAGATCTTGTTAGCAGGGATACGAAAAAGCTGCCCAAATGGAGACTCTAACAATTTTTCCATTTCTTTTGTTCCACTCATCACCCTCGATATTGTAGAAAGATATTCCGGTTTTGAATACGCATTTATCTTGGTTTTGAGAGGGTAATGGTCAAGAGCAAATAACCTCCTCGGTAGATCCAAGCTCAATTGAGGAACGATCTCTACATCCTCGGGATCCATCCTATCACCAAGAAGTAACGTACATATTAATATGTACGTACACTAAACCAATTGACCCTAATACCAATGTCTACCAAAGTTCAATTTTGTTGACGATTAGGGTTATTTATCCTCTGCCCGCCACAAATACACAACTATTCATAGATTTTACATCCTGGGCTACTCAAAGCGATTCTTAAATGTATTTGCTATATACTCTTCCAACCTAATATAGAATTTGGGGGAACAATCTCTCTTCCAATTTAAAGTAAGAAGTCAAGAGAAATACTTACCTTCTGATTCAACACCGGTGATGAAAGAGGGATCGAAACTAGTCGCCTTTTTCTGATTTCACCCGACCTCTGTAATCTCTTCTTCCTTAAATGTTCCGTCGCCGACTTCTATGGAGTGTCGTTTTGTAGTACTTATCCCAGATCTAAACACCTTAATTCAAAAAATCGGGATGTAAAACAACCCTATTGGACATCCGAATGCACCGTCGCAGCTGAGGCCTCAGTTTTCCGTCTATTACCAAGAACGAAGATTTTGCCTCTACTACTAAACTATTTTAAAATAATTTTTTTTTATAAACAGTGCAATGGCTGAGCTTTTCTGTAAATATTTTTATTCAAATTATACAGTTCTTCAACGTTATTGGTTCATTTACACTATATATCAGCCTTTATTAGTGAGGTTAAACCATCATTCACTATTCCTTGATGTTTTATAAAGTTTTACATTGAATTGGTTTGTTAAATGAACCAATATATTTTCCGCCAATATATAACGTCGACTATAGGGTCATAATTAAGTAGTGCATGCGATGTATCGTCTTCGCTTAACCGGCAGTTACACGTGTTAATTATCTAAATGCGATGTATCTGTATGGAATGCAGTCACGACGTTTGAAAAGCCACAATATGGATAATCCATTTGTGTTTGTTCGCTGATTATATAAGAAGACAAATACACACCCGGTGAAGTATGTACTCGTCTCTCAAAAACCTAAATATCACATCACAAAGTAAACATAAGTGCAACAAAGTCATGGTGCATTTCGACAGGCTATCCGATCTCCAGACGTGGCGTTCTGATTGGAAGGTTTCTGTTAAGATCATTCGCAAGTGGAGAAGAAGAGAAGCGAACATCGTCACCTTTGAAATGGTTGTTTCGGATGTTTTCATAAGTGACTCGTCTCATCATCATATTATATGCACTTAATATTAAATGATTCATGTACATCATGGTTGAACTTTTTCCCCCACCGTAGGGAGATAAGATGCAGGCAACAATCAGCGAGGACCTGTTGCCCTAGTTTTGTGCAGGGATTGAGGAGGGTTTGTGGAAAACCTTCTCTAATTTCGTCGTCACTGACGACACATCCGCTGTGAAGGTCGTGGCTTCCAACTACCGGATCAAATTCACTGCTGACACGGTTGTGGACAACATTCGTTGCTTGTCGACCAATCACTACATCGACTACGTCCCCTTCGACCAAATTTACGAACGATGGCCTCCTTGGACCCAGAACTGCTGCTTAGGTAACGTTGCATTGTGTTGTTCCGTTTTTTAATATCATATCCAGTACCATAATTCTAATGACATGACACCATAGAGACGATGGGGCAAGTTACTCACGTCGAACGAAGAATATTGGTGGACGATCCAACTGCTCCACGTTTTGCCGAGAGAACCCGGTTGATACGGTTTTCATTGATGAATCTTGAGTGAGTCGTTTTCGCGATTATTAGCTTTCACACACTTTAAAGATATACCGGGCTACTAACGTAAGGTGTCTCTGTGGGTAGGGGTCATCACTTGCAATGTGTGGCTTATGATGAAATGGTCGATGATTTCGCCCGCAATTTTTTGGCTATGCGGAGGCAAACCAGTTGTAGTCTTGCGATTCTGGAGGCCCAAGTTTAAGGATGGAGGTACGGATTAGGCAAACGTATTTAAAACAATTCAATCACCTTTTAAATATAAGATTACTGCATAAAACTAATTTTGGTTACCTTTTTTCCTTATTTTTCCACACCGCAGGAGGGATGGAAGTGGTTAGTCAACCGGGTGTCTCTAAAGTGATATTTGAACCACCCTTCCCTGAGGTTAGAGATTTCAAACTCCGGTTGGAATACTTCGACCAGCGCGAGCGGAGTGACGACGATTCATAGCCTATGTTTCCATTTGTCAATGTTGCTTACATTCCAAACTTCTAAACCACGTTGCTGAACTCTTTATATTATCTTCATTACCTACATCCCAACAATCTATCTTACGTGGATAGGAATAATTTGATGTAAAATGTTTGTGTGTATTACGCATGGTTAATTATATATTTTTATTTTTATTTGGTAAGCATCTTCCTAATACTGCCAACCTTTAATGTTAGACGTATGTGTACAAACGTGTACAAATGTTTATGTTTAATTTCAAGGGTTTGGTCGATAATAATAATACGACAAGGTTTCAAACAGTCTTTTTTTTAGACGAAAAAAAAATGTGACTAAACCAAATATAACGTTTATAACTTGATGTGAAACAATTAAACCACAACCCAAAGTACTACTAATAAAACGACCAAACTACTTTAAAAAATAGGTCATTGTTACTAGTATAACCAAAGTCACAACAAACACATTGGTCAGTTTAATTCCATAGTTAATCCATCACTCTTGTACGCAATCAACGCCTTCATCCTTTCCAACTCCATCTGATTTTCCTTGTGCATATTTAAGATGTTAGCAATCTCCTCTTTTTGTCCCTGAAGCGCTTCACGCATTTGATTCAAACTAGTTAACTTTAGAAGATCTTCCTTCACTGTTTTCAGTTCCTCCATCATAGCTTCATCCCACCATTTAAAAATGTGATAGTCCCCATCCTGCATTTTTTTTAAAAAAAATTTTAAACGAAAACCTCATGTTATGCAAATAAATCTGATCTTTAATCAACCTCGGGGAAACTGTACGTCACTTACCTCTCTATTTCTACAAGTGTAGTGGAGCCTCCCTGGGTTTGTCCTTGTAAAAGAAGGTTGTAGGTTTGGCCTTTCACCACAGTAACAAACAGCCGGGATCCCATACTCCGCATCGTCATACTCGACTGGACTCGTGTTTGCCAAAGCAGTGAAGGAGGGAAAATAAAGAAAAGAGGAACGTTAAACTATTAACCGAATATCCAACTCTCTAAATCTAATCCAACATCTATGGTAGCGGCTCTCTCTGTTTCCCCCAAATCAGTTCAATGAACCCTAATTTCCCTGAATCTTATAAGATATCGATTATATTCGGTTAGCTTTTATAGAACATTCTGTTTTGTGTCGTTTTTTGTATTGTAAAACAACATGAACTTTTCCAAGTTGTGTCATTTTCCAATAGATACGAACGGCGTCGTAAGCTTGATACAGTGCCGGTCCTGACATAAAGCCCGTAAATAAAGGGCTTTATGCTACAGATTATACTAGCGATTTTAGGGGAATCAATATCAAAAACGGTGCGGTGGTACAGTGGTAGGATTGGCCTTGACTGTCCTTCAGTGTCACGAGTTCGAGGCCTTGTAAAGTTGTTTTAGTTTTTTTTTTCTAATGTTTGTTAACGGGCAAAATTGTTTGGGCCGGCACTGTTGATAGTTTTTTGTGTGTTTGCCCGGTGAAACTAAGTACACGTCGTCTATACGGTGGGTTCGAAGCTAGGGAATTGCCATTTTAGACCTTTTTTGGAATATAAGGAGCAATACGACATCTAGTAGACATTTTCAGAATAAAAGGAGCAAAACGGCCAAAACGACAGATATTGGCATACACATTAATTAACATCTTCATTACATAGTAATTTAATTATCTAATGAAACATACGTGGCGAGGTGAAACACAACACAGAAGGGAACCGACGATACACCTAGAGGTTTTCACAAATAGATTTGGCCACCCACCACACTCCGCAATTTACACAGATGATGTCATAATAACGTGTGTTGGTCGATAACCTGCCCCATCTCAAACAACTACGCATGGCACAGTCCGGGAAAGGGATCAACGAACTGGAGGGATATACAAAAGAATCTTTGTACGTGTTTTTATGCGCCATCTTAAACAAACTCAACCGTTGGAACAGATCTTCCCCGATAAGCCATACTCCCTCTGATTAGAGTGGATAGTGATGTGCATCAAATTGGTGAAGAAAACGAACCGCTATCTGCTCGTCCCCATATAACATAGAGAAAATTCCACATGCAAGAGTGGACTCGGCATCTTCAGGAACGTTTTTTTTAGTAGTGCGATACCGCGCTGAATGTCTCGCTCCTCGGCAACGATCCGTAGCCCCTCGTTGTAGATTGCTATTTTGTTCCCTGCATCCAAGCATTTTTCGAAAATACGCCTGTGAATCCCTTCTTCCTGGCGTTCACCATTTGACTTCCTTGTCGTTTGGAATGAAGAAGGATGTTCACAGATTTGGTAGATGCTGGCAACCTTCAGAACTTCTGGGGCAAGCACCGTATCCACTCCTCACCGACCAACCTTTAATAATGGGCCAAGGCACCAGAACCCATCAATTACGAGATACTTGGCTATTTTTATCAAGATTTCGTCTGGCAGATCAGTCTTCTTACGCCTAGAAGTCGTCATTTTTTGGGAGTTAAGTAAACTAATAGCAATATGTGCAGAACCAAATAGACGGAAACTACAGCCTGCCCACTAATAAAACCTACGATGTGAGAGGTGGTTGGGGAGTTTTGCGAAAATCCTGGGAATTTATAGTTTCTATATGACGTCGTTTTAAATTAGCCTATTGTTAACTACTTAATTACGAAGGAACCCATTTTAGGTTTATGAGCTCTCATGCACGCATACTCGATTAGAATTACTAAAACAAATAAGTAGTGCGAACCACGTGTCAGTTTCGTGTTATCGGATTTCAGATTCATTATATTCGAATTCGTTAAATATCGGTTGTAACACACCCATCAGCTAACCCTAAGCTTAGACTATGACATTTGTAGGTTCTCTGATGTGACAACTTCGAAGAGAGTCGTATTTATTGTTGCTTAGATATGATAGTTTTCTCATCATTATGTTTATTTGATGTGTATCCAGTTACGTAATTATCATCACTTCCTCTCAACGAGATCAATCCAAAGGGTTGCTATTCACTTGTTTTGATTGTACGATTATTTAAGCTTCTGTACGTAGACGACTACCACAATATATTATGACTCCCAACGTACAACAACTATGGTGTGGGGAATAAATTATCCTTCTGATAAAACAATACAACATTAAAGATTCTACTTATTATTAGGAGATAGTACAAGCATTCCGTCATTTCTTTTACTTTATAAATAGGAACTTAGTACATTTTATTTGGACATTAAAAAAAGAATGTCATTTTATATCTTTAAATAAATTATTTTTGTGAAATAGATTCTAAAATAACAATTTTAATATTCAAAATTCTACATATTATTTTCTATCTCAATTTCAATAAATATTAGAATATAAAATAAAAATGATCGAGTAAGTTTTAAAAAAATAAACCATTGTACATAGTCTGACGAAATTAAACCAATATTTGAAATAGAAAACAACATTTGATTTCTATTTCTAGTCATCTTTTCATTCCTCATTCCCGGACAGTCTGACGAACGTCTGCCTTGTTTCTGTATGGGTTCCGGAGCTTTCTCCTTCCTGGTCAATTGTTTCAATTGTTGTCCCATCGTGTCCCATCACATTGTGAATGTGGTAACGTGCTGCAAACTCACTTCTATAAGTAAAAAAAAAATGTGCATGTGAGACTGTGAACAGATATGAACACATACGCTTTCAAACGAAATATTATTATAATATCAACTTACATATCCTTGTGATGTCCAAGTCCTTCGAAAACTGCTCGAATGAAGATTCTAGAAGACGCTTCGGTGTGTACAAGACATAGTACGCCTACACCCATTTACGTAATTGAGTTGCTAGACAAATTACATGTACTTGCTTCTATCATAATATCAATTTACTCTGACGTACCTTCATAACTCCCAACCTTAAAGAACCGGAAGACACAAAACACTGGTTCGGATTTGTGGAGAACATGACATCCCTTTGATTCCCAATCAGAGAGGAATTGATGGGCATAGAAGTCTGTGAGACGACATTTGATACTTTCATTCCTGCATTAACGCACAGTTGCTATCAAAGTTAAATCTATGAAGTTCATATATATATATATTACTATATTTATAGCATAATAGGTCCTTAACCTGCCATTCAGGAGAGTGAAGACAACTTCAATACACCTGCCATCGTAACGTCTTCTTATGACGTCCACATTTACGATGCATCCACAAACATCTAGCGCAGGGAAAAAAAAATTCGAGATGTAACGTTTATTTTGTACTTTTCCAAATGATACACTTAAAACCGACGTTCTAAACTGACCAAACGACTGTGAGAACTGAGAATGAGCTTCTCCTTCTGAAGTGATTTAAATGTGGAGGAGCTTATCGCCGTAGAACAGTTCCGAACTAAATTGAAAGAGTTTGAGAATTTGAATTTGTGTTGCTGTTTCCACGAAAAATTATTGGATCCCTTACAAGTGACACCCCCCTTATATATTTATACCGACCAATTAATTACTCAATTAATGTACAATTAATAGGGCACGATTTGCGCGGACTAATTAATCCTCTTGAATGCAGGAATCTTTGACCGGGCCCGAGCTGCGAGCTGACCAGCATGAAACGTCTCCACGCCATCTTTCTTTCTCCGGGCCTGATGGGCCGATGAATAACATGCTTTCGGCCCATTAAACAAGCCCGGCCTAGGCCCTCTTGCCTATTACCCGAGATGGCAGATCGTGGGTACAACAACGACCACTAAATGAATCTCAGCAACCATCGCAAGTTCATAATTTCACGGACATTAATATATACATATTAAAGAAATTATAGATAAAACATACCGAAAGATACGGGATAAGTAACTTTGCCACTAGTTATATCATCGATATCCTCGAAGTGGAAGTAATTTCTGTGATTCAAAGGTTGGATCACATCCATGGTTGACTCATGCGTAAACTTGATTTGGTATGGGTGATGAGTATTCCTCTCCTTGAGAGTTGGATTGATTAATTTAAACTCTCGAATATCGTATCAGGTACCGATTTCAGGTTTTGGCAGGATATTTGGGTATTGACCCTGTAGAAACGCCACTTTGATTGTGGAACCCTTCATAACAGATAAATTGTTATACATCAAAAATTGTTGGATTTAGCGAAATAAGAAAGACTTGTTTAACTAACCTCTTCATCCACAAGTAGGAGAACCCGTTTTACAAAGCATTCGCGAATTAACCAAGCATTCAACATCTTGGCGTGGATACACCAACACCAATTCCTTCTGTCGTGGTCCAGTTCAGCAATACGATCGGTTCTGAAGCTCATGGTGATCTCAGATTTTGAATCTCTCTTACTTTAAACCGTGTTAGGAAAGACGAAGGTTGGGAGCAATTTAAATATTTACGGAGAACGACACCTCGAAACGACGCGGCCTTTCTACATTCCCAATGTAGTATACGTACATATGTATAGTTTGTATATTTACAACACTAAGAAATAACCAGGAATCATAAATTAATATCGCTAAGCCGACACCTTAACCATTAAACTCCTAAATATTAACAAGCATCGATAGACCATAATTATGTTTCCCTCAATTCGAAACCCTGACCCATAATTGTGATAAACACTTCAAGAGATGGTTTAATCGGGCTTGTTTTAAATAATATTCGGTTATTAGCGGTTTCAGATTTACAAGCAGAATAAAGGTATATCAAATATTTAGCTGTTCAGGTCCAGATTAAGGGTGAAGAGCATAAAAAAAGGTATACAATTTATGCATGTATTTCTCATGCATTAACCACAAAAAGACAAATAAACTGCAGTTAAAAATAATATCTATCTTGAATGGTAACTTATAAAATGATAAGAGGACTTGATGCTATTCACCCTTGATCTGCACTTGAACAGCCACATATTTGATTTATAAAGTGATAAGAGAACTTCATGCTTTTCCCCATTCAAGGCCTTACTCGTGTAAATTTATTTGTAAAATATGCTAGGACGGAAACGTGTCTTTTTCTATAAACCGGATTTGAGTCGAATTATATACGAACTACACAACTTTCCAATTTCACGTCCGGAACAGCCAATAGCTATAGCATTAAATGCGACAAGTACATGCAGGGATTTGACATCTTCTTTTGTGGAAAGTCGTTCTTACTGAAATTTTCAAATGACTATTATCTCATCATAGTGTTTACTGAACACTTTTTAAGCAAGTAATAATTATAAACTTTGCCCAACGAGTACAGTATACTTTTTATCTGAACGAAATATATTTTTGGTTACCGAGACGACGAGAGAACAACCTTTATCGTGCGAACCAGTATGATGTTGCGTAAGCATTACGTACACCTTTTCCCAACTAATACAGTGTAACTTATTCTTCATTATGCATTGTGGTAAAAGGACACATAGAGTAATTATATTGTACAGTATATATACAAATTTCACAACCTACCTCCTCTGTTGTTGAAGCATATATAATAGCTCCGATAACGAAATCTCAAAAAAAGAAAAAATGGCGAAAGCACACAATAAGCTCCCATATCTCCCTGATGATATTTTACTCGAAATCTTTAGGCTTCTCGCAGTAGATGGGCTGTCGCACCTTGCTCCAATTTTAAAGTCGGGTCGGTGAGGACTGAAGACGGTGCTCGACCCCTATGTTCTAAAGGATGCAAACATCTACAACATCTGTTGGCATCCGTTATTGATCCAAACGTCACACGACCCAAATGGTGGCAGACAAGAAAAAGGGATTCATAGGCGTATATTCAAAAAATGCTTCAAAGCTGGAAACGAAGTTGCAATCTACTACGAGGGCCTCCGGATTGTTGCGGAGGAGAGAGACATCAAGCGAGGCATTTCTGTTCTATCTCGTAACGTTCCCGCAGACGCTCAGGCAACACTGGCATGTAGTATCTTTTCTATGTTATATGGAAGCGAACATATGGCGGTTCATTTTCTTCACTTATTTGATGCACTTCACTTTCCTCTCAAATCGCATGGGGTCAGATTTGTAGGCAAGTCTGTGTTTCGCCTGTTGTTTACATACCAGGTGGCACTTCAAAACACGTTCATAGATAAACTAGTCTATCCATCTACTCACCTGATCCCTAACCTGGACTGTGCCGCCATCTGTTGTATCCAATCCGGTTTCTTCTCTATAAACTTTCGAGATTACGACATCTTGTGTACTAATTGCGGACTTTGGTGGTTGGCGAAATCTATATGTGAAATCCTTTAGTTCTATAATCTCCAATGGCTGCTCTTTAAAGTTTTTAGTTTTTTAATGTAATGTACGGTTGTATACGTCTGGTACGTACATGTGAACTTATATGAGCGGTGGTACGTACATCGATAATTTGTAGGGTATGTTATTAAATAAAACAGAACGATATGAACGGGACTAGTCCATGTGTATGTACACGTCACACACAATAGCACTAGTTTGGCACCGTGTACAACTATGTATTTTTGTACGCTGCCCTGTTTCGGTGTACGTACACAAATACATAGTTGTGGCACCGTGTACGATGGCGGATAACACTAAATAGAATACATTCGTTGATTATAAAATAAACTCCGGCATACACCGGATAATAGTTCGAGGTTCCGAAAAGAAAAAAACAACCATCAAGTACATAATATTTCAACATTAACCTAGTTGAAAACGTCGTCACTAAGGTTAAGCCGCAAAAAAATAAAAACATGAAAAGAGGATCTTAAAAGAACGAGCGCAGCTCCTGTGCATACCAGTAGAAAAAATAGGACTTACACCCGGTGAGGTAGCTACTGCAAGTACACCTACGGTGGTGGAGGAGAGAAGGCGACGATCTCACTTCAAAAAGGGGACCACGGAGATGGAGGTTCGCAACATGGAACATAACCAGGCCAGCGACTTCAACGGCGGTGTTCATGTGAGGGACCATGAACCAGAAAATATTGCCAAACGCCTCGGCCTCCATCACTTGGCCGGTAAACGTTGCGAACAGCACGTAAGTGAAGTTCGCATACGGATCCGTTGGTGCAAAAAAACGTAGCAACGCCATACCTTCAGCAACGGTGGGGGAGTTTGAAGCTAGCCTGACGCCCTCAAGATAGTTCGCTACGATGTGGCCCCTGTAGAGGAGAATCTCAAAGTAGGGCCTGAACTTAGACTCCATAGTGATGAACTGTGGCCACGTGATGAACGGACGAAGTTGAACAGTTTGGAGGTCGACAGTGTTCAGCGCCTCGACCAAGGCGGGGATAGGAGTGACAGATACGTGTATAAAATTGACAAGGAGGCTTGTAGGGTTTGGCAGCTTGATGGCCAGGAATATCTCGTTCGGAGGGGTGTTCATTGTTTTTTTTTTTTTTTTTTGTTGGAGACGATATGGGCTGTGGATGGTATTTGCTGTGTGTAGGGAATAAAACATCTTCTTTCGTACACACCTCTATATATAGTGAGAACAGTGGTAATTTTATTTTTACTATAACAGGTAATTAACTCGATGGTATTTAACAGTAAAATGTAATGATTGTATAGAAATATATTTATATAAAAATGTAATGATTTAAGTCTATTTATTAGCCACGCCAAAAGTAATCAACAAGTTCTGTTGGTTCTTTGGTACTCGTGTACGTATATAAGTAAAATTACATAACTGATATTTGACATCTACAACCCTGTAAGTCATATCGATTAAAATTGACTTATATGGACGTCAAATCAGTTGGCCATTGCATTAAAATTGGCAACATGTCATTGCATTAAATACGACTACTAATAGATACAAACACATTGTTAATTTCCCTATATTATATATTAAATATAGTGGTTTCAATTTTAAGTATAAAAGGGTTCAATTCAATACAAGCTACACGGGCATGTAAATGTTGATGTAGGTCTTAGCCATGTATCGTACTGAATAAGATATCCGAGAAACTATTAGTTTTCATGGAACTAAACATTTTACTATGTTCAGCTTGTGGAGAATAGGAGAGCAACCTAAAGTGTATTGAAAATCTACCATATTGCTTCATCCCTATGCTGTGCATGTGTTATCAACTTCGTTAAATATATTTGTGTACGAAAATTAAATCAATTGTCCAGTTATCACATCTAACAAAGTTCGTGGTTACCTTTATTAGCTTGCCTTACTCTGCAAAGGTGCATCGCTGACAAAATACTTCGTTTAATATTAAAATTAGAATTGATAGGAGATAAGGTGTACACGGAAACGAGGAAATGCAAACATGTTTCGTTATAACTACCAAAGCATTTGACTAATTTGGCGAGCGCACCACCAGATTGTGCATTTCCTGCAATGATGCTTGTAAGGGTCCACTATATTGCGTACGTCTTTCTTCCTCATTGAGAGCGCACATTTCATTGCGCACGAAGGAGTTGTTATTTCCCCATCATCAGGGTAGTCAAAAAACACACCATAAGTTGTATTGTGTGATGCTCCATAGTGAATAAGCTCAGTGATGAGTTCTTCACACATATTTCCAACCTCTTCGGAGTCAAGTGGGTAGTGTTTTATAGAAAACAGCTGAAGCAAATGACCCGCCTGGACTCTGGACCCTTTACAGATGCACAACATGGCAGACGCAAGAGTAGCGTCGGCATGTGTTGGTACATTACGCAGGAGTAAATTTACAGCCCCTTCAATGTCCCCATCTTTTGTTGCAAGACGAAGGCCTTCATAATATATGGCCGTTGGATTATCCGCATCAAGGCACCTTTCAAAAAACTTCCTGTGTCGACCACCAAACATGATATCATCGGGGTCACTGCACATGTTGAAGATGTTTGCCTCTTTCAAGACGTCGGGACGGTAAACTATAGTTTTGCCTCTATTTCCCCAACGTATGAGTGACTGCATGTACCACCAGTGTTTTGCTGCCATTAGTTTAGCTATTCGCGCCAACAGATCGTCAGGAAGATTTGGGTTGGTCATATTTGTAATGAAAGTAGTATGTGCACATAGGAATGCAAACGATTTATAATACGAACTTGTTGATATGGTTGGGGAAGTATTTGGTATGGATATAAATGATACTAGATATAACTGCGTGACAAGATGGCGAGGTGACATCAAACCACTAATTATTAAGATTTTTCAACATCCACTAACAAAATAGATGGAGTGTCGTTTTGGGAATCTTAATGGGGCGTTAATAGTTGAGGGCTCTTTACATCATAACCATATCTGATCCCCCATTTCCTATTAGTATACACGTGTCATAACCATATTACGGATTTGAAGTCTGCTATAATCTACTATCTCAATCTCGATTATTCAATACCCGCTCAGCTTAACGTAGTGGCAAACATGACACCAGTTGGCAACTGCGATGTGACAACTGATACCCGCAAAAGTATTATAAGCGAAGACGTAGAAGAGTTGTTTTACAAGTAAGTAGAGGGATGTGACTTATATCTCATTGATGTGTCTTGATGAGTACGTTTAATAGGAGTGTATTTGTAATCATTACTAAGTTACGAAATCTGGTCACAACTGTACTAAACGACCACAGTGAACTAAATATGTTTTTGGTTAGCATTCTATATATATAATAATTAAAAAACCTTTAACTCCCACCTACAACTCTCCCTTTATTATTGTATGTAGGTGTTGAACACCAACCACAAGTTGCCCCATATACGAAACATTGTTTTAGAAAAAGCTAGTGAATATGCCGCATGCAACTGGAAAAATGCCTGATATACCCGATGAAATATTGATTAAAATCCTCGGCTTTCTCGCAGTTGATGGTTTGGAGTACCTTGCTCCAATACTGAAGGCAGGTCATCGAGGTGTAGAAATGGCGCTCTCTCCCCAAGTTTTAAAGGTTGCTAACATCTTCAGCTTATGCTGGCATCCGACGATGTTCCAAACACCACATCACCCAAATGGTAGAGTCCAAAATGAAGGGATCCATAGGCATATCTTCGAAAAATGCCTAGATGCTGGCAACAAACAGGCAATTTTTTCAAATTTTTCCGGGTTGTTGCCGAGGTGGAAGACATTAAGCAAGGTATCGCACTTCTAACTCGTAACGTTCCCGCGGAACCTATCTCGACACTAGCTTGTGGGTTTTTTTCTATGTTAGTTGGGAACTGCGAGATGGCTACTCATTTTCTTGAACTGTTTGATTCACATCACTACCCACTTAAATCGGAACGAGCAAGGTTTCTGGCCAAGGGGTTGTTCCGGTTGCAGGGTAGATATCAGACGGTGCGAGTAAACACATACTGGGACACATTCGTCTATCCTATTGCTCCCTTTATCCCTAAACCGGAATGTACTCGATTGTGTTTACGGGAACATGGTTTCTACTCTCTCCGGTATGAAGATTATGACATTGTCTGCACAAAGTGCGGCCTCTGGTGGTTGGCGAAAGCTATATGCGAGATCCTGTAGTTATATTTTCTCATAAGATGTTTCACCCTTAACGTACTATCTAACGAATATCTTGTTATCAACGCAGTTCTTAAATCTTCTAGAATCCATGTAAGTACTATAAATCCGGCCTTTAGTTTAGAATGTCTCCTGGTGTACTAAACTTGGTTTATGTAACACCTAATGTTGTATCCTTTATAAGAACGCGGTATCTATCGCTACTTATTATGTTGTTTAACAATGGTAAGTGGTTGGGTGCCTAAAGGTGGCCAAGGCATCGGAGATGAACTATGAATATAAAACTATATAATTTGTTCTTCACTTTGCAAGACCACTTAAATATGATAGTAAGACGTACACAACCTGAAAGATGTTAGTGTAATAACAACGTTTAAAATTTCAGTGTACGTTCAAGAGTAAGTACGTTTAGTGTACGTACGAAAGTTTAAAATTTAAGCCAAGATGGCGAGGTGACATCAAACCACTAATTATTAAGATTTTAAAACATCCACTAACAAAATAGATGGAGTGTCGTTTTGAGAATCTTAATGGGCCGTTAATATTTTAGGCCTCTTTACATCATAACCATATATGATCCCCCACATCCCCTATTAGTATATGTTTAGTGTACGTACAAAAGTTTATACTTTAAGGCCTTGTACGTATTACAGTTCACAAATTGCGTGTACGTAGAATGGGAAGGAATAGTTCGGGCATTATCTCCCTTTATGCAATTTTTTTTTGAGCAAAACCCCCTTTATGCAAATTAAATATAAATAAATCCGCTGACGCAGATTCTTCTATTTTGTATTAGTATATACGTGGCGCCACCATAATAACGGATGTCTAATGCGTTATACACTACTTACACAATTATTTCTCTTAAATTCCGCTAGGCTCTACTTAGGGTAGACATGACAGCAGTAGGTTGGACGAAGTGACAACTCATACCCCCAAAGTCGTGTTACCATAAACGTGATGTGATTTATATCTCAGCGAGTTTTAATTAAACAGTAGTAAGTGACGTATGTCTCGGCACATTACAACAATAAACGGGTATGGTGTTAGCTAAATAAGTATCTCGTTAGCGTTCTATAAATTATAATTACGAGTCCCACTGAGTGCAACCTGAACTTTGAGTTCTTCAAACACCCTTTTGTACAAGTAGCAGTTCCTACTGAAAATTCACAGCAAGATGGCGTCTGCGTCTCAAAAAATGCCTCATCTACCAGATGAGATGTTGATTATCATCTTCGGGTTTCTCGCAGAAGATGGTTTGAACTACCTAGCTCCAATAGTCAAGGCAGGACCTCGAGGAGTCAAAATAGCGCTTAGGCCTCAAGTTCTCAAGGATGCTAACATCTCCAGCATTACTTGCCATCCTTCTTGGTTCCAAAAATTACATCATCGAAATCATAGAATAAAAGAGGAAGGGATGCACCGGCGTATCTTCGAAAAATGCCTTGACGCTGGGAACAAAAAGGCAATCTATTACGAAGGTCTCCGGGTTGTTGCCGAGGAAAGCGACATTGAGGGAGGTACACTTCTAACTTGTAACGTACCCGCAGAAGATGATGTCACACTAGCATGTGGGTTTTTTTCTATGTTACATGGGAACCTCGACATGGCGGGTCAGTATGTTTACCTGTTTTTTGCATACCACTACCAACTAAATACAACTCAAACAAGGATTTTGGGGAGGGAGTTGTTCATGTTGCTGGGTAGATATCAGACGGCGCGAGAAAACACGTACAACGATACATTCGTCTATCCGATTGCCCCTTTGATCCCTTCTCCGGAATGTGCTAAATTGTGTTTATTGGAGCATGTTTGTACTCTCTCAACTATCGAGACTATGACATGGTGTGCAACAATTGCGGCCTTTGGTGGTTGGCGAAATCTATATCCGAGATCCTTTAGTTATATTATCTCTTTAGATGTTTCGCCCTAAACGTTTCATCTAAATGTCTTCTGTTATAAATGCCGTACTAATATCTACGTCATAGGGTGTACACGCACTGAATCCGGCCTTTTGTTTCCATGGTTTTCTCTTCTAGTTATTTTTAAGCATGTACCACTTGATGTTGTATCCTTTCCTTTTTTACTGTTCTTTTGAAACGATTCTTTTTGGTATGTGGTGTGAATGATGATGTATGCAATGGTGAGATATGAATGGAATGATGGATGGGTGTTTCAATTCCCCCTATGCTGCCGCAGTATAAGAGGTATCAATCCTAAATGAGTGTTTGTGAACAGTTAAGATGTGCATATGAATCTAAGTTAAGACAATTGCTTGTCACTAACAATCCTAAGATTGAAATGTAAAATGCAGGAAATAAACTACAAGAACTAAGAACTAGATGCAAATGAAACTGAATGATTGAAACAGTAATGAAGCAAGAACAGAAATAGAAACTACTACTAATGAACTAATGCAACACAAGTAATGAACTGAAAACTAAATGAATGCAACTAAGATGAAACAGGAATGAAACAGGACAATCACAAAACATAAACCAGAGTTCTGGGGATGAACCCGAGCAAGCACTCGACCGAGTGTAGGTCGAGTGAGAGGTCGAGTTGGCTAAATCCGGAAAACAGAGCAATGCTAGAAAAACAGAGCAACACAAGAATCAAATCAAACAACAAGCAAGCAACAGGATTAAGACTAAGATATCAATAAACAATGGAGGTCCTGAGGATGGATTCATGGGATGAACTAATCATTGTGGTTATCTAACTTGGTCAACAAATCTCAAGTAAACTTTGAGCTAACCTCTAGACATATAAATCTAAGACAAGTTTCTCCCACTGTCATGGTCAAGAAACAATCAAACCTATGCAATTCTAGACTTGTTCTCACACAGTAAAGAATCTACACAAGCAGGCATTAAGCAATACATCTCAAACAAAACAAGACCTCTAATCTCTTAGCAAGCCTAATGGTAAGCTCTAGATCTAGCCTTATCTATGCTTCTTAAACATTGGTGTGATGCTAAGAAGCTTGAAATCAGATCCTACCCTCTCAGATATAGGATCAGCATTAAGAACATCTAGCCTAGAAGAGATCTACAACAATCAAGCTTGACCAAATCACATAAACCACAAGATCAATCCATCCTTACCCATCCTCAAGATCCTAAGGAAACTACTCACAACAATACATGGTGAACAAAGTCATAAACCCAGAAAATATTGAAACTTGCATTATTAGAAAGATGAAACAAAGATCTATAATATTGATGAAAGGATGAAACTCAAATTCTCAATATCTTGAAAGTTATAGAACCAACAAAATACAAGAATCTATTCTTCTTTCTTAAGGAAGTACAAGATCTTAAAAATAAAAATGCAAAAGGAATAATGCTAAAAAAAGTAAAAACTAGGTTTAGGGAATATCTAAAAAGCTGGACTCTTTTGGTGGCTGCAGGTACAAGGCCTTATATAGGTGAGGAGGTGGAAGCCCTAAAAATACAAAAAGTTAAAGTAGTCAACGGCTCAGTCAACTCGACCAGTGCTCGGTCGAGTGGCTTGGTCGAGCTGGCTTCTCTCGTGCAATCTCCACTCGGTCGAGTCCTCCTTAGCACACGGTCGAGTGTCTGGTCGAGTGTGCGGTCGAGTTGGACTCTGGACCTTGGTTCTTCAGCCTTAACTCCCTTGTTTCCTCCTCATGATTGCTTCACATCTCTTCTCCATTGCTTCCATGCTCCTTAAGCTCCAAAATCACCTGTTTATGCATGAAAAGATGCAAATGCAATGCAACTAAACTCTAATGCATAATTTTTCCTAAAGCTTATGCAATAATGGTTAAAATGGATAGCAAAAGATGCAAAAGATGTGAATATACTTGCCCTCAAGCAAATAAGCAAGACATAAGAAGGTAAGTGAGGTTTGAAAGTGGGATCTCAGCTCCTAAAGCTTGCAAATAGACCATCTAGAATCAATGTCCAAGTTACTAATACTATGATGCAAGTTGAATGAGCTGGAATTAAAGACTTTAGACAAGCATTTCACAACCTTTATTGATTTGAGCCTTAGATATCCACATGCATTCAAATCAACCATTTCCTTTAACATTCATTAATCAAGAACATGAATCAATTCTATGCAATGCTTAAAATCATTTGGCTTGGTAATAAAGGGTTTTGAGACAAAGATGGTCTCTTTTTAGAGTAGGGCTTGTCAATATCAAGGTTCTCTCATGAAAATGGATTGAGCTTTAGAAGAATGCTAAAGGTAAGAACACACACATACAAGAATAAAACCCTGTCTACCCAAAGGCATCCAAAGTGTCTATCCTAGCAATCTAAACCCAAATGATCCTAGTGCTACCCTTTATTTCTTCTTTTCTCTTTAACCTCTTTTCTCTTTTGGTTTTCAAGTCTTAGGAGATGTTTTCTTATTTGATCTTTCTAGTGGGATAGGGGATTCTTACTTATTTGCTATGGTTCTCTTTTCTTCTTATTCTTAAGACATATAAGCATTTTGCTAAACTTTCTTTTCTTTCTTTTCTTTTCATAACTAGAACCATCTTAAACAACACTTTTCTTCCCATCCTTTCACTAGACTTTGCTTAAACACAATCTCCTCTTAAAGACTCTACCCTTTTTCTTTCTCTTTTCTTTCTTTTCTTTTCAAAACAGCCAAGTCCCAAACCCAACAAGTGAACCACCTAGTCCTATCTAGTTTGAAAAATGCAAACTAGAACTACACAAGGTCTTACTCTTGTCAGTTCAAACCTAACACTTTCTACCAAGCTCAATCCCAAAAATAGGCCTCACACACTCAAGAATAAACAAGGCTTGAAAGAAGGTTTGGTTTAGGGGTAAGGGAACTAATCTTAATGATTTAATCAGCTACTTGGATCAACAAGAGTGGTAAAAAGGAGAAAGATGATCCAAGTATGTATATGGTATCCATAAGTTTAAAGCAATGCATATATTGATAATTAAAAGTTAATATTAAGTTCTTATAAATAGGAAATAGTTTCAAATCTCAACATGCTTCAATTTAGACCAAATGCAATGCAAGAATTCAAGGCTTGGTTCAATCTTATGCTTCTAACTACTCAACTAGCATCAAAGTACTAATAACTTGGGCATTGATCCTAGTCTAGTGAATAAGCTAGCTAACAAGGAAATACTCATCATAGATCCCTAATGCAAATATTATACAATTCTACATGAAACATGTTAAACAAGATCCTAATATGCAATGCAAACTACATGAACACTCTTTTTTATGAAGATTTTTTCAAAAATTTTCAAATTTTTATGGTTTTTCTATGTCTTAGATGCTTATGCAAGTGCTAACATGATGATGATAAAAATTTGAAATAAGAACACAAAACACAATGTCAAATGCTATCTCAAACCCTCCCCCAAACTTAAATCACACAGTCCTCTGTGTGAAAGAAATTTGATTGAGGATTCAAGATTAAAAACAAAACAAAACACAACATCAAATGCAATGGTATTTACAAGTGAAGGTGATAGTGGTACCTTAGGGGTTGTGGAAAAAGTTGTCCACATCCATCTGCATGCTGTCATAGGAGTAGTTGGGGTCTTGTTGGTGACTTGGAGATGGACTTTGGGGCAGCTCGACGATGGCGATCGACCGCGACTCGGTCGAGTACGTGTCCGAGTGGGGGGGTCGAGCTGGACCGCGAGTGTCCCTCTCTTCTTCTGTTTAGACTCCTTTACTTCCCTGACCATGAAAACACCAAAACAAAAATCAAAATACCAAAATCCTAAGCAATATATACAGAGATACCTTAGGGACTTCCTCCCTAGTGAGCTTGTTTAGAGTCACTAAGCTTGACTTCTTCTAACTTTTCAAACTTGAGTTGGAGACCAAGGAGGTGATGAAGTCCCCCCTGGTTCTACTTGATAACCCTTGTGTTCCTTCTTGATCACTGCTTCCTTAGCACTTGAACCATGTTTCTTCTTAACCTTGAGCTTTGGCCTTGCTCTCTTCAAAGTCCTTTTGTTCAGCTTGACTTGGAGATCCTTGACTAAAGCAGTCATTTCTTGAACAGAATTCTTAAGCTTCTCCAATGAATCTTCTTGAAAGGTTAGCTTACCCCTTGAAGCAGTTTCCTCACTTGAGACCTCATGATCCTCCTTTCTTTTGATAGTGTAAGGTGGATCATATTTTGAAGGCAGATTAGTGGGATTGTTGATGTCAAACTTCATAATGAAGTCTTCAGTCAGGTGGAGCTTGATAGTCCCCATCTTCACATCAATAACAGCCCCAGCTGTAGCTAAGAATGGCCTTCCCAAGATAAGAGGGTCTTCAGGCTCTTGTTCCATGCTCATGATTGCAAAATCAGTTGGGATCCTTGCTTCTCCTATTTTGATAGGGAGGTTTTCAATCATTCCAACCACATCCCTCTTGGATCCATCTGCTAGACTGACATAGAAGTTGTTGTCCTTGAAGTCCTCATACCCCAACTTCTCAGCCACTGAGTATGGCATCAAGCTCACTGAAGCTCCTAAATCACAAAGGCACTTATTGAAATGCATGTAGCTGATGGAACATGATAAGTTGAATGAACCTGGATCTTCAAGCTTTGTTGGGACAATAGCTTTCCCAATCTCTTTCAAATCCTTCATATCTTGGTCATGAGCCCTCTTCTTTGACATCTCAAGTAAAAAATCCTGATAGAGAGGGTATGGAGCATACTGTTCCAAAGCAGGTCCTCTCTCTTCTTCTTGGTAAGCAATGATGACCTCTTGTATGGCCATCACTTCCTTCTTCTCAATTACACCCTCTTCTTTCAAGGCTTTCTCTTTCTCTTGTTGCAAAGCTATCTTCTCCTTTTTATCAATGATCTCCCTGAGTTCTCTTATCTTTTGTGCCTTGAAACGCCCTGGGAATGGTAGAGGTGATTTGTAAGCAGGAGGAATGTATCTAGCAGGCTTAACAGCTTCTGTGTCTTCAACTCGATCAGTCACTCGATCAGGTACTCGATCGTGTGTGTGGTCGAGCACCTGGTCGAGTTGTTTCTCTGCTTCAGTCTGCTTAGTAAAACCTTCACTCTGGGCTTCAATTAGTGATGAATCCTCCCCACCTTGAACCTCACTGCCCTCAGTGACATATTCCTCATGGAGATGGATAGCTTTAGCAGTGATCTCCCTTGGGTTTTGAATGGCTTGTTCAGGAAGTTGGTGTGGCCTAGGAGCTAAAGAAGAAGCAATGGAGCTCTCCATGTACTGGAATGAAGAGGTCAGACTCTCAAGCTGGTGACTCAGGTCATGAGAATAGGAATTCAATTTTTGGTTCAGCTCTTCAAACTGCCTTGCCTCTTCAAGCTTCTTATTGGCTTGCCCAAGCAACAATTGTTGCATCATAGTGCTTAAGTCAGGTTCTTGGGCTTGGTAGGTCCAAAACATTGGAGTGGGACACCATTGTGTCTGGAAACCGTGTTGCTGGTGCATGGGTGCATAATAGAACTCACTGCCTTGAAACATGGTTACTGACTCGAACAGACACTCAGTCGAGCACAGGCTCGAGTTGATGGTCGAGTCGACTGGGAAGTGTTGTCTATTTAGATCCAGTGTCTGACTCGATCAGGTGCTCGATCACGACTCGGTCGAGTGTTGGTCAAGTTGATGGTCGAGCTGGCACCTGAAACTCAATCACAGACAAGCAGGAGAAGAAACAAGAGCAGTAGTGCACAAGTGGTTATACAAACTTAACCTTAGACTAATATAGATCCTAAATGTCACAAAAACACACTCAAATGGGCAACAGCGCCAAATTGAAACGATTCTTTTTGGTATGTGGTGTGAATGATGATGTATGCAATGGTGAGATATGAATGGAATGATGGATGGGTGTTTCAATTCCCCCTATGCTGTTGCAGTATAAGAGGTATCAATCCTAAATGAGTGTTTGTGAACAGTTAAGATGTGCATATGAATCTAAGTTAAGACAAATGTAAAGATTGCTTGTCACTAACAATCCTAAGATGGAAATGTAAATTGCAGGAAATAAACTACAAGAACTAAGAACTAGATGCAAATGAAACTGAATGATTGAAACAGTAATGAAGCAAGAACAGAAATAGAAACTACTACTAATGAACTAATGCAACACAGGTAATGAACTGAAAACTAAATGAATGCAACTAAGATGAAACAGGAATGAAACAGGACAATCACAAAACATAAACCAGAGTTCTGGGGATGAACCCGAGCAAGCACTCGACCGAGTGTAGGTCGAGTGAGAGGTCGAGTTGGCTAAATCTGGAAAACAGAGCAATGCTAGAAAAACAGAGCAACACAAGAATCAAATCAAACAACAAGCAAGCAACAGGATTAAGACTAAGATATCAATAAACAAGGGAGGTCCTGAGGATGGATTCATGGGATGAACTAATCATTGTGGTTATCTAACTTGGTCAACAAATCTCAAGCAAACTTTGAGCTAACCTCTAGACATATAAATCTAAGACAAGTTTCTCCCACTCTCATGGTCACGAAACAATCAAACCTATGCAATTCTAGACTTGTTCTCACACAGTAAAGAATCTACACAAGCAGGCATTAAGCAATACATCTCAAACCAAACAAGACCTCTAATCTCTTAGCAAGCCTAATGGTAAGCTCTAGATCTAGCCTTATCTATGCTTCTTAAACATTGGTGTGATGCTAAGAAGCTTGAAATCAGATCCTACCCTCTCACATATAGGATCAGCATTAAGAACATCTAGCCTAGAAGAGATCTACAACAATCAAGCTTGACCAAATCACATAAACCACAAGATCAATCCATCCTAACCCATCCTCAAGATCCTAAGGAAACTACTCACAACAATACATGGTGAACAAAGTCAAAAACCCAGAAAATATTGAAACTTGCATTATTAGAAAGATGAAACAAATATCTATAATATTGATGAAAGGATGAAACTCAAATTCTCAATATCTTGAAAGTTATAGAACCAACAAAATACAAGAATCTAGTCTTCTTTCTTAAGGAAGTACAAGATCTTAAAAATAAAAATGCAAAAGGAATAATGCTAAAAAAGGTAAAAACTAGGTTTAGGGAATATCTAAAAAGCTGGACTCTTTTGGTGGCTGCAGGTACAAGGCCTTATATAGGTGAGGAGGTGGAAGCCCTAAAAATACAAAAAGTCAAAGTAGTCAACGGCTTGGTCAACTCGACCAGTGCTCGGTCGAGTGGCTTGGTCGAGCTGGCTTCTCTCGTGCAATCTCCACTCGGTCGAGTCCTCCTCAGCACACGGTCGAGTGTCTGGCCGAGTGTGCGGTCAAGTTGGACTCTGGACCTTGGTTCTTCAGCCTTAACTCCCTTGTTTCCTCCTCATGATTGCTTCACATCTCTTCTCCATTGCTTACATGCTCCTTAAGCTCCAAAATCACCTGTTTATGCATGAAAAGATGCAAATGCAATGCAACTAAACTCTAATGCATTATTTGTCCTAAAGCTTATGCAATAATGGTTAAAATGGATAGCAAAAGATGCAAAAGATGTGAATATACTAAGGGAAAACAAGGTAAAATATATGAACATCATCTATCTTGCAAAACAACTATACACAATTGATACATCTGCCTATTGTGTATGTACAACAAAGTGTGTTTGGGTACATGGGTTCTTACGTTTGGTACGAGTAATGTATTGTTTTGTTACAACTGTGCATTCGGTTGGTGATGTCGGATGTGCACACATCCCTATGATACATAGGTATCGGGCCTCAATTTTAGTAAGCCCATTCGGTAAGGAATTTTTGTATATTTTCTTAATAATAAGGCCTCAATTTAAGAGTTTGAGTTGAGGCCCCATTTAAAAATTAAAAAATTACATCGGACTTACTGAGAAAAATAATTTAAAAGAAAACAATACAATTTCTTTTCGTATTGGGCCTCCAATGTTGGTGGACCGGCAATGAAATTTTGGGTTGTTTCAACCAAATTGTGACTAGGATAACTCTACGTTTCAACCATTGAATCAATTTTGTCGAAGTGGGTGGGCGCCATAACGTAATTAAGAAAGTATTGGGGGGAAAAAGCATACATCAACAAGAAAATAAAATAAAACCACGTACAAAACGTAAATTAGTTGTCTGTACGTACACTACAAATTAAAGTAAATTTGAAATATAGACCCGAAGAAAAACAATGAAAGCGAAGAGTCGCGCTTATTAGAGAAGGAGAGAGGGGGAGTTGGTAGAAAGACGCAACTACCAGTGGCGACGTTTTGTTTTATTTAAATAGCATCACCCTGTCTCCTTTCCTAACCCAGGGTAGAAACGAGTAACAGGAAATTATCAGAAAAAACCATGGAGTTTAGAGTTGATGCCATCGCTGATCTTAGACCAGGAAAAACGAATTGGATTATCCAAGCGAAGGTCTTGAATTCGTGGTATGTTACTGAGTTCTTTCAAAAGCGGGTTCTGCTCCTTGCTGATACACGGGTTAGTCCACTTTGCTTTGTAAAATATTTGCACGAATTTGTAAACCAACGCAGTGGTCTTATACACAATTCATATGCAATTTGTAGGGTGACACAATCGAGGTGGCGTTTTTACCAGGGACCTATAAGAAAATGAGGAAGTATATCTATGATGGTGATTGGTATGAAATTAGGAATTTCAAGGTCATCCAGCCAACACTTAGGGAGAGGAATACACATCATCCTTTCCAAATCAAATTTACTGATGAGTCGACGATGGGCCTGCTCTCACCGCTGAATCAAAAACACTACTTCCGTTTCGAGGATTTGGGTGATATATCTCGAGGGAGAATTACCCATCCCATATCATTCGGTACGCTTATCTTCAATTTTCAATTACACAAATCGTTTGAAACAACGTTAAAAAACGTTTGCTAAATGATATATTAGTGCACATTACTAGTTTTTAGTCCTGATACTAAATAAATAAGTTAGTAGACAATCAAAATACATAGGTCGTAACGTTTAAAGTATGTGTCTATCCCGAATCAGATGTCTGTGGGTGTGTAGTTGAAGTGGAAGACAGAAGATTGCTCGAGGGGGCAAATGCGGCCAATGAAGTTGTCCTCACCCTACTGAATGGGAGGTAAAGGAGATTTGTTCTACATTTTCAATACATTGGCATTTAAAGTTTTTTCCTATTCCTGTTCTATATTAACATGAGAAAACCGTAGGAATGAAACCCTCAAGTGTCGTGCCCTAGATGACTATGCTGCTCGCTTCATAAATGCTTGGGAAGCACTCGGGTGTCATCTTACTTTTACATCCGAACCCGTCTTTTGTATTTTGCGGTTCTGGAAGGTTGGAAGCTACGAAGGTACGTTCGATTTGATAGATCAGATAAGGAAACTAGCCTTGTGAAACCATATACATCTAATTTTGTAAATGTTCTGTAGGTGCTCCTTGCCTCGTCAACACAACCGCCTCTTCGCAAATCTATATAAAACCAGATTTCGAGGGAATGGAACATCACAAGGCGATGTAAGCTCTTTGTTTTCCTACTAAAATATCTAATTGTATTTGTTGCTACTGTCAAATACGTTAATACACTTTCTATATTTACCGCAGATCTGAATTCGCTGGACGTTACTATATAGAACATATAATGGAGCACGTAGGGGAGAATGCAGTACCTTGAGAATAAAGAAACTAGATGGGCGAAAGGGAGAGCTCAGGGAGTTTATCATATTGAAAGAACCGCCACAGATCTATGCAATTTATTAACTTTTTTTTTTCCCGGTGTGTGTGTACTTTTGAGTGAACCCATTGTTACGCTGATTCTGGATAATATATGGTTATGTTTTGTCAACAAAATATAAAATTTAGTGTACACAACAATAGTTATCTACGATAAGTGTACACGTAAACACTATCCTTCCCTCGCATTATGTCCTCTCTAATGGACCATATAAAATACACAAACAGATATATTTCGCTTTTCTAATCTTCTTATTCAAACAGAAAACCGTTTGCTTGAAATTTCTAAAAAGCCCACACGAGTAATAGGCCCAACTAGGGCAGCCGGGGACAATTTCTCCAACAATTATAGTTAAACAACAATGTGGGCTTAGAAATTAAAAAGGTTCATCATTACAAAAAGCTATGTTGGCACTTAGGAAAAAAGAGTATTATCCTCACGCCAAGAAAAGATAACACGTCTATTGTCGCCCATGCACTACGTATTAGCTGGACATGTTGTATGGTTGTGGCCAACCTGTTGACACTGAGAACAAGCATGCTGTTTGCGGGGCCGCTTCGTCTCCAACGCAACCTCGACAAAAGACTTCCTCCTCGTCATCTTTGGCCTTCCTGGAGGATTCCTAACAAAAGGCGGTTTACATCTGGACGGTGTAATATCAGTAGGAACGATGCAGGATGTATCTATCGGCATTATCGCCTCCGCATACCCACTGCAGAGGCTGTCTCAGCGGAAGTATGGATGGTGCTGGTTTATAAATGATACGTTGGCCGTATATGTGGCTGCGATAGCATGTACGCATGGCATCCTCTCTAGATCAAAACGCCTACATGAACACCTCTTATACCTCAGATTGACAACATGCGTTGAGGTACCACCACTTACTTCAAATCGATCTTCATCAATTTCTTGAACCTTTAGACGCCTTGAATGTTCAATACGTGCCTATGAGTAAATCAAAGCGTAAGTTCATATAACCAAAACAACACAACATATCCACTAACATTTTCCAGGCCTTTCGTTAACATATATATCGATGGATATGTTAATGAATGTCACACCTGTAACAGGTTCTCCACTCCTTTGGTGAGTAAAGTTGGCATTGCGGCAGCTTGTTTTCTCCTTGTAGCAAACCAACGTGTCAACATATTCCGAACAGCTTCTAATAACTCTACAATGGGATAGGCTCTCGCAGGATTCAGTACTTTGTTTAGCAATTCTGCAATGTTGCTCGTGGTGAAGTTGTACCTATCACCAGGAAAGTTCGCCCTGTTCCACTTGGTTACATCTGCACGAACCAAGTAAGCATGCAGTTGCGGATTCGCTTCTTGAATTTGCTGGAAGATTTCTTCGAAATCAACTACACGGTACGCTGCAGCTGCTTTTTTTACCAGCCGGAATGTTTCGCTCCCACTAAATCTCAGGATAATATTCTTGTGAAGATGATAAGTGCAGATTCCTCGACTTGCCAGGGGGTACACTTTAGCGATAGCTTTACCAATAGATTTATGCCGGTCAGATATCAGTGCAAGCTCTTCATCGACAGGAATTACACTACTTAATTGAGTAAAGAACCATTCCCACGACACGTCGTTCTCTGTATCAACAACCGCATACGCCAGAGGGAAAATATTAAAATTCCCATCTTGTGTTGTCGCTATCAGAAGAGTCCCTTTGAATTCACCTTTCAAAAAGGTTCCATCTACAACTACAACTTTCCGCATATACCTGAAACCCTTAATGCATCCAGCGATCGCAATGAAAACATACTTGAATCTGTCTTCTGCATCAACGACCAGTCTAGTAAGGGTCCCCGGATTAGAGAACCTCAGCCTGTATAAATATGCAGGTAATTCAGCGTATCCATTTTCAGGTGTACCCCTAACATACTCCCGCGCCTTTATAAGTGTACGATGTGCCTTCCAGTAGCCAAGCTATTATATGAAAATGGTCAGTAAAAGACATCAGCACTAAACAATATCAACTAGATCGAATTATATATATGTGCAGTGCAGGCCATAGAATCAACTAATTTCTGACAAACCCAACAAACTTAAGCTATGATCAGTTTGTACACCCTATAAACAAGTACACTCACAGAGCCAACCATAAAACAAACATATTAAAGTATTCCAGTAGCCAACCTGTACACCATATCGTAGGTTGAGCCCATCCCCAACAAGATATGGCACAACAGAACCTCCCAACCACCAACATAATCCATGTATAATTGAGCTAGGATTGGTGGTTTAGCATTACCGCTACGGCCATATCGTTCCGTAACAGAGCAAGTATGTTCACGACAATATCTGCGAATATGAAACACCGGCGAATCACCCATGGTTGAAGCCCGTATTCTCCATTTACAACCTTTTACCCAACACTCAACGATTAAAAAAATGGGCGTTGAATATCGAACATTGTAATCATATTTATCTAATACACTCAGCACCCTCAACCTTGCCACCAACGTTTCTTTGCTATCAAACTTATCCCCCACAGCAATATCACCACCTCCGTTTTCTATTTTGCGAACCTCCTTCTCAATTGCATCAGCTGCAGAGTTAGTCTTGCGGGTACGGTTATTTGATTCTATGTTACACACATTTTCCTCTATACAAGACCCACCCCCAGGTCCGTCGTCCAATGATTCCTCTGCTTAATCCGGGGTGAAGTTGGAGTACAGCAGATAGTCTTCATCCCCTGAACTTGCACCATCGCTGTCGTCACAGTAAACAAATCTACTGTTGTCCTCGTCATCTGCTTCATCTTCATCTACATCATTTCCTACATTATCTTCACCGTCTTCCTTCCGACTCTCGTACTCATCATCTTTCTCTCCCATTTCCTCTGCCACATCTACAAAATCATCTACAACGACTTCAGGGGTCTTGGGTGTTGGTTCTGGAGTTTTTGGTTTAACTTCCTCGAACAAGGTTTCACCAGATTTAGCTTCGATCTCAACGCATAGCCGGATGAGTTCACTCCTATGCTGTTTGAGAAAGTTTTGAAACTGCCGACCATTCGAAACAATCACCGGTGGCATATAACATCCGCTTTTTTATATCTATCTAACATATAGCTCAACTTTATCGCGGAAGTTCTTTCACAGAAACTTAAGTCATCGTACACCATAGCAGTAAAGTCTTCAAACTTTGTTTCTTTATCGGCAACTATAATCCTGTACCCTTTGCTAGTATCAACATCAAACAACCATCGCTTTTTGTCTACCCTCCACCTCCCACACGCCAAAACGATATCTTGCTCTTCCATGGATGAACCGAGAGGAAAGATTAACGAAACTGAGTAGGAAAAAGACGTTTGCTCCGGCAGACAAACAGAACACGATTGATGAATCTGCTACAAACTTTATTACATGAACACCATAGATCGGAAGAACAGGAAAGGTGTTTAGATCTTCTTCCAATAAGTCTATCGCAACGCTCGACAGTCTTTGCCAGCTCAAACAAATTCGTGTTATTCTGGTAAGACTTTACATATGTCAATCTTGCTTACTAAATCTACCACGGACAAGAAGCCTACCACAACACTATGAAAACTATTTCAAAAAACAAACAAAGTATACCAAAAATATCTGTAAGGAGAGAAGGCTGTCGCATAAATCTGTCGCAACAGGCCATTAGTCTACCATAAATATCTTCCCACCCTTTTACGTTTGCCGCTACACGCGCTAAAAACAAAAGTCTATCATCAAAGGGAAATTCCTCTACCAACTTAATCTAACGAATCGATTTCATATACGTTGACCGATAAGTGTACCAACACTACAACTAAGTGTACCATCTACGTCGACGGCAAAGTGTACCAGCACTACAACTAAGTGTACCAAAAATATCTGACGTACACCTTTAATCAGTCCACGTGTATAAATCTACCATCAAAGGATCGGTAGACTTAGTCCCAACTTCCAATGTTTTTTTTTTCCTAATGGCATTAGCCGTAATTACGTTTTTTCCAACACTAGTTTCAGGGGTAGTATAGGTACAATGTGTTATTCTAGTAATTACAAACAATTGTATGTTACTTTTGTAATAAGGAAGCTTTTATGCAATATTCTAGTAACTTACCCAAAAATAAATTATATTTCACAAACAAGAAAAAAAATTATTCATTTATTTACCACTTTTATCATTTTTCTCATTGCATTTTTAAACTTAAGATTAGTTTAAATTAAATCGATTAGTCTAAAAAATATTGCTTTATCTATTTAATGGTATAGTGATATAGATATTAATGTGAAATATATGAATTTGATTTTTAGAAACACAAAAGAATATCAAAACTTTCTACACCATCTTAAAATTCTTTTCCAACTTTAAATATTTCACGGATAAACCGTATTTTACAGAAAATAAACTCAAATTTGAATAAACAAAAAAAACTTTACTTACATATTTTATTTTATACAAACAAATCTTAAATCTCAAATAATAATTTTACTCATAATATTTTATTTAAATCTGAGTTATCCCGCACATAATCCGGATTGATACCTAATGTTATTTTATATATCTTAAATAATAAAGTAGGCTTTACTGCTTGCCACGTGGCACATATGAATTGTACTCCTAGTGTTTTTTCCCTTTTATCCCATGTTTAAACAAAATGTTAATGGGATGTATGTTATGTTTGTAGTAAATGGTTAATGGACCATGTTAACTAAATCGAACAAATTTATTGACTTATCCACCAAAAAAATAACGACATAGATTTTGTCTTCTCCTCTGCTCTCTCTCTCTATACACATAAATCAAACAAATTTATGTGTATACAATAAATTACACATAAAACCTATTAGGGCATTTTTATTGGGAGAACACTTTTGGGTGTTCTTAGAGTAAAAATATTATGAAAATAATGTAAGATCATTAGTTTAGATCTTTTGTTAAGAAGTTAGTTATTGGGAGAACATATTTAAGATCATAAGATTTAATAATATAATAATCTAAAACATATTACAATTTTAAAAACTTAAAAAAATAACATTTAAATTGCAAACTTATAAAACTTTTACTAAAATTCAAAATACAATACCAAATTTTTATGAAACAAAAAAAACATTAAAGATATAAAAAAACAAACAAACATATTACTTAATTAAAGCACACAAACATTTTATTTAATTAATACATAGTTTAATGTCCAAATTTATTCCATATATTCTCAATCAAATCTTCTTTTAATTTGTAAAAAATTGTTTGCAAAAAATTGTATCCATTCACAGCTTGCCACGTGAGCTTAAAACTGGACCAAGATCAGTTCTACATCAAGAACTGATTTTGGTGTTCTTCTGCCACTATTCCTCTTATTTATAATTTTAATGGGCTAAGAACACCCTTGGTGTTCTCCCTATAAAGATGGCCTTATGTGTTTACCACGACGAGCCTGTCAACTTTACCCAAACCTAATTGAAGTCAGCGCTAAACATGGCAACACATAAGCACTGTATTTCCAAGGTCTGATCAAATTTGACCAACACTTCATCCTAAAATCTGGACTGGAAAAACATAAGAAATCAACAAGGACATCAAACAGAGAAGCAACATATGTTTATGCAATTATGTTGATAACCGACAAAGAAGTCGAGGAAGCCGTCCAACAGCTGAAAAAGTTAGAGTGGCATAAAAAAACTAAACCAACTGCGATTCTACAGAAACCGTCTCATATGGAAGCTAGATGGGATCGGTGTCCAACCATTAGGAAGAATGACTGCTTTAGAAAAAACAGTTCCAATAGGAAAGTATTGAACATGCAAAACAATGGAGTCAGCTTGCACCGAATGTGTTTTTTACAAAGAAATGAATTACTTAACTTATTTTATGTAACGACCACCAAAGACAACAACTTACCGATCATATATTGCAATTTTCAAAAGAAAATGCCAAAATAACCTTATGAAACTTAAAGTACAGCAAAATACAACCCTTACATATATTTCATTATTTGAAACAATAAATAAGGATAATGCAATAAATTTAACATTCAAAAAAAAAAAAAATATATATATATATATTTTACCATGCATTTTTTTCAATTTTATAAATAAACGTTTTCTGATATTAAATATTTAAGAGCATCCACAATGGAGAAAGTCTTCACCGTTTCTCAAAAAAATAAATTAATATTTTATTATATAACTAATAAGAAGCTAACAAGTATAGAAACAAACTGAAAAACGTTTCTATACAGAAAACTTTGAGAACGGTTCTCTCTCTTATTTATATTATTTTATTAATTTTTAATACAAAAATGTTGGGTGAGCAACGCCATTGTACATGGTCTAAAAGTCTATGTGTAAGTATTTTATCTTGGAACATATAAAAGTAACTACTATTAATACAAAAATTTAAATAAAGAACTACTCCCTCCGGTTTTGTTTACATGTCGTTTAAGGTTTATTTTTTTGTTTTAATTTACTTGTCATTCCCCCTTTTCAAAATAACATTTACAATGAAATTCTTATATTGAAGAGAGTTAGTCACGATGGATAATACGAGGAGTCATTTTTTTTTCAACTGGTAAACATAATAGGATGAATCACTTTATTCCTCGTATAAATACTAGGAAGTCGACCCATGCATTGCCGCACGGGAAGTTGAAAATTTTAATGAATTAACATTACTAATTTGCTATATGTTCAACCTATTATTGGAAAAGAAAATTTATATACAAAACTGTTATTGCAAATTTAGTCTCTCTCTTTTTTTTGCTATCATATATTGGTATATGTATCTTAAATAATTTACCAACCTAGCTTACTATCACGCAAAAGTAAAATTATTTTTTACTTTACTTGATCTACCTAAAATCATTATTACTTTATCACATATTAATATTTGTTTTTGTTTACCAAATCTATTTTCTTGTGACGCAACAGAATAAAATTTAGTTCAAGAACAGGCAGTTTGGAATAAAATTATGGCAAAGAACCACCAAAAAATTTTCAAAAGACTATTGCGAGATTGGCTTAAGCATGTTTATGTTCTTATTTACCTGTTCTTCTCCTTCATAGATCCGTCCTTGTTTGTAGAAAATACTAGAATTTGTACTCGCGCAAGCGCGGGATTTTAATTTAAATATTTTTATATTAATATAAGTTCTTGAGCTCGAATATAATTATTCAAAGTTTTGACGGTAAATCTTTATAAATATATGCCGTGTGGTAATATTAGGAAAAATAAACGACATTGATAACTACTTCAAGATCTTTTATAATTAAGAGAGTTTATTTCTTATTCATATATTTCATTAAAATCAGTTTTGAAAGGCTTTGATGTTGATCGATTGTTGATCGATTGTTGATCTAATTGTATATATTATTTATGATTAGATGTTGATACTAACATAATATTATTTCGTATAAGTTTGAATATACCGAATCTCATGAATATTGCTTAAAGGTAAAATATAATATCATATCGTTATAACATCTTTATCGAGCTGTTTTACCAATCGAAATAATTGCAACGTACCATAAACGACCAATTCATGAAAGTGCATATTTTATCCCACTTTCCATAATTATATGTCCAAACTGTTAAACCCGACTTAGAATCTAATAATCTATTTAATAATGTATATCGTTTATTTGTTTACAAACTCATTCGTTTCACACAATTAATAAGATGTTAGAGATTTTAATTTAGTCATGTACGATTGTGTATTCCCTATTATCTTTTCAAGTTTTACTAATTTATTTGCAAACACTTTTAACTTTAATTCTTTCGTCATTATTGATGATGCACTCCTTTTGACATCTACTTTTTTCCACCTTCTATTAGATCACACATAACACATATTAGACTGTAAAATAATTTTCAAGATATATTATAACTATTTTCTCTTTAATTACTATCTTTCAATACTTAAATTTGGATTAGAAGCAATTGATTCAATTAACATTCCTTTTTGATCATGTTATAAAATAATATTTTACTTTAATTTTATTTTTCCTGTTTAAAATTTCATAAATACAATTACAGAATTTTTTTTAATTCTTCCATAATTTTAATTTTTACTTCCATTCTACAACTCAATAATACACAATTACATATTTTTTTTTAATTATACCATAAATTTAAAATTTAATTCCATTCTAAAACTCAATAATACATTTATAATTTTAATTATGATCAGTTTAATAGACAATTTTAATTATATTATTACCACTAATAAAAATTATAGTATTGTTTTATTATTTTAACATTTTATTTATTTTACTAATTATATTTTTTATTTAAACTTTCTATTAATTATAATTAACATAAATATGCGCTAAATGAATATTTTAAATTTATTTTAAAGTAAAGAAAATTGCTTAGGTGATATATAATTACAAGATCAATGGAGATTCTAATCATAGTTCTTGTCTTCTTGCTACAAACATATTTTATTTCTCTCTTATAATTATATTTCTTAACCAGATGAGATGATGCACGTTAGGCCTGAGACGGATCCGGATATCCGGGTTTTTTGGAGGTATCTGGATCCGGTTCCGTATCCGGCGGATTTATTAATTTGGTATTCGGATCCGTATCTGCCGGTTCCGGATATTCGGGTTTCGAATATCCGTAAAAAATCCAAATATCCGCCGGATATCCGGATCCGTTGTATTTTTTTTTTACACTTAAAAACCAAACAAAAAAATGTCGTTTTTTGGAGATCTTTTCTCTTCCATCTATACTTTCATCACCAAAATCATCTTTGTCCTCTTTCTCTTTTCCATCATGGAAGATTCAACAACTATCCCCTTTTTTGATCAGATCCCCACAACAGAGCGAGCAGCCACCACCGACGGACTTGAGACTCATCTAGGAGTGACGAAATTTGCTTAGAAAGACTAACAAGAAGGAGAAAATCAGAGATCCAAAAGATTAAAGAAAAAAAAAAGATTTGATCGATGAAGAAAAGAAGGGAGAAGAAACACACACACGATGCAAGAGGGTGAAGGGCGAAACCCTAGTTTTTCTTGTGGGCTTTTAAAATTATGGGCTTGCAAAACATAAAAATATGGATCTATTTTCTATATTTGGACAAAACTTTTTAAAAATATAAATATGGATCGGATCCGGATAGCCGGCCCAAAATTATTCTAATATCCGGATCCGTATCCGGATCCGGCCGGATTTACTGTTTTACTATTCGCCTCCGAATCCGTCTGACCGGATATCCGGCTTTTCGGAGCGAATTTCGGATTCGGATCCGGATATTTGGTCCCAGTGCTAATGCACGTATATGTAAAAGAACTAAGCATAAACGATACATGAAAAGTTAGGTACGAATAGGTAATAATATTATTCTAAATTCAGTGTTTTACTTCATATATATCGGGTAGATGCTCTATTCTTTTTTTTATTTTTTAATTTTTATGGTTGAATAATAAAATTAGAGTTGCGTTCACACCGTTGAACTTTGGATATAATATTATCAGGTTGCATCCACAAAATTTAAAAGTAGTGTTGGGGCTTACAGACTTTGGATTAAATCTAGTAGATCAGTTTGTCATTTATATAATTGTTTAAAAGCCTTATTAAAATCTGTAAGGCCCACAAAAATTAAAGAAGTTGTGGCTGACGTGGCAGCACCAGGAGTGAGTAAAGTGAACTTTATAGATTTTGTATCAAAACTGTTGTAGTTACTACAATTTCTTTTCATTTATAAAGTTCTCATATTTATCAAAAAAAAAAAAAATTGTTCAGAACATAAAAAAAATTTAAATTTTAAATTTCATTACAATAAAGTGTTTATTAATCTACGATCGACTGGTCCGAAAAACAGTCTCGCGTTTGAAACATTAGACCACATTACAAGAAACATTTTGTTTATTAGCTTAAAAAGTTTTCTTGTTCTTTTGTCAGAAACCTTGCCTACTAAAAAGGATGGACCAAGAAAAAGATTATGAATAATCAAATCGAATGATAAGAAAAAAAAAAAAAGTTCACACGTTCCCAAAGATTGACAGATTTCAAAATTTTGTCACACATGATTTTACAGATATAGGCATTACGTATACGCTTTGAAAAGAACAACTTCAACAAACATATGAATGTTACAATATTGAGAGATAAAGAAGAAACAGAGTAAGAGACAAACGCAAAACAAAAGTGGTTTATATAGAAAACAAATAGACACAACAACACAATAACTTGTGTCTCTTCACACTTAACCAAACTCACCAATTAGTCAACCTTAATTGAGTTTTAGTCTTACAGTACCCCTTCTTCTTCATCACAACTTTCAGTTTTAAACGAGTAGAATAACATTTGTGTCTCCCTCTCGGTGATTTCTTTCTTACCACACAAGGTATTAACTTGACTCTTCCTCCCTTTGATGAAGTTCCTCCTTTCTCTCTTGTCAGCTTGACATAAAAATTGGAGTTTCTAACTCACGCAGGCTTCTCTTTTATCATCTTTCAATTTTCCTACGTGAGCATTGTCACGTCCCCTCTGTGATATTTCGTCACGTTTGCATACGTCCCTTGTTGTTACAACCTTCTTTACCTTCTTTTTCTCTAAGGTGCACTTTTTTCTTATCCTTTTTTGAAATTGGCTTCTTCTCATTTTTCTCTCTTAGGAAGCAGCCTCTTTTCTTGCCTAGTGTCTTCCTTTGATCTCCATCATATTCACGTCTTTGTGAAACTTTTTCCCGTCTTCTTCAGTTATCTTTTCAACTGGCTTAAGCTCCATTGTTCTCCGAGGTATGCTTCGTTCTTTGCTCCATTTTTCTCCGAAGTAACCATCCTCTTCTGCTCCATTTTTCTCCGAGGTAAGTTTCCTCTTATGCTCCATTTTTTTCTATGAGGTTTCTCCTTTAATACTTGGTGTCTCTCTTTGTTCACTGTCACATCTCTTTGACGTCTGCGTTCCCTTGAACCTTTTTGCTGAGTGGTGTTACTCTCTTCTACCAACATACACTTCCCCGTGTTGTTATTTTCCTCACAAATATAACACCACTTTTTTTGCTAATTCGCCATGCTCTCTTTCTTTCAACAGACGGCTTCTCCATCTTATTTCAGTTGAGAAAACTCTTCAGAGTCTCAACTTCATCGAGTGATGTCTTCTTAGCTTCCTTGAGAATATTTTCCTATCTCCTTTATTAACATAGACACATCCTTAATGTTGCCCGTGCATTGTTATTTTAAGCAAGTCTACCAATTAAATTTTGGGGAGAGGCTGTCTTAACCGTTGCGTACTTAATAAATCGTACTCCGACGTCTCTTCACAACAATCGTTCTCCATACGAAGTTCTTCATGGCGCTAAACCCGCTTATGATCAGCTGCGTGTTTTTGGTTCGGCTTGCTATACACATCGGTTGTCTCGTGACAAAGACAAATTTGGGGCTCGCAGTCGTCTTTGCGTATTTTTTGGTTATCCTTTCGCCCAGAAAGGTTGGAAAGTCTTTGATATGGAGCAAAACAAGTTTCTTATCTCCCGTGATGTGATCTTTCGCGAGGATGTTTTTCCTTTCGCGGCAGAGGTGTCCTCTTCTCCGGAACCGTGTGTTCCTCTCATGACAGATTCCGATTGGTGTAGTCCTATGCCTGTCCCTGACAGGGGGAGTCCTATGTCTACGGTACCGGCTGTCGTTGCACCTCCTGCTCCCGCTGTTTTGCATAGTGAGCCGGTTGCTCCTCCATCACATGATCCGGTTGTACCACCTGTCGTCCCTCCTTTGACACCAGCGATTTTGGTTGAGTCTCCTCAGGTTCCGGAGTCGTTCCCTCCGGGATCTTCTGTTGTCCCTCCGTCGTTGGTTCCCGTTACTACACCATTGTCTGTTGAAGTTCAACAACCTCCTCGACCCGATAAACGTCAAGTTCGCCACTCTGTTCGACTCAAGGATTATGTGTTGTATAACACCACTACTGATCTCGAGACCCATCACGCTCTCTCATCCTCTGTTTCTCCGTCCTCGTCTTCGGTCCAAGGTAATCCTTTGTATCTCTTAACGGAAAAAATCTCCGATGCTTCCTTTTCTGCAGGACACCGTGCCTATCTGGCTGCGATAATCAATAGTACTGAACCCAAAAATTTCAAAGAGGCGGTACGTATTAAGGTATGGAATGATGCCATGACTACCGAAGTGGATGCTCTTGAGTTCAAGGAAACGTGGGACGTTACAGACCTTCCACCTGGTAAGGTTGCGATAGATTCTCAATGGGTGTATAGACTAAGTATCGGGCTGATGGTTCTCTCGAACATTACAAAGCCCGTCTCATTGTATGTGGTAATAAACAAGTTGAAGGAGAAGACTATCATGAAACTTTTGCTCCTGTTGTCAAGATGACCACTGTGGGAACCCTACTCCGGCTTGTTGCTGCCAATAATTGAGAAGTGTTTCAGATGGATGTTAATAATGTTAATAATTGAGAACTCTTCATATGAAACTGCCACCGGGTTTTCGACATTCTCATCCTGGCAAAGTTTGTCCTCTCAAGAAGTCTTTATATGGCTTGTAACAAGCTCCTCGGTGTTGGTTCAAAAAGCTTTCGGATGCATTGTTTCGTTTTGGTTTCACACAAGCATATGATGACTATTCTCTCTTCTCCTATACTCATGCGAATATTGACTTAAGAGTGTTGATCTACGTTGATGATCTTGTGATTTGTGGCAATGATAGCTATATGGTGCAAAAGTTTAAAGACTACTTAGGGAAATGTTTTTCTATGAAGGACTTGGGCAAGTTGAAATATTTTCTGGGTATAGAGGTGTCTCGCGGATCGGAACGGATTTTCTTGTCCCAACGCAAGTGTGTGTTAGATCTTGTTGCTGATACTGGTGATCTTGTTTCTCGTCCTGCTGTCACTCCGCTCGAACAGAATCATCATTTGGCCGCTGATGATGGACTGTTGTTGACTAACCCGACTTCGTATCGTTGTTTTGTTGGTCGTCTGCTGTATCTGCTTCATACTCGTCCTGAGTTAAGTTACTCTATCCATGTGCTGTCTCAGTTCCTGCAACATCCACATGAGGCTCATTGGGCTGCAGCTTTGCGTGTCGTTCAATTTTTAAAGGGTTCACCGGACCAAGGAATCTTGCTTAAGGCTGACTCTGATCTCTCTCTCACAGTTTATTGCGACTCGGATTGGTCTTCTTTCCCCATTACTCGGCGTTCTATTAGTTCGTTTTTTGTGCTTCTTGGTGGTTCTCCCATTGCGTGGAAAACCAAGAAACAGAAGACTGTTTCTCACTTTTCCGCTGAAGCCGAATATCGCGCAATGTCTGTTGCTCTACACGAGATCAAGTGGCTCCGTAAGTTGTTAACAGAGTTAGGTATCAAACAATCTCAGCCTGCTCGATTGTTTTGTGACACTAATCCTGTATTTCATGAATGTACCAAGCATATTGAGAATGATTGTCATGCGGTTCGCGATGCGGTGCATGATGGTATTATTGTTACGCAACATGTGGCGTCTAGTGAGCAACTGGCCAACATTTTAACAAAGGCTCTTGGTCGTCCACAGTTTCTCTATATCATGTCCATGTTGGGTGTTCGTGTTCCTCCCGCTCCAACCTGAGGGGGAGTATTACGGATACTGACATCTCCTTAGCGATAGCTTATGGGCTTTTGTATATTAGGCTTTTAGTGTAATGTTTATGTTAATGACGGTTTATGTAAACCCTAGATAAACTTGTATATATAGGGTTGTTACCCAAAATCAATAAAGCAAGTCAGTTTGATATCTAATTCTACATCCTTCTTCCCTTTGGAACCTTCTTCTTGAAGGTATTTCTCTTCTTCTTACAACGAAGTTCTTCTTATTTTGTTGTGCTTGGACAGGATCCAAGACCCTATGATACCATGTTAGCATATTGAGAGAAAAAGAAGAAACAGAGTTAGATCACTTTTGTCTCTTCTCTTTTAAAGAAGACAAGAACAAAACTGAACCTTTATTTAAAATTTGAAACTACCAACTACACAATGGCTTGAGTCTCTTCCCACTTGTGCCTCTCCAATGAAACAACACAAACAAACTAACACGTCAATACCAGATTTTGCAACTATTAGCCATAGTCAGTTATAGCCAACAATGAAGACATGAATCTATATTTGCCGGGTTCAATTGGCAAAGTTTTAAACCACAAAAATTATAAAAAAAGGTAGACAATCATTTCGTACAAAGATATGTAATTGATTCATGCAGAATTTAACATTTCTAACAAAACGATTTATAATCAAGGGGCCTAAAAAGAAGTGCACCATTCCAATAAAGCATTTCCGCCATTGGACATGTTCTTTCATCGTTGGGATAAACTCCGTATCAACGCCAAAGAAGAAGACGAGACAAAACGGATCAATCACGATGCTTTAGTAATTCTAAAGCTCATTTTAATTTTAATAGATTTTGTTCGTCCCACAGACTCAACACTATGTGAAAAACTATTGTATGGCTAGGAAAAGAACCCAAGAATTTGGAACTTACCAAAGTAAGATTGATTGAAACATTGGCAGGAGTGTATAATATATGATACGCTCTGGATCAGTGGACACAAAATCGACTCGGCTTAGTGAGACTATGGCGTCGTCGACTCGTCATGGAAAATAGGATTCATAAGAGATTCCTTAAGTTTTGTTTAACGATTTCTGTTTGTAAAAGATTCACAAAAGATTTGTGTCGGAATTCATAATTCGGAATGAGGAACAAAATCATTTTACGATTCACATTTTCATTGGTTTAGGTATATAAATGAGGCTGAAGAGGCACAACGAAAGATGGTGATAATTAAAAAGAGGGAGAAACGATGTTTCACAAAAGAACGTGAACAAAATGTTATAATTGAAAGACACACCCCTTGGTCAGTTGGTTTCATGAAACGATGCTTCACCAGTTTAGGTATATAAATCAGTATGAAGAGGCACAACTAATGGTGATGAGATCTAAGCATAGAAAGAGGCAATGCTTCACAATTCACATAAGACGTGATTGTGAATAAAAGGTCGCGATTAGAAGACACATCTTTTGGTTTAGTGAGCGAATTTTCCAGAAAAAAACCACAGCCCTTAGATTAAGAAGAGACTAACCTCAAGCGTTGGATTATAATGATGACATCAGCAGTCCCTTAAAAACAGGTTTGCTATTATATATTTATACTCACTTTTTTCACTGTCAAACATCTCCAGAAAAATGGCAAATTCATTCAACAATTTTTTGAAGGTGGAAGAAAATCATGATGTTGGTGTAATGATGCATGTGAAAGTTATGAAATCCTCTTGAGGAGGATGATTGTATTCACAGGCTTTAAATAGTTATTGGGGTTACATAGATCTCCTATATACTTGGGATACATGAAACAATACAAACTAGATATTAGCTATGTAGTTGAATAGAATATTCCTATATCCTATCACCCTCCCGCAGTTGAAGCATCGGGACACCTAATGGTTAAACTGGTTTGAAACTCATTGAAGAGGCAGGTTGGTAACCCCTTCGTGAAGGTTTCCGCATATTGAATAGAGCATGGTACATGGATAACCTTAACCTCGCCAATGGCTATCTTTTCTCGGACAAAATGGATATCAAGCTCGATATGCTTAGTCCGCTGATGTTGAACCGGATTGTTTGCTAAGTAAACTGAGCCTATGTTATCGCAGTAGACTAGCGAAGCTTTTTGCAGTGGTAAATGTAGCGGATTGCATATGATATGTCTGGACGTGTGAAGGTTAGGTACTGCATAGCGCCAGCTATGCTCCTGTAAGTTGTCGGATCCGGTAGCGGTTCTCCTTCAGCGGCCGAGAGCTTGGATTGAAGATCCACAAGAGTTGCACATGGTTTACATTCAGCCATACCTTCACGATTGACAAATCCAATTTTTGCAGTGGCCACACCTTGTTTGTTGTAGTCGACTTTTATGCCCAGAAAGTGTCGTAGCTTCCCTTCGTCAGACATCAGAAATTCATCCTTAAACATGTCTATTATACGCTGGAGGAAGTCTACAGATGAAGCAGTTAGCATTATATCGTCAACATAAAGCAAGAGATAGGCAAGATGGGATCCTCTTTTATACATGAACAGAAAGGTGTCTGCTTTGCTCATGACAAATCCAATTTTTGCTAGATACTTTGTAAACCAAGAGTTCCAGGTCCTTGGAGCTTGCTTGAGTCCATAAATAGCTTTATTTAGTTTGCAAACATGATTGGGAAATTCCTTGCTCACAAAACCTGGTGGTTGGTGCATATAGACTGTCTCATTGAGGTCTCCTTGTAGGAAAGTATTTTTTACATCTAGCTGATGCATAGGCCAGTTCAATGAAACTCCAACATCCAAAACAGTTCTTATGGTAGCAGGTTTGACAACCGGACTGAAAGTCTCGTCAAAATCAACTCCAGCTTCTTGCGAATTTCCATTCGCAACTAGTGTAGCTTTGTGACGCGTTAAATCCCATCTGCATCATATTTGTACTTGAACAGCCACATTATCCAATGATGTTGACATTAGGCGGTCTAGGAACCAAATTCCAACTTCTAGTTTTAATCATAGCACCATACTCATCAGTCATAGCTGGATTCCAATTAGGGTCTTGTAGAGCATGGTTGTGACCTTTAGGAAGTGGCGATTTGGTTGTGATGTTAAGGGAAAGGACTGGTTTAGGTTTATCTATGCCGGATTTTGATCTGGTGGTCATTGAGTGGCTAGTGTTGGAAGATACTCTTGAAGGTGGGTTTATGTGGGGGAGAACAGGGGTTGGTGTTTGTTGCGGGATAGGTGTTTCGAGTATTTGTTTGAAAATGGGAGGAGTATCATCAACAACATCAGGGAAGGTGTAAGAGGTAGGATTGTGAAGTTGTTGATCCACTGCCGGAAATTTATCCTTAACAAAATTAACATGTCGTGAGATAATAATCCTTTTTTAAAAAAAATCTATGCAGCGATACCCCTTGTGTTGGTAAGGGTATCCAAGAAACAGGCATGGAGTAGTTCGTGGTGAGAGCTTTGAGAGGTTGTTATGGTTTAAGCTAGGGAAGCATAGGCATCCAAAAACTCTTAGATGATCATATGTAGGACTTTTGTTGTGGAGCAAAGTGAAAGGGATTTTTTTTTGAATTGCTGAAGATGGGAGAATGTTTAAGATGTGGACAGCCACATGTAAAGCTTCCACCCAATAGCATGGTGGTAACCGAGCTTGAAAGAGAAGAGCCCAGATCGCATTGTTTATGGTTTGGATCATCCTCTTGGCTTTACCATTTTGCTGGGAGGTATGAGGACATGAGAACCGAACTTTAATGCCATTTTTGTCAAAAAAAAACATGGAATTGATGGTTATTGTATTCACCACCATTGTCACATTGAAATGCTTGTATGAAAGCTTTGAATTGTGTTTTGATCATATTGGAGAAGTGAATGAATTTAGTGTATACATCACTTTTTCTCCGAAGTGGATAAACCCATAGGTGATGAGAGAAAGCATCGAGGAATAATACATAATATTTGATTCCACTAATGCTAGGAATAGGGGAGGTCCAGACATTGGAGTGAACGATTTCAAACACTCTAGAAACTGTGGATTGAGAAGTGTCAAACGACAATTTTATTTGTTTTCCTAAATAACAAGGTTCACAAGCCTGAGACAACTTGTCTTTATTACAAAAACCGAAAGATTTGGAAAGAAAAGAATCAAGAGAAGCCGTTTGAGTATGGGCGAGACGTTTGTGCCAAAGAGATGGTGTGGACGCAAGGAGAGCTGTTGAGGGTGACTGTGATTTATTGAGAGAGGCAGGAAGAGGGTAAAGATCACGAGACAATGTTTGAACCAAGAAAAACACAGTAACCGGATGTTGAACGTCGTGTATCCGGATAACCGGCCCAGTCTGCATATGTGTAAGCGGTGAGAGATGTAATGTTACCTCTGTTGTTGTTTCCAAATTTCTGTCATGTATTTGGTTGAGAGGAGTAACGAGGCTCCGAGGGTGGTGCAGCAACGGTGAGAGCTGTTGTCGATGACGAGTGATCTATATGTGTGGATGAGACGTTGAGACCTTTTCAGGCGAGATTCTTCAAGTTCAAGCATCGATTTTTCTACTTCAAAGGTAGGAAACAGATCCTTGTGTTTGATTACATTGATAATGTAATCAAACTTTTCATTGAGACCATTCAGTAGGTACATGACCAGGTGCGTTCATTGACTGGAGCTTCAACATTGGTGAGAAGGTCGGCGAGGGATTTGATCTTTTGACAGTACTCCTGAATTGACCGATCTCCAATGGCCATATTACGCAGCTCATTTTCCAGCTGGATTGCTCTTGCCTCCTTGTTGTTACGAAACTGGTTTTCAACAAGAATCCAAACATCATGAGATGTCCCACCGGTTGGAGAGGAAGACCGAAACAGATCCGGAGCTAGAGTGCCGTAGATCCAGAGTTTTACCAAGCCATCACGTTTTTACCAAGCAGCATCATTTGCATTAGTCAGAAGAAGAGTCCCATCAATGTGCCCGAGGACATCAAACGTGAGGCAATGAGTGAGAAAAGGCTCTCTCCAAGCATCATAGTTGTGGTCGTCTAGATCTAGGATGAACGGGATGTGAGACTTGATGTTTGTGACACCAAAGGCTCGCTCATATAGACCTTGAGGGGCAGCCATAGTTGAAAAAGGAAAAAGAAAAGATATCAAAAGCGATGGCTCTGATACCATGAAAGTTATGAAATCCCCTTGAGGAGGATGATTGTATTCACAAGCTTTAAATAGCCATTGAGGTTACATAGATATCCTATATACTTGGGATACATGAAACAATATAAACTAGATATTAGCTATGTAGTTGAGCAGAATATTCCTATAATCTATCAGCATGGTTTTGATCTCAACAAAATCCCTTTTGAGGAAGAACTTCACTTGAACGAAGAGAATGCTGATGTCAATCCCATTGTGGTGCATGATATTGATCTCAACAAAGTCCCTTTGGAGGAAGAAGAAGAAGAGCTTCATTTAGGCGTAGAGATTGCTCATGTCAATCCCAACGTAGTGCATGATTTTGATCTCAACAAACGCTATTAAGGCGACAGAGAACTTCATCCTGAAAAAGAGATTTAAGATTTGATACTGCAGATTCTGAAGATTAATTGCCGAATAGCTTTCTAGATTTGAGATCCATGATAAGATGATTTCATTGATGTTCAATTTATTATATGTCCTCCTATTATTCATGGAGTAATAAAAAATTTCTACTATTACTATAGTGACTTGGCCCATCACGATGTATCAAACAAAAATATAAATCTATAAATGAATAGATATCTGAAGTACCTCAGATACTACGTAGATACCTCAGTCACTAGTTCGCCAATATCCAGCAGGACAAAGTCCGTTACAGTGAAGACAAGCCCCAACTGTTTTTCCATCAGTCATTGACGAATTCAAGCAGCAAATCTCAGTGTTATCTTGTTGAATAAAGTTAACTTTTCTGACATCCTCACTAAGCCATTTCTCACGAATCTGGGGAAGAGCTTCTTCAAGCAAACATCTTCTTATTTCTTCTCTTTTAACTGATGTAATGGGTTTTATTTCCATAGTCCCAGCTTCTCTATTTTTACTCCGTCTTTGTGCAGCCTGAAAAGTGATAGAAGGAAAAACCCCAATCTTTCCAGAAAAAGTTGTGATTCCTTCATCATCGAATCTCGGACGAGTCATTGCAACCAACATCATAACTTTTCCAATGAAGTTCTTACTTTGAGATGTCCGTATAGGGTCTTCTTCTTCAGGAAGTAGATAGTAGTTCTCTTTCCTTTTGGTCATATGGAACCACTTTTCATCAATATGCACAATGTTGTACATATCAATAAATTTTGGTTCATGATTCAAACTGTTAGGATCCAACATTGATAGGCAAAACCGTAACCTAGCTACCTTGTTTTCTTATTTCAGATGTGGTTTCAGAGCATTGGAATGACATCGTAAAAGACCTTCTTTCACAGGTTTATACAATGTTGAGTGACTTATCCTAAGGGCTTCAGCCAACATCCTCAAAGTCGTCCGTCGATGTAGAGGTCTATCAATGATTCGTTGTATGTCAATAGGAAATTTCTTTCGCCCACATCTATTTTTCCTTCTTTGGGACACATCAACCAATACACCAGTGGGAGTGGCTTTAGCTTGTCTCCATATTCTTTGAACCGTTCGAATATGCATCCTCAGTAAATTCGATACCTCTCTTTTGATACTTTTACCCAGTTTTCCATTCACACTCCTTTCAAGTAATGCATTATAGACTGCCCTCCTATGAGCATACTTTAATCCCTTTTCTTTTTAGCTGTGATGTCACCGTTTGCGTTAAGACCTGCTCCAAACCGTTAAGTTTTTATAAATCAGCACACATATCATCAAATAATAATGCATACTTTTACACTATTATTTCAAGTTAACAAGAGAACTTACCTTAGTCTCCAACTAAGTGATCTCTTCATTTTCGTTTGGTCCTAGTCAGAATGGAAAAAACACGAATCGACATCAATAATACTACGTGTTTCCCCAAAAAAAAAAGACAGATAATTATTCAATTTACCTTGGTCTCCAACCATGTGATTTTCAGTTTCTTCGTATAGCTGCTCGACATCTAAGTGTCTAACTCTATTATTTCAGAATCCTCTTCCATCGGACTCATGTTGAGGTTGATTACAATGGGTACTTTCAGAAGATGCTATAATCCTTACTGTAGGATCGCCACTTTCAATATCTGTTTCCTCAACCACTTTCAATATCTGTCACCTTCCTCTCTAAAATCTCCATTTTCAGAATCATGATCTTCACAATTCGCTGGAATGGTATTCAAATCAAAGGATTACAATCATCACTATTCGTCGTAATCACTTATCTCCATCTTGTTTTCCGTACTCATTGTTTTTAGATTTAGATTGTAAAAAAAATAAAAAATTATGTATTAAAAATAAAATAGTAAATTTATGTTCTTTGTGAAGTTAAACTTGTCAACTTACAATGTTTCTTAACCTACTTAAAAATCTCTAAAACGTCGAGTAAACAAAACCGAATAGATTATATTTAAATATATACAATACTATTATCTATATTAACATTTTTGAAGTACATTTTGTGTTATGCCCTTTTAGTTTTGTTTATTTAAAAAGTTATTTGCAACATTAACCCCTAAAAAATTTCCAAAACTAACACTACTCCAGATTTTGTTTCCTAAATATTTTACATTTCATTTTAACTAAAAAAATAACAGCAATAAATATGGAAATAGAAACTATCATATATTTAACCACACATTATGTTATGTTTTGAAGATATTTTATATCTGAATCCTTTGCAAACAAAGAAAACAACAATTTGATTCCTATTTTGTTTTCCAAAACCTATGAGCTTTGATTCTTAACGTAAAAAAAACTTCGATTGGCATTTATTTAAATATTATAATTAACATAAATAAACTTAACAAAAATTTTAATTATTATGAATATGTAAAGTTAAAAAAGTCTAAAAGTTATATATGTATATGAGTTATAAAGATGACATGTTAGAATTAATAAAATATTATTAAACTGTGTTAACACAGGTTAAATCCTCATTTAATTATTTATCAACACTATTAATATTAGAATATTTGACATAAAATCAAGTTGACTTAACTAAGATTGTATAAAATAATTAAATCATTAGGAAAATATGACTTAATCACAACGTATAAATTACTGATTATGTATTTAGACCTTTATTTTTTGTTATAATAATTAAAAATCAAAATAGAATCTCAAACACTAAACAAAATAGACTAAATATAACAAACAAATGATCATGAAGTATATTACGGGTTAAAAAAATAATTTAAATATTTAGCCGCACAACAACCAGAAATTTTAGTTATTCTTCTATTTACAAAACATCCAATATTTAACAAACAAATACAACATAAAATATAAATTATAATAAAATTATATGCCTGCATTGTACCGTGAGTTATAGTATTAATACAATCCAAGCAACACGTGAAATTTTCTCTAGTATAATTATATTATTAAGTGTGTTGTAAAGTCAAAGTTATGTGCTAACTGTGATTAGTTACGAACCGTTGTTAGTTTAGGAAATTGCAACGGTTGCTTTCGTGTCTTTCCATGTCAAATAATTTTTTGGCGAACCACGAGCTCTCATTAGGAGTCCGCCTGACCGCCACAGGGAGTGGAGAAATTCAAATCGAAGCTGAAAATATGGCTTGAAAGCGATATCGCAATGGATCTGTCAAGAGTATCATGAAAAAAGGAGATTCTTGGACTATGATTGGCATTTTCTTGCGCTGCTATTAATTTTCTCGAGAAAATGAGTTTTCTCTTAACCCCCATACAAGCTTACGCAAGAAATAAAAAAAAATATCCAGACACCAGATCGACTAGCTCATCATCTTTACTATCCAAAAAAAACTTAGAAATCAACCTTCACTTTTCTTTCCCAGTTAACTAAGAAAATTAGAAATAATTATTCTTTTACCTGAAAAATAAAGAGAAGCAGCTATCTATCTACACAAAAAGAGTCCATTACGCAGATAAAGTTCCCGGTTTAGACAAATCACAAAGCCAACTCAAAAGAACCTCAGCACCTTTCTCCCATGAACAATCTAGCATCATGTCATGAGCAACACCTTCAATACAAACCGGTTCAACATCATAAAACCCCCCGGTTTCCTTCAGCCCTTCACTGTCCTGCAAAATCATAACCCACTCCGGTTTAATATAGTTACGAAGATTGAATTAAAAACTTTACGGTTCAGTTAGCAAGGATGGGGAACTCTTAAGTTCTTACCACTATGAAATCATCTTTAGCACCTAAAACAAGAACTTGTGTCGAATTCTCCATTGGTTTAGGCACTGGAAGTGATGCGTTTAGCTTCCTCAGATCAAACAGCGGCATCCGTGAACTATTTGTCATAAGATCCTGGTAACTGAATCGAGAAAAGAGAAAGAGAGAGACAATTCGTTTAGATCACTGAAAATTGATTTTAGATTCAAGGTGACTATTGAGCTTATTTATAGATATACCGCTTCACTAGTTGATCATCCATGGCTTCAGAGAAGAATGTTTCTCGACAAAGAGGAATAGATTTCTGAAAACCTTTAGCAGCTAAACTGAGAGTAACCTGCCCAAGAACATAACCAAAAACAAACAGAACAAATAGAACATGACACTGGGTTCATCCTTACAAAATCAAAGACAGGAAAAAGAGTTTAAACCTTAAACGCGGCTACAGGTTTAGAGAAGAGATAACGTAGCACTAATCCGCTGAACAAGAAAGAGAATCCCAAAAGTTACATATAAGCTAAACGAGAAAGAAGTTCTCTGTTATAGGAAAGAGCCAATAATGTTTTGACAAGTTAGTTACCTATTACCCGAAGGTGGAACTGAGCAAACCAATACAGCCCCTGAAAGTTCTGGATATGCATTTTCTGCTCCTACAATCGAAAGAACAAACTCAGTAGTTATTGTATATGCATCATTATAATCACTGATCCCAATAAAACGCAACTCATTTCTATGAATCTACACTTTACCTACTGACTGTTTGTTTACAATATTTGCCAAGTAATATTGAACAATGAGTCCTCCAAACGAATGACCAATAAGCACAGGTGGTGAAGAACCAAGATTCGTTTCTATAAAATCCGCAATATCACTTGCGTGCGTCTACTACACAAACAAGTACAACACTTATAAGAATATTTCTGAATCAAGTAATTATCCAATATACACAATGCACATTGCAAGGTTCAAGTACCTGAAGTGTTCCAGCAACTGTTCCCAAAGGTTCATCACTTTCACCCTATTACATTCAAAGATAACAACATCACAAATCACTCTGTTCTAATCCAAAGTTTGAAACTTTATGTTCCTGATAGTATAATTAGATATTGGGGAAATCAAACATTGAGTATAAAAATCAAAACTTTCATGGTTTGAGAGTTTACCTGACCTAATAAGCTAACAGCATAAGAATCAAACCCAGAAGAAGAGAAGAAAGGTAACCAATGTTCAGCCCAACACCAAGCTGCGTGGTAGCTTCCATGTACAAACACCAATGGTGGATTATCTCTTACGGGTTTGCTTCTCCTCTGTTCGATTACCTCCATTTTTAGACCCGAGGGAAGCTTGTGAAAGAGACGGTTTTGTCCCCTTTTCAGCTCGTATGGAGCTATCGTTTTAGGGGAATTGGTGAGAGTCGCCATGGGATTGATCTTCATTTTGAGCGAGGAAAGGCATGGGAACAAGGGAAGAGAACAAGACGCCATTTGTGTGAAGGTTCGTCGAGCTGTTTGATCAGAAGAGTAGAGGAGAGCACTAAATCGTCACCGCAGTTTTTTACTGTTTTACCCTTTTCTAATACCAGTGCAAATTGCAATTTAGGGGGTGTATTGAACTTAATATTTTAGAAGATTTTAAGGTATTTTTAAATTCATTGTTATTGAATCAGTGATTTTTTTAAAATCATCTGAAATCATGTGTTATTGAATTTGAGATTTATATAAATTATTTAAAATCATTCACAATCTCTTGTTATTCAATTAATAATTTATAAATCCCACTTTAAATATACTGTTATTCAAAATATCACAAATTTTTTTAAAAATCTATTGAATGTGTGATTCTAGGAGATTGTTTTAACATTTTTAGTTCAAATATATGACTTACAAAATCACACCTTTAAAGGTGAAACTTTGAAGGATTTTAATAAAAAGTGTTATTTTTTTTTCTGGAAGAACCATTACCCATTGAGGACAAAAAAAAAAAGAACCCATCTCTGCAACTTCTCTTCTGCTATTCTCTATCCCTTTCTCTCTTGACTCTCAGATACATATCTCTGCAGGCTCATTGTTATCAAGGCCGCCATCAACTCCAATAGCGAGCAGAGTGGGTTTCGTAAGAGGCCAACTGCTGTTAAAGAGTTTAAATGGAGAAATGGTTGGTTTTATTCACTCTCGGAGAAGGCGGTTGCAGAAGGGAAACCATATCAGTGTCTCCTCCATTTTGAATGGCTGGAAGAGCTTAAATTAATATAGAGTGTCAGTCTGTGTAAATTGTGTTTCTTTATTAAGTAGTACTCTCTCTCCCTTTCTGAATTCCGATCATGTAAGAATCTTTTTTTTGGTTAAAAATGTTGACTATCTTTGTAAGTAGATGATTTGAAACTGTAGTGTGAACTGTGTGTACATGCATTGTAGAGATCTCACTAATACATAACACTATAACAAGTGACGATGTTGAAGTCCAAGTTGCTCTTTTTTTTTTTCTTTTTTTTTTTCTATAAATTCAATAATCAAATCTCACTAATCCCAAATCATTTTCTTATTAAATCATTTAAAATCTCTACCAAATAATCAAAATCTCCTAAAACTACACTAAATCTCTCAAAATCTTAAAATATTAAAATCTCATCAAATCTCCTAAAATATTAAGTTCAATACATCCCCCTAAATTACCAACTTTTTTTATTGGTAATTTCTGATTTTTGATTTTATACCTTTTAACAATTAAACAATATTGTAAAATAATTAAACATAAAAAAACATGTTGATATACATATACTAAATTTTAATTTGTAGACAATTTTTTATAATAATTATTAAAACAAATTGTATGTTGTATTTTTTTGTGTTTGTTTTAATATATATGTTTTGACAAATATTTAGATAGATTTTAGATAGATTGTATTTGGTATCAACATATATATTTTTGACTAATATTTAGATTCTACGATTTGCTGTGTTATTCTTATGTACCGCTATATTCAATTGTTTATATAGTTTTAGGCTATTTTATAACAGTTTACAAAACTATATCATAAAATTGCATAAAATTATAAACTGTTATAATTTATACTAGGATCAGACCCGCGCTAATATTTCAATTTATTATATCTGATTACATTTTTTGAAAGTGTTATAGTTTGTATTCATTATAGTGTCGTTGTTCATAATACACTTCTATTTCTATAATAATTTTGTCTGTAATAATGGTATTAAAAACATTTTAATGGTATTTTTGGAGAAAAACTAAAGTGTGATATTTATGAGAATTGTCATAATTTTTTTATGTTTTATAAATTGTTTGTTAGTAAACACAAATCATTAGAACAATTAGAGATCGTTTTTTAAAATTAGTTAGTACTGAGTAAAGTCCATGTTGTATAATTTTGGTTAAAATATGTAATATTTAAAATTCTGAATAATTTTTGGTATTATGAAATAGAAAAAACATTGGGCAACATTTTTGGCGGAGTTTTTAGTCAAATCCATCTCTGATTTTAAGCTGAGTTTTTAATCAAATATGTTTGTTGATCATTCTTGTTAATTGATCTAGTACGACTTGTTATATTTAGATTTATTAGAGTCCATCATGTATCATATTGTTTTTTTTTGTCAAAGATGTATCATATTGTTCTTGCAGTGATTACTGAATAGAATAGTACGACTTGTGGATTAGACTGATCCAATATTTTTGGGTTTTACTACAGCTCCTAGTCCTAGCCTCCAATTACTAATAAATTTTCGGAAAAGAAGATAATCAAAGATAAGACTCTGTTATGATTCACATTTCCACAATTCGTTTACAAAATTTGTTCATATATCTAAGTTCATAACATTGTATTGTGTTTGCCAAAAAAAAAACACAATGTATTATGTTTCGGAAAATCCTTATTATGAATAAAAAATGGCTATTTAATTTTTGAGCTGGATTTTTAAGAAGTTATATACTGGAAAAGGTTAGTGATTCCTAAGATGTAAGTTTTTGTTCAAGTAGTTTTTTTTTTTTTTTGTGTTTTTCTAATAATGAATTGTATGTTTGAATATGTAAGAATCGATTGACTCGTGGCTTTTTAATCTGTTCTTCTCCGGTAAAATCCTCTAAGATAGATAGTCCACCTTTTCCCTTTACTTCGTTTTTTTTGTTTTAAATCTGAAAATGCAGTTTAGTTAGAAAATGTGAACGGCATCCCCTTTTAATAAAAGGGAAGTACACAACTTAAGTTTTGTAGATTTTATAAAAAATATAAATGGTTACAAATGCATACTAATAGGTTATATATAAGATATACATTAACCATATACTCTTTATAAGATAACTCTTTATATATAGATAATAAATAATAAATCCATAAATCATGTAGTATATAGATAATAAATAATAAATCCATAAATCGTGGAGTATACATTAACCATATACTCTTTATAAGATAACTCTTTATATATAGATATAAAATAATAAATCCATAAATCATGGAGTATATAGATAATAAATAATAAATCCATAAATCGTGGAGCAAATATATCATGAAGATCACAACATAGTTATTTCAAATGATTTTTTTTTTAATAAAAGAAAAGTACATAACATAGTTTATATTATTTATATTATAATATAAAATAAAGAGAAGTACACAATATAGTTTATATTATAGTGATTAAATTATATTATTTAATTTAAAATTATAATCGCGGAGTTATTTCAAATGATCTCTTTTGTAATAAAAAGAAGTACACAATATAGTTTTTGTAGACTTTATATTTTTAATTAATTATAAATGATTACAAATAGGTTATAGATAGGTTATAGATAGGTTATAGATTAATTCATATATTAATGGTTACACCTAAATATTGGGTGCAACCTTAATTGGAGATATTCCAAATTGATAATTGATATATTAATGGTAATAAATAAAATCATGGATCTTTCAAACTGTATTTTCAGAAGATTTTAGTCATATATCAAGTTGTTTCCAAAGATCTTTAAACACAATATTAGAAATTTACTTTCCACAGATTTTATTGATAAACCATAACGTTCAATAAAAATTAGGACCATGCTAGAGCACAGATTGAATTTTGTTTTTATATTATAATTTTAAGACTTACAAACTCAAGCACGAGTTAAATTTTTATATACTCTAGCACAGAAGCTGCTGGACACACTCTAGCACAAATTAATAATTTTATATACTCTAACACGGGTTAAAATTAACAATATAAGACTTACATAATACATTTACATTTCATGAATAATATTTACAATAAAATTATTTGCATGAGTTGCATCCAAATAATATTATATATAATTACATATATAATATTTTAAAAATAATAAAATGTATTTCAACTCGTGCTGTAGCACGGGTCCAAATCTAGTAGTATATACTATATACTGAGTGGATGTAGGTATATAGGATGGTATACCTGATAAAGAAGAGTTTTCTTCATATAAAATTGAAATAAAGATTTTGAAATACTTCAAACATCACATTAACCGTCTCCTTATGTTGTTTTGCTTCTTTGCCCATTATCAATACTTTTTAGAGCTTTCTTTGAAATAACTCTTGAAACTGTTACATAGAGCTGACCATGATAGGATCGAAAATATGATAGGATCGAAAATGATGATAGAAGAGAGAGGTGAGATAGTATGAAAGGTATGATGATTGAACCTTTGATGACAACCATCCCTATTTATATGAAGAGTTCACAGATCCACCATTAGGTCAGATTTTGTGTATATTTTTGGGTATATTCTTATAATTAGTCGTATTAATCACAATAATTAATTATGAGATTGATATCTCTTAATAACGATATTGTTTTTAGTGTTAGTTAAGGATAAAATTTAAGTAGATTTAGAATTAGGAAATCAATTACCTCCCTAATAAACTGTTTAGTAAGATTTTCAAATATTCTTAAGAGATTGATATCTCTTAAATTAGGTGATGAGATTTAATATCGTAATGATTCCCTTAGTTGTCGTGATAGGATTGCGAAACCAATTATAGTATTTTCTTCTTTTTTTCCCAAAAAAGTTCTTGTTTGTACATAACGTATGCCACCATTAAATTGACTTTTGAACATGTGAGACCCATTAAAGTTTTTAAACGGAAATGATTTTTGCGCTAAGGCCCATTAAGTTGATTTTTAACGTAGCCCACTAAGGTCCAACTTATTTTTTGTTTTGTTATAATCGCTGTAGCAACTATCCGATTGCCAATTTCCGGGTTATTACTAAAATGTAACCCGATTCATTTTTGTTAAATGTCTTATTTAACCTTACTTACATTGTTTTCTTGTTTTTGTCGTTGGGGCATTTTCGTCCAAAATAGAAGTTATACTTCTCTTTTACTAATATAGGAATTTTATGATATAGTTTTATGTATGCATAAAACATCAATCTAACAAATTAGTTAAAAATATACATAAATTATATTAAAAACATCAAGGCCTTCGGTTTCTTTAAATTCAAGCCACTTTTAAATGGGCTTGAAGAAGGCCCAATACGAAAATTACGTCTCCTCTTTCTCTCTCCGATCTGAATAGATCGCTCGACTTGATGAGCTTCGGGACCTCCTCCTCTTGTGTTCCTTGACGAAGAAGACGATACTTCTTCTTCCATCATCACAGCTACACGCGAATTCGTCTTCAGTTACATCAATTTTTTTAAAGATTCTGAGTTCGAAAGTGTAGGCTGTGTGTGTTTTTTTTTTTTTTTTTTTTTTTTTTTTTTTTTTTTTTGTGTATTTCTCTACTGGATTTAAACACCACTTAGTTTCCGGAGTTTTGGACTAAAATGATGTCGCCGAAGCAAATCTCCGACGATCGAGGATCTCCACATTTCAGGTATCTTCATACCCAAAGTTTCGATTATAACTTTCTCTTGTTATTGTGTGTTTTTGCTTATGTAGAAATGAAATGTGAGAGAGGGAAAAAAAACGAAGCTTCTTCGTCTTGCTGCCATGGAATTGATTCAAATTGTACTATTGCTTGGAATTTATTTTGGGTTTTAATACCTCTGATTGGGAATAGCATTTCCTCAATTTTTTTTGGAAGATAAATGCAGCAATGTAATTAGGTTGAATCACTGATTCAAGTCCTTTCATTCCCTAGCTTAAGCTTTTTGTAGTTCACTGTATTTTGATGCATTTCTAGTTGAAGCAGTGATTTGAGTCCTAATGTGTACTGTAGCTTGAAATTTATTGCTGAGGGTTTTATAATTTGAAATCGCATCACTGGGTTTTCATGAAGTTAATGCCGAAACAATACTTATTAGGTTGATTCACTTGAGATTTTGGATTATGGTGTTTTTGATTCAATACTAGGTTGAAGCAGTGAAGTGAGTCTATAACTTGAGCACATTTGTAGTTTTTTTCGTCTTCCCTTGTTTTGCCATTGGCTCAGAATTGAGTAATCTGCTGCCTAATTCATGTATTTGTTGACCTTCTTTATCTGCAGACATACACCATTTCAGATAATCCACCTCATTGGGAACTTTTTTAGGATATGGTCAGTTTACTCTATGTACCGCTACTTGAATCAGACAGGAGCGCCAGTTGTTCTCTTTCTCTTCTGCTGTCTGGTGCCTTCATCCATCATCTTCTTGATACTTCAAAAACCATGGAAAGGAAGGGCGCTTTCTAATCAACAGGTTTACTTTAGCCGTATCAGATTTCTTGCATGTATATTTAATACATATAAATTGGAGAGTTTGGAGATAAAATGTTTTTCCTTTAACTGTTTCAGATTGTACCTTCTCTTATCAATGGACTCATCACGGCTCTTTACTTCATCTTATGGGGAAAAGGTCTCAAGTCTTGTGGACCGCTTAGGTATTGATTAGTTATTAAGCATTCATACTACCGTAAACTTCTCCTCTGGTCTTATCTGTCTTAGGAGTTCCCGTAGAATGTGGCTTTTGAAAGATAGGGAAGTTGATGGTTTACCTATGAGTAATTTGGTCCCATTGTAGCAATTTGGGTCCTTTGTTTGTTTCTGCGGCCTGTTATTTTTAAGCTACTTTTTTCTGTCATTTGATCAGAAAAAAATATCTTCATTAAATATTCGATTATCCTTGCTTATAGTTCTTTGTATTTTATTTGCAGAGCTATCTTGTCAGAGTACTCCGGTGCTGTTCTTGGAGTACTTTCTGGAGTATTATATGGACGGAGAGGCCATGTGTGGAAAAAGGTATTCACCTCATATGTTTCTAATTTAATAGTTGTCACTTATATAAAGTCTCTAGTCAATGTGAGCACTTAACTAGCACGGTTTACATAGGGTTTATCCATAATGTTATGTATACCCTCGGCAGGCATCAGTATACTTCTCTCACAGACAAACTATAGAGTTATGCAATAGTTTTTAGCAGTAGTGATGTTTTTCTGGCTAATCCATGTACTTAGATTGCTTGTATTATAATTGTTAATATGAAGTTAAATTTAAAAAATCAGATTTATGTTTACAAAATCGGCAAGGATAAATTATCCGAAGAATTTGTCTGATATTTGCAAATAATGTTAGGTAGGTGGCCTCATTGCAATGCTGGTAGCACTTTTTTTCTTGTCTCAAGGATGGGCAACATCATCTCTCTCCCCTTTTTATATCCTTTTACGCAAGTTGTTTCTCTCTATCTCTACGTATATCTTGCTTCGTTTGAACTTTCTATGGCTAGTTTATATGTTGATTTGTTTAACTTAACAACAATCTACCAACAAAAGACAGTACTGAGATCAAAGAGGAAGAAGTACAAACAGAACAAGCACTAGGTATGATGGGAATGATGATACCAGTTTTTGCTGGAATCTTATCAGCGTTAAGGCGGGTTATTGCACGCCGTGTTTCTTTAAAGGTAGTGATCTCAGATGCCCTTCATTCCGAGTCTTTTCTGCTTTCACTTCTGCTTCCTTTGCGAACTACCAATTTTCTGCTTTTACAGAACCAGCAGAAGAAACGACTGCATGCGATAACCATTACTTCTGCAACCTGTTTCTTGTTTCCTGTGGCCATGTGGGACCTTATCATAGTAAGTGATGCTACTGTTTTGCAATGAGAAGGAACAATGTATTAAAGATGGCATTTTCTCGATTTCCCATTGGTTGTTTGGTTCACTAATATCAAATTTTACTCCAGGGCTCATCTTCTGGGAAAACATCCGAGTTGCCATTTTCTGCGTGGGCTTTCCTTAGCACCATTGTTTTTGGGATCATTCTAATCTTTTATGTTGACAATATCGCAGAAGAGAGGTTTCCTAAAGCTTTGCCCTTTAATTATCCTTACAATGCATTTATACACGCAAACATATGCTTTATATGAATAATGTTTTGTTTGTTGCAGACTGCATATGGTGTTTTCTTCCCCGAGGCATTTAATGGTAGCAGGTGTATGCATAATAGTCATGGAGTTAGCTTACGAGATGGATTTTTCTCTTCCCGGTTTCATCGTCTGTTGCTTAGTATTAGGGTTTGGAATATTCGAGGCGACATCTCTTGAACGTAGCAAGAAAGACTCTTCGTTGAAATCAGAAGATCCATCAAACGGAATCCTTGGTAATGATTTTGATACTTCTCCAATTCTTCCCATATAGCTTTACCAATCTCTCACCACACTAACGACGATGTACTGTTGAATTCTTGACGATATAAATCTATCTGGTTTTAACTTGTTTTCAATCTTCACACCTTCAATTTTTTTTTTTTTTTGGGGTTTTCCTTGGTGATCATCTAAAATTTTTTTTTTTTGTCTACTCTACCATGATATGAGTATGATTACGGTATTCTTATTTTACGGTTATAGAAGAATGGAAGCTACATTAGTGAAATGTTAATGAAGCTGATCACAAGTCCTTCTGTGGATATAGCTTGAGACTACAGGTCTATAATATTGACACACAACCTTAACAAGAATATCTCTTCTTATTAATCTCTCTCTCTTAAGGCAAAATAACTCAAACCTTACAACCTTCAAGCATTACCACATCTCGGTATATATATGCTTTGCTCAAGACATAAAAATAGAAGATTTCTAACAGGAAAGAAATTTAACATAACTGGTAACTTCCTAATCTTCTTAAAAGTGTATATTTAGATTCCTCCTAAATATACTCTGCTTGACCCCAATGTACTTCAAGATTACACAACATTCTCCCCCTTAAGCTTGAAGTTATTAGATCTCTCATCTCTTTAAACTTAATCCTTCCAAACGCCTTAGTTAGAATGTCTGCCTTTTGCTCATTTCTAGGAACATGCTCAACCTCCACTTGCTCATTATCAACACATTCCCTTATGAAATGATACCTAGTATGAATGTGTTTACTTCGTCCATGAAAAACTGGATTTTTTTGTGAGTGCAATGGCAGAATTGTTGTCAACACATATTGTCACCTTTTTGCCATATTCTCGAAAAATTTCTCCTTGAAGATCTTGGAGTCAAATCGCTTGTTTAGCAGCTTTTGTAGCTTCCATCTCGTAACAGTGAGGAACATTACGTGGTTAGTAGCCCTCTGGGAGCTTGTTTTAGACCATAGAGGGCTTTGTTCAACTTGTAGACTTTTTGTTCACTTCCTGAGACCACGAAACCTTTGGGTTGACAAAAATAGACTTCTTTCTTTAATTCACCATGTAAGAATGCAGTCTTGACATCAAGATGATGAATTTCCCATCCTCTTGAAGCAGCTAAAGCGATAATGAACCGAACAGTTTCCATTCTTGCTACCGGAGCAAACACTTCATCATAGTCAATTCTATGTTTTTGAACATACCCTTTTGCTACTAACCACACTTTGTGTTTGTTGATGCTACCATCGAAATTACGTTTTATCTTGAAGATCCACTTTAAACCAATTGGTTTAACTCCTTGAGGATGATCAACTAGATTCCAAGTTTTGTTCCACTCAATCGAGGTGAGCTCGTCTTCACATGCTTCTATCCAAAATTTGTGCTCTTTAGCTTGGCAAAAGTTCCACGGTTCATCATTGATCACAGTTAGAAGCTTCTCGCCTTCTATTTCAGCCACCATCACGTAATCATTCATCCATGCCGGTTTCACTTTTGGTCTCATTGATCTTCTCAGTGAAATAGCATCACTATTATCATCTATTCCTTCACCACCTTCCTCGCTTTCGACCGAATCAACGTCATTTCCTTCTTCTGGAACATTACCACTCTCCTCATCATTGCTAGCGAGCTCCTCTGTTTTGGTGATGACATGCTCTGTTTCGTTAGTTTGATTTTCTCCAATAATAATGAATGTTCCAGATTCTTTAACAACTCCTTCCTTCTTGTCATTCCAAAACCAGCTTTTGTTTCATCAAAAACTACATCACGAGACACACAGATTTTCTTGGTTGTGGGATCCAAAAGACGGTATGCTTTCAAAACATTTTTTTATTTTATTTCAAAACATGAAGTACTGTTAAGAATACATTAACCACAAGTCTATAATTATCATTTAAACATCATAAATCCCTCATTCATTTATTTGTGAGAACCATAAAATTCAACTAGGCGACTGATTTAAAGAATACAAAATATCTATAAAAAAAACTACTTAAAGAAAATAATAAGATTCATAAATGAAAGTGAAGAAAAAAAATATAATTTCCTATTATGAATAATTCTATTGTTATATGGATATCCATTATCGGCGCATTATAGTGTAACCCTAAACTCTAATATTGTATTCATATACAGTAAAACCTCTATAAATTAATAATGTTGGGACCATGAAATTTTATTAATTTATAGTGATATTAATTTATCTATAAATTAATAATTCTTATTTTATAGTGTAAATTAATAATTATTAATTTACACATATAATTTTATTTTGAGAATTTGTTAAAAATGCCCCTTTTGATATACCCCTTTTCAAAAATACCCTCTTTTCTGGCCATTTTTATTTTTGCCCTCTTTTAATTTTTAATGACCAGTTTACCCTTAGATGAAAATTATTTTATTCAATAAAAAGAAAAACAAAATTTTCCCGCCAAAAAATTTCCAACATATTTTCCCGCCAAAAAATTTTCGAAAAAATTTTCCCGCCAAAAAATTTTTTGTCAAAAAAATTTTGACAAAAAATTTCGACAAAAAAATATTCCCGCCAAAATTTTTCCCGCCAAAAAAAATTTACAAGGTTTTTAAAAGGTTTTATAAGGTTTCTACCTTATAAAAGCCTTATAAACACCTTGTAAAGGCTTTTACAAGATTTTTTAAAGAGTTTTAAAAGGTTTTTTAAATAACTTGTAAACGCTTTTACAAGATTAAAAATGTTTTTAAAAGGTTTTTAATAGGTTTTCAAATGGTTTTTAAAAAAAATTTTAAAAGGTTTTTAAACACCTTGTAAACACTTTTACAATATTTTTAAAAACCTTGTAAAAGTTTTTATAAGATTTTTAAAAGGGTTTTAAAAGGTTTTTAAACACCTTGTAAACGCTTTTAAAAAGTTTTTAAAACCCTTTAAAAGCCTTTACAAGCATTTACAAGCTTTTTAAAAGCATTTACAAGGTTTTTAAAAGCGTTTACAATGTGTTTAAAAACCTTTTAAAAATCTTGTAAACGCTTTTAAAAGTTTTTACAATTTTGTAAACGCTTTTACAATTTTCGATTTTGGCGGAAATTTTTTTTTTTGGCGGGAAAATTTTTCGATTTTGGCGGGAAATTTTTTAAAAGTTTTTTAAAAGCGTTTACAATGTTTTTAAAAAGTATAAATTTCAATATTTTTGGCGGGGAAAATTTTCGATTTTGGCGGAAATTTTTTTTTTGGCGGGAAAATTTTTTTTTTCGGGAAAATTTTTCGATTTTGGCGGAAAAAAAAATTTTGGCGGGAAAATTATTTCGATTTTGATGACTGTACATTCTTGCTGTCACTTAAAAAAGGGTAATTTGGTCATTTTGTATATAAAGATGAGTAGTTTTAAAAATGGTCAACATGAAGGGGTATTTTTAAAAAGGGGTATGGAAAAAGGGGCATTTTTGAGAATGCCCCTTTTATTTTTTAAATTATTTTAAAATTATGAATCAAAGTAATTTAAACAAAATAATATTAGACTTTCGAATGTTGTAGATATTATGTTTTTGGAATTGAATTTGTAATATTTAGAAAACATTATTGACAAAAAATTACAAGTAATATTGACAAATTCACTTATACAAATACATAAATTCATATTTATGAATAATATCAATTATCGTATTTTAATAGTCTATCAAACTATCAAAATGTAGTGTTGTATATCTAGAAGTTGAATATTTCTTATAAAATTTGCTATTTTATGACATGTTATATCATTATAGTTTGAAAATACAACATAACAATTATTTTACAGATATGAGCTTTAGGAGAAATATACATTACTATATATATATATATATATTGTAAATTTACATGATTATTAATTTATGATATTATTGAGACTATATTTTACATGGGGATTTCAAAAAAATTATTATCTTATTATCTTATCAAATTTTGTTATTTTTTATATTGTCTGTAACACCCGCAAACCAAATTTTGGTATTTTGGTAAGGGTGTCGATCGACACCTCCTAGTGAGGCATCGATCAACACCAATGGTGGTCGGTTTGGTCGGTTCAATTTTAATTGTCCGGTTTGCGTGGTTGGTTTAGGGAATCCCTAAATCGAGTTTTAAAAGAGGGGACACGACCTAGGGTCGTGTTTTGGGGTTATTTGGCCGCTTTTAGAGAAAAGAAAGAGAGAAAAGTGTTCTTGAGCTTTTGGGAAGAGATTGAGAGATTTCTTGCTGTTCTTGGGAGATCTAAGGCTGGGAAGGTGTTAGAAGCTTGCTAGGAGTGAGGGAATTCGTCCTTGTTGGTCAGAATCTTCTTGAAAGAGGTGAGTGCATGACCATGGCTTATCTAAGCTAAGATCTCTAGATTCTATGTGATTTGGTGCTTATGTGGTTGTTTCTTTGAGTTCCCTATGGTATTTCGTTGCTGTCTGGGCTGGGTTTGGCTTCTGGGAGTGCAAGGAGCGGATTGGAGAAGATTGGAGGCGAGATTCGGAGTTTCTGATCGAGGGAAATCGCTGCTCGGCATCGGTGTCGGTCGACGCCAGTTGGGGTGTCGGTCGACACCAACGCGAGGACGGCTCGGGACTTTAGCGAGTGTCGAACGATGCCATGTGGAGGTGTCGGTCGATGCAAACTAGGGTTTTCGGGAGTGTCGGGCAGGGTGTCGGTCGACACCAGTTTGGTGTCGGTCGACACCAGTTTGGTGTCGGTCGACACCAGATATTCAGTGTCGATCGACACCCTCTGGTGTCGGTCGACACCCCTTGTTTCAGTTACGATGGATGTTGCATGCTATGTATATTACCTGGTTTGTTTTATTGATTGTTGTTTGTGGCATGTAGAGATCTTATTGCTTGTGTGTATAGCCCAGTAGATGGGAGGATTGCCTCACTGAGTGTTTATCAAATACTCATGCATCTCAATTTGTGTTTGTGGTGCAGGTAAAGGCAAATTGTGTAGTGTGGAATCATGGCGATGAGGAGGAGGATGATCTAGGGTCTCGTTTGTGTGATGTTGGTTATATTATTTATGTTGGAACCTTGGTTAGAGTTATGTTAGGTTGCTGGATAGATTGGATAGGAATGTTATTGTATTGATGATGTATCGTTTCTGTATTATTGGTATGTTTCCGCTGTGCATATTGGTTGTTATTGGGTTAATGAGGAATTGTGGTTTGGGTGGTTTAATTAAGTAGTATGGGATGCTTAATTATATGTTGTATTTATTATTAAAAAGAAAAAAAAAGGGGCGGTCGTTTCATTGTCCCAACTCGAGACCAGCAAAATTTATTAATTTATAGTGTTTATTAATTTATAGAGTATTAATTTATAGAGGTTTTACCGTATATATATTCTAGATAAGGGCCCACACGATGTGCGGGTTTAAAAATTGTTGAAGAAAATAAATCCTAAATCTTAAACAAAATTTTAAAAATATAAAAAGAATTTTTTTATTTCTTGAACTAAAATATATAAATAATTTTAGTTAGAGAAAAACATATTTTATTTACCTTAATACACTTATTTATATTTATATAATTTAAATATATTATAACAATTATTACAATAATAAAAAGCTAAATTATATCCCACCAAATATTTTTGCCAAATACTCATCATTACTAATATTAGTACTGTCAAATTTCAAAAACATTACACAACTTATTCACAAAATATTTTACATGCAAAGAGTTCATCAAAGCAATATCTAGTTAGTAAGCATGTACAATTTTACTCTATGTTTTACCATTAAAAATATGTATTTACACCCAAAATTATTTTATTGTTAAAGTATGCTCTTTATTACAACCTACAAAATATCTTCTGAGCAAATTAAACAAATTTTGTGTTGCTTTACTTTCAGTTTGTGATAATATTAGTTTTTATAATTACTACAATTGTTTTGTGAAATAATTTATGTAACCATGATTTTTTTTATTCCAAAGATATTTTGGATGAATAACTGGTGTAAATTATCTACTCTATTACAATGATTTTATGACTAACCTAATAAAAGTTGAGAAATTGAGAAAAAGTTAATATAACATAATAAAAATAAAAATTTGAAAATTATAATCACGATGGTATATATAAGTCTTAGATAATTCAAATATACAAAATAGAAACTTTATAAACAATCTAAAACATGACATATGTCATAATCATGTTAAGAATCAACGACCTATTTACTCCTCATAAGTATCACATTGTACCAAAACCTTAAAACTATGACCTCTTCTCAAATATTCTTGAATAGTAAATTATCAACTTATTTCTATCTCAATCAAAAGTTCTCATATATTTCTCCATATACCTAGATTTAAACGATTTACGAACCAAATCCGATAGAAAACAACATAAATCCGGTTTGAAACCAATTTTATAATGGTTTACCATTCCAACTTCCCAAATTTGAAAATCGCTTCTCAATTAATCGATCAAGCAGCTCTTGTTTCAGTACCAGAATCATCAACATTATTCAGAAGAGAAAACTCTAAATTTTTACCAGAAACATCAGTGACCGACTAACTGTAGAATCACTTTTGGAACCTTCATCAGTGTCTCCATCCTTGATAAAATTAGCAGGATTTATATACCTTCGATTCCATTTCATTGCATCCAATAACTTCCATTGAAGAACCCACACAAATCAAAGACCCACGCAATAGATCGGCAAAATTATATCGAAAAAAATTAAAGATCAAAACTTTTGATATAAACATATAATTTTTTCTTTTTGTCAACATTTGGGTCAGAACAGGCCGGCCCATTAACCAAATTCCTACATTTGTAAAGAGCAAGACTCGATCCCTGGTATCATAGTGTCATCTACAGTTGGACTTACCAATAGTCATTGTACTAAGGTCATTTCACAAACATAATTTTTATGTAGATATAATGTTCTTTTCATAATTAAGTGTCCTATTACGTTTCAAAAGTAATAATTCTTTTAACATAACATATGTTATTCTTTTTAAAATTTTTATTCACTATTTATTGATTAATAATAATATACATGCTTAATGAATTATTTTTTTTGTTTATACATGTCAAAATCTAATTAAGAAAAACATATAATATAATTAGCGTACAATAGAAAATATATTAGTTTCATTAATTTTCCTTTTTGATGTAGGAATTTTTTTTAAAGATATAAACATGTAAATTTATGTAGATTTAATGTTATTTTCTTAGCTCTTTTGAAAAATAATAAATTTTGACAAATGTCAATATTTCATCAGTATACTTGACTCATGTCACGATCTGGTGAGTTACTAACTTTGAGAACTAGCTTTATATAATAAGATATTGTATCTTATGGAATATAATAATAAGAAAAAACATTTCTCTGTACCTTCTTGTTTCTAACATTTTAATATTTGTTCATTGAAGACTGAATCTTGTTCAAATGCATACAAATTAAAGAGTTCAAAAAAATGAATCTACAAAACTTATAAAATAGAACATGAAGTGAGGTAAATAGAACATGTCCCTAAAATTGTAAAAAAAAATCAGGCATGAATTAAATTGGGTGGATAATCCACAAAATAATGTTACATTTAATAAATTCAACTTGTTGGAGAAAATAAATTCACTCTGGTTAGGTAAGCTTAAACTGATGCTAGTTATCTTATGTCAAGTTGATAAGATCATATATTATGTGGAGCCGTGGAGGGTCGTGTATATTGTGGATATTCAACACAAAGATAGGAATAAGTTATATTTTTAATATATAAACCTCATATGACCGACCTATATATTAAGTCTAACCCATGTGGTTGCGATCAACAATACTAAGCCCAACCCAACTAAGACTAGGGTTTGGTGGCAGCTATAAAGAAAGACTCCCTGAACGTAAAAGAGGGGAGGGGAAGGGAGAGGAGAGGGGGAAGATCCCACAAGGAAAGGAGTAAACCGTAAAACTTTCTAAGAGATAATGATGAAGAATCAATGGCTATGGCCGCAGACACGCCCATGGATTCTACATATCTACGTCTAGATTTCCAAAATTCCTTCTTTGATATGTGTTAGAGGATTCTAATCTATTATTTTTACAAACTCTGTAAACTTTTATATAAAATATAAATAAATAGAAGGCCCTAGAAAGAGGGTCAGTTTTAACTATGTGACTATGAACGACGCCAGAGGTAATTTTATTGACGGGATGAGTTAACATAAGATCAAAGATAAGCTCATGAAATCATGGATCTACTATGATGATGGAGAATCTAATGATTGGGGGCAAAGCCACCAACGGTTAAAGGTATAAGATCACAAGCACATGTCATTCAAAGGAAACTACAAAAGATAATTGCGGAAGATCAGTAACGTTCTTTTCATGGTAAACACTACCATGATCCATGACGCTATTGAATGTGATCAAGTCTTCATGTGAACACTACCCTTGGGATTCCAAATCTGGGGAAGATAATGCTTTTGAACATCTTTATTACGATCTTGTGATCATTTGTCGGACTGGCGATTGCTTCTACCCATTTCGAGACATAGTCCACCGCCACTAGGATGTACATGTTTCCATTCGAGGGTGGGTTGAAAGGTCCCATGAAATCTATTCCCCAGACGTCAAAGATTTCGACTTCTAAGATGGCTGCTGAGGCCTTTCATTCCGTCGACATATGTTGCCCATTTTCTAGCACGAATCACATTTTACTATGAAGAGCTGTGCGTCCTTGAACATTGTTGGCCACCAAAAACTAGTTTGGAGTATCTTTTGGACTGTTTTTGAAGGTTGCAAAATGTCTTCCATAGGCGGACCCGTGACAGTGCTCCAATACTCCCTAAACTTCCTCTTCTGCTATACATCTTATGAACAGGCAATCCGTACCTTTCTTGTAAAGATAAGGTTCGTCCTAGTAGTAGCTGTTGACATCTCTGAAGAACTTTTTCTTTCTGTGAGCGTCATAGTCCTTGGGAATTTCCCCACACACCATGTAGTTCACGAAGTCCGAGTACCAAGGGAGCTTAGCCGACTCGATGGCCATGAACTCGATCGACCCTGTTGACTCGGGGATCGAGTGGGCTATCGTGTGTCCGATTGTGTGGCTCATTTCTTCCAAGAAGGCGATGTGCATTAGTCTTTCCTCGGGCATTGAATCGTCGACTGGGAGTGGGTCTTCGATTCTCATTCTGGACAAATGGTCTGCTACTCTGTTTTCAATCCCCTTTTTGTCCAGGATTTCTATGCCGAACTCCTGCAGAAGAAGAATCCATCTGAGTAGCCTGGGTTTGGTGTCCTTTTTTGAGTAAATGTACCGTAGGGCGGCATGATCCGTGTAGACAATCACCTTAGAACCGACAAAGTAGCTTCTGAACTTCTCGAACGCGAAAACCACAGCAAGGAATTCCTTATCAGTTGTGGCATACCTCGTCTGGGCATCGTCCATGGTCCTGCTGGCGTAGTAGATCACATGGAGCTTTTTATCTATCCTCTGATCTAGTACTGCTCCCACAGCGTAATCTGAAGTGTCACACATAATCTCGAAGAGATGGTCCCAGTCAGGAGCTTGAACTATTGGTGCGCTTACCAAAGCCTCTTTTATCTTGTTAAAGGCGTCTAAACAGTCTTTGTCGACAACAAACTCCGCTTCCTTGCAAAGTAGCCGCGTTAACGGTCGTGCGATCTTAGAGAAATCTTTAATGAATCGCCTGTAGAACCCCGCGTGCCCTAAAAAGCTTCTGACATCTCTTAATGATTTAGGAGGTTGCAGCTGGACCATTACTTCGATCTTGGCTTTGTCGACCTCTATCCCCTTTTCTGAGATCTTGTGCCCTAAAACTATTCCCTCCTGGACCATGAAGTGGCACTTTTCTCAGTTTAACACTAGATTGGTTTCCTCGCACCTTGCAGAGGTTTGACAGACATGATGAGAAAGAATCTCCATATACAAAAAATCATCCATGAAAACCTCCACCATTTCTTCTATTAAATCAGAGAAGATAGATGTCATGCATCTTTGGAAAGTTGCGGGAGCGTTGCATAAACCAAAAGGCATCCTCTTGTAGGCAAAAGTTCCATAAGGGCAGGTGACCGTTGTCTTCTCCTGGTCAGCAGGGTGTATTGGGATTTGGAAAAATCCACTATACCCATCAAGGAAGCAATAGTAAGAGTGGTTAGCTAGTCGTTCCATAATCTGGTCTATGAAAGGTAGGGGGAAATGATCCTTCCTTGAGGCCGTGTTGAGCTTCTTATAGTCAATACACATTCGATGACCAGTTATTGTTCTCGTGGGAATTAGCTCATCTTTCTCGTTCTTGACGACGGTGATTCCTCCTTTCTTTGGAACGCAGTGCACTGGAGACACCCAAGTACTATCGGAAATAGGGTAGATAACTCCAGCATCGAGCAGCTTCAGAATCTCCTTTTTCACCACTTCTTTCAGGTTTGGATTTAGGCGACGCTGAGGCTCTATACTAGAGTACGATTCATCTTCAAGGTTTATCCGGTGGGTGCACAGATCAGGGGATATACCCTTCATATCGTCTAAAGTATAGCCTATTGCTCTCCTATAATTTCTTAATTGGGTGCAAAGCAATTTCAATTCCTTTTCAGGCAGGCTAGAGTTAACGATTACTGGATAAGTTGAATTAGGTCCTAAGAAAGCGTACCTTAGCCCATTTGGAAGAGGTTTTAGTTCCACTTTAGGCGCCTTAGATTCCAGCCAATCATCTGTGATTTGGGGTTGCTGCTCGAGGTGATGCTCGATCACTCTACTCGATGGGGAGATCGGGTCAGTGTCCGGATCGGTTGGTGTCGAGCAACTGCAGGACATGACGTAGGAGTTTACAACTGACTTGTCCAGGCTTCCTCTGTCGAGTACCATTCCCTCTCTTTCAGCCTCCCTCATGTTCTCACTTAGCTCAGGTTCGATGACATCTAGATAAGTATCAAGCAACTCTTTGTAGAGCTCGGTTTCTTGATGCACGAATCCCTCCTTACCATCATTTGTCAGTGTTGTTTGCAAACAATCCCCTATCGCTATCTCCTCAAATGACTCATCTAGCAATCTTTCTAACTCTTCTATCCAGAAGGTTTGACCAGCTATTGTAGGTTTTTACATAGTCTCCCGGATGTCAAACTGCATAGTGAGGTCTTCCCCGAGCTTCAGATCGATCTTCCCGTTCCTCACATCAATCATCGCTCCCGCGGTAGCTAAGAATGGTCGACCTAAGATAAGCGGGTCCCTTGGCTCAACATCCATCTCCAACACTACGAAGTCGGTTGATATGTCTACTGACTCTACTTTGACTGGCAGATCTTCCAAAACTCCTCTTGGAAACCTCGTAGTTCGATCAGCCAGAACCAGCTGGATGTCGGTAGGCTTGATTTTCTCGAATACGAGACGTTTAGCTACAGTGAGTGGCATCAAGCTGACTGATGCTCCCAAATCACAAAGACATCTTCCGAACTTCAATGGTCTGATCGAGCAAGGTAAAGTAAAAGATCCGGGGTCGCTAAGCTTCTTAGGCGCGGCAGTCCTCTGGATTATCGCACTGCACTCATGATTGAGTATAACCATCCCCTGTACTTGCTTGATCTGCTCCATAACTGCATCCTTCAGGAATTTCTGGTAAGGTGGGATCAAAGTGAAGGCGTCCATTAGGGGCATGCGAAGTTCGAGTTCTTGCATCTGTTTTTCGAACAATGCCTTGTACTTCTCCAGGAGTTCCTTGCGAAATCGTCCAGGGAACAGCAGAGGTGGCTTGTAAGGTGGGAGAATGAATCTTCTTTCTTTCGGCTTTTCTCTTCCCGGGTTGTCTGCAGGAGGCAGAGGTACTGGAGGGTCAACCCGATCACCTGTCTGAGTAGTGAGGTCGGGTAGTGGATCAGATTGAGCATTGGGTTGTCCTGGGGAGTGGGTTTGTTGTTCAGCAGAGGTGGTCGGTTCACCGAGATCCTCCCCATCTAGATCATTACTGTCCTCAGTGATGTCCAGTGGTACTGTTCGAGGGCGTAATTGTTGGCCACTTCGTAAGGCGATTGCTTTTGCAGACTCCATGTGACTGTTTGAGGTGGAAGCTGAGTTATCCGTAATCACCTGAATTCGGGATCCCAATGCATCAAATCGTTTGTGCAGTTCTTTGAAATTGGCGGACAGACGACAGGCGAGATTGTCGAATCGTGCATTAATGCTTATCGTGTCTGTCTTCTGAGTGTATAGGACTGTGTGCATTAAGGATATCAAATCCAGCGAGGATGAACTCGATGGGGCTATCGGGCTGTGGATTGGGTTTTGGTAAGGCATGGTCGGGTTCGGCTTGTAGGTGGTGTACCCTCTGTTGTAACCTCCTTGGTTGTTGATATAGTAAACATCTTCTAGCTGCATAGTCTCCCCATCTTGTTTTTGAAACTGCTCTTCCTCAGATATAGCATGAACATGCTTCTGCTTGTTGAGGAGCTTATCGAGCTTGTCATTGAGGTTATACTTGGCATCTTCCTCTCCTGTGGATCGCACAGAGCGATCATATTCCTCATTGTAGTTGCCATTAGATTGAGCCAAGTTCTCAACTAGGTCCCAACCTTCATCAACATCCTTGTTGAGGAAGTTACCATGACTTGCGGTGTCCAGCAACATCCGTTTCTTGGGGACCACTACTTTGTATAGTGTGCTCAGCAATGAAGCATTACTGAAGCCGTGATGTGGACATCGAGTAGTGTACCCCTTGAAACGCTCCCAAGCTTCATTGAACGTTTCATTGTTCTTCTGTACAAAGCCGGAAATTTCATTTTGCAGTCTTGCGGTTCTGGAGTTGGAGAAGAATTTGGCTAGGAATGCCTTCTTGCACGCTTCCCAAGTGGTGATGGACTCCTTAAGGAGCGATTTCTCCCAGATGTGTGCCTTATCTCCCAAAGAGAATGGGAAAAGCCTGAGCTTGAATCCATATTCACTGACTCCATTTATCTTTGTGAGGCTACAGAGCCAATCAAATTCATCCAGATGATCCAATGGGTCCTCCATTGGCAGTCCATGAAACTTATTGCTCAGTATCATCTGGATGAGACTACTCTTGATCTCAAAATTATTATTCTGCACAGCTGGTGGCACAATGCCATTCCTCTGAGTGTGAGTAGTCGGAGCATCTTCTGCACCTATGTTGGTCCTTGCTTGAGGAGCTGGTGGACCGTTCTGATTATTCATCGTCTCCTCAATGATTGCTGGTTCCGGTTGAACTTGCTGTTATCTGAGTAGCCGAGGTCTGTCGATGTTGTCGATGAAAGGACTCAAGTTCTAGCTACCTCTGGATCGTGTTTGCATGTACAGGTAGGTATCCGAGGGTGTAAACGAGGATCAACTCGATCCAGGTGATCGAGTGACAGGTCAGGTGGGTGGTCGGGTTGTACCTGAGATTCAAAACAAACAATGCGAAAGCAAACAAGTCAGTGTCCGAAACAAATATAAACAAATGAACTTGATCTTGCAAGTCCTGAAATCCTAAACGTAGCAAAATTAAAACAACCAAATGGCAACGGCGCCAAATTGATAGACAGGTTTTCACCCAGGGTATCAATCCCCTATGCAGTTGTAGTACAAAGGGTTATCAATCCAAATGGTTGTGTATTGCTAGCAGGAAGGATATGATCAGTACAATACAAGTCAAGCCAAGCAATTAAGGTTTTGGTTCTAACAATCCTAAAATAAACAAAGTAAAAGAATATAAACAAGTAAACCACACGAACTAAGCACTCGATGCAAGCAATCGAGTACAGGATCGAGTGGGGTGATCGAGTATGCAAGTGAGATATGAACAGCTCGAGGTATTACTCGATGCAGGTTATCGTGTGCCTGATCGGGTAAGTGGTCGAGTAAGTGAAGAATATGAAACAAATGAAATACGAAAGTTCCTAAGGATGGGGGTTGATATATCATGGTTTTTGTGGTTTTTAACCATGGTATAACTGTGCTTTTTGAGTCTTTTGATTTGTTTTCTAGGTTGTTTTTGAGTCTTTATAGGTTTAGGTACCCATTGGCACAGATGGAACACAAATGAGCTAAAAGAGGACGATTTGGAGCATAATCAAAGCATGAAGGCTGATCAACGAAGCTTGGAGACGTGATTAAGACTTTGCATCGATCGATGCAGGTGTCACAAAGACAAACGGAAGTTGTCTCCACAAGCTTTAGAAGATTTACTAAATTTGCTCAAGTTTTCCTTATATGCAATTAAGGCCCAAGACGTGTTTTAGAGTATTTATAGGATTTTTATGGTCATTGTTTAGACCTAAGTTTTATTCTGCAACCAGAAGAGATATTGAGAGCTTTGGAGAGATAGATCTGATTTCATCTGTTGAGAGAAGATTCTTGAACTCCCTTCCTTACTTCTTAATATCAATTTGATGTTTTGTGCTTTATTAAACATGTCTGAGTAGTTTGCTTGTTAGGTTTAGGGTTTTTCATAGGGTTTTTATGGTTTATTAGATCTGTTAATTTTAGGATTCATTATCTTCTATGATCTTCATCTTAGGTTGTTCTTCATATTGATTCTTGATTGATCACCTAGAATTAATACTTTAGGAAAATAAATTGATATGAGAATATAATTGATTTTACTGATTAAACCTTCTTGCAAAGAGATTTGATTTAATAATTTTGTGAACAATCTAAACTTGTTTTTAAAAGCTGATTTATTACCTAGAATTTTGCAAAGAGATTTGGATTTTCTGGTTTTAAATTTAGATATTATTTGCAGTGAGAACTGATTTAATTTACAAAAGTGTTTAGAGTTCTAGATCTTATATTTAATTGCATGAATCCTAATTATTTGATTGATTTAATATCCCACAAATTCCTGAGAAATTCCCTAGGCTTAGCTCTTTGATCCTTTGAATTTACAAAACTTTTAATTTTGTTTTTGCATTGTCTTTAATTTCATACTTTTGATTTAGCATAATTAAAAGAATAATAAGTCTATTGTGTGAACTAGAGTCTCTGTGGATTTGACCCCTAGAGTATTACAACTGCAAGGCTGTTAGTACCATTAGGGTATTATAATTTGAGCATATCAAATTTTGGCGCTGTTGCCGGGGACTCTTTTGATTCACCATTAGATTAAAATCTTTGATTTTGTCTAAATTTTTTTTTTTCCTGTTTTACTCACACGATTTTGTTTCTTTTCTCTTGTGTGTTTCAGGTTCATGCCTAAGCCTAGCACAAGGAAAAATCCTACTGGTCCAGTTGTGAAGCTTACAAACCAAGAGTTAGGACAACTAGAGCGTGAGAACACCAAAGCAGCCAAATCAACAAAGATGGTCAACCCAATCATATTGAGACCAGATGCTGCTGGAGTTTTGAGAGATCAAGAGGGTCATGTGCGCAACGAACTAGGCCAAAAACTTGATGCTGAAGGACAGGTTATTCAGGAAGAACCTGTAGTCGTTGATGAGAATGCAGATGGCGTAGATCGACGCAACATCGGCATCGGTCGACGCAATAACAAAGGCATCGATCGACACATCATTGGCATCGATCGACGCAATGTCGGGGCTGGTGCGAATGGAGCCAACTTGGATGGTAACAACCAGCAGAACCTTCAGCCTAGACGAGAAAACAATGGAGAGACTCTTGCGGACTTCAACAGGCCAGACTTATTCTATGAGAACCGTTCCGCAATTGTCCCTCCTCCATTCCCAAGAAATGATTTTGAGCTGAAGCCTGCCTACTTCGCTCTTGTTGGACAAAGGCCATTCCAGAACTTGCCAAATGAGAAGCCTCTAGACCACATTGAACATTTTGAGGACATAGTCACAAGCATCAAGGCTAATGGAGTCACTGAGGACTACCTCTACTGCAAGCTTTTCCCCTACTCTCTTGCTGGGGAAGCTTCTCATTGGCTAAGGCAGCTGAAACCAGGATCTCTGACAACTTGGCATGACATCAAGGTGGCGTTTTTGAAATACTTCTATGATGATGCGATGTCTGATGAGCTAAGGATCAAGCTTTCCACCTTTAGACAAGGTCCTACTGAATCTTACAAAGCCGCTTGGGTAAGATTCAAGGCATACCAGAGGGACTGTCCACATCATGGCTTCTCAGAGGTGCAATTGATCAGTATCTTCTTTAGCGGGATTGACTGGAGGTATCAGATGGCTTTGGATGCTGCTAGTGATGGGAACTTCAAGACAAGGTACCCAGATGATGCTGAAAAGTTGATTGAAAGGCTAGCATCAAGTAACAGTACTAAGAATGCAGACTTAGAGCGGAAAAAGCATATGAAGGGTATGATTCAAATCAGTTTGCTACAGTGAATGCCAAGCTGGATACAGTGCATAACCTTCTTGTTGGAAAGAAGTCAGTCCACTTTGCTGAAGATGTTGAAGTTTTTGAGCTAGAACAGCAGAATGTAGAAGAAGATGTCAACTTTGTGTATGGTAATCAAGGACAAAAGTTTGGAAATCAGCAAGGCAACAGGTCTTTCAGTAGAAACAACCAGCGCAACAACTATCAGTCTAATTCTACAGGCTACATTCCTAAGCAAGACTATCAGAAGCAGCAGAGCAGTGGTTACACCAGGACCTATGGCAACTCCTCTTACCAATCTCCTCCTCCTAAGACAACTGAGAGTAGGATGGAAGCAATGCTTGAGTAGATTCTTCAGGGACAAGAGCAGTTGACAGTAACATTCAATGGGAATATTAACAATGTCTACACTGAGCTTAATGGCAAGTTTGACTCATTGAATGTTCAAGTTAAGAAGCTGGAGAGCCAAGTTGCACAAACTGCTGGAGCTGTGAAGAGACAAGAAGGATACTTGCCATCAAGAACTGAATCCAACCCTAAGCATCCTGTAATGCTGTGACCTTAAGGAGTGGTAAGCAGTTACAGTCTGAAGCTGGGCAGAAGCAGAGATCCCAAGAATTTCAGGACCTGATCGATGAGGATGATGAGTTTGACGATCCGGAACCAGCATCGACCGATGCAGCTGCTAAGCATCGATCGACACAACCTTCAGTGGACGTAGAGGATTTGACTTTGCGAGATAGCATCGACCGATGCAACACAAGCATCGACCAATGCAACATCAAGACCGAGAAGGAGGTTACGAAAGCTCCGATTCCAGTTGCTGAGAGAGTGTACAAGCCTAGAGTTCCTTTTCCCAAGAACCCAAGGAAGTCTAAGCAAGAGATTGATGATGCTAAGTGCAAGGCTATGATGGATAAGCTTGTTATTGAGTTGCCATTGGTTGATGCAGCTAAGACTTCTCCAATGCTTAGGAGATATGTCAAGTGAATGGTAACCAAGGATTTGAATGTTGAGCAAGGAGTGATGATGATTTCAGCTCAAGTCAGTGCCATCATTCAGAATAAGATCCCAAAAAAGCTTCCTGATCCAGGTAGTTTTGTTCTTGATTATACAATCTTCAATGAGAGGTTTGCTAGATCTTTGTGTGATCTTGGTTCCAGTGTCAACTTAATGCCTAGATCAGTAGCACTCAGCCTTGGGATGACAGATTTTCAACCCACCAAGATTACTCTTATACTTGCTGACCGTTCATTCCGCATTCCTGATGGTATCCTTGAAGATGTTCCAATTAAGATTGGTGATTGTTTGATACCTACTGATTTTGTGGTCTTGAAGTATGAAGAAGAGCCTAAGGATCCTCTTATCTTGGGAAGATCATTCTTAGCCACTGCTGGTGCTATTATTGATGTCAAGAAAGGACAGATTGACCTTAATGTTGGAGATTTGCAAATGCGTTTTGACATGGATAAGCTGGTTAAGAGGCCAATAATAGATGGTCAAACTTTTTATTTGGATACATTGTCTAATCTTGCTGAAGAGATTTTTGAGGAGCTGCATCTTGAAGATCCTCTTGAGAGAGCATTGGTTGCTTCTACTGAAGAAGCTAAGCATTTAGATGACATTGCTGCTGGGTATGTCAAGCTACTAGATGTAATGAACAAGTGAAGAAGTTGGTTGCACATGAGGAATTGGTTGGTACTTCTTCACAAGCTGAAAAACTATCAGATTGGAGCCTTGAGAAAGCTCCAAAGCTGGATCTTAAGCCACTTCCTGCAGGGTTAAGGTATGCATTTCTAGGTGAGAATTCTTCCTATCCTGTTATTGTTAATGCTTCCTTAAACAACGCAGAGCTCACTTTACTGCTAAGCAAGCTGCACAAGTTTCACAAAGCTCTTGGCTATTCTCTTGATGATATTGCAGGGATTTCTCCGGACTTGTGCATACATAGGATTCATCTTGAGGAAGGAGCTAAGACATCTATTGAGCATCAGAGGAGGCTAAATCCGAACCTGCAAGATGTTGTCAAGAAGGAGATCATGAAATTGCTGAATTCTGGGATTATCTACCCAATTTCTGACAGCAAATGGGTTAGCCCAGTTCATGTTGTTCCTAAGAAGGGTGGAGTCACAGTGGTGAAGAATGAAAAGAATGAGCTGATCCCACACGGACGATCACTGGACACCGGATGTGCATTGATTACAGAAAGCTGAATGCCGCAACAAGGAAAGATCACTTCCCGCTGCCCTTCATTGACCAGATGCTTGAGAGGTTAGCTAACCATCCATACTACTGCTTTTTGGATGGTTACTCCGGGTTTTTCCAGATTCCGATTCATCCCGATGACCAGGAGAAGACAACCTTCACTTGTCCATATGGTACTTTTGCATATCGCAGAATGCCTTTTGGTCTCTGTAATGCTCCTGCAACATTTGAGTGATGTATGATGTCCATCTTCACAGACATGATTGAAGATTACATGGAGGTTTTCATGGATGACTTTTCTGTTTATGGGTCTTTATTCAAGAGCTGTTTGGATAATCTCTGCAAAGTGCTAGCTAGATGTGAGGAGAAGCACTTAGTTCTTAATTGGGAGAAATGCCATTTTATGGTTAGAGATGGTATAGTGCTTGGTCACAGAGTTTCAGAGGCTGGTATTGAAGTAGACCACACTAAGATAGAAGTGATGACAAGTCTTCAACCACCAGATAGTGTGAAGTTGGTCAGGAGTTTTCTTGGACATGCTGGTTTCTACAGACGCTTCATCAAGGATTTCAGTAAGATAGCCAGACCACTTTCAGCTCTATTATGCAAGGATGTCAAGTTTGAGTTCACTGATGAATGCCGTTTAGCTTTTGAATGGATTATGCAAGAGCTTGTGAGTGCTCCAATTGTTTAACCACCAGATTGGGATTTAGCTTTTGAGGTAATGTGTGATGCTAGTGATTTTGCAGTGGGAGCAGTGCTGGGACAGAGGAAGGATAAGAAACTTCATGTTATTTACTATGCTAGTAGAACACTTGATGATGCTCAAAGGAATTATGCAACAACAGAGAAGGAGCTGCTAGCAGTAGTGTTTGCTTTTCAGAAGTTTCGTTCTTACTTGGTTGGATCCAAGGTAATAGTTCATACAGATCATGCTGCACTCAAATACTTGATGCAGAAAAAGGATGCCAAGCCAAGGTTGCTAAGATGGATTCTTCTTCTTCAAGAGTTTGACATTGAGGTTAAGGACAAGAAAGGGATTGAGAATGGAGTAGCTGATCATCTATCCAGGATTAAGATAGAAGATGATGTTCCAATTCATGATTCACTGCCAGAAGAGAATGTCTACTTTGTTGATATTGGTTCTCAAGCTACTTTGTCTCGTGAAGTTTTGTAGACTCTTGGCACTGCATCGATCGACACAGCTGGTGCATCGATCGATGCTGCATCTCGATACGAACAGAATTTGGCGATTGCATCGACCGACTTAGTGTCATGCATCGATCGACGCTTGGTTCAGGAATCATCGGGTTACGAGTTTGATGACAGCGTGGCTGCTGTGACTTGTTCTGATCAACCATGGTATGCTGATATCACGAATTACCTTGCTGCAGAGGTGGAACCAGACAAGTTTATAGGATATGCTAAGAAGAAGTTCTTGAGAGAGTTTAGAAGATACTATTGGGATGAACCATACTTCTATAAGCATTGTTCCAATGGAGTTTACAGGAGATGTCTAGCTGAGACTGAGGTTCCTGATGTGCTGTTTCATTGCCATGGCTCAGATTATGCTGGACACTTTGCTACCTTCAAGACAGTGTCCAAAGTTCTTCAAGCAGGGTTTTGGTGGCCAACAATGTTTAAGGATGCTCATGAGTTTGTATCTAGATGTGATGCTTGTCAGAGAAGAGGACAGATTAGTAAGAGACATGAGATGCCGCAGAATTTCATCTTTGAGGTTGAAGTTTTTGATTGTTGGGGCATTGATTTTATGGGACCATTCCCTTCTTCTTACAAGAACAAGTACATCCTTGTAGCTGTTGACTATGTCTCCAAGTGGGTAGAAGCTATTGCAAGTCCCAAGAATGATTCTGCTGTGGTTCTTAAGCTGTTTAAGACCATTATCTTTCCACGGTTTGGGGTGCCTTGGATTGTCATCAGTGATAGAGGTAAGCACTTTATCAATAAAGTGTTTGATAAGTTGTTGAAGAAATATGGAGTTCAACATAGGGTGGCTAGTCCATATTATCCTCAGACTAGTGGACAAGTTGAGGTTTCTAACAGGCAGATTAAGGAGATTCTGGAGAATACTGTGGGTGTTACAAGGAAGGATTGGGCAATGAAGCTTGATGATGCACTTTGGGCCTACATAACTGCATATAAGACACCACTTGGCACTACTCCTTTTCATCTGCTTTATGGGAAAGCATGTCATCTTTCAGAGGAGTTAGAGCACAAGGCAGCCTGGGCTGTTAAATTGCTGAATTTTTACGCCAAGACAGCTTCAGAGAGAAGGTTGGTTCAGCTGAATGAGTTGGATGAGTTTAGACATCATGCATTTGAGAACTCTAAGTTATACAAGGAGAGAACCAAGGCTTATCATGATAAGAAGATCATCTCCAGAAATTTTGAGCCTAATGATCAGGTACTTATGTACAACTCTCGCTTGAAGTTGTTTCCTGGAAAGCTTCGTTCTCGCTGGTCCGGACCATTCACTATCCAAGAAGTCCGCCCCTATGGAGCTATTGTGCTGCTTAACTCCAAGGGAGAGAAGTTTACTATCAATGGACAGAGGGTGAAACATTATTGGGCTGAAGCCAAGATCCCAGATGGACACATTGTGCGTTTGGATGATGCACCTTCTGCCTAATCCGCTGCCAAGTCAAGCTAATGACTCAAAACAAGCGCTAAGTGGGAGGCAACCCACTGGTATGATTTAATTATTTTTATTTTTGTTTTTGTTTTTAGGATTTACTAACCTATTAATTTTTAGTTTTGAGTTTAAGTGATGCAGAAATCGTAGAAGAATCAGCAGAAGTGGCTCTGCATCAATCGACACATCTGGTGCATCGGTCGATGCAAAGCCTGAATGTGTTAATGAATCGGAGGCTGAACGGGCTGATAGGTTTGAAATAATTGAATTCGTGGTGGGCCGGACTGAGCCCAGTTGCAATGATCCAACACTTGCATCGACCGATGCAACATCTGCATCGATCGATGCAACTAAACCTAAAATCGCGACTTAAGGTTCCCCACTTCTGCTTCTTCTCCACTTCGTCTAAAATCAAAACGGGAAGAACAAAACTTCGATCGACCATATCTCCCTCATTTCTTCACCAAATCCGACGATTCAAGGCTCTATCTGCTCGGTTTTAGCTCCTCTACTCGATTCCCACATCCACTTTGCGATTCGGAGCGATGTCGACTGGCCCAAGGAAGAAGAGAGCTCGCCCTTCCAATTCCGCCGCCGCTCAGACTCGCCGGACCGATCTTCCACCTCCGGCGGTTCCTCCTCCGGTTCTACTGAGCCCAATCCGACCACTTCCAGCTCTTGATGCACCATTTCAAGTCACATGTAAAGAGCCATGGCCAAGAAGAGAAAGACAAAGAATTCCACCACAGCATGTTTGGCCAGGACGTCCACTTGAAGAAGTTAAGAGGCTTGAGTACATCAACAGACCGTTACTTGATGCTTGGGGAGAGTATGAGACTCTGTTCTACAACGCTTGGCTGAAGGTTGAGATTCTGCCAACTCGGTTCGTTGATCCTGTTTCTATGCAGAGGCTTGGGATTCATGATGAGGTACTGAGACTTCTGGAGAAGATTGGACTTGGGACCATGTGCACTCGCCATTATGCCTTATATCTGGAGCTGGTCCGACAATTCATGGCCTCAGTCCGCCTTCTGTACCAGAACGAGCAGGTCCCGAAAGATAGTGAAGGAAGGCTGTCTTTCTTCATTCGAGGAGTTCGGTATGAGATTTCTTTACGCGATCTTTGTGACATTTACGGTTTTAGGAGAGAGCCAGAGGGAGTTTCACTTCCAGGAGAGTTTGTAGATGTCTCGCATCTTTAGTCTTATTTCGGTACTGGTGACTATAATTCTCGAGCTTCCACTATGACTGATTTGAGGCATCCAGTGATCAGGTACATTCTTAGAGCCATAGCCAACACTATTTTGTGTAAGATGGAGGCTGGGAAGATGAGAGTGAGTGAGTTGCACATGTTGGCATATGGGATTTATGATTTGATGGCTGAGGATGATAGATGGGTTGATCCTGAGAGGGTTAACTATGGTGCAGTGTTTGCTGATCACTTGATCTCTCTGAAGGTCAAGGCTTTTGGGCGTGGGAAGAAAGAGTATGTTGGGAGTCTGCTTACTCCTATCTTTCAGAGACTGCGTATTGCTACTGATTCTGTCGCAATTTGTACTGAGAGGAGCGTTATTGATGAGGAGCATCTGAGGAACTCTACTTGGCTGAAGAGGGAGATGCTATGGCGTTTTTGTGATTCTACTGGTACTCATCTGATCAGATTGCCGCGACCAGACCTCACCACTATTGGAGAGGATGCAGAGCAGTTGCGTTTTCTTCCTCCTGCCTCTGATTTTGTTATACCATCACCTTCCCATCATGAGAGTGCTGCTGCTGCTGATGATCACCCTGCTGGGGGTTTTGAGATTGGTTCTTCATCTGGCACTGCAGCATTTGAGTTTCCTGCTTTTCCTTCTCGTACTATGAGCCAGGGAGACTACCAGGAGTACCAGACATCCACCATGCGTACCTTCTAGAACGCAATTTCTCGATTGGCTTGCTTTCGTCCCACTAGGCGCAGATCCCGTTCTCGTTCTCCTCCCCTTGCTGGAGCTAGTGGTAGCGATGCTGATGGTGATGCTGGTTCTGAGGGTTGATCCTCTTTCTGTTTACGGTTTCTTTTATCCTTTTTCTCTTTCACTTTGAGTCATTTTTATGTTTCCTTGAGTCAATTTGTCATTTGTTTCAGATTGAACTTGTATTGCATTATGAACCATTATCTATCATGTTCCATTTAATGTTGTGTTTGAGTGATTCTTAAGGTGCTAACATCCATGAGAGAAACACAACTAACATGCAACTAACATGATTCGTCGGATTTTCGCACGATTTGGCTGTGCATCGATCGATGCAATCTTTGCATCGGTCGACACAGAGGCTAACAGTTGGTAACACGAATCTGGTTCATTTGTTTACTACTTTTTCAATTTACTTTTTCTTTCTTAGTCAATCTTAGGCTTGATAACACTGGGGACAGTGTTGTTTAAGTCTGGGGGAGGCTAGTTACTAATTAGCTACTTTTTCTTTCTTACTTTCAGTTGTGTCAGTCAAAACCATATTTTTGAGTCAAATTTTTCTTTTTGGAATTAGGATCTCTAACTAATGTTTTCTGTTCTTTGGAAAATCAGTGGACTATACTTCTCCTTAAGGCCATACAAGACAGTGCAATTTTTCAAAGTATGTCTCCTCTCTCTATTCCCTTCAGTACTTAAAAAAAAAGGGATGATCAGAAAAAAAAAAGAGGAGAAGAAAATAAAAGATGAAATGATTTTGATCAGTTTAGAGGGTAGGTAAATTACCAGTGACCCCATTATTCTACTCTTGAGTCAAATGATCACACAAAGCCTTGAAGCGAGGGGTAGGTAAATTACCGATGACCCCGGTATTCGCTTACACTTTGGTTAAAAAAAAAAGAAAAGAAAAAAAAATGGAAGTGAGAAAAGGGAGAGGAAAGGAGATGTATGAAGAATGTCTTGGTCTGAAGAGAGTCCATATGCCACTGATTGATACACCAAGGTAAGAACTCACGTGTACTTGCTTTAATTTATTTAATGAGATGACAATGGTGAGACTAGAGATTCTAGAGGGTTGTGGGATTTGAGTAAGGAATGTTGATGTTGTTCAATTGACAAAGTATAAGAAGTAAGTTCTGAAGATCAAGGTGGTGAAGAGTGCGAAAAACAGTTACCTGCAGTTGAGTGAATTCCATGTTTTCAAACCTCTTTCACAGGCCTAAGTTTCAGTTTTGCTTGAGGGCAAGCAAAGGCTAAGTCTGGGGGAGTTGATATATCATGGTTTTTAACCATGGTATAAGTGTGCTTTTTGAGTCTTTTGATTTGTTTTCTAGGTTCTTTTTGAGTCTTTATAGGTTTAGGTACTCATTGGCAGGGATGGAACACAAAGGAGCTAAAAGAGGATGATTTGGAGCATAATCAAAGCATGAAGGCTGATCAACGAAGCTTGGAGACGTGATTAAGACTTTGCATCGACCGATGCAGTCTCAGCATCGATCGATGCATGTGTCACAAAGACAAACGGAAGTTGTCTCCACAAGCTTTAGAAGATTTACAAAATTTGCCCAAATTTTCCTTATTTGCAATTAAGGCCCAAGATGTGTTTTAGAGTATTTATAGGATTTTTATGGTCATTGTTTAGACCTAAGTTTTATTCTGCAACCAGAAGAGATATTGAGAGCTTTGGAGAGATAGATCTGATTTCATCTGTAGAGAGAAGATTCTTGAACTCCCTTCCTTACTTCTTAATAACAATTGCTTATTATTTAGAAAGATGTTTTGTGCTTTATTAAACATGTATGAGTAGTTTGCTTGTTAGGTTTAGGGTTTTTCATAGGGTTTTTATGGTTTATTAGATCTGTTAATTTTAGGATTCATTATCTTCTATGATCTTCATCTCAGGTTGTTCTTCATATTGATTCTTGATTGATCACCTAGAATTAATACTTTAGGAAAATAAATTGATATGAGAATATAATTGATTTTCCTGATTAAACCTTTTGATGAGCAAAATTATTTCTTTTCAAAGAGATTTGATTTAATAATTTTGTGAACAATCTAAACATGTTTTTAAAAGCTGATTTATTACCTAGAATTTTGCAAAGAGATTTGGATTTTCTGGTTTTAAATTTAGATATTATTTGTAGTGAGAATTGATTTAATTTACAAAAGTGTTTAGAGTTCTAGATCTGATATTTAATTGCTTGAATCCTAATTATTTGATTGATTTAATATCCCATAAATTCCTGAGAAATTCCTTAGGCTTAGCTCTTTAATCCTTTGAATTTACAACACTTTTAATTCTGTTTTTGCATTGTCTTTAATTTAATACTTTTGATTTAGCATAATTAAAAGAATAATAAGTCTATTGTGTGAACTAGAGTCTCTGTGGATTCGACCCCTAGAGTATTACAACTACAAGGCTGTTAGTACCATTAGGGTATTACAATTTGAGCATATCAGGGGTAATCGAATCCTAAGTGTGCTAGACCAGTACGGATGCCTTACATGCCTCAAGCAATTATTTCCTAGACAATGAACCTCTAAGACCTTGTCACCACACTTTTGCACTAGCAACAATCAACCTTGAACACACTACCACACTTTTGCACTAGCAATATGAACAAGCAGACATTAAGAACGATTCATTATTGCCAGTAGACATAAACTGATCTGATTTTGTCACTCAGAGCTAAGTAAACCTCTAGCATTGGCTAAATCAAGCATTTTATCTACTCCTTTCGGCCTGTAGCATTGTAAACGCCCTAGATCTAATCTCAACCTTTCGGTCTGTTGACAGCATTAAGAACACCAACCTAGAAGGAAATCTATTAATCATCACAATCAACTAAAGCATCCTAACCGATCAAGAACACAAAATCATCTATCCTATCCCTAGAAACTTTGCTACACAACTCGTACATAGAAACGAATAACAAAGCAATCAAAATGAATGAAAATGACATTGTATTAAAAGATAGAGTAGAGTAGAAAGAGTATAGGATAGAAATCTAAGAAAACTACAAAATAAAAATGCAAAACAAGAAGAAAAATGTTGAGTCGCTCAGTTCTCTCACAGAAGCTCTCGCTCTCTGGTTTGAGGGTCTGCGGCGTGCTCGTTTGCGAGCTAGGAAAAGAGGGGGTTTATATATGGAAACCCGTTTGACCTAGCTTCCCAGTCCTGCCCGATGGCCTACTTGATGGGGTACACGAGGGTGAAGTCGGGTTACTCCTCGGGTGGATCTTCGGGTTGCTCTTCACGCTCTTGGATCCTCTTCGATCGTGTTGGGGTTCGGACTTGTTCTTGTAGCTTGATGGCTCCTTCAGGTACATGCTCGAGTTGTCCTTGTTTTTCCCCATTTTTGGCTCTTTAGCACCTATTTTCATCAAAAATATGCAAATGCAGAAATGCAACACCCTAAATGCTCTAAAAATGAATTCCTACAGTAAATGACCTAAAAATGCTAAGTTAGAGGTATGAACAATGCAAAATATGGACAAAAAATGATGCTAAAAACATGTAAATTAGAGAGTTATCAGTGTTCTTGACCAATACAGATGTCTTACATGCCTCAAGCAAATATTCCCTAGACAATGAATCTCTAAAATCTTGTTAAAACACTCTCGTGATAGAAACAATCAACCTTGATCACTCCCCTACCCAAATCTCATTGGAGAAACATGACCAATCATGCAATAAGAACCGATTCATTATTGTCAGTAAACCCCTTACTCATCTAATCTGTTAGGCTAAGTGAGTAAACCTCTAGCATTGGTTGATTCAAACATTTCATCTACACCTCTCGATGGTAAAACACCCTAGATCTAATCTCACCCTCTCGGTTTGTTGACAGCATTAAGGACACCAACCTAGAAGAGAATTTATAAAACATATACAATCAAACTAGGACATCCTAACCGATCAAGAACACACAATCATCTATCCCATCCCTAGAAACTTTACTACACTACTCGGCAATCATAGCAAGAAACATAAAAGCATATACGAACGAGAATTACATTCTATTAAAAGATAGAGTAGAGAAATAATGAGTAAAAGTAGAAATCTAAAGAAATGATAAAAAGATATGAAATAAATCCTAACAAAAAGAGAAAAGTGTTTTGAGTCGCTCAGTTCTCTCCGAGAAGCTCTCGCTCTCTGGTTTCAGGGTCTGCGGCGTGATCGTTTGCAAGGAAGAAGAGGAGGGGTTTATATATGGAAACTATTTTGACCTAGCTTCCAAGTCCTGCCCGAGGGTCTACTCGATGGGGTGCACGAGGATGAGGCCGGGTTACTCCTTGGGTAGATCTTCGGGTTGTTCTTCCTGCTCTCGGATCCTTCTCGATCGTGTTGGGGTTTGGACTGTTCTTCCAGCTCGATGGCTCCTTCGGGTACATGTTTGTGTTTGTCCTTGTTTTCCCCATTTTGGGCTCTTAAGCACCTGTTTTCATCCAAAGTATGCAAATGCAAGAGTGCAACACCCTAAATGGCCTAAATGCGAATTCCTACAGTTAATGACTTAAAAATACTAAGGTAAGGGTATAAACAATGCAAAATATGGACAAAAAATGATGCTAAAAACATGTAAATTAGAGAGTTATCAGCGACCTCAGCAGAACAACTTCACACAAGGATTTCAGGCCAAGGGGACAGGATTTGGAGGATCAACCTTTCAACAAAAACCTCAAGTGAATAACTTTTCGCACGGTTTTCAAGCACCGCAGCAACAACCTGCAGCCCCACAAGAAAGCAAACTAGAGCAGATGATGCATGCTCTGATGGATAATCAGAAGAAAAGTGCCAGTGAGATTAACATTAAGATAGATAACATGTACACGGAGCTGAATGGGAGAATCGAAACGTTGAATACTCACATAACGGTCTTAGAGAATCAGGTGGCACAAACCCCACCGAGAGTTAAGGCACCCTGGAACACTCCCAGGCAAGTCAGAGGCCAATCCAAAAGATTTTTTGAACGCTATCACTCTCCGAAGTGGGAAAGAGTTAAATGGACCGCAGCTGACAGAAGGGATTGACTGATCACCTGAGCAGATTGGCCGATCCATGGTGTGTGAACAAAACAATGAATCCGTCGAGATAGCTAACAAAACTGTGGATGAAGCTGAGCTTTATGGTACTAAGGAGGTTGATAAAAAGCCAAACAACAAACCCCAGCAACAATATACACCTAAACTTCCTTTTCCAACACGACATAAGACCAAGATACAAGAGCGAGAATATGCAAAGCTAAAATAAATCGTAAGAGAGCTTCAGGTCAGACTTCCTTTCATCGAGGCAGTGCGAATGGTTCCATCTCTGAAAAAGTATATGAAGAAAATCATAACCGACAAGCTCAGTTTGGAACAAAAGGTGATGTATCTCACGCATGCATGCAGTGCCATGCTCCAAAACCGAATGTCCGAGAAGTGTGGAGATCGGGGTCCGTTTACACTACCCTGCACAATAGGAGAACTGATACTTGCTGTTTTGTATGTGTGATGATGATGAATGAATGAAGATAGAGATGATGAATGATGAACATGTGAATGCAAGGACATCAATTACCCTTATGTTGTTGTAGCATAAAGGATGTCAAACCATAATGAGTGTGATGCAAGCAATCAGGTGTGATCACTTATCTAAGTTAAGCCAAATATGTAAATGATTTGGAACTGACAACCTAATGACAATAGCAAGATGCATAATGTAAAACTACTAAGACAAGATACTAAATGCAAAGCAAACAGAATGATCAAAGCAGTAAGGAAATTAACAAGAACAAGTACTAAACTAATGCAAGACAGTAAATGCAACAGGATCAAACAGAAATGAAGTGAATGCAACAAATATGAAACTAGAATGAAACAGGAAAGATGCAGAACACAAATAACAAACTCTGGGTCGAGCTCGAGCAGGCAACAATCAGAACAGAAATAGAGCAAAACGAAACAGAGACAACAATCAAATAGCAAGCGATTAACAGGATTTAAACAGAGATATCAATAGACAAAGAAGGTCCTAAGGATGGATTCATGGGCTGGACTCAAGCTATGGTTATCTAAACTGGTCAAAAAACCTCAATCAAACATGAGCTATACCTAGACAATTATCTTCTAATACTTGCTAATCCACTCTCATGGCAATAACAATCAAGCTTATATACTCCTAGACCTAGCTCTCACTAGCTAAGAACATATAAAAGCAGGCAATAAACAACCAGATCATTAATGTCAAAAATCAAACAAAACATCTAATCTCTTAGCATGCCTCATGATAATCTCTAGATCTAGCCTTATCTAGCAACTTAGACATTGTTGTGATGCTAAGAAGCTTAAGATCTAACCTTACCTTCTCAGTATAAAGATGGCATAGAGTATATCTAGTCTAGAAGAGATCTATAACCAAACAAACTTAACCAATCTAAACAACAGAAACCCTTATCCAGCCTAATCCATCCTTAAGATCTAAACACACTACTCACAATCACTAAACATGATGAACAAAATCATAAACCCAGAAATCAATGAAACTTGCATGGTTAGATAGATGAGATAGAGATCTACAATATTGAAGAAGAAATCAAACTCAAAATCTCAATACTTAGAAAGTTATGGAACCAACAAGTATCAAAGATTTCTACAAAAGTGGCTAATGTTCTAAGCAAAAGAAAAGCAAAAAGTGAATAATTCCCAAAAGGGTAAATACTAGTTCTAGATTTTATTTCTCTAAAAGTTCTCTCTTTTCTTACTTGTGGGCGGCCATAGGGTACAAGGGACTTATATAGAAAAGTGGGGAAGCCCTAAAATGGCTAGAGGACAAAATAGAGAGGCGGCTCGGTCAACTCGACCATGTGCTCGGTCGAGTGCATGGTCGAGTGACCTCTCTTCTGCTTCTTACATCCGGTCGAGTCCTTCTCCGCACACAGTCGAGTGTCTGGTCTAGTGGGCGGTCGAGTGGACTTCCGAACCTTGATTCTTCAGCTCTAGCTCCCTTGTTTTCTTCACTTGATAGCTCCAATCCTCTTCAGTATTCCTTCCATGCTCCTTAGGATCTAAAATCACATGTTTATGCAAGAAACTATACAAATGCAACGCAAATCTACTCTAATGCATAAACAGATCTAAAGCTATACAATAATGGCCAAACTAGATAGAAAATCATGCAAAAGATGTGAATATAATAAGGTAAAACTAGGTAAAATATATGAACATCAATGTAACAACCCGTCCCGTGGATCCCACTAGCCTCACTGCTAGCTCACTAGCCTCACTGCTAGCCGCCCCGACGGACCCCAAGCTGGCCCTGCAGGGCATCGAACCTAACCCATCACTGTGGATATCCCAATCCACTAGTAGGTTATTAGTGCGCCAGGCGTTCCTCGAACCCTGGTCCTCACCCTTTAACAACTTTCCCACAGGACAAGCTGTCACCATTGATTTGTAGCTCAATTGGTGATTGCTTGTCATGTAGGAAGGTTGTTAAAGGATGAGGACTAGGGTTTGAGGAACGCCTGGCGCACCAATAACCTACTGGTGGATTGGGATATCCACAGTGATGGGTTAGGATCGATGCCCTGCAGGGCCAGCTTGGGGTCCGTTGGGACGGCTAGCAGTGGGCTAGCAGGGTCCACAGACGGTCCGTTGGGGCAGCTAGCGGTGGATTAGTGGGATCCGCGGGACGGGTTGTCACAATCAACACCCCCAAAATTTGTCTTTGTTTGCCCTCAAGCAAATAAACAAGACATAAGTAGGAGAGTGATGTTTGAAAATGGGATCTCAGCTCCTAAAGCTTGCTAATAAATTAGCTAGAATCAATGTCCAAGTTACTAGTACTATGATGCAAGTTGAATGAGCTGTACTTAAAAATTTTAGACAAGCCTATCACAACCTTAACTGATTTAAGCCTTAGATATCCACATGCATTCAAATAAACCATTTCATTTAACATTCATTAATCAAGAACATGAATCAACTTATGCAATGCTTAAACTTATTTGGCTTGGTAATAAATGGTTTAGAGACAATGATGGTCTCTCTTTAGAGTGGGGCTTATCAATATCAAGGTTCTCTCATAAAAATGGATTGAGCTTTAAAAGAAGGCTAAAGGTAAGAACAGTTAGACACATACAAGAACAAAACTTTGTCTACCCAAAGGTACCCAAAGTGTTTATCCTATCATTCTAATCCCAAATTGTCCTATTTCTACCCTTTACCTCCATCTCTTCTCAAATACCCTTTTCTCTTTTGTTTTTAAGCCTTAGGAGAGGTTTCTTGTTTGATCTTTCTAGTGGAATGGGGGGTTTCTTTCTTATTTGCTATGGTTCCCTTTTCTTTTTACTCTTAAGACATAAAAGCTTTTTGCTATACTCTTCTTTTCTTTCTTTCTTTTCTTTGACTAGAACCATCTTTAACAATTTCATACTTCCCATTCTTTCAATAGAGCTTAAATTCTCTTAAACACATTCCCCTCCTAAAGACTCTAACCTTTTCTTTCTCTTTTTCTCTTTTCTTTTCTTTTCTTTTTCAAAACAACCAAGTCCCAAACCCAACAATTAAACCACCTAGTCCTATCTGGTTTGAAAATTGCAAACTATAACTACACAAGGCTTTACTCTTGTCAGCCCAAACCGAACACTTTCTACCAAGCTCAATCCCAAAAAGGCCTCACACACACAAGAATTAACATGGCTTGAAAGAAGGGTTGGTTATGGGTAGGGGAAACTGATTTTTATGATGAATCAGCTACTTGGATCAACAAGAGTGATAAAGAGGAGAAAAATGATCCAAATATTTATATGGTATCCATGAGTTTAAAGCAATGCACAATTTGATAATTAAAAGTCAATATTAGGTTCTTATAAATAGGAAATGACATCAAATCAAACCATGCTTCAATTTAGACCATAATGCAGTTTAGGAATTCAAGGCTTGGTTCAATCTTATGCTTCTAGCTACTCAACTAGCATCAAAGTACTATTAACTTGGGTATTGATCCTAGTTTAGTGAATCTAAACAAGCTAACAAGGTAAAATTCATCATAGATCCCTAATGCAAAAATATAAAACAGTCCTATATGAAACATGCTAAAAAAGATCCTAATATGCAATGCAAACTACATAAACACTCTTTTTTTATATAAAGATTTTTGCAAACATTTTCAATTTTTTTTTGTTTTTTTCTATGCCTTAGATGAAATGCAAATATAAACATGATTGTGCTAAAATGTGAGATAAGAAAACAAAACACAACATCAAATACTATCTCAAACCCTCCCCCAAACTTAAATTACACAATCCACTGTGTAAGAGAAATTTGTAAGAGGATTCAAGACTTAAAAACAAAATAAAACTAGACATGCAATGGTAATTACAAAGGTAAGGTGATGTTGGTACCTCATGGATTGTGGAAGAAGCTGTCCACATCCTCATTCATGCTCTCATAGGTGTAGTTGGGGTCTTGCTGCTGGCTTGGAGGTGGAGAAGGAGGCAACTCGATGATGGCCATCAACTGGTACTCGGTCGAGTGCTCGGTTGAGTGGACTGGTCGAGTGGACTGTTCGAGTTGGCTTCCGATCCTTCCTTTCTTCTTCTGTTTAGACTCCCATGCTTTCCTGACCAAGAAAACACCAAAACAAAAATCAAAATACCAAAAATCCTAAGAAATATATACAGAGATACCTTAGGGACTTCCTCCCTAGTGAGCTTGATTAAAGTCACTAAGCTTGACTTCTTCTAGTTTTTCAAGCTTGAGGAGCATCCTTGAGAAATATTGTGCACTTCCCATGTTTCTCCTTTTCTCCCAAATACTTCGTAACTCTCTGACCATTGACTGTGAACTCACTACCATCCTTGTTGAGAAGTGTGACAGCTCCAAATGGCAAAAACTCTTTTATTTCAAAAGGACCTCCCCATCTACTTTTCAACTTCCCAGGAAATAGCTTGAGCTTTGAATTGAAAATCAAAGCTTGATCTCCTGCTTTTAGGTCCTTAATGAGAATCTTCTTATCATGGAAAGCCTTTGTCCTTTCCTTGTAGATTTTGGAGCTCTCATAAGCTTTCAATCTGATCTCCTCAAGCTCATGCAAATCAAGGCTTCTCTTAGCTTGTCCTGTCTCTAGATCCAAGTTCAAAAGTGTGATTGCCCATAGAGCTTTATACTCAACTTCAACTGGGAGGTGGCAAGACTTTTCATAGACAAGTTGGAATGGGGTTCTTCTTATTGGGGTCTTGAAAGCTGTTCTATAAGCCCAAAGTGTTTCATCAAGTTTACTAGACCAATATTTTCTTGTTGCTCCTACTATTCTTGATAAAATGGCCTTGATTTACTTGTTTGACACTTCAACTTGCCCACTTGTTTGAGGGTGGTAAGCTGTATACACCTTGTGCTTAATTTCATATTTTCTTAGCATTCCTTCAAATATCTTGTTGATGAAGTGTGTCCCTCCATCACTAATCACAAATCTTGGAATTCCATATCTTGGGAAGATTATGGTCTTGAAAAGCTAAAGAACCAATTTGTGATCATTAGTAGGGCTAGCAATAGCTTCTACCCACTTGGAGACATAGTCCACTGCTACTAATATGTAGACATTCCCATTTGAAGGAGGATTAAAAGGTCCCATGAAATCAATTCCCCACACATCAAATATCTCAATTTCAAGAATTGTATTTTGGGGCATTTCATTCCTTCTTGTAATATTTCCCATTCTTTGGCAAGCATCACACTTTGTAATGAACTTGTGAGTGTCTTTGAACAATGTAGGCCACGATAATCCAGCTTGTAGAACTTTTTGGGTAGTTTTGAAAGTTGCAAAATGACCACCATAGGCTGAACCATTGCAGTGTCCCAACACTCCTTCTACTTCACTCTCTGCTATACACCTTCTAAACAAACCATCTGATCTCTTTTTGTATAAGTAAGGTTCATCCCAATAGTATCTATTGATGTCCTTTAGGAGCTTCTTCTTCTTGTAATGATTCATGTGTGCTAGGATTTCTTCACACACTTTGTAATTGACTATGTCAACATACCAAGGTAGATCTTCACTGTCAAGTGCCACCACTCCTCCATATGATCCTGCTCGACCGAGTGCCCAAATATACTCGTTCGAGTGCTAGTTCAAGTAGTAGGTCGAGTTGTAGGACGAGTTGTCTCGATTTGCATCAGTTTCTCCTAACGCATTGAATCATCGATTGGAATTTCCTCCTCTATCCTCATTCTGGCCAAATGATCAGCTACTCCATTCTCTGTACCCTTCTTATCAACTATTTCCATGTCAAATTCTTAGAGAAGCAAAATCCATCTTAACAACCTTGGTTTTGGTGTCCTTCTTTGAGTAGATGTGTCTCAAGGCAGCTTGATCAGTATGCACAATTACCTTGGATCCTACCAAGTAACTCCTGAATTTTTCAAAGGCAAATACCACTGCAAGAAGCTCCTTCTCTGTTGTTGAATATCTCCCTTGAGTCTCATCTAAGGTTCTACTAGCATAGTGAATAAAATGCAGTTTCTTATCATTTTCTGACCTAGAACTGCTCCTACTGCAAAGTCTGATGCATCACACATAATCTCAAATAGAAGATCCCAGTTTGGGGCTTGGACTATTGGAGCTGATATCAAGGCAGCCTTGATCTCCTTGAAAGCCTTCAAGCAATCTTCATCAAAGTTGAATTCAGTCTCCTTACAAAGGAACCTTGTAAATGGCCTAGCTATCTTTGAGAAGTCCTTGATGAATCTTCTGTAGAACCCAGCATGACAAAGAAAGCTTCTTATATCCTTGACTGTTTTTGGTGGTTGAAACTAGACCATGACTTCAATCTTTTCTTTATCAACCTCAATACCCTGCTCTGAAATCTTGTGACCAAGAACTATCCCTTCTTCAACCAGGAAGTGACACTTCTCCCAATTCAAAACTAGATTTGTCTCCTCACATCTCCTTAAAACCCTGCATATATTAGCAAGACAAGAAGAAAAGGAATCTCCATAGACAGAGAAGTCGTCCATAAAAACTTCAACAACATCCTCAATAAGATCAGAGAAGATAGACATCATGCATCTTTGAAAAGTTGCTGGAGCAATACATAATCCAAATGGCATCCTCCTATAGGCAAAGGTACCATATGGACATGTGAATGTTGTCTTCTCTTGATCATTAAGATGAATAGGAATTTGGAAAAATCCAGAATATCCATCCAAGAAACAGTAATGGGTATGATTGGCTAAACTTTCCAACATTTGATCTATAAATGGAAGAGGAAAATGATCTTTCCTAGTAGCAGAATTAAGTTTTCTATAATCAATGCACATTCTATGTCCTGTTATGGTTCTAGTAGGAATTAATTCATCATGATCATTCTTTATCACAGTAATTCCTCATTTTTTAGGGACACAATAAACTTGTGAGACCCAAGTACTATCAGAAATAGGATAGATCACACCAACTCCAAGCAATTTAAGAATTTCCTTTTTGACTACTTCCTTTAGGTTGGGGTTAAGTCTTTTTTGAGGTTCAATGCTTGAGTAAGATTCATTTTCAAGGTGGATTCTATGCATGCAGAGACTAGGTGAAATTCCTTTAATGTCATCCAAAGTATATCTAATAGTTTTCCTAAATTTCCTTAGCTCAACAACTAGCAAATCAAGTTGATCTCTTCTCAATTTAGCATTTACTATTACAGGATAAGTAGAGCTCTCACCTAGAAAAATGTACCTTAGCCCAGATGGGAGAGGTTTTAGTTCTACCTTTGGTGCTTTTAACTCAGACCAGTCATCTCTGAGAGTTTCGGCCAGGCACTCGGTCGAGTGGTGTTGGTGCTCGCTCGAGTGCATGCTCGAGTGGGTGGTCGAGTTCTCTGTGTCTGCTATTTGTATTGATCAGACTTCCTCTTTTAATGCTGGTAACCCCTTCAAAACCTCTGGATTGTCGGATTCTCTACAGGAGTCCATAATCTCTTCATAAGCTTTAGTTTCTTTGTAGATGAATCCTTCTTCTCCACTTTTGGTCAAAAACAGTTTTAAGGTGATCTTGTTCTTCTAGCTCTTCAATCAACTCTCTCGCCAGTTTGTCCATTTCTTCAACCCAAAAGACTTGTCCTCCAATTGTTGGTTTCTTCATAGCCTCTACAATGTTAAATGTCATTCTGAGGTCCTCTCCCAAGTTGAGATCAATTTTCCCCTTTCTCACATCAATTATTGCTCTTGCTGTGGCTAGGAAAGGTCTTCCCAAAATCAAAAGATCTTTTGGTTCTTCATCCATTTCCAAGACTACAAAGTCAGTTGGGACTTCCGCTGTTCCAACTTTAACTGGTAGATCCTCCAAAACACAATGGGTAATCTTACTTATCTATCAGCTTATATAAGAGATATATTGCATGGCTTATAACTTGTAAACCATAGGCACTTAGCAACTGATAGAGGCATTAGGCTCACTGAGGCTCCCAAATCACAAAGGCATCTGTTGAAGGTCAAAGGGCCTATAGAGCAAGGTAGAGTGAAAGAACTAGGATCTCTTTAACTTTTGACGGTTCACTTGCTTTTGGATTATGGCACTACACTCATGGCTAAGAATCACCATCCCTTGAAATTCTTTCATCCTTTCCATCATAGCATCTTTCAAGAATTTCTCGAATGGAGGGATCATCACAAAGGCATCCTTAGCTCAATTTCTCTAACTTGTTTATCAAACAATGCCTTGTACTTTTCAACCATCTGCTTCTTAAATCTCCCTGGAAAAGGTAGTGGAGGCTTGTAAGGAGGAGGAATGAACCGAGCTTCCTTTTGTTTGGTGGTAGCTGGCTTGATTTTCTCCTGAGAAACTCCTCGATCCGCAGCTCGGTCACTCACTCGATCGTGTGTGCGGTCGAGTGGCACGTTGATTTCAATAGCATCCTTATTCTGAGTCTCTTCTTGTTGAAAACCCTCCCCATCTTTATCTTCACTTTCCTCAGTGTCTGGCTGTGCTCCTAGTCTCGTTGGTAAGACTCTTCCACTGTGAAGATTGATAGCATTGGCAAACTCTGTAGATTGCGTAATAGCTTTGCCATTGTGATGGTCATGCTTTGGAGAAGAATCTAGTCTACTCTCCATAGTCATAATCTTGGAATTCAGTGTGTCAAACTTTGCATGTAGTTCACTGTAAATATTTTCCATCCTCTTGTTCATCTCAGCAAATCTGTTTGCGACCTCAATATGCCCATTTGCTTGCCCAAGCAACATTTGTTGCATCATAGCTCTCAATTCTGGTTCTTGGCCTTGGGAGGTCTGAAACCCTGGAGGGGGACACAATTGAGGCTGGAACCCTTGGTGTTGTTGCTTGGGTGCATAGTTGTTTTGTTGTTGGGGTTGTTGAGGTGGATAGACTTGATCCTAAGGATTGGCTACATTGGTGCTTCTATAGGAGAGGTTGTTGTTCTTGAATCCTCCTCCTTGATTGTAACCTTGAATCCTCCATGGTTTTGCATGTAGCAGAGCTCAACAAACTCTCTCTCCCCATCTTGAACTTGAGAGTCTTCTTCACCAATGAAATGAATGGTCTTTTGTTGGCTGAGTAGGATTCAATCTAGCTTCTCATTGACTACTTTCAAGTCTTTCTTGTACTTCTCCTCTTGATCATTGGAGACAAACCTTACTGTTCTGTCATAGTCTTCATTATAATTTCCATCTGATTGAGCTAGATTCTCCACCAACTCCCAGCCTTCTTCTACATTTTTGTTGAGGAAGTTACCATTGGAGGCTGTATCAAGAAGCATCCTTATCTTAGGTAGAACTCCTCTATATAAGGTGCTGAGCAAAGACTCATTGCTGAATCCATGGTGTGGACATTGAGTTTGGAAGACCTTGAATCTCTCCCATGCCTCACAAAAGCTCTCATTATTCCTTTGTTCAAAACCAGAAATCTCATTCCTCAAGCTTGCAGTTCTAGCATTGGAGAAGAACATAGCTAGGAAGGCCTTCTTACAAGCATCCCATGTAGTGATAGCACCAGTTGGAAGTGTCTTCTCCCATAGATGAGCTTTGTCTCCAAGTGAGAAAGGAAACAGCCTAAGCTTGAAGCCATCTTCACTAACACCATTGATCTTGGTGAGGCCACAAATCCTTTCAAACTCATCAAGGTGTTCCCTTCTAAGGAACCTTCCATTGGCAAACCATGGAACTTATTTGCTTGAATCATAGAGATGAGACCACTCTTGTTCTCGTAGTTGTTGTTGGCAACTGCAGGAGGAACAATACCAACTCTTTGGTTATGTGTATTTGGTGCATCTCCAGCACCAATGTTCCTTGGCCTTTGATCTTCATTATTTTGTTGCTCCATTAGCAACTGATTTTCTTGTTCTTGGAGGATTCTTGTTCTCTGCTGTCTCAAATCTCTTGGTAGGCAGTTGATGTCATCAAGAAGCCTCTGCAGATTCTGATTATCCTTGGATCTTGTTTGCATCAACTGACTCGATCAATGACTCGGACAGGCACTCGGTCGAGCACTGGCTCGAGTTGAAGGTCGAGTCGACTGAGATGAGAAGTCTAATTGAATCTGGGTTGTGACTTGATCAGGTACTCGATCGTGCTGACGGTCGAGTGCTGGGTCGAGTTGGTACCTGAGACTCAAAACAACCAAACAGATAAAGAATCTTAATCAGTAGTGATCAAAGGAACAATAAAACTTAATCTTAGACTTGTATAAATCCTAAATGTCACAAACAAACACTCAAACGGCAACGGCGCCAAATTGATACTTGCTGTTTTGTATGTGTGATAATGATGAATGATGAACAGGTGAATGAAAGGAGATCAATTACCCTTATGTAGTTGTAGCATAAATGTTGTCAAACCATAATGAGTGTGATGCAAGCAATCAGGATGTGAACACTTATCTAACTTAAGCCAAATATGATGATGATTTGGAACTAACAACCTAATGACAATAGCAAGATGCAGAATGTAAAACTACTAAGACAAGATACTAAATGCAAAGTAAACAGAATGATCAAAGCAGTAATGAAACTAAACAAGAACAAGTACTAAACTAATGCAAGACAGTAAATGCAACAAGATGAAACAGAAATGAAGTGAATGCAACAAATATGAAACTAGAATGAAACAGGAAATGAAACAGGACAGATGCAGAACATAAATAACAAACTCTAGGTCGAGCTCGAGCAGGCACTCGATCGAATGCTCGATCGAGTACTAGGTCGAGCTCGAGCAGGCACTCGATCGAATGCTCGATCGAGTACTAGGTCGAGTGGGTTGAAAACTCAGAACAGAAACAGAGCCAACAATCAAAATAGAGGAAAACGAAAGCAAATCAAATAGCAAGCGATTAACATGATTTAAACAGAGAAGTCAATAGACAAAGAAGGTCCTAAGGATGAATTCATGGGCTGTACTCAAGCTATGGTTATCTAAACTGGTCAACGAACCTCAATCAAACATGAGTTATCTCTAGAAAATGATCTTCTAATACTTGCTAATCCACTCTCATGGCAATAACAATCAAGCTTAGATACTCCTAGACCTAGCTCTCACTAGCTAAGAACATATAATGGCAGGCAATAAACAACTAGATCATTAATGTCAAAAATCAAACAAAACATCTAATCTCTTAGCATGCTTCATGATAATCTCTAGATCTAGCCTTATCTAGCAACTTAGACATTGGTGTGATGCTAAGGAGCTTAATATCTAACCTTACCTTCTCAATATAAGGATAGCATATAGTATATCTAGTCTAGAAGAGATGTATAACCAAACAAGCTTGACCAATCTAAACAACCAAAACCCTTATCCAGCATAATCCATCCTTAAGATCTAAACACACTACTCACAATCACTAAACATGATGAACAAAATCATAAACCCAAAAATTAATGAAACTTGCATGATCAGATAGATGAGATAGAGATCTACAATATTGAAGAAGAAATCAAACTCAAAATCTCAATACTTAAAAAGGTATGGAACCAACAAGTATCAAAGATTTCTTCAAAAGTGGCTAATGATCTAAGCAAAAGAAAAGCAAAAAGTGAATAATTCCCAAAAAGGTAAATACTAGGTCTAGATTTTATTTATCTAAATGTTCTCTCTTTTCTAACTTGTGGGCGGCCATAGGGTACAAGGGACTTATATAGAAAAGTGGGGAAGCCCTAAAATGGCTAGAGGACAAAATAGAGAGGCGGCTCGGTCAACTCAACCATGTGCTTGGTCGAGTGCATGGTCGAGTGACCTCTCTTCTGTTTCTTACATCCGTTCGAGTCCTTCTCCGCACACGGTCAAGTGTCTGGTCGAGTGGGCGGTCGAGTGGATTTTTGGACCTTGATTCTTCAGCTCTAGCTCCCTTTTTTTCTTCACTTGATAGCTCCAATCCTCTTCAGCATTTCTTCCATGCTCCTTAGGATCCAAAATCACCTGTTTATGCAAAAAACTATGCAAATGCAATGCAAATCTACTCTAATGCATAAACAGTTCTAAAGCTATACAAAAATGGCCAAACTAGATAGAAAATCATGCAAAAGATGTGAATATACTAAAGTAAAACAAGGTAAAATATATGAACATCAAGTTCAGTCACTATCTATGCGATCTTGGAGCCAGTGTAAGCTTAATGCCGCTAAGCGTAGCAATAAGACTTGGATTGTACACCTTTAAAGTGACTATTGGAGAACCTACCATTATAGATTGAGAACTGCTATATACCAACAGACTTTATTGTTCTGAGGCTCGATGAGGAATCTCAAGACCCTATCCTACTCGGTAGGCATTTTCTAGCCACTGCTGGCGCAATGATAAATGTTTGTGAGGGATAAATATATTTGCATATGAATGATTTGGTACTACAATTCAACTTGGAAAAGGCAGCTAAGAAACCAACCATTGATGGCTAGACTTTCTGGATTGATATAGTAGAGGAGATAGCAATCGAGATCTATGAAGAAGTTTGTTCAAATGACAACCTGGTGGTGGCTTTGACAATGGAGGAACCATAACTAGGTTACTTGGCTGAAGAAACTGTCAGAATAGGAGAGGTGACAGTTGTTGCCAACGAAAATATTGAGCTGATCCCTCCAAGAACTGTCACAGGGCATTGAATGTGCATCGATTACCGCAAGTTCAATGCAGCCACCAGGAAGGATCATTTCCCCCTTCTTTTTATTGACCAAATGCTTGAACGTCTCGCTAATCATCCTTACTATTGTTTTTTAGATGGCTACTCTGGTTTCTTTCAGATACCGATCTACCCGGATGGTCAAGAAAAGGCGACGCCTATCGTCAAATGCCTTTTGGGTTGTGCAATGCCCCTGATACCTTCCAGCGTTGCATGATTTCAATCTTTACGAACTTGATAGAGGATTTCATGGAGGTATTTATGGATGATTTTCAGTTTATGGCTCATCTTTTTCCTTGTGTTTGTCTAATATGCACAGGGTTCTTCAACGTTGTGTGGACAAGCATCTCGTTCTGAATTGGGAAAAATACCATTTCATGGTAACTGATGGGATTGTACTGGGGCATCATATTTCTGAAAAGGGAATAGAAGTTGATAAGGCTAAGATCGAGGTGATGTCCAGCCTATAACCTCCTAAAACGGTGAAAGATATTTGAAGCTTTCTCGGCCACGTTGGATGCTATCGGCGGTTTATAAAAGACTTCTCCAAAATCGCCAGACCCCTCACTCAGATACAGTGCAACGACAACATGTTTTTGTTAAATGTAGAATGTTTAGAAGCCTTCCTTACACTTAAGCAAGCACTGGTCGCAGCTTCAATAGTCCAGCCACCCGACTAGAATTTACCTTTTGAGGTTATGTGCGACGCAAGCGATTTTGCGATAGGAGCAGTCCTAGGTCAGCGTAACGAGAGCAAGCTTCATGTCATTTATTATTCTAACAGAACACTCGATGGATCACAGACCAAATACGCCACGACAGAAAAAGAGCTACTCGCTATAGTTTTTGCTTTTGAGAAATTCAGATTCTACCTGGTCGGATCTAAGGTGATTGTCCACACTAATCATGTTGTGCTGCGATATTTGTTATAAAAAAAGGATGCAAAGCCGAGGCTATTATGATGGATCCTTCTTCTGCAAGATTTTGACCTTGAAATTAAAGACAAAAAGGGAGTGATGAGCGGGGATGATGATCACCTTTCTCATTTAACGATCGACGCTGAGACCCCCATTGATGACCGGCTTCCCAAAGAAAATGTGTATGTAGTCATGGTGCTTAAGGACTGTTACAAAGGAAAAGCTGATGTAAATATTCTCCAACAGATTGGTAATGACTTACCATGGTACGCTGACATATCTAACTACTTGTGTGTTGAAGAAGAACCTCAAACTTTACTAGCTATGCGAAGAAGAAGTTTTTGTGGGATGTACAACATTATTTTTGGGATAAACCCTATCTCTACAAGCATCGTTCCAATGACCTTTAGAGAAGATGTGTCCCTGAGTCAGAAGTTCCAGGTATCCATTTTCACTGTCATGGATCTAACTATGCGGGGCATTTTGCTACATTCAAAACTGCAACTTAAGTGCTTCAAGCCGGCCTATGGTGGCCTACTTTGTTCTGTGATGCACACGACTTCATCTCTCGATGCCACAAAATTTTATCTTAGAGATAGAGGTATTTGATTTTTGGAGAATCGACTTCATGGGGCCTTTTCCACCTTCTTATGGAAACCTCTATATACTTGTGGCAGTGGATTACATCTCCAATTGGGTAGAAGCATTAGCAAGCCCCACCAACGATTGAAACCATATAATTTTCCATGGATTGGTGTTCCTAGAGTGGTTATTAGCGATGGAGGGACTCATTTTATCAATAAGCTCTTTGAGAATCTCCTGAAAAAGCATGTAGTAACACATAAAGTTGCCACACCATACCATCCTTAAACTAGTGGGCAGAGATCTCGAACCGTGAGATTAAAAACATTTTGGAGAAAACGGTGAATTTGACAAGAAAGGATTGGTCTGTGAAGTTCGATGATGCATTATGGGCGTACTGGACGGTCTATAAAACAGAGGACCACACCATTCAAAATGGTTTATGGGAAATCATGCCATCTCCCTGTCGAGTTTGAGTTCAATTCACTTTGGGCGACAAAGCAGATGAAGTTCAACACCAAGATCGCGGCAGAAAGACGTCTTATTCAGCTTAATGAACTTGATGAGATCCGCATGAATGCAGATGAGAACACCAAAATATAGAAGGAACGGACGAAAGCACTGCATGACATTTTTCCCAAGAATTTTGCTGCTAATGACCTGGTATTACTCTTCAACTTGCAGCTGCGGATTTTTCCTGCAAAACTATGTTCTCACTGGTCTGGACCCTTTCGCATCAAGGAAGTTAATGACGTATGGTGCGGTCGTTCTTTGGAACCAAGAAGGGAAAGAGTTTACGGTTAACGGTTAACGTCTAAAGCCATATCCTACAGATCACGTTCCAACAGAGCAGTCGACCATCCCCTTGATGGAACCCCCATCCGCCTATATAGCAAGACAGTCAGGCTCGCAACTCTAAACAAGCGCTCATGGGAGGCAATCCAATGGGGTTAGCGTCTGCTTTCCCTTTTCCTTTTATTCTTTTCTTTAGGATTTTTCTTTTGTTTTATTTTCTTTAGGAACTACTCAACGATCACGTTTGGTATTGAGTTTTTATGGAAAAGGTTTGAAACGCAGAAGATGCGAATTCTGTTGCAAGTGTTCCAGAATCATTGTGGATCGATAGATCCAATTTTGTAATGCTCGATACCCGTTCTAGGGAAGCAAAAAAAAGAGGGAAAGAGAAAGGGAAGGAGATTCGGTTTGTTCTGGTTTTTGAGTTAAATTAGACCGGGTCTGTAACGCCCCCAAACCGTTTTAGGACCAAACCCGTCTAGAACGACCTTGTAATGCCACTTGGGAATAATCATCAACGATCCGGCCAAGGTTCTAAAACCCATTCAGGCCTCTAGCCAGTCCATCGATGATACTCCCACCACTTTATCCATCACTTAGGCTTTTCAACCCTTGTGACGACCAAGTGTTGAGCCACCTACATTAGGTCGCCATCAACCGTAACTCCTATACGAATATAAAACCGAATACTTTATTAATTAAGATAAATATTTCACAAGTTTTAACCAAATTTAAATAGAATTTATGGCCAGGCCTAATGCCAAAAAGATTATACATAATTTTCTTAGACAATAAGACATACTTTAACTTTACACAAGGCACAATAACTATCTCTGGGCTCCTATCGTCCAACACGTCCTCTAACTTCCCACTACTGGTTACCTGCAGGAGAGAGTTCTATCGTAAGTAATATAAGATTATTACTTAGTGAGTCTCAGGGGTCCTGCAAACGTTAGATTCCCATCCCAACCCCAAAACACAAGGAATCACACAACAAGCAAGCAAGGAATCACACAACAAGCAAGCAAGCAACACACAACAAGAAATCAAGCAACACACAACAAGCAAGAAAGCAACACACAACAAGCAAAAATTGAACCATATATTCCGCCTTCCATTCCCTTTCTCCTTTTATCTCTGCCTTGCAACCACAAAGGCATGCAATCAGAATAAAACCCCAAATACACTGTCGTGTAATCATCGGTCCTGGTAGTGAGCTAGACCTAGCTCTTTGTTACAACATGCATAGCTAGGCTGCATGCTGCAACGGCTTCTCAGGGAAGGATGGACATATATCACTCTTAGTTCGCTTCTGGCCATTCGGATCTCCACATCAACGAACGCCTCACACTAAGACCACAATTCTCAAGGTTGTAGGTTTATGACGTTAAAGAATCATAAACCTAAACAAAAACAACACACAACAACACATGCAATAAATCCATCAAGCGGATCTCCACATCAACGCTTGAGATTTACCTTGGTTAAACTCACATGCAATATAACCATCAAACGGATATCCACATCCATGCTTGAGGTCTACCATGTAATACATCATTCAAGCGGATATCCACATCAACGTTTGAGATCCAACATGCAACCCATCAATCAAGCGGATATCCACATCAACGCTTGAGATCTAACATGGAATCCCCCAACCAAAATGCAAAACTTCAAGAAAACTAACAAGAAATCAAGAAGAATGCAACTACATGCACATGCAAGTCGACCCTAGCTTGTGTGACAACCTGTCCCGTGGACCCCACTAGCAATCCGCTAGCTTGCCCCCATAGGCCCCAAGCTGGCCCTGCAAGGCATCGATCCTAACCCCTCACCGTGGATTTGGATGAATAATTCCTTTCCACGGTGAGGGGTTAGGATCAATGCCCTGTAGGGCCAGCTTGGGGCCTATGGGGGCAAGCTAGCGGGTTGCTAGTGTGGTCCACGGGACAGGTTGTCATATAAAAATCGATTTATATGAAAGCTTGTCCTGGCGCACCAATAACGTATTAGTGGATTTAGATGAATATTTCCTTTCCACGGTGAGGGGTTAGGATTGATGCCCTGCAGGGCCAGCTTTGGGCCTATGGGGGCAAGCTAGCAGTGGGCTAGTGGGGTCAACGGGACAGGTTGTCACATAACATGCTTAACTGCGGAGTTCTGATGGGATCCGGTGCATTAGTTCTGCAGATCAATTGGTGACAGCTTGTCCTGTGGGAAGGTTGTTAAAGGATGGGGACCAGGGTTCGAGGAACGCCTGGCGCACCTATGTTCTTCATCTTTGATTTGCTTTTCTTTTATGTCCATGTCTGAGTAGTCAACATATTGGGTTTCGGGTTTCAAAGGGGTTTATGATTCTGTAATGATGGTGTTCTAGATTTGGGGTTGATCTATTTATTTCTTCATCTATTGTTGTTCTTAAAGCTTAAGCTAGATTGATCACCTAGATTAAGATCTTAGGTTTAATTGATTGTGGAATCAAAAATGTTGTTGAGTGGCTTGGAAAGAACATAGGTGAGCAAGGTGATCCTTAGCCAACGAAAGTTGAAGTTAAGGCACCTTGTGAACTAATCAAACTTGAACTTGCTATTGCTTGTTTGGTTTGCTAGATCCAAATGATGGTTTAGGGTTTAGTAAATTTATTGCATAGATAGTTAACGCTGCAGAAGTAGATTAGCTTTAAAACCGTGATTTGAGTTCTAGAACGGTGTTTAACGCATCCCTATCTAACCACCTTAGTCCGAGATTATATTCCCCATAGATTCCTTGAACCCAGTATTTTCTTTTTGATTTAAAAACAACCTATTTACTTTCCGTTTTTAATAATTATTTGTTTCACAAACTTCCTTATTTGTGCCTTAGCTATAATCGATCTTTATAGTTTCAAAGTGCAGTTGCTTGGTATTTTTGGATTCGATCCTGAAATGTTACGACGATACCACTAATCATGGTTGAGTGCACATTAGATTTTAATTGACCTCTGATCAAACTTTCACTCCGTTAATAGCATCGAGTGGTTGTGCAAAACATCAAGTACTATTTTGACTATACAATTTGCTTTGAATTTTTGGCATATGTCTCTTCAAAGTTAGCAATTATGTCTTTGGTCTTCGTTGCTTATTAAAAAAACTTACCCAAAAATGGAGACTTATGAAGAGTAAACATCGATATATTGCTCTTTACATGCGGTCTGTCTTCATTGTACTGAACTTGATATATATATATATATATATATATATATATATGTTTTCTTTTATGGTTAAAACAAACTTTTTGATTTAAATGGACATAATTTCTTTTTTAAATCACAAATCATGAATTTACACAGAGATTTCCACTAGCGTTTCACCAATAAACAAAACAATAGAGTAGATCGAAGGCATTTGGATTAAGTAGACATGATACTTAACTAGAACTAGAAGTATCAGTTACCAAATAGCTTTCATTAGATAGAATTAGACTTCCTTACCAAAAAAAGATAGAGATATACTTTAAACTCAGTAAATCATAGGAGGCTAAAGCCTTTTTAGCTAACGAATCTGCCACATGATTGGCAAGACAAGGAGTAAAATTTAAAAATATAGCCACAAAGCTACTCCGAAGTTCTCGGATATCTTGTAAGAGTCCAAAAAGCTCTAGCCTCTATGTGGAAACCATCTTCATTTATCAAATGAAAAGATTACATGGCTTTGATGATAAAAGAATAAATTTGTTAGTGTAAATTTTGCAAAAGAGACACACTTTTTGTCAAAACTTTTGCAAAAAGACACACTTTTTAACCATGGCACACTTTTTGGCCACTTTTACATTGTTCAATTGATTTTTGGACATTTTTACCCCTAAACATAAAACATAAGTCTAACTAATAAATGGAAAGAGTAGATTTAATAGGATTTGTCACAAAATAATAAGAACCATTTGATTGAAACTATTAGTTACAATTCAATGGACAAGATTTTCTATCACATTTCTTTTTTCTATTTTCACTTTTTTTTGTTCTTTCTCTCTTTATAATCAATTTATTTAGTTATTATGACATATATTTTCAATCTTGTTTTTATGATTCATTATAATTTTATTTTTTCTACATTTTAAGATCCATTTTACTATTTTTAAAGTGAATAATTATAATACATATTATTCAATTATAGTTGAATATTTGTTAATTGTGTGGATAGGTATTTGTGGATATCAATGTCTTATTATGTGGATACGTATTTGTGGATATCAATGTCTTAATTGTGGATACTTATTTGTGGATATCAATGTGGATACATATATGTGGATATCAATGTCTTAATTTTGGATATCAATGTCCACAAAATAATGACCATATGGTTAGTTTACATGTACCATGTGATGTCCACGAGACAGTGACCACGTGGTTAGTTTCTTTGTGGCATCAACAATCAATTCTCATATGTTGTTTTTTTAAAAGGTTGTCCACGAGACAATGGTTAGTTTAGATGTAAATTGACCACATGATGTCCACGAGACAATGATCATATGGTTATTTTCTTTGTGTCATCAACAACCAATTCTCATATGTTGTTTTTCTTAAGGGTTGTCTATGAGACATTGATCATATAGTTAGTTTACATGTAAATTGACCACGTGATGTCCACGAAACAGTGACCATATGGTTATTTCTTTGTACCATCAACAACCAATTCCCCTATGTTACCTTTCTTAAAAGTCCTTGTGGAGAGAACAAAGCAAGTGAGAACGATAACAATAGAAGATGAATTGGAGATCTATGGTTTTTCCCTATTTCTCCTTTTATTTTGTAGTAAAATATTTTTTTCTAATATTTGGACTGAATGTTTTATTAGGATCAAAAAACAAATTGGATTTCATAATAATTTGGTATTTATCCAAGTCATAGCTTTGTATCTAGAGAATAAAAATAAATTAGAGATATGAAAAAGAAGGTAAGACAGCATGTGTGAGAATAATATCATGGAGGAAGGGAGATGAATTGAGTATCTAGAGTTTCCCTATTTTTTGGTAGTGAAGATGTTCATGGGAAAGAGAGAGAAAGAGAGATGAAGATGATGGATCTAAAAAAATAAAAAATTATAAAAGAAGAGCAAAAAAGAAAAAGATAATACTGTTAATAAAAAATAAAATAAAAAATATTGTGAGGTTTGTTGAACAAGAGATGTGGCTAGTATGATATTTTTGTTTTTTAAAATTGAGTATTATTGTATGCATAAAAAGAATTGGTTGAGAGAGAAGTGGTGTAGTTGAAGGGTATTTTTGACAATTCAATCTAAGAAAGTGTGTTGTGGACAAAAAGTGTGCTATTGTGATATTAAGTTTCAAAAAGTGTGCTAGAGTGCAATTTTTCCTATTTTAATTTGCCATCAGCTAGTATAAAGACAATAGAGTTGGTTAAAAATTTAATATATACCTACATAACAACAAGAGAGTTGGTTAAAAATTAAAGGGAGAGTTACTAGAATATTGCATAAAAGCTTCCTTATTACAAAAGTAACACACAATTGTTTGTAATTACTAGAATAAACCACAGTACCTATACTACCCCTCAAACTAGTGTTGGGAAAAACGTCATTACGGCTAATGCCATTAGAAAAAAAAAAAAATGGAAACTGGGACTAAGTCTACCGAGCCTTTGATGGTAGATTTATACAGGTGGACTGATTAAAGGTGTACGCCAGATATTTTTGGTACACTTAGTTTTAGTGCTGGTACACTTAACCGTCGACGTAGATGGTACACTTAGTTTTAGTGTTGGTACACTTATCCGTCGACGTATATGAAATCGATTCGTTAGATTAAGTTGGTAGAGAAATTTCCCTTTGATGATAGACTTACGTTTTTAGCGCGTGTGGCGGCAAACGTAAAAGGGTGGGAAGATATTTATGGTAGACTAATGGGCTGTTGCGACTGATTTATGCGACAGCCTTCTCTCGTTACAGATATTTTGGTATACTTTGTTTGTTTTTTGAAATAGTTTTCGTAGTGTTGTGGTAGGCTTCTTGTCCGTGGTAGATTTTGTAAGCAACATTGACAGCTGTAAAGTCTTACCAGAATAACACGAATTTGTTTGAGCTGGCAAAGACAGTCTAGCATTGCGATAGATTTATTGGAGGAAGATCTAAACAGGTTTGCTGTTCTTCCCTAAATCTTTCCTCTGGGTGCATCCATGGAAGAGCAAGATATCGTTTTGGCGTGTGGGAGGTGGAGGGTAGACAAAAAGCGATGGTTGTTTGATGTTGATACCAGCAAAGGGTGCAGGATTATAGTTGCCGATAAAAAAACGAAGTTTGAAGACTTTACTGCTATGGTGTTCGATGACTTTGGTTTCTGTAAAGTAACTTCCAGCATAAAGTTGAACTATATGTTAGATAGATATAAAAAAGCGGATGTGATATGCCACCAGTGATTGTTTCGAATGGTCGGCAGTTTCAAAACTTTCTCAAACAGAGCAGGGGTGAACTCATCCGGCTATGCGTTGAGATTATTGATAAATCTTGTGAAACCTTTTTCGAGGAAGTTAAGCCGAAAACACCAGAACCAACACCCAAGACCCCTGAAGTCATTGTAGATGATTTCGTAGGCGGGGCAGAGGAAATGGGACAGAAAGATGAAGAGTACGGGAGTCGGAAGGTAGACGGTGAAGATAATGTAGGAAAGGATGTAGATGAAGATGAAGCAGATGACAAGGAGAACAGTAGATTTGATTACTGTGACGACAGCGATGGTGCAAGTTCAGGGGATGAAGACTATCTCCTTTACTCCAACTTCACCCCGGATGGACCAGAGGAATCATTGGACAACGGACCTGGGGTGGGTCTTGTATAGAGGAAAAGGTGTGTAACAAAGAGTCAAATATCCGTACCCGCAAGACTAACACTGCAGCTGAAGCAATTGAGAAGGAGGTTCGCAAAATAGAGAACGGAGGTGGTGATATTGCTGTGGGGGATAAGTTTGATAGCAAAGAAACGTTGGTGGCAAGGTTGAGGGTGCTGAGTGTATTAGATAAATATGATTACAATGTTCGATATTCAACGCCCAGTTTGTTAATCGTTGAGTGTTGGGTAAACTGTTGTAAATGGAGAATACGGGCTTCAACCATGGGTGATTCGCCGGTGTTTCATATTCGCTTATATTGTCGTGAACATACTTGCTCTGTTACGGAACGATTTGGCCGTAGCCGTAATGCTAAACCACCAATCCTAGCTCAATTATACAAGGATTATGTTGGTGGTGTGGGAGGTTCTGTTGTGCCAAATCTTTTTGGGGAAGGGCTCAACCTACGATATGGTGTACAGGTGGGCTACTGAAATACTCTAAATCCAGTCTTTTTAACATGTTTGTTTTTTGGTTGGCTTTCTGTATGTGATGGTATATAGGGTGTAAACGGAGAAATTTCTTATGTTGCTAGGGGGCTTTTTGTACGTGAAGACGTAGTGGAAACAATAACAAACAGATCGTAGCTTTAGTTTGTTGGTTTTCTCAGAAATTAGTTGATTCTATGGCCTGCACATATATATAATTCGACCTAGTTGATATTGTTGAGTGTTGTTGTCTTTTACTGACCATTTTCATATAATAGCTTGGCTACTGGAAGGCACATCGTACACTTATAAAGGCGCGGGAGTATGTTAGGGGTACACCTGAAAGTGGATACGCTGAATTACCTGCATATTTATACAGATTCAAGTATGTTTTCATTGCGCTTGCTGGATGCATTAAGGGTTTCAGGTATATGCGGAAAGTTGTAGTTGTAGATGGAACCTTTTTGAAAGGTGAATTCAAAGGGACTCTTCTGATAGCGGCAACACAAGATAGGAATTTTAATATTTTCCCTCTGACGTATGCGGTTGTTGATACAGAGAACAACGTCTCGTGGGAATGGTTCTTTACGCAATTAAGTAGTGTAATTCCTGATGATGAAGAGCTTGCACTGATATCTGACCGGCATAAATCTATTGGTAAAGCTATCGCTAAAGTGTACCCCCTGGCAAGTCGAGGAATCTGCACGTATCATCTTCACAAGAATATTATCCTGAGATTTAGTGGGAGGAAAATATTCCGGCTGGTAAAAAAAGCAGCTGCAGCGTACCGTGTAGTTGATTTCGAAGAAATCTTCCAGCAAATTCAAGAAGCGAATCTGCAACTACATGCTTACTTGGTGCGTGCAGATGTATCCAAGTGGAGCAGGGCGCACTTTCCTGGTGATAGGTACAACTTCACCATGAGCAACATTGCAGAATCGCTAAACAAAGTACTGAATCCTGCGAGAGCCTATCCCATTGTAGAGTTATTAGAAGCTGTTCGGAATATGTTGACACGTTGGTTTGCTATAAGGAGAAAACAAGCTGCCGCAATGCCAACTTTACTCACCAAAGGAGTGGAGAACCTGTTACAGGTATGAGATTCATTAACATATCCATCGATATATATGTTAACGAAAGGCCTGGAAAATGATAGTGGATATGTTGTGTTGCATTGGTTATATGAACTTACACTTTGATTTACTCATAGGCATGTATTGAACATTCAAGGCGTCTGAAGGTTCAAGAAATTGATGAAGATCGATTTCAAGTAAGTGGTGGTACCTCAACGCATGTTGTCAATCTGAGGTATAAGAGGTGTTCATGTAGGCGTTTTGATCTAGAAAGGATGTCTTGCGTACATGCTATCGCAGCCGCATATACGGCCAACCAATCAGTTATAAACCAGTTCCATCCATACTTCCACAGAGACAGCCTCTGCAGTGGGTATGCGGAGGCGATAATGCCGATAGATACATCCTGCATTGTCCCTACTGATATTACACCGTCCAGATGTAAACCGCATTTTGTTAGGAATCCTCCAGGAAGGCCAAAGATGTCGAGGATGAAATCTTTTGTCGAGGTTGCGTTGGAGACGAAGCGGCCCCGCAAACAGCATGCCTGTTCTCAGTGTCAACAGGTTGGCCACAACCGTACAACATGTCCAGCTAATACGTAACTGCATGCGAGACAATAGATGTGTTTTCTTTTCATGGAGGATAATACTCTTTTTTCCTAAGTGCCACCATAGCTTTTCGTAACATGTTTCTGATGGACCTTTTTAATTTGTAAGCCCACCTTTTTGTTTAGGGAACTATAATTGTTGTCGAAATTGGTTCCGACTGCCCTAGTTGGGCCTCATACTCGTGTGGGCTTTTTAGAAATGTCAAGCAAACGGTTTACTGTTTGAATAAGATAATTACAAAAGCGAAATATATCTGTTTGTGTATTTTATGTGGTTCATTAGAGAGGACATAATGCGATGGAAGGATAGTGTTGCAAATGTGTTAACCACATTTGTTGTACCCATGTCAACGGACCAAAGAAGTATGGTTCCTTCATCCGTTTTTTTTATGAACGGTTGACATGTAAACTTATCGTGGATAACTATTGATGTGTACGTACATATATTATATTACGGAGTAGCAAATTTTAGATTTTGTAGACAAAATACAACCATAAATTATCCAGAATCAGCGCGTACCATTCGGTTTATTCAAAACTACAAACACACACACCAGGAAAAAAAAACAAAAAAAATAGTTTGCATAGTTCTGTAGATGGTTCTTTCAATATAAGTAACTCCCTGAACTCTCCCTTTCGCCAACCTAGTTCCTTTTTTCTTAAGGTCCTGCATTCTCCCCAACGTGCTCCATTATATTTCTATATAGTAACATCCAGCGAATTCAGATCTGCGGTAATATAGAAAGTGTATTAACGTATTTGACAGTAGCAACATATACAAAATTATGGGGTTTTAATAGGAAAACAAACAACCTACATCGCCTTGTGATGTTCCATTCCCTCGAAATCTGGTTTTATATAGATTTGCGAAGAGGCAGCTGTGTTGACGAGACATGGAGCACCTACAGAACATTTACAAAATTAGATGTATATGGTTTCACAAGGCTAGTTTCCTTATCTGATCTATCAAATCTAACATACCTTCGTAGCTTCCAACCTTCCAGAACCGCAAAATACAAAAGACGAGTTCAGATGTAAAAGTAAGATGACACCCGAGTGCTTCCCAAACATTTATGAAGCGAGCAGCATAGTCATCTAGGGCACGACACTTGAGGGTTTCATTCCTACGATTTTCTCATGTTAATATAGAACGGGAATAGGAAAAACCTTTATATTAAAATGTATTGGCACAAATCTCCTTTACCTCCCATTCAGTAGGGTGAGGACAACTTCATTGGCCGCATTTGCCCCCTCGAGCAATCTTCTGTCTTCCACTCCAACTACACACCCACAAACATCTGATTCGGGGTAGACACATACTATAAACGTTACGACCTATGTATTTTGATATGAAATTGTCTACTAACCTACTTATTTAGTATCAGACCTAAAAACTAGTAATGTGCACAAATATAACAATTAGTTAAAGCCATCGTTTTTTAACGTTGTTCCAAACGATTTGTGTAATTGAAAATTGAAGATAAGCGTACCGAATGATATGGGATAGGTAATTCTCCCTCGAGATATATCACCCAAATCCTCGAAACGGAAGTAGTGTTTTTGATTCACCGGTTCGAGCAGACCCATCGTCGAATCATCAGTGAATTTGATTTGGAAAGGATGATGTGTATTCCTCTCCTTAAGCGTTGGCTGGATGACCTTGAAAGTCCTAATTTCATACCAATCACCATCATAGATATATTTCCTCATTTTCTTGTAGGTCCCTGGTAAAAACGCCACCTCGATTGTGTCACCCTATAAATTGCATATCAATTGTGTATAAGACCACTGCGTTGGTTAACATCTTCGTGCAAATTTTATTATCAATCGTAAAGTGGACTAACCCGTGTATCAGCAAGGAACAGAACCCGCTTTTGAAAGAACTCAGTAACATACCACGAATTTAAGACCTTCGCTTGTATAATCCAATTTGTTCTTCCTGGTCTAAGATCAGCGATGGCATCAACTCTAAATTCTATGGTTTTTTCTGATAATTTCCTGTTACTCGTTTCTACCCTGGGTTTGGAAAGGAGACAGGGTGATGCTATTTAAATAAAACAAAACGTCGCCACTGGTAGTTGCGTCTTTCTACCAACTCCCCCTCTCTCCTTCTCTAATAAGCGCGACTCTTCGCTTTCTTTGTTTTTCTTCGGGTGTATATTTCAAATTTTCTTAATTAAGGGTCGATCGATCAGATTACGTATGTTATATTACATCAATAACTTTATGTAATTACATGTAACATGGTATTGGATACGTTATTATATTGTAAATGCAATCTTGTGTTGGACGCCAGTTAATCGTTATGTACTGTATATAGTATAGGTACACGTACACTAACAAGTTACAATCTTGTGTACGTTCAGTCATACTTTAATTCTTATTGTACGTACATACAACTAATTTACGTTGTGTACGTGGTATTATTTTATTATCTTGTTGATGTATATTTTTTCCCCTTCTACTTTCTTAATTACTTAATGGCGCCCAACCACTTCGACAAATTTCATTCAATGGTTGGAAATTGACTTATCTTAGTCACAATTTCATTGAAACAACCCAATCACAAACGAGTTAACCAACCATATGCACAGTTGGTACAAAACTATACATTACTCGTACCAAGCGTAAGCACCCATGTACCCAAACACACTTTGTTGTACATACACAATAGGCAGATTTATCAATTGTGTATAGTTATTTTGCAAGATAGAACAACAAAAAAATAAAGGATACAACATTAGGTGGTACATGATTCAAAAGAACTAGAAGAGAAAACCATGGAAACAAAAGGCCGCATTCAGTGCGCGTACACCCTATGACGAATATATTAGTACGACGTTTATAACAGAAGACCTTTAGATGGAACGTTTAGGGCGAAACATCTAAAGAGATAATATAACTAAAGGATCTCGGATATAGATTTCGCCAACCACCAAAGGCCGCAATTTGTGCACACCATGTCATAGTCTTGATAGTTGAGAGAGTACAAACCATGCTCCTAAAAAAAATTTAGCCCATTCCGGAGAAGGGATCAAAGGGGCAATAGGATAGACGAATGAATCCCTGTACGTGTTTTGTCGCGCCGTCTGATATCTACCCAGCAACATGAACAACTCCCTGCCCAAAATCCTTGTTTGAGTTGTATTTAGTTGGTAGTGGTATGCCAAAAACAGGTAAAGATAATGACCCGCCATGTCGAGGTTCCCATGTAACATAGAAAAAAACCCACATGCTAGTGTGGCATTATCTTCTGCGGGAACGTTACGAGTTAGAAGTGCAATACCTCCCTCAATGTCGCTTTCCTCGGCAACAACCCAAAGACCTTCGTAATAGATTGCCTTTTCGTTCCCAGCGTCAAGGCATTTTTCGAAGATACGCCGGTGCATCCCTTCCTCTTTTATTCCGATTTCGGTGATGTAATTTTTGAAACCAAGAAGGATGGCAAGTAATGTTGGAGATGTTAGCATCCTTGAGAACTTGAGGCGTTAGCGCTGTTTTCACTCCTCGAGGTCCTGCCTTGACTATTGGAGCAAGGTACTTCAAACCATCAACTGCGAGAAACCCGAAGATGATAACCAACATCTCATCTGGTAGATGAGGCATTTTTTGAGACGCAGACGCCAGATTGCTGTGATTTATCTGTAGGGACTGCTACTTGTACAGAAGGGTGTTTGAAGAACTCAAAGTTCAGGTTGTACTTAGTGGGACTGGTACATATAATTTATAGAACACTAACGAGATACTTATTTAGCCAGCCCATCTACCCGTTATTGTTGTAATGTGACGAGACATACGTCACTTACTACTGTGCTAGATTAAAACTCGCTGAGATATAAATCACATCACGTTTATGCTAACACGACTTTTGGGGGTAGGAGTTGTCACTTCGTCCAACCTACCCTAGGTAGAGCCTAGCGGAATTTAAGAGAAATAATTGTCTTAAGTAGTGTATAACGCAATTGACATCCGTTATTATGGTGGCGCCACGTATATACTAATACGAAATAGAAGAATCTGCGTAAGAACTTATTTATATTTAATTTGCATAAAGGGAGATAATGACCGAACTCTTGCTTACCATTGTACGTACACTCAATTTACAAATTCTAATACGTACAATGTGTCAAATTATAAACTATTGTACGTGCACTAAACGTACATACTCTTGAACGTACACTGAAATTATAATCGTTGTTATTACACTAACATCTTTCAGGTTGTGTACGTCTTAGTATTAAATTTAAGTGGTCTTGCAATGGAAGAACGAGTTATATAGTTTGATATTCATAATTCATCTCCGATGCCTTGGTCACGTTTAGGCACCCAACAACTTACCATTCTTAAACAACATAATAAGTAGCGATAGATACCACATTCTTATAAAGGATACAACATTAGGTGTTACATGCACCAAGTTTAGTACACCAGGAGATATTCTAAACTAAAGGCCGGATTTATAGTAATTACATGGATTCTAGAAGATATACGTTGATAACAGGATATTCGTTAGATAGTACGTTTAGGGCGAAACATCTTATGAGAAAATATAACTACAGGATATCGGATATTGCTTTCGCCAACCACCAGAGGCCGCACTTTGTGCAGACAATGTCATAATCTTCATACCAGAGAGAGTAGAAACCATGCTCCCGTAAACACAATCAAGCACTTTCCGACGAAGGGATCAAGGGAGCAATAGGATAGACGAATGTGTCCCTGTATGTGTTTACTCGTGCCGTCTGATATGTACACAGCAACCGGAACAACCCCTTGGCCAGAAACCTTGCTCGTTCCGATTTAAGTTGATAGTGATGTGAATCAAACAGTTCAAGAAAATGAGTTGCCATCTCGCAGTTCCCAACTAACATAGAAAAAAACTCACAAGCTAGTGTCGATATAGGTTCCGCGGGAACGTTAGGAGTTAGAAGTGCGATACCTTGCTTAATGTCTTCCACCTCGGCAACAACCCGCAAACCTTCGAAAAAAATTGCCACTTTGTTGCCAGCATCTAGGCATTTTTCGAAGATACCTATGGATCCCTTCATTTTGGACTCTACCATTTGGGTTCCATGGTGTTTGGAACGTCGTCGGATGCCAGCATAAGTTGAAGATGTTAGCAACCGTTAAAACTTCAGGAGAGAGTGCTGTTTCTACACCTTGACGACCTGCCTTCAGTTGCATGCGGCATTTTCACTTGCTTTTTCTAAAACAATGTTTCGTATGTGTTGCAACTTATGGAGGGTGTTCAATACCTACATCCTTAAATAAAGGGAGAGTTGTGGGTGGGAGTTACAGGTTTTTTAATTATTATATATAGAATGCTAACCAGAAACTTATTTAGTTCACACTGTGGTCGTTTAGTACAATTGTGACCAGATTTCGTAACTTAGTAATGATTACAAATACATCATATTAAACGTACTCATCAAGACACATCGATGAGATATAAGTCACATCCCTCTACTTAATTGTAAAACAACTCTTCTACGTCTTCATATATAAGACTTTTGCGGGTATCATATGTCACATCGCAGTTGCCAACTGGTGTCATGTCTGCCACTACGTTAAGCTGAGCGGGTATTGAATAATCAAGATTGAGATAGTAGATTATAGTAGACTTCAAATACGTAATATGGTTATGACACGTGTATACTAATAGGAAATGGGGGATCTAATATGGTTATGATATAAAGAGGCCTAAAATATTAACGGCCCATTAAGATTCCCAAAACGACATTCCATCTATTTTGTTAGTGGATGTTGAAAAATATAATAATTAGTGGTTTGATGTCACCTCGCCATCTTGTCACGCAGTTATATCAAGTATCATTTATATCCATACCAAATAATTCCCCAACCATATCAACAAGTTCGTATTATTTAAGTTTGCATTCCTATGTGCACATAATACTTTCATTACAATGATGACCAACCCAAATCTTCCTCACGATCTGTTGGCGCGAATAGCTAAACTAATGGCAGAAAAACAATGGTGGTACATGAAGTCACTCCTACGTTCCGGAAATAGAGGCAAAACTATAGTTTACCGTCCCGACGTCTTGAAAGAGGCAAACATCTTCAACATGTGCAGTGACCCCGATGATATCATTTTTTGGTGGTCGACACATGAAGTTTTTTGAAAGGTGCCTTAATGCGGATAATCCAACGGCCATATATTATGAAGGCCTTCGTCTTGCAACAAAAGATGGGGACATTGAAGGGGCTGTAAATTTACTCCTGCGTAACGTACCAACACATGCCGACGCTACTCTTGCGTCTACCATGTTGTGCATCTGTAAAGGGTCCGGAGTCCAGGCGGGTCATTTGCTTCGGCTGTTTTCTATAAAACACTACCCACTTGACTCTAAAGAGGTTGGAGATATGTGTGAAGAACTCATCACTGAGCTTATTCACTATGGAACATTACACAATACAACTAATGGTGTGTTTTTTGACTACCCTGATGATGGGGAAATAACAACTCCTTCGTGCGCAATAAAATGCGTGCTCTCAATGACGGAGGAAGACGTGGACACTATGGTGGGCCCTTACAAGCATCCTTGCAAGAAATGCACAATGTGGTGGTGCGCTCGCCGAATTAGTCTAATGTTTTGGTAGTTATAACGAAACATGTTTGCATTTCCTCGTTTCCGTGTACACCTTATCTCCTATCCTTTCTAATCGTAATATTAAACGAAGTATTTTGTCAGCGATGCACCTTTGCAGAATAAGACAAGATAATAAAGCTAACTACGAACTTTGTCAGATGTGATAACTGGACAATTGATTTAATTTTCGTACACAAATATATTTAACGAAGTTGATAACACATGCAAAGCATAGGTATGAAGCAATATGCTAGATTTTTCAATACACTTTAGGTTGCTCTCCTATTCTCCACAAGCTGAACATAGTAAAATGTTTAGTTCCATGCAAACTGATATTTCCTCGAATATCTTATTCTGTACGATACATGGCTAAGGCCTCCATCAACAGTTACATGCCTGTGTAGCTTGTATTGAATTGTACCCTTTTATACTTAAAATTGAAACCACTATATTTAATATATAATATTGGGAAATTCCATAGGTTTGTATCTATTAGTAGTCGTATTTAATGCAATGACATGTTGCCAATTTAATGCAATGGCCAACTGATTTGACGTCCATATAAGTCAATCGATATGACTTGCAGGGTTGTAGATGTCAAATATCAGTTATGTAATTTTACTTATATACGTACACGAGTACCAAAGAACCAACATAGCTTGTTTAATACTTTTAGCGTGGCTAAACAGACTTAAATCATAACATTTTTATATAAATATACTCCTATACAATCATTACATTTTACTGTTAAACTAGTTCGAGTTAATTACCTGTTATAGTAAAAAAAAAAATTACCACTGTTCTCTCTATATATAGAGGTGTGTACGTAAGAAGATGTTTTCTTCCCTATACATAGCAAATACCATCCACAGCCCATATCGTCTCGAAAAAAAAAAAACAATGAACACCCCTCCAAACGAGATATTCCTGGCCATCAAGCTGCCAAACCTTACAAGCCTCCTTGTCAATTTCATCCCCGTATATGTCACTCCAATCTCCGCCTTGGTCGAAGCGCTGAACACTGTCGACATCCAAACTGTTCAACTTCGTCCGTTTGTGTCATGGCCACAGTTCATCACTATGGAGTCTAAGTTCAGGCCCTACTTTGAGCTTCTCCTCTACAGGGGCCACATTGTAGCGAACTATCTTGAGGGTGTCAGGCTAGCTTCAAACTCCCCGACCGTTGCTGAAGGTATGGTGCTGCTACTTTTTTTTGCACCAACGGATCCGTATGCGAACTTCGCTTATGTGCTGTTCGCAACGTTTACCGGCCAAGTGATAGAAGCCGAGGCGTTTGGCAATATTTTCTGGTGCATGGTCCCTCACATGAACACCACCGTTGAAGTCGCTGGCCTGGTTATGTTCCATGTTGCGAACCTCCATCTCCGTGGTCCCCTTTTTGAAGTGAGATCGTCGCCTTCTGTCCTCCACCACCGTAGGTGTACTTGCAGTAGCTACCTCACTGGGTGTAAGTCCTGTTTTTTCTACTGGTATGCACAGGAGTTGCGCTCGTTCTTTTAAGCACCTCTTTTCATGTATTTTTGCGGCTTAACCTTAGTGACTCCCGTCCCCAACTAGTTTAATGTTGAAATATTATGTACTTGATGGTTGTTTTTTTTTCTTTTTGGAACCTCGAAATGTTATCCGGTCTTTGCTGGAGTTTATTTTATAATCAACGAATGTATTCTATTTAGTGTTATCCGCCATCGTACACAGACGTATGGCATCTAGCACCTTGCCACAACTATGCATTTATGTACGTACACTGAAACCAGGCATCGTACATAAATACATAGGTGTACACGGTGCCAAACTAGTTGTATTGTGTGAGACGTGTACGTACACATGGACTAGTCCCGTACATATCGTTCTCTTTTATTTAATTACCATACACGCTGCAATTACCATAAATACATAGTTCGTGCTGACAATGTCAAATTAATATAAATGATCTATTATCAAACGGGAATCAAATAACTGACAACCAGAATATGAGATAACCATGAACCTCTCCGTCGTTCGTATTACTTATACATACTTCATAATAACATACCCTACAAATTATCGATGTACGTACCAGGCGTATACAACAGTACATTACAACAAAAAACTAAAAACTAAAGGATTTCACATATAGATTTCGCCAACCACCAAAGTCCGCAATTAGTACACAAGATGTCGTAATCTCGAAAGTTTATAGAGAAGAAACCGGATTGGATACAACAGATGGCGGCGCAGTCCGGGTTAGGGATCAGGTGAGTAGATAGATAGACTAGTTTATCTATGAACGTGTTTTGAAGTGCCACCTGGTATGTAAACAACAGGCGAAACACAGACTTGCCGACAAATCTGACCCCATGCGATTTGAGAGGAAAGTGATGTGCATCAAATAAGTGAAGAAAATGAACCGCCATCTGTTCGTTTCCATATAACATAGAAAAGATACCACATGCCAGTGTTGCCTCAGCGTCTGCGGGAACATTATGAGATAGAACAGAAATGTCTCGCTTGATGTCTCTCTCCTCTGCAACAATCCGGAGGCCCTCGTAGTAGATTGCAACTTTGTTTCCAGCTTTGAAGCATTTTTTGAATATACGCCTATGAATCCCTTTATCTTGAGGGCCACCATTTGGGTCGTCTGACGCTTGGATCAATAACGGATGCCAACAGATGTTGTAGATGTTTGCATCCTTTAGAACATAGGGGTCGAGCACCGTCTTCAGTCCTCGCCAACCCGACTTTAAAATTGGAGCAAGTGCGACAGCCCATCTACTGCGAGAAGCCTAAAGATTTCGAGTAAAATATCATCAGGGAGATATGGGAGCTTATTGTGTGCTTTCGCCATTTTTTCTTTTTTAGAGATTTTGTTATCGTAGTTATTATATATGCTTCAACAACAGAGGAGTTAGGTGGTGAAATTTGTATATATACTGTACACTATAATTACTCTACGTGTCCTTTTAGCACAATGCATAATAAAGTATAAGTTACACTGTATTAGTTGGGAAAAGGAGTACGTAATGCTTACGCAACATCATACTGGTTCACACGATAAAGGTTGTTCTCTCGTCGTCTCGGTAACCAAAAATATATTTCGTTCAGATAAAAAATATACTGTACTCGTTGGGCAAAGTTTATAATTATTACTTGCTTAAAAAGTGTTCAGTAAACACAATGATGAGAAAATGGTCATTTCAAAATTTAAGTAAGAACGACTTTCCACAAAAGAAGATGTCAAATCCCTGCATGTACTTGTCGCATTTAATGCAATAGCTATTGGCTGTTCCGGACGTGAAAGTGGATAAGTTGTGTAGTTCGTATATAATTCGACTCAAATCCGGTTTGTAGAAAAAGACACGTTTCCGTACTAGCATATTTTACAAATAAATTTACACGAGTAAGGCCTTGAATGGGGAAAAGCATCAAGTTCTCTTGTCACTTTATAAATCAAATATGTGGCTGTTCAAGTGCAGATCAAGGGTGAAAAGCATCAAGTCCTCTTATCACTTTATAAGTTACCATTCAAGATAGATATTATTTTTAACTTTAGTTTATTTGTCTTTTTGTGGTTAATGCATGAGAAATACATGCATAAATTGTCTACCTTCTCTTCACCCTTAATCTGGACATGAACAGCTAAATATTTGATCTACCATTATTCTGCTTGTAAATCTGAAACCGCTAATAACCCAATATTATTTAAAACAAGCCCGATTAAACCATATCTTGAAGTGTTTATCACAATTATGGTATAGGGTTTCGAATTGAGGGAAACAAAATTATGGTCTATCGATGCTTGTTAATATTTAAGAGTTTAATGGTTAAGGTGTCGGCTTAGCAATATCCTCTTTCCTTTTGGTCGGGATCTCGTTCTTAATTTATGATTCCCGGTTATTTGTTAGTGTTGTATATATACAAACAATATATATGTACGTATACTACATTGGGAACGTACGTACATTTGGGGTCTTATTAAACTGACACCATGGAAAGTCGAAAGGCCGCGTGGTTTTGAGGTGTGGCTCTTCGTAAATATTTAAATTGCTCTCAACCTTCGTCTTTCCTAACACGGTTTAAAGTAAGAGAGATCCAAAATCTGAGATCACCACGAGCTTCAGAACCGATCGTATTGCTGAACTGGACCGCGAGAGAAGGAATTGGTGTTGGTGTATCCACGCCAAGGTGTTGAACGCTTGGTCGGTTCGCCAATGCTTTGTAAAACAGGTTCTCCTACTTGTGGATGAAGAGGTTAGTTAAACAAGTCTTCCTTATTTCGCTAAATCCAACAGTTTTTGATGTATAACAATTTATCTGTTATGAAGGGTTCCACAATCGAAGTGGTGTTTCTACAGGGTGAATACCCAAATATCCCGCCAAACCCTGAAATCGGTACCTGGTACAATATTCGGGAGTTTAAGTTAATCAATCCAACTTTCAAGGAGAGGAATACTCATCACCCATACCAAATCAAGTTTACGCATGAGTCAACCATGGATGTGATCGAACCTTTGAATCTAAAAATTACTTCCGCTTCGAGGATATCGATGATATAACTAGTGGCAGAGTTACTCATCCCTTATCTTTCGGTATGTTTTATCTATAATTTCTTTAATATGTATATATTAATGTCCGTGAAATTATGAACTTGCGATGGTTGCTGAGATTCATTTAGTGGTCGTTTGGTCAGTTTAGAACGTCGGTTTTAAGTGTATCATTTGGAAAAAATACAAAATAAACGTTACATCTCGAATTTTTTTTTCCCCGCGCTAGATGTTTGTGGATGCATCGTAAATGTGGACGTCATAAGAAGACGTTACGATGGCAGGTGTATTGAAGTTGTCTTCACTCTCCTGAATGGCAGGTTAAGGACCTATTATGCTATAAACATAGTAATATATATATATATGAACTTCATAGATTTAACTTTGATAGCAACTGTGCGTTAATGCAGGAATGAAAGTATCAAATGTCGTCTCACAGACTTCTATGCCCATCAATTCCTCTCTGATTGGGAATCAAAGGGATGTCATGTTCTCCACAAATCCGAACTAGTGTTTTGTGTCTTCCGGTTCATTAAGGTTGGGAGTTATGAAGGTACGTCAGAGTAAATTAATATTATGATAGAAGCAAGTACATGTAATTTGTCTAGCAACTCAATTACGTAAATGTGTGTAGGCGTACCATGTCTTGTACACACCGAAGCGTCTTCTAGATTCCTCATTCGAGCAGATTTCGAAGGACTTGTACATCACAAGCATATGTAAGTTGATATTATATTAATAATTGGTATGAAAGCATATGTGTTCATATTGTTCACAGTCTCACATGTACATTTTTTTTTTAACTTATAGATGTGAGTTTGCAGCACATTACCACATTAACAATGTGATGGGACAGGATGGGACACAAATTGAAACAATTGCCCAAGAAGGAGAAAGCTCCGGAACCCATACAGAAACAATGCAGACTTTCGTCAAACTGTCCAAGGAATGAGAGAAGAAAAATGTCTAGAAATAGAAATCAAATGTTGTTTTCTATTTCAAATATTGGTTTAATTTCGTCAGACTATGTACAATGGTTTAATTTTTCAACTTACTCTATCATTTTTATTTTATATTTTATATTCTAATAATTATTGAAATTGAGATAGAAAATAATATGTAGAATTTTGAATATTAAAATTGTTATTATTAGAATCTATTTCACAAAAATATTTTATTTAAAGATATAAAATGACATTTTTTTATGTACAAATAAAATAAACTAAGTTTCTATTTATAAAGTAAAAGAAATGATGAATTTCTATAGGGAAAAATATATAAAAAATTGTTTGCTAAACAATAACTTATGTTAAATAAATAAAATGAGATAAAAATAAGTATTTTGACTCTTGAGCTGACATGTGGCTCTAATGATACCCATTTTAGTTTATTCAACATGTTGAATAAATTCAACATGTTGAATAAATTCAACATAGTTCAATCCACCTCATCTTTTTATTTTTTTCAACAGGCTCATTGCAGCAATTCAACAGTTGAAAAAAGATTCAATAGCCCATTGTACATGGTCTTAATGATACGAATGCTTGTACTTTTTTTTTTGACCGAATGCTTGTGCTATCTCCTAATAATAAGTAGAATCTTTCATGTTGTATTGTTTTATCAGAAGGATAATTAATTCCCCACACCTAAGCTGATGTACGTTGGGAGTCATAATTTATTGTGGTAGTCGTCTACGTACACAAGCTTAAATAATCGTACAATTAAAACAAGTGAATAGCAACCCTTTGGATTGATCTCGTTGGGAGGAAGTGGTGATAATTACGTAACTGGATACACATCAAATAAACATAATGATGAGAAAACTATCATATCTAAGCAATAATAAATACGACTCACTTCGAAGTTGTCACATCAGAGAACCTACAAATGTCATTTCTAAGCTTAGGGTTAGCTGATGGGTGAGTTACAGCCAATATTTAACTAATTCGAATATAATGAATTTCAAATCCGATAACACGAAACTGACACGTGGTTCGCACTACTTACTTGTTTTAATAATTCTAATCGAGTAGGCGTGCATAAGAGCTCATAAACCTAAAATGGGTTCCTTCGTAATTGTAGTTAACAATAGGCTAATTTAAAACGACGTCATATAGAAACTAGCATAAATTCCAAGGATTTTCGCCAAACTCCCCAACCACCTCTCACATCGTAGGTTTTATTAGTGGGCAGGCTGTAGTTTCCGTCTATTTGTATCTGCACATATTGCTATTAGTTTACTTAACTGCAAAAAAATGGCGACTTCTAGGCGTAAGAAGACTGATCTGCCAGACGAGATCTTGATAAAAATAGCCCAGCATCTCGTAAGTGATGGGTTGTGGTTCCTTGCCCCATTATTAAAGGCTGGTCACCGAGGAGTGGAAACGGTGCTTGCCCCCGAAGTTCTGAAGGTTGCCAGCATCTACCACATCTGTTGGCATCCTTCTTCATTTCAAACGACAAGGAAGCCAAATGGTGAACGCCAGGAAGAAGGGATTCACAGGCGTATTTTCGAAAAATGTTTAGACGAAGGGAAGAGAATAGCAATCTACAACGAGGGGCTACAGATCGTTGCCGAGGACCGAGACATTCAGCTCGGTATCGCACTACTAAAAAAAAATGTTCCCGAAGAAGCCGAGGGCACTCTGGCATGTGGGATTTTCTCTATGTTATATGGGGACGAGCAGATGGCGGTTCGTTTTCTTCACCAATTTGATGCACATCACTATCCACTCCAATCAGAGGGAGTACAGCTTATCGGGGAATATCTGTTCCAACGGTTGTGTATGTTTAAGACGGCGCGTAAAAACATGTACGCTGATTCACTAGTATATCCCTCCAGTTCGTTGATCCCTTTCCCAGACTGTGCCATGCGTAGTTGTTTGAAATGGGGCAGGTTATCGACCAACACACGTTATTATGACATTGTCTGTGTAAATTGCGGAGTGTGGTGGGTTGCCAAATCTATATGTGAAATCCTTTAGGTGTATTGTTGGTTCCCTTGTGTAAAACGTATGTTTCATTAGAAAATTAAATTACTATGTCTTGATGATGTTAATTAACGTGTCGTTCATCAACTCTGTTTTAGTAAACCTTGCTCGATTTACTAAGTATCCACAATTAGTATACTTCCTAAGGGAACTAAGCACCCTAGCAAACCCGTTGGAAAACAGGGTTAAATTATACGTTACGTGTTATACTTAATCATTCCGTGTTATTGTCATAATCCTGGGTGAATGGCCCACACAAAATATAACCAATAGGCCTACCCAACAAACGAGAATGGGCCACACAAAATATAGCCCAGGTCCCCGTATAGATGACGTGTAGGTTGTTTCACCGGTTAAACACACATAACTATTCGAGAACGACACAAGCTGTGAAATTAGGGTTCATTAAATCGATTTAGGGAAGACAGAGAGAGCCGCTACCGTGGATGCTGGACTAGATTGAGGAGTTGGAATATCTGTTAATAGTTGAACGTGCCTTTTTTAATTTTCTCTCCTTCATTTACGTTCTCTGTTTCGATCTCAATGTCTGCTTTAACAAACACGACTCCAGTTGAGTATGACGATGCAGAGTATTGGATCCCGGCTGTTTGTTACTATGGTGAAAGGCCAAAGCTACAACCTTCTTTTACAAGGACAAACCCAGGGAGGCTCCACTACACTTGTAGAAATAGAGAGGTAAGTGACGTACAGTTTCCCCGAGGTTGCATAAAGATCAGATTTATTTGCATAACTTGAGGTTTTCGTTTAAAAAATAAAAAAAAAATTGCAGGATGGGGACTATCACATTTTTAAATGGTGGGGTGAAGCGATGATGGAGGAACTGAAAACAGTGAAGGAAGATCTTCTAAAGTTAACTAGTTTGAATCAAATGCGTGAAGCGCTTCAGGGACAAAAAGAGGAGATTCCTAACATCTTAAATATGCACAAGGAAAATCAGATGGAGTTGGAAAGGATCAAGGCGTTGATTGCGTACAAGAGTGATGGATTAACTATGGAATTAAAACCGACCAATGCGTTTGTTACGACTTTGGTTATACCAGCAAGAATGACCTATTTTTTCAAGTAGTTTGGTCGTTTTATTAGTAGTACTTTGGGTTGTGGGTTAATTGTTTAACATCATGTTTTAAACGTTATATTTGGTTTAGTCACATTTTTCCGTCTAAAACAAGGACTGTTTGAAACATTGTCGTGTTATTATTATCGACCAAACCCCTTGAAATTAAACATAAACATTTGTACACAAATGTACACATACGTCTAACATTAAAGGTTGGCAGTATTAGGAAAATGCTTACCAAATAAAAATAAAAATATATAATTAATCATGCGTAATACACACAAACATTTTACATCAAATTATTCCTATCCACGTAAGATAGATTGTTCGTAAGTAGGTAATGAAGATAATATAAAGAGTTCAGCGACGTAGTTTAAAAGGTGTGAATGTAAACAACATTGACAAATGGAAACATAGGCTACGAATCGTCGTCAGTCCGCTCGCGCTGGTCATAGTATTCCAACCGGAGTTTGAAATCTCTAACACCAGGGAAGGGTGGTTCAAATATCACTTTAGAGACACCCGGTTGACTAACCACTTCCATCCTTCCTGCGGTGTGGAAAAATAAGGAAAAAGGGTAACCAAAATTAGGTTTATGTAGCACTCTTATATTTAAAAGGTGATTGAATTGTTTTAAATACATTTGCCTAATCTGTACCTCCATCCTTAAACTTGGCTCTCCAAAATCGCAAGACTACAACTGGTTTGCCTCCGCATAGCCAAAAATTGTGGGCGAAATCATCGACCATTTCATCATAACCCACACATTGCAAGTGATGACCCCTACCCACAGAGACACCTTACGTTAATAGCCCGTTATATCTTTAAAGTGTGTGAAAGGTAATAATCGCGAAAACGACTCACTCAAGATTCGTCAATGAAAACCGTATCAACCGGGTTCTCTCGGTAAACCGTGGAGCAGTTAGATCGTCCACCAATATTCTTCGTTCGACGTGAGTAACTTGCCCCCATCGTGTCTATGGTGTCATGTCATTAGAATTATGGTACTGGATATGATATTAAAAAATGGAATAAAAGAATGCAACGTTACCTAAGCAGCAGTTCTGGGTCCAAGGAGACCATCGTTCGTAAATTTGGTCGAAGGGGACGTAGTCAATGTAGTGATTGGTCGACAAGCAACGAATGTTGTTCACAACCGTGTCAGCAGTGAATTTGATCCGGTAGTTGGAATCCACGACCTTCACAGCGGATGTGTCGTCAGTGACGACGAAATTTGAGAAGGTTTTCCACAAACCCTCCTCAATCCCCGCACAGAACTGGGGCAACATGTCCTCGCTGATTGTTGCCTGCATCTTATCTCCCTACGGTGCGGGAAAAAATTCAACCATGATGTATGAATCATTTAATATTAAGTGCATATAATATGATGATGAGACGAGTCACTTAAGAAAACATCCGAAACAACCATTTCAAAGGTGACAATGTTCGCTTCTCTCTTTCTCCACTTGCGGATGATCTTAACAGAAACCTTCCAATCAGAACGCCACATCTGGAGATCGGATAACTTGTCGAAATGCACCATAACTTTGTTGCACTTATGTTTAATTTGCGGGTGATATTTTGGTTTTGAGAGACGAATACATACTTCACCGGGTGTGTATTTGTCTTCTTATATAAGCAGCGAACAAACACAAATGGATTATACATATTGTGGCTTTTTGAAACGTCGTGACTGCATTCCATACAGATACATCGCATTTAGATAATTAACACGTGTAACTGCCGGTTAAGCGAAGACGATACATCGCATGCACTACTTAATTATAACCCTATAGTCGACGTTATATATTGGCGGAAAATAGATTGGTTCATTTAACAAACCAATTCAATGTAAAACTTTATAAAACATCAAGGAATAGTGAATGATGGTTTAACCTCACTAATAAAGGCTGATATATAGTGTAAATGAACCAATAACGTTGAAGAACTGTATAATTTGAATAAAAAATTAAAGAAAAGCGCAACCGTTGCACTGTTTTAAAAAAATATATATTTTAAAATTGTTTAGTAGTAGAGCAAAATCTTTGTTCTTGGTAAGAGACGGAAAACTGAGGCCTCAGTTGCGACGTCGCATTTGGATGTCCGATAGTGTTGTTTTCCATCCCGAGTTGACTTTTTGAGTTATGGTGTTTAGATCTGGGATAAGTTCTACAAGAGGAGCAAGAATAGACGTCGGCGACGAGATATTTAAGTGAGAAGAGATTACGGAGGTCGGGTGAAATCAGAAAAAGGCGAATAGTTTCGATCCCTCTTTCATCACCGGTGTTGATTCAGAAAGGTAAGTGTTTCTCTTGACTTCTTCCTTTAAATTGGAAGAGAGATTGTTCCCCCAAATTCTATATTAGGTTGGAAGAGTACCTAGCAAATACATTTAAGAATCGATTTGAGTAGCCCAGGTCATGAAATCGATGAATAGTTTTGTATTTGTGGCGGCCAGAGGATAAATAACTCTAATCGTCAATAGACTTGAACTTTGGTAGACATTGGTATTTGGGTTCATTGGCTTAGTGTACGTACATACTAATATGTACGTTACTTCTTGGTGATAGGATGGATCCCGAAGAAGTAGAGGTCGTTCCTCAATTGAGCTTGGATATACGGAGGAGGTTATTTGCTCTTGACCATTACCCTCTCAAAACCAAGATCAATGCGTATTCAAAACCGGAATATCTTTCTACAATATCGAGGGTGCTGAGTGGAACAAAAGAAATGGAAAACTTGTTAAAGTCTCCATTTGGGCAGTTTTTTTGTATCCCTGCGAACAAGACCTTGTTCTCCGGTAAACTAGTTCATAGATTCGTTTGCCGTCAATTGGTGACCAAAAAGCGGCATGAGATGTGGATTGTGTTTGGTGGCAATCCAATCAAGTTTGGATTACAGGAATTTGCAGAGTTGACAGGTCTCGAATGTGGAAATTATCCAAAAAGAGAGATGTGAAAAGAGCTACAAAAACGGATGAAGGATGTAAGACTGTTTGGGATGTACTATTCGGGAAAAACAAAGAACCAACGATCTCCGAGTTGGTAAAAAGGTTGGAGACTGAGGAAATGGAAACGTGGCAGAAACTAGCTTTAGCGCTGATAAGAATAGTTGATGGAGTTCTAACATGCGCCATGCAACCAGTAAAACCAGATCTGAAGACAGTGGAGATGACCAAGAATATTGATTTTCTTTTCAAATATCCATGGGGAAGGTTGTCATTTGAACGGACGCTGGAGACTATTACAGGATTTAAATGTCCAGCAGACAGTTTAGTGAAAACTTTCAAGCAACAATCAGTTGCTGTTCATGGATTTCCTCTAGCACTCCAGCTGCTGGCTTTTCAATCTGTCCCAGCAATTGCAAGATTAGTACCATCTGACGTTCAAGATCAGGCGTTTAATCAAAGATCGATCCACAATCTGGCTAAACTGCGGCCAATCAAGACAGCAGTTATGTACTTGGTTGATATAATATGTAAACGACTTGAAACTATAAGTTTCGTAAAATGTATATATTTTTGTAATCATATTATAGGTGGTTATTAGACGGATGGTTGGTAGTGGGGAGCATTGTGATAGTGGAGAATTGGCGTGGCGTGACGAAGAGGAAGACCATCAAGTTGACAACATTGAAAATCTTATTAAAGCTGGCCACAAATGGGATGAGGCAATATGGATGGGAGGTGATGATAGGTGTCCAAAACAGACACGTCCCGAAGAGAAAGGTATAAAAACATTTATACATTACAAAGGGCTTCATTATAATTTTTTTTTTTTTTAATTAATGGTTAATTGGTGATATAGTTACAGTTGACTGTCGAAAGAGGAAAAGAGTAGACACCGCAACAATTGACAATAAGAAAGAGAAGAGCACAAGGAGACATGATGTGCGACCGGGGGGTACGCCCGTTGTTCATGAACGTTTGGACGATGACCAATTTGAAAGGTATGCGGCGGAACTAAGCCGGTTCTACAGGAAACAAGAAGCACTGATAAAGGAAAATTAGGCAAACATGGAGATTTTCGTACGTACAGAGATCCGCAAGGAGATAAGAGCTGCACTATTGGAGGTTAAAAGAAACAAACATGGGGAACCTTTCTATGCTTCGCATACAGTTTCAGAGAAGAAGTATTCAAAAAAAAGAAGTGGGAAAACTATAAAGTTTCGAAGAATGAGTTCAGTAATGGTTATGAAAAAAAAGGGAGAGAAGGTCAGAAACAGGGGATGTGCTGACACTGCTAAGGTTGATATGACAAATAGCTTAAGGGTTGTAATTTTTCACTACTTACATATATTAAATTATGTTGCTATCGTGGTGTGCACAGGGTGATCGGAATACTGATGGTTCGAAGGATGCCATAGATGGTCAACACTCTGTCAGTGGTGATTCTTTAGTTGGAGGACAGGTAATGGACAACAAGATCCTCTTTAGAATGCGACTCAATCAAATTAATGGGGGTGTTTTTGCTTATGCACCTATCATATACGCTTTATATATTTGACTGTAGGATACAACCTGTACTCATATTAATGGGTGGGTAACCGATAATTACGACTGTGGCATGAGCGAACCATCCCCGGACAATGGAGTTAATGAGTGTCGCCAAGATTATGACGCGGGGGACATTGCTGTGGAGCTATCACCAACTAAAACCATATCCAATGTAAGTATTTGACACGGAATGGAGATTACAACACTATATTCGTAATAAAGCATTGTCCACCTTTAATTGAACAGATATTGCTGCAGCTGAATACTAAAATGGAACCTGATCTGCATTGTAACAAAATGGTAGGTCAGGAAGTAACCATAAAAGGGATAACCATCTGTGGGTTTCATATATATTCGGTTATTTGTTTATCTCCTCTAATCTAAACGTGTTAAAATTGAGCTGGTACCAAGTTCCTACTACAAACACGCATCTTAAAAGTTTCATTATTTTGAATAGGTGGATGGGGAAGAACTGCATCAAGAAGGCGGAAAAGTCGAGTGGTTTAACAGTAACGGAGGGGACATAAGACGTCAAGAAGGCGAGTCAAATGAGGGTTGTAACAAAACCAAAATACCTGTAGAAAATGAAACTGCAGTTGACGCTCAACAAGAGACAAGTGTCTAACTTTTTTGATTTCGATTATTTGTGACATTAGTGTACGTAAGTATGAATCTATGTACGTACATCTTATTAGGCCGAAGTCCAAGCACTACAAAAGGAAAGCGATGTCGAGGAGGGCTGTAACAAAACTGATGGACATGTATAAATAGAAACAACAGTTGACGTTCAAATTTCAAACTTATTTTTTATTTCGACTATTTGCCATATTTATAGTGTCTACTTAGATGGTCCAGTGTACGTCACAATTAATCTATGTACGTACATCTTATTACGGCCGGAGACCAAGCAATACACAACGAAAGCGATGTCGAAGAGGGCTGTAAAGAGACTAGAGGTCAACCAGATCAAAGTCCAGGGGAGGAATGTATTCCCGGTGACTCAGACAATTTAGTGCCGCAGTCGGTTATTATTGTGGATGAAACAGGATGGGCAGAAGAAGTGATAATGGAGATACGTGCGAGTCAACCATCCGAAGCCATAGTGATAAAAGTAGGATCGGTTTCAAACGACCCTATGGAAGTTGTTGATGATGGGAACTTTGCCAAATTCACCGAGTTGATAAAACAAGATAATGCGTAAGTGTAGTATATATTACTCAGATCACATAATTGATATGCTCAATCATTGATATAGGATATTCATAATTACAATATTTCGCAGGGTACACACCATTTTTGGATTCCGCAAGGCAGATATCCTATTCTTCTCTACTCTTATATCGTCCCAAAAATGGGTCCATAGTCAGGTACATATTTTAAACTTTAACTACACGATTTAGGTGTGTTCATGGTTTTTTGTTGGATTTAAATTCGACCGGTTTGCGTTTAACTGCATCTGCAGCACATGGAGATGATTGCCCGAACGCTATGGCACAAAAACGGAGAAGAAATGATAAAACAAAGGACCGTAATTTTGGACTCCGTTCTCTTTTACGAGTTGAGAAGAAGGTTCCACGCATTCAACAGGTCCACGGCGAAACGGAATTTCAGGTGGGACAAAGTACTCATTGACATCGTCAATGGGGAAAGGATGCACCACGAACCAAGGTTGAAGTGGGTTACAAATGTCGACGTTATATATGCTCCAATGAACTGGAAATCTACGCATTGGGTAGGAGTGGGCATAAATCTTAAAACGAGACATGTTTCCATTTACGATCCTTTGATGACCCATTCCAGAGAAACTCTTGCAATGTCCCGGATCAAGCCGGTGATCATGATGATACCGTACCTACTTGAGGACAGAGGGTTATCGATGTCAATTACCCTGTCGATCCATTTACCGCTGAAAGGGTTAGCCAAGTAGGACAAAACTTGAGGGCGGGAGATTGTGGACCTTTTGCGATGAAGTTTTAGAACTGTTGAGCATGGGTAAACTGATGGCTGATTGCTTGAAGATCACCGACAACAATATTGACAATTTCCGAAAGAAGTTTACGATGGACGTCTACGAAGCTGGTATTGGCCCGATAAATTAAGTAGCGAAGAAACATTCTTCCTGGTTGTGCTTATTACTTTCATGCAGGTGGTCCATATGATCTGTAACAGTCTGTTAGGATGATTTTGGTTCGCTGACTTCGAATACAATTTAATTGCCTCGCTCATCATATCTTACCTCTAACTACATGTTGCCAATGTACGTAGGATTGCCAGTAGGGACAAGTTAGTGTGCTCAAAATGGAGAGAAACTAAGCACCAACCATGCACCTAAAAATAAAGTCTATAACGTTAGAGAATCGATTGTACGTACAAAGATGAATATATGTACGTGTGTACACAGACCATGATAAGGCCGTTACTTAGTTGATGATACGTACACATCTGATAAAGGCCTAACATATACTAATACTGGTTAGAAAGACGTCATAACGATACATATCTAGACCCTGCAATATACAAAAAACACTACACCTAAAGAGGGTTTACAAACAACCGATAGGAGCTATGTGAGTGACCAGACCTCGGATAATCTAAGAACGACATGACCAAACACACATCTTCTATTAGCAACACGTGTAAAACCAATCTTCAATTTTGCAAAATCATACTGCTCCGGTAATGTACATGGAACCTAACTTCTTCAACTTTTGGATCCCGAGTTGAACCCAGCTTCCGGATAATCTATTGTCTCCGACGTAGCATCTAGTTGCAGAAAGCAGTCTCGGTCTGGGACCTCATCAAACACTTCTGCAGCAAGTTTCATCCTAATCGAAGGCATGGCCGCATCACACAGGCCTGTGTAGTTTAGTCCAAGAGCTATACACTCTAAGCACTTCAACGTGTACACACCACAGTCACCTTGTTGATAGTTCAGTGGGAGTGTTTTCACCTGGTAGTAACTAAATGCCGCCGCCCCGATATTCTCATCTTTGTACCTCCGGTGATATGCTTGTATCAAACGTGGGATCATTTTTGCGAATGGCTTACACTTCTTTTATAGAATCTCGTCGGTTCTACTGCTGTTTATGCTATCGTAAACTCGTAGCCTTCGCTGGACTAAGTCAGCTTCGATTGCTACCCAATGGTTGTAATCGAGGTTGTATGGGAAGAGCAGGGTGTCTACATCGTCAACCCACACCTTGTGTGTCATTCCGTATTTTGGCAACCTCACCACGTACGTCTCAAAACAACCTTCTCCAAAAACCCATTTATTAGAGGCTTCCATTTGAGGGAATTCGAATGCCCACATACTAACAAACAACGGATCGAGGAAAGCAATACGATCTGTTTTATATGGGGATGGCGTTTGCGTCCCCCTAATAAGGAACATATGCATACATGTAACCATGTGCTGCAACATTAGTGACATCTATCAGGCATTAGTATACCATAGTTAACTGCGTTAGATGTTATGGAACAAAACTACGAAGCTTACCGCATCCCATAACCAGCCGAATGTTGTAGTTGGCCACAATTGTTTAGGGGTCAGGAGGCAAAAATAAAATTCGGCATTTCCAGTGCAAGGTACTTTAGCCCTGAATACCAAAATTATCAAATCAGTTATAAATCGTAGATGATATCCTAATATAAACACTAATTATATACAACTCTAAATGAACACTTACAAATCATCAGTTAGGAAGGACATCAGCTTTGCAATTTTCTCAGGTCTTGCCTCAATAAAAGGATCGTACACTGCGGGAGATAGGACTATAGTGTTGCTTTCACGTCGGGTAATTAATGCAGCCCCCATTGATTCGTCATAAGGGTTTAACCTCATGTTAGTTCTCACAGGATCTACTAATTGAAGATCAAGCTCTCTTGAGGGAGGAAACACCTTTTGTAACAAATGTGCAAAATACATGGCTTTCTCCTTATCTTTCAGTGTATGAGATGATGCAGGAGTACTGGTCTCCTCGGTTAAATCCACAACAGATTCGCACTTTTGATCCGACCATACAAGGTTACCACCACTTATCGAATGGATAACATTAATAGGAACGGGTTGAGCACCTGCTCCATCTACTTTGTCATTATACTTTGCTCTTTTATCACCTTCCTCTGTCTCCCAACTCTGAACTCTTTTGCCACGCTGTAAACTGTCTACCATCTGCTTTGGAATTCGCTCTACACTCGCGGCTGCGTTGTCCTCTGGTTCGATTTTAATACTCCCAGACCACATGAACTTATCCTTAATGGCTAACGGATTCCTAACACAACTAGCAACTTTATAACCATCCTGGTCCGAATGCTTTATCTGATATAGCCATGACTTGAAAAAAAAGACATGTATTTGACGTTATATACAAGACATTTGATATATAATATGACGTTGTTAAAACTAGAGACAAAGTATACAAAATTTGTGTGTACGGAGAAAATCATATATCAAAATAATTACAGAATTATACAACTTCACAATACTAAAATTAATATTGTTTCCTCGAATAGATAAATACAAAGACTTCGTCCTGAACACTGGATATATAGTAACAATTTCATCAATACGGTACGCAGATCATACCTCCTCTATTTTTGGTTCGTCAATTCTTATTGTACGAGGTCCTTGCGTATGCGCTCCTCCATCCGTTGAGTTGATGACAACTTTCTTCAATAGTTGAACGTCACTCTCAAAGTTACCCATCCTACTCTCCATACCTTGAAGTTTGTATACAACTTCCGCTATTGCTCTAGAAAACGATATCTCAATATTATCCATTTTCGCCCCTAGTGTTTCAACCATAGTAAATAACCTTACACTACCATCTTCACCCTGCACACCTGACTGCTTATCTCCAGACGCCTTCTCTGCTAAACATTTGTCCCCAACACTTTCTTTCTGCTCCTTCGCATTTTTGGGGACATTACTGATGCTGGTTGGGGCTGTTTCAACGAAATCATCGTCACTTACCCCTGCAACAGGTTGCCTCCTCTCCCTCTTCTTCGTATGTTCCCCCTTCCTTTTTTTTAACACAATCCCATTCTCTTTCATCCACTTCGCCATTGATCACGTCTAACAGCAGATTATCCAGTTTCTTATTTAAACGTTCCCCTACACCATACACAGAATACTGTCCTGGCCAATCTGGATATATGAACTCCAAAGGTTTAGGTACTAAATGCTTCACCTGAAGCTGCATTTCAGATACCATAACTTTAAATATGCTATCTGAAAGTAAAAATGCAGACAAATAATGTATACGTAAATTGAAGGCATACCTCCCCATTATTAAGGAGTTTGCTCCCGGATATGAAGGCTTCAATATCCTTCCTTGGCCTCCCTCCTCTCCACCTTAACAGAGGCAAAACTACACCTTCTCTTACATGCCCGTAGGTAGCCCCCAGCACCTTCACGCTCTCAAATGCCCATATCAGCAATACATGGACACATCCATGGACGGTATAAGCATTGTTACGTAACCCAAGGACTTTGATGGAATCAACTAAACTCTTGAATCCAACCCTACCCCATTGAAAACTATCAAATGCTTCTTCATTCAACGCCCTTTTTGCGTATTCCAGAGGTATCCTACTAATCCTTGATAAACCAAGCACTCCAACATACACAAGATACAACCGAACAATCTGCCTCTTCATTTCATCAGACCACCCACGGCAGCTTCTCAAACCGTCAACTAGCTCCTGCCAGTTGGGTCCATTAAAAGCTTTCACCTTTAAAGCCGCCCATAAAGGTGTATGATAGACTTCACACTCTGTTTCACCAATCTTCTCACAATATAAACCACTAATTTCTTCATATTCATATAGAGAGAACCTTAGCGGCTTTCCTCCAACCAAAAACCATACCTCCGATGGAATGTCTATTGCCAAATTATTGGACAATAGATAATGAATGGTCTTCCCACAATACAGGTAGTCGGATTCCGCTAGATCCAATAACACTCCCACTTGCGAATTGTTTCTTATTTGGTCGTACACCTCATCACCAACAAAGTCTTTCAAACCAGCTAGATTAGACAAACTACAATCGTGGTGCATGCTTCTCATCGCCAGTGGAAAATTACCATCGGGATACAGCCTTCTTGGATACCTCTTCGCATCATTGCTTGACCCCATAACTACGACAGAATACAGAATCATTAGTTTGGTTATTAATTCAAATATCACAAAAAATATGTTGCTTAGATTGGCAACAAAACAAGATGAAGTCTCACAAAAATCTTCCGGAAAAGAGAATTCAAAAGAATACAGAAAACGAACATGAATATTGTCATAAGTAACCTTCCACAAAATACAACGCCTACTATGAAATACTCAAACTCTTTCTAAACAGTAAACAATCGAGACTAAACCACGATATAGAAATTTACCTCACAGCAGATCGCTATATTTCCCTCCTCCTCAACTTCAAACCACCTCGCCGTCAACTCGCCCTCCGCCCGTGGTCCACCAGCCAAACGTACTCCACACAGATTCTGTCCACGCAGCACGCTTTCCAAATAGTTTCAAAAAAAACCCGATCTCAACCCAACTTTCGTAAGACAAACAACACAAAGATTCAAGGGATCGATTCCTGCTTTTATTGGAATTCTCTATTTATTTTCCCCTTTTAAGATCTTGCTTTTAAAAGAGAATGGCATAAAACGTAATAAAACAAACAACTCAGGTATAGAAGTAATTTGCAAACTTTTATGTGTTATTCTAGTAAGTCCAAAATCTCAACGTGTTAGTCTAGTAATAAACCTACTTTTTTATGTAATTTCCCAAAATTAAACGAAGAAACGAAAAACACGTTGCAACAAACTAAGTTCTTATCTTTTCCTCTAAAAACTACTCATACACAAGAATTGATAAAAAAAAAGTATCGACATAATACTCATCATATAAACTCTCATCATAGCTGTATACAAATTTTTTTGAATGTACATAAGAATTATACGATTAGCAGTTAGCACGAACATACAAAATATAACCAGCCAAACTTATACGGAATATCCTAACTAATATATTAAGTAACACAAAATTCTCTGTTTGGTTCCGTTTAACCAAGAAGAAAAGAAAAAGAAGATAGGATTGGTCTTTATTAGAGATCACCCGGAGGTGAAGGTAACAATTAAGATAGGGTTGGTCCACCCAGCATGTGATAAACCTGGCTATCAAAGAAAGTTTTGTGGTTGCAAATTGTAGACCAACTGGTATTTAAGCGAGCCTTGTTTCATCATCAGTTCATCAATACAAGCTAACTCTCCACATAAATTTTGTGATCAGACAACTAATCAATCGAAAGATGGAAGGAAAAACATTGATTCTAAGTGTACTGGTAATGAGTCTGTTCATGGCACAAATTCAAGTTGACGCTAAGAGCTGTTGTCCCTCCACCACTGCTAGAAATATCTACAATTCTTGCCGCTTTGCAGGAGGTTCTAGAGAAAGATGTGCTAGCATCAGTGGCTGCAAAATCGTTAATGGGAAATGTCCTAATGGATATACTAAGGACATTGTTGAGAACACAGGTAAATTGATTATTATGTTACGTTATTAAATACTGATCAAGATTTAATTATTTATTTGTTTTGATTTTTGTCTCAAGGTGATGCTGTGAATGAATACTGCAATGTTGGGTGTGTATCTTCTATCTGCGGTGCTCTAACCACTCTCCATAACTCCGGTAATGCAAAATCCTAAATCTCATTATCATCACTATAGAAAGTTTTTTTTTAATACTGCACAAGAGAACATATTTGTAATACATTCAAATTTTGTTTCAATGACTAGATGTAAGTGAAATTGTGAATGGAGCTGTTGAAAAATGCGTCATGGCATGTTCTACAATCTGCACCAAGGGCTCAATGAATGCAGTTGAAACTGCCTAAACAACCATATCCATGAAGATACCACATACATCTTCAGGTGAAGGGGGTGGTCATATTTCACAGTGTTGTTTTTCAAGTTTTCAATAATTGTAATGTGTGACAAAAATGTAGAAGGTTGTCGATCTCTTGATTGTGTATGCCTTCTATTTCTACCTTTAAAATAAATAATAACATGTGCTTTAAATTTTAAATAGATATCTTAATTAAGTGACTAATTTAATTAAGTAATACATCCAAAATGTAAAAAAACCAAGATAGAGGAGCGAGAATATGCAAAGCTAAAATCAATGGTAGGAGAGCTTCAGGTCAGACTTCCTTTCATCGAGGCAGTGCGAATGGTTCCATCTCTCAAAAAGTAGATGAAGTAAATCCTCACTGACAAGCTCAGTTCAGAACAAGAGGTGATGTATCTCACGCATGCATGCAGTGCCATGCTCCAAAACCGAATGTCTGAGAAGTGTGGAGATCCGGATCTGTTTACACTACCATGCACAATAGGAGAACTCAAGCTCAGTCACTATCTATGCGATCTTGGAGCCAGTGTAAGCTTAATGCCGCTAAGCATAGCAACTAGACTTGGATTGTACACCTTTAAACTGACTCAAGTAACTCTCGTCCAGCGGGACTATTGGAGAACCTACCAGTACAGATTGAGAACTGCTATATACCAACAGACTTTATTGTTCTGAAGCTCGATGAGGAGTCAAAAGACCCTATCTGAAACGACCGACATTTTTTTAAATAATAAATAATAAATAATATATATATAAATAAACTACAACTAGTGGTCCCATACCCACTAGCCACCTAACCACATTCACAATCAACAGCGGAATAACAAACTAATAAATATCCAATAAACCAATAACCAATAAAATAATAACCAGTATTAATTCCAATCACAAACTAATGATCCAAACAGCATAAATCAAATAACCAGCAATCCTAAACAATGTTCTAGGACTCAACTCTAGCAACCTAACAGAAGCCAGACAACCAAGCGAACCACTAGAACATCCTCCTCTTCATCGCCTTGATTCCACGATCACACTTTGCCTTTACCTGCACCACAAACACATATTGAGATGCATGAGTATTTGATAAACAATCAGTGAGGCAATCCTCCCATCTACTGGGCTATACACACAAGCAACAATGATTCAAATGTTCCAAAACAAACAACAAACAAACAAACAAACCAGGAAACCAAACATCGTCTCGCTGGAAGGAAGGTGTCGACCGACACCAGCCTAGTGTCGACCGACACTGGCCTTGGTGTCGACCGACACTACCCCACAGTGTCGATCGATGCCCAATTTGCTGGTGTTGACCGACACCAAGTGGTGTCGATCCACACTCCCCCTGCAACTGCAATCCGCGCGAAGCCGAGAGTCGAATATCGCTCCTAAAACTCCTCCAAATCGTCCAATACTCGAAACCTAAGCCTTAAACATCCGTAGGAACTTGTATCAACCAATCCCAGCAAGAAAAACACACAAAGAAGCAACAAACAAGCAAGAACAAGGGAATCAAAGGCTTAGATTAGCCATGGTCATGCACTCACCTCTTTGCAGGAAGATTCAGACCAAGAGCAACGAATCCAACCCTCCTAGCAAGCCTCTATATCCTTCCTAGCTCCAAATCTCACAAGAACAGCTAAGAAAACTCACCAATCTCTCCCAAAAAATCGAAATCTCCTTCTTCTCTATGTTTCTTTGTCAAAAACGGCCAAAAGGGAAGAGAAAGGTCGAGTTCCCCTTTTAAAACCCGATTTTAGGGTTTCCTAAACCAACCACGCAAACCGGACGATTAAAATCGAACTGACCAAACAGACCACAACTAGTATCCTCACCAAAAAACCAAAAAAATGGTTTGCGGGTGTTACAATTCTCCCCCACCAATCTAGATTCGTCCTCGAATCTCGAACAACCATCAGCCAAGGACTCCTGTGCAACCGTCTCCACGGCCCGTACTCCTCCGACCGATCTACAGAAGGTCACCTCTAGGCGATAAACTCACGCTCTAGGCGTCAGTTGCTCTCGACTTTTTGGACTTTCCTTTACTCATAGGCCTAGACCTTGAGTTCTTATTGGCTCCTCATCAGACCTAAGTCTGCATGCCAAATGTTGGCTCCTCATCGGGCCTAAACCCGCATGCCATAATATATAAGGAAAAATCCAAACTCGTCTCTCGGGTCGTCACCCTACAGCGCACCTCCGGACCGTCGTCCGAAGTCGATATACCAACCATACTCCCAAGCCACAAAGTCTCTGAATATGGCAGTACTAGGAGAACCAAAGTCCCCCAAGAGTCGCGAGCAAACGATTCTGAACACGTCTGAGTCCTATCCCTATCCAGGTTTTCTTCCCCTGGCTCACGTAAAACATCTCAATGTCCTACCAACCACATCTCAAAGGCCACACAACGGCTAAACAGCCCGCCACAAAGGCCACACAATATCTGAAAGACCGCCACACACAGGCACACTGACTCGAAAGTCCGCCACTAAGGCCACACATAAGCCCTCCAAGGCTCTCCATCGCAAAAATGGACAAATTCTAACTCCTGTAAAACTTTTCATATTTAGCACTTTCCATTTTTGGAAACTTTCCACTTTTGGAAACTTCTATTTCAGGAAACTTTCCTCCAAAAACCCCGCCTCACGGAAACTTTGTACCCCGAACACCACCTCATCTTGTTACTGAGTCGCACAACCAACCACCCCAAGCGACCGAGTAACAAGAGAGATGGGCTGGAAAACTCCATTCCGGCTCCAGCCACGGATTACCGATGGGACCAGGCTCAACAAGCTCAAGTCGCGGCTTGCTTCTCATACCACTTCTTGAACCTTGCCTTCATCTTTGCCTCAGGCTCCCAAGTCTGCTCCTCAACACCATCATAGTCCCACAAGACTCTCATCAAAGGAATCTTCTTCTTCCGAAGTTCCTTGATCCTCCTCTCGAGAACCCTCACCGGTCTCGCCTCCAATGTCATGTTAGGCTGAAGATCCTCAGGAATCCTAGCCAACACCTGCTCACCCTCACGGAGACACTTCCGCAACATAGACACATGGAAAACCTTATTGAATGCACGTATCACCTCAGGTAACTCCAGTATATATGCCACTGGTCCAACAAACTCAATCACTCTGAATGGACCCATATACCTTGGACTCAACTTAGTCTCTGACAATGACCTGTTCGGACCCTGCAACATGGCCATCTTGAGGTACACTCTGTCTCCTACCTGAAACTCAAGATCTCTCCTCCTCCTATCAGCATAACTCCTCTGCCTATCCTGAGCCTCCTTCATGTTCATCTTGAGAACCCGAATCTTCTCTGAGGTCTCTTGAACAAAACTAGCATCAAACATGCTCCTCTCCCCCACCTGAGTCCAGCATAATGGTGTACGACATGGTCTCCCATACAAAGCCTCATAAGGAGCCATCTTGATATTCGCCTGATAACTGTTGTTGTAATCAAACTCTACCAGGTTCAGGTGATCTGCCCAATGGCCACCCCAATCAAACACACACATCCTCAGCAAATCCTCCAGCGTCTGGATCGTCCTCTTAGACTGTCCATCTGTCTGGGGATGATAAGCTGTACTCATATGCACCTTAGTGCCCATCTCTGCCTGAAATGCCTTCTAGAACACCGAAGTGAACTTAGAATCCCTGTCAGACACAATGCTCGCTGGCACCCCATGCAATCTGACTATCTCTCTCACATACTTCTTAGCCAAGACCGTTGCTCCATCAGTCTTCTTAATGGCCAGAAAATGTGCTGACTTAGTCAACCGGTCCACAATGACCCAAATAGCATCAAAGGTCCGTGACACTGGCAATCCTACCACAAAATCCATGGTGATCATATCCCACTTCCACTCAGGAATGGGTAAACTCTTCAGTAAACTGCCAGGAACCTGATGCTCAGCCTTCACTAGTTGACACACATCACACCTCGAAACCCAACTAGCCACATCCTTCTTCATCCTGACCCAATGATAATACCTCTTGAGGTCAAGATACATCTTAGTCGCTCCTGGATGAATAGACAACTTGCTCGCATGAGCCTCTCTCAGAATCTCTGCCTCAACTCCTCATCCTTGGGCACACAAACCCGACCGTGCACCAAGATAGTACCATTATCTGAGACCTGATACTCTGAATCCACATCCTTAGAGGCATTCACCAGCCCCAAATCCTTCTCCTGAGCCAACCGCACCCTACTAAAAGATCTGCTCTATCAACTGCTTCCAAATCCAACGGTTCCTGTGAAACAGCACACAAACTCAAAGCACTGATCTCTCCAACCAGGGACTCCAACTCCTGCTCCTGAGCCGAAGTTACCCTCTTCCGACTCAGAGCATCTGCAACTGTGTTAGCCTTACCAGGATGATAGGCTATCTCCAAATCATAATCTGCCACAAGCTCCATCCACCGCCTCTGCCTCAAATTCAACTCAGGCTGAGTGAATATATACTTCAGGCTCTTATGATCTGTAAACACCTGTACCTTTGCACCAGAAAGACAAGATCTCCAAATCTTTAGGGCAAAAACTACAGCACCCATCTCTAGATCATGAGTAGGATAGTTTCCTTCATGCACCCGCAACTACCGCGAAGCATAGGCAATCACCTTCCCATGCTGCATCAGAACACACCCCAAACCAACTCTAGATGCATCTGTATAAACCACATAGGGTTCTCCCTGCTCAGGCAAAGCCAACACTGGCGCAGTAGTCAACATCTCCTTCAGGCTTGCAAAGCCTTCCTCACACTCTTCTGACCAAACAAAAGGAACATCCTTCCCTGTCAACTTAGTCATAGGACGTGCTCTGCTCGCAAACTCCTTCACAAATCTCCTGTAGTATCCTGCCAATCCAAGGAAACTCCTGATCTCTGTGGCATTCTGCGGTCTAGGCCAATCTCTGATAGCCTGAATCTTCTCTGGATCTACAGAAACCCCCTCTACAGAAACAATGTGACCCAGAAAGCCCATCTCACACTGCCAAAAACTGCACTTTCTCAACTTGGCAAACAACTTATGCTCCCGCAGCTTCTCCATAACTGCCCTCAAATGCACTGCATGCTCCTTAGGACTCTTAGAATAAACCAGGATATCGTCGATGAAAATGATGACAGACACATCCAGAAACTCCTGAAACACGCTGTTCATCAATCTCATAAACGCTGCTGGCGCGTTAGTCAACCCGAAAGGCATCACCACAAACTAATAATGTTCATACCTCGTCCTGAAAGCAGTCTTCCTCACATCTGCCTAGTCTATCGGTATCTGATGATAACCTGACGCCAGGTCTACCTTGGAGAACCAAGTAGCACCCCTCAGCTGATCCAACAACTCATCGATCCTAGGAAGAGGGTACTTGTTCTTCATAGTGACCCGGTTCAAACCCCGATAATCAATGCACAACCTAAAACTCCCATCCTTCTTCTTCACAAATAACACCGGCGCTCCCCACGGTGATACACTAGGACGGATGAATCCCTTACTCAACAAATCCTCTAGCTGCTTCTTCAGCTCTGCCATCTCTGCTGGAGCCATTCTGTAAGGAGCCTTGGATAACGGTATCGTCCCCGGTTCCAGTTCAATAGTAAAAGGATCCGACCGAGATGGTGGTAATCCCTGCAAAGACTGAAACACATCCTCAAACTCCTCCACTACCGGAATACCGCTAACTGTAGACTTCCCCACTGACTCTGGCATAGATATAGTAACCAAATAAGCCTCACGGCCTTTCTCGATCATCTTCCCAGCCTGAATGGCTGAGATCACGAGACTCCCTGAAGTCGGTCTAATACCCTGAAAAACCAACTTCCCTCCTGAACGCTCAAACTCCACTCTACCCCGATGGCAATCCAAATGCACCCTATGCCGATGCAACCAATCCATCCCGAGAATAACATCATATAACTCCACTGGACTGATAAGCAAATCCGCTGGCCACGACTCTCCTGCGATCTGAATATCAATTCCTCTGGCTCGTCCAATCACTCTCAAGTACTCGCCTCCCGCACTTCTGACAACTCCTGCACGCTCTCCAGGATCCCCGCTGATCCCCGCACACTCTGCACACTCCGGAGTAATGAAGCTATGTGAAGCTCCAGAATCAAACATAACATGGGACTTAAACCCGCCCACCAACAAGGTCCCTACACAAACCTCATGTGTTGAGAACCTAACACTTTATCACAGGAAACATTTACAATCTGAACCTACTTAACATAAGTACCAGAAAATATACATGTGATCGCCCCGACATTGGATTGCTTTTGTGAGATTAGCACCAATAAAAAGCCAAGCACTCTTGAATAACTCAACCGTATGTCCATCTGGTCCCATTGATTTATTTAATGGCATGGATAGTAGCACTTGCTTCACCTTTGCATCAATGATCTCCGAAGTTAACTGATCCTTAAACTAATAATCATCTAACTAATAATCCAATAACCAATAAAATGAACGATTAAGCAAAGATCCAACATTCTAATCATGTCATAAAACAAACCAGAGAACCAACAATCTAGCAACCGTTCTAGCCAACTATTTTCCCCTCTAGCATTCGAACAAAAGCACAAAGCAAACAATTGATCCTCTAGAACATACTCCTCTTCATCGCCTTGATTTCCACGATCAAACTTAGCCTTTACCTTCACCGCAACATAAAAGCAACTCCATCTACTCCATAATGTCATCAGCACCCAGCTGCTCCATAACGTCCTCAGAACCCAATTGTTCCACCATCGCTGAACCCTCCAAGTTAAGAGACACCTGAGCCAAATCCTCTTCCACCCATACTAGATCGCTGCCTGCTTCCACCCTTGTAGTATCCCCTGAGTCTATAATCGGAGCAGTAGCCGAGTCTACCAAGACCATGTTCTCCACCGTTGGCTCCTCCGCACTGTCCAGAAACAGTGGTTTACAAACCACTTTTCGTTCCTGCAGAACCGCTGTCCCAGTTTACAAATCGAACCTTGCTCTACAACCAACCCTTAATCCGCCGCCTCACTCGATTACCCCACTTTATCTACAGCCAAACACTTCTGGCGATGTCGGTGTTCATTATATTGGACATAATTGGAAAATCGTGGCTGTCGAGAGGAAGAGTCTCCTTGAGGAACTGATCTCCTCTGTAGTCCGCCATAGGTTTTCCCATATCTTGACCGCTCACTACCACCACTGGGGTTGCCTTTGAACGGACCCTTTTGTTTTTCTTCTGACTAGAGCTACAGTGGAGCAGCTTCTCTAGAGAGAAGGTGTACTATTTTTATCTATGAAACATGTTTTAGTGCTGTTTAAAGGTTTTTTTTTCTGATATGCATTATGACTAATTTATGTAAAAGATCTTAATTATATCCAATTACGATTTTCACGCTGTTAATAGCATCGAGTGGTTGTGCAAAACATCAAGTAGTTTTTTGACTATACTGCTTTAAATTTGTTAGCATATGTCTCTTAAAAGTTAGCAATTTTGAATTTGTTCTTCGACGCTTATAAAAAAAACTTACCCAAAAATGGGGACTTATGAAGAGTAAACATCGATATGTTGCTCTCTACATGCGGTCTCTTTTTATTGTAGTGAACTCGATATATATTTATTTTCTTTTATGGTTAAAACAAATTTTATGATTTAAATGCACATAATTTTTTTTTTAATCACAAATCATGAATATACACAGAGATTTTCACTAATGTTTCACCAATAAACAAAAAAAGAGTAGATCGAAGGCATTTGGATTAAGTAGACATGATAATTGACTAGAACTAGAAGTATCAGTTAACGTAAACTGAAAAGATTTTTTCTTGTTGGTCACCAAATAGCTTTCATTAGATACAATTAGAATTTAAACACAGTAAATCACAGGAGGCTAAAGCCTTTTTAGCTAACGAATCTGCCACATGATTGGCAAGACAAGGAGTAAAATTGAAAAATATAGCAACAAAGCTACTGTGAAGTTCTCTGATATCTTGCAAGAGTCCAAAAAGCTCTATGTGGAAACCATCTTCATTTATCAAACTGAAAAGATTATATGGCTTTAACATACTTACGTACATGACTGGATGATAAAATTCGTGGAAAATATAGTTGTCGAACACACATATTGAAATGTAAAAATTTATTGCCATAAAGAAATGTCAAAATAAACTATACTCTAAACTGGAAAACGGTGTGTTTTGCTAAAGAGGCGAAAAATTGGCGATTAAGGTTTTGGTTTTCGTATTTGACAAGTTTTTCCTGCCGGCGCTGTTAGGCTGCTCGGAGGGGAATGTCAGAGAGATCTGAGGGTGCTTTGGATGTCTCAAGTCCGAAAGTGAAGGAGTCATGGGTTTCAATGGTTAAATATAAACAAGTTTTGCAAAAGTTTGATGTCGATCTAAAAACTTCGGAAGGGAAATGATCTGTGGAGATTTCGGATGAAGTCCTCAACAATGCTACGCCGCTTTGGGAGGATTTCCTAGTCGGTAAATTCCTGGACACTGCTCCCCACATCGGAAACGTTCATGTCATATTAAACAAGATATGGAAGCAGGTCCAGAGTTCCACGGGATTGATGTTTATGAAAAGAATGCTACTACTCTGCGGTTTAAGGTCCCTGATCCACTCATCCGGGCTAGGATCCTAAAACGTGGTATGTGGAATATAGCAGAAGTGCCGATAGTGGTCTCGAAGTTGTTTCTGGTCGCTGAAAAGACTTAACCGAGGAAAAATCGATCCCACTTTGGGTTCATTTGAAGAAGGTTCCATTGCATGTGTACTCCTGGGAAGGGCTTAGTTTCATTACTAGTGCGGTGGGAGCACCAGTACGGTTGCATCCTGATACTTTGGCTTGTTCAAATTTTGATGTTGCAAAGGTGTTTGTTAATGTGGATCTATCGAAAGTACCACCTACAAGTATCTGTTATTCTAAAAACTGGTCTGATTTTTGTGTTGATTTTAACTATCCTTGGCTGCCACCACGATGCACTGTTTGTGAGAAATGGGGACATCTGGCAGTTAGGTGTATCGCACGCACGAAGGTGGGAGCGACTGAAACTCTTCAACAGGCAGTCAAAGAATCAGTAAGCACAGTAGCGAGTGGTGTTGTCCAAGCTACCACATCTCAGACCTCAGTTATGCTTCCACGGCAGGACAAGATCAGATTGAGATTAATGATGCTTGAAGGGGGGGAAGACCTCCATCGGCACGTCTATCTCAAAGGAAACAACAGGGAAGTGTTGAAACTTCAGCGCTTGCAACCAAGGCTGCTGCCTCAGTTGTTTCGAAGAAGCTTCCTCGCGGTAATGTTTAAATGATGTGTTTCTCATGGAATGTTCGCGGCTTCAACAAAACCATTAAACATTACGTGGTTTGTGACTTCGAATTGCTGCTAAGTTTGTGAGCAACACCATTTATTCTAGGGCTGAGACTAGCACATTGCAGCGGCCAGAGTTGTGGATGTTCTTTCATGGTCTACGGCGGTTCCTTCATGATCCGACTTCCCAGGCTTACCATCAGACACACAACATTAACTTTGGATTCTTGCTTTCTCTAGAGTTTGAGCAGGTGCGGAAGAACATGGCTAAGGTTAAAAAGAAGGTGATACTCATTGGAACCCTGGTGATCCCTATCATCGAGGATTGTGGCCACCACCCACTTCAGCAGGGTCAAGACGGCTCCTTGACCTTTAAGTACATGTTCACCAGCAAGATCCTTGTGCGTCACCACTTAATTTACAGATTCGAGGATAAAGCAGGTGACCTTCGCTACATGATGCTCCCTATACCTGCCTGCACTTCCCTTAAAAAGACTGAGAACGTCACTTTTGAGCCTCCTTCCTTAACTCTATGTGAGTTTGCAGAAATTGATGAAGAGAGAGAGCATGTTCTGCGTCGGCCTAAACGCAGCACACAGCCGGATGCCGCCTTGGAGCCATCACATCCATCTCGTTCGTTTCCACCATTTCCGCCCTTTGATGTGAGCCAGTTTGTTGCTACACAGCCTATCCAGGAACCTCAATCTGAATTTGAGAAGTGGGTTTACGATCCCCAAAGGAAGAACAACATGCTACTCACTCGACTGGCTACTTGGCTTCAGGGGATTGCACCATCTTGGTTTGCACCACCACCATCGGACCCTGCTGCTGCCTCTGACGTCAAGGATGCAGCTACTGAGAATCTCCACTCTAACCATTCCGCGACCTCCTCGCCTTCCCGATAGCCTGACGACTGATCACAGGTTTCTTTTTTTAGGATTTTTCTTTTCTTTCTATCTTTTGTTTTTGGAGGTGCCTTTTTCCTGGCTTTGCTTTCACACCGAGACTATCTTCTTTGACTTAATACTCTTATGATTGCTTTAGTACTTTTCATTTTAGAATGAAGCATGGAACGAGCATGAGCAGAATTAACACGCCCCAAAAGACCCTCACCGAAGAGAACATTAAGTTGATCCGACGTTGTCTTTAGCTTTGAAATGACTTAACCGGATTTAATTTCTTGCCTTGGGACTTGGTATACATCGGACAAGACTTCTCCCTTAAGCCTTACAAGACATTCATCTCCTCACAAACTATGCTTCCCCTCTCTCTTCCCTTCAATACTCATAAAAAAACATAAAAAAAGAGTGGAAAGAATAGAAGAATAAGAATATATAGGTAGAAAAGAAGTGAGCCGACGGTTGTGCGTAAACCCGTTCATCCTTCGGAATTCATGGAAACCTTTCAGAAAGAGAAGAGCAAGGGATCGATAAAAAAAAATGATACCCTAGAAAATTAGGGAAAATCCATCCTTTGGAAGTGAGAAAAGAGAGAGGAAGGGGAGCATATGAAGGAAGTCTTGGAAATTAAAAGGTCGAAGGACTCAATAAGTTCAGTGATCGATATTCTCTCAACGAGTCCATACATTTTCACTAATCTGATGTAGAGAGACAACAATGGGGATAATGAAGGTTCTTTAAGGTTATGGAGTTCATAGTAAGGAGTGTTGATCCTAATCATGGGAAGAGTACAAAAAGTAGCTCTTAATTTGATGTGATGAAGAGTGCAAAGAAAAAGTTTAAACTATGTGAGTTTCAACATTCAACCCTTTTCTTTGTTCATGAGTTTTTGTATGTTCTTGCTTAAGGACAAGCAAAGATTCAAGTCCGGGGGAATTGATGTTTCTGTACTTTATCGGTTTTAAATATAGTTTTTAGGTTTGTTTTGGACCTTATAAAATGATATGTAGTGTGAATGTGTTTGCTTCGTCCATGAAACACTGGATTCTTGGTGAGCGCAATCGCAGATTTGTTATCAACATGTATTGTTGCCTTTTTGCCAGTTTCTCCAACGATTTCTCCATGAAGATCTTGGAGCCAAATTGCTTGTTTAGCAGCTTCTGTAGCTGCCATGAACTCAGCCTCACAAGAAGATAACGCAACTGTCTCTTGCTTTTGTGAACACCAAGTAATTGGACAACCTTCAAGATAAAATACCTGCCCAGTGGTACTCTTCTCATCATCTATGTCGACATTATGTGAACTGTCGCTATAGCCTACTAAGCCGCTTACTACTGATCTTTTGAAGAAGATTCCAAGAGAAGTAGTTCCACGTAAGTACCTTAAAACTTGTTTCAAGGCAGCTCCATGGGATCTTGCATATATTCTCTCAACACTCTTAACACTATAAGACAAGTCAGGTCGTGTATTCAGTAGATATCGAAGACAGTCAATAGTCCTTTTGTATTATGTTACATCAATCCCTTTCTCCTTTTGCGACTTGGACAGCTTCAAATTGAAATACATTGGCACTTGTGTTGAGTTACAATCAGCCATTCCTGTTTCACATAATATCTTGCGTACATATCTATCTTGTTTAAAGCTAATCTCACCTTCTTGTTGTTGTACTTCAATCCCGAGATAATAAGTAAGCCTTCCGAGATCACTCATCTAAAATTTAGTTGCCATTTCTTCCTTGAATTCCTTGATCGAGCTTAATACGGAACATGTCACCAACAAATCATCAACATATACCGCCACTATAAGAAGATTTTCCCCATCAATCCTTTGATAAAGAGAAGGTTCCTTTAAGCATCAGCGAAACCTCAGTTCCTTACGCACTTTATTGAGCTTTGTATTCCAGGTTCTGGGAGCTTGTTTTAAGCCATAAAGAGCTTTCTTCAACTTGTAGATCTTATGTTCACTTCCTGATATCGTAAAGCCTTCGGGCTGACTGACATAGACTTCCTCTTTTAATTCTCCATGTAAGAACGCGGTCTTAACATCCAGATGGTGAATTTCCCAGCCTCTTGAAGCCGCTAGAGCAATGATGAAGCGAACAGTTTCCATTCTTGCTACCGGAGCAAACACCTCATCATATTCAATTCCATGCTTTTGAACATATCCTTTTGCTACTAAACGTGCCTTGTGTTTGTTGATTCTACCATCAGAATTGCGTTTTACCTTAAAGACCCACTTTAAACCAAAATGTTTAACTCCTTCAGGAGGATCAATTAGGTTCCACATTTTGTTCCTCTCGATGGAAGAAAGCTTGTTTTCACATGCCTCTATCCAAACTTTGTGATCTTTGGCTTCTGTAAAATCCCACGGTTCATCATTAATCACAGTTAGAAGTTTCTCGCCTTCTATTTCAGCCATCATAACATAATCATTCATCCAAGCTGGTTTCACTTTTGGTCTCGTTGAACTTCTTAGTGAAATAACATCACTATTATCATGGTTTTCTTCATCACCTTCTTCACCATTTTCTGAACTAGCATCATCTCCGTCTTCTTGACCATTTCCGCCTTCCTCATCATCACTAACAAGATCCTTTGTTTCGGCACTAGTATGCTCTGTTTCGTTACCTCCATTTTCTTCAAGAATAATGAATGTGCCAGATTCTTTAACAAGTCCTTCCTCCTTGTCATTCCAGAACCAACTTTTGTTTTCATCAAAGACCACATCACGAGACACACAGATTTTCTTGGCTGTGGGATCAAGAAGTCGATGTGCTTTCAAACCGGGTTCTGTGCCTAGATGAACCAGAACTCTTGATCTATCATCAAGTTTCTTTCTTCCAATTGATTCAGTTCTTGCATAACTCAAACACCCAAAGATTCTGAGATGTTCAACATTCGGCTTCCTTCCTTTAAATGCTTCATATGGTGTGTTCCCAATCAATGATCTTGTTCCAACCCTATTGATTAAGTAAGTAGCGTGCCTCACAGCTTCTCCCCAAAGGTAGTTAGATAAGTTCATGTGTTTTAAGATGCTTCGAGTCATCTCCATAAGTGTTCTATTGCGTCTTTCTACTACGCCATTTTGTTGAGGAGAGTATGGTGCAGTCAAATGCCTTTGAATTCCAAACTTATCACAGAAATTCTGAAACTTGTGAGAGACAAATTCTCCACCTCTATCGGTTCGAAATATCTTAACCATAGCTCCAGTTTCTTGTTCGACGAGTTTCTTGAAAGCTTTGAATTTTTCTAATGCTTCGCTTTTCTCCTTCAAAAGAGCAGTCCACATATATCGAGAGTGGTCATCAATAATCACGAATATATACCTTTTGTGAGAACGAGTCGGCGGCGTGATTGGACCACAAAGATCCCCGTAAATCAGTTCAAGAATTGCAGAGGCTCGATATGAGGTAGATTGTGGGAAAGATTGTCTTACTTGCTTTCCAAGTAGGCACGATGCACACGTCTCTCTCGAACATGATGCTTGGTATGCCAATTACTAGTTCCTTGTTGATCATTGTCTTCATTGTCTCAACATTTACATGACCCAACCTTGCATGCCATTTGGTGGACTCTGTCGAAGATGCTAACTGCAGGCACTTAAAGTTATCGACTTCAAGAACGACTTTGTATGGACGATTCCTTGACCTTCTAGTCTCTATCAGCAAACCTCCTAATTGATCATAGATTTTTCAACAGATCTTCTTTCATTCGCACCTCACATCCTACTTCAGTAGCTTGACCGAGACTTATGATATTACTCTTTAGATCCTGAATATAATATACATTGTTTAGCACTTTCTTTACTCCATTCTCGAACACGAAATGGATTGAGCCTTTACCTTGTATATTGATTCTTGAATCATATCCAAACCTCACCATTCCCGTAATTGCTTTATCTAGTTTTAGAAAGAAATCTCAGTTTCCACTCATGAGATTACTAGCTCCATTGTCGAGATACCACACATTCTTTGTGTCTAGGTCAGATTCAAACACGCATTACCACAACTCAATATATATGCTTTGCTCAAGACATAGAAATAGAAGATTTCTAACAAAAGGAAATTTAACATAACTCATAACTTCCTATTCTTCTTATAAATGAATATTTAGATTGCTCCTAATTATACTCTGCTTGAGCCCCAATCCACTTCAAGATTACTCAACAAAAAGATTATATGGCTTTAACATACTTACGTACATGACTGGATGATAAAAGAATAAATTCGTGGAAAATATAGTTGTCGAACACACATATTGACATGTAAAAAGTTCTTGTCGTAAAGAAATGTCAAAATAGAATGCTTTTTTTTTCTTTGGTAATGACAATACAAAATCATATCTATTGATAACACTATAAAACTGAAATTGAAAATAAAACCAAATCTATTATTCAAATTTCAAACTGAAAGTCGAAACAAAAGAGTTGGTTAAAACTAAACAAACAATTTGGATTTTTGTCTCATATTTTAATTTGCCATGAGCTAGTCTAAAATATATATATATATATATATATATATATATATATATATATATCTACATAACGACAATAGAGTTGGTTAAAAATTTAATATATACCTACATAACCACAAGAGAGTTGGTTAAAAATTAAACGAAGAAACGAAAAACACGTTGTAACAAACAACGTTCTTATCTTTTCCTCTAAAAACTACTCATACACAAGAATTGATAAAAAAAAATTATCGACATAATACTCATCATATAACCAACTCTCATCATAGCTGTATACAAAATTTTTAGAAAGTACATAAGAATTATACGATTAGCAGTTAGCACGAACATACAAAATATAACCAGCCAAACTTATACGGAATATCCTAACTAATATATTAAGTAACAGAAAACTTCAACAAAATTCTCTGTTTGGTTCCATTTAACCAAGAAGAAAAATAAAAAGAAGATAGGGTTGGTCTTAATAAGAGATCACCCGGAGGTGAAGGTAACAATTAAGATAGGGTTGGTCCACCCAGCATGTGATAAACCTGGCTATCAAAGAAAGTTAAGTGGTTGCAAATTGTAGACCAACTGGTATTTAAGCGAGCCTTGTTTCATCATCAGTTCATCAATACAAGCTTATAACTCTCCACATACATTGTGTGATCAGACAACTAATCAGTCGAAAGATGGAAGGAAAAACATTGATTCTAAGTGTACTTGTAATGAGTCTGTTCATGGCACAAATTCAAGTTGACGCTAAGAGCTGTTGTCCCTCCACCACTGCTAGAAATATCTACAATTCTTGCCGCTTTGCAGGAGGTTCCAGAGAAAGATGTGCTAGCATCAGTGGCTGCAAAATCGTTAATGGGAAATGTCCTAATGGATATACGAAGGACATTCTTGAGAGCACAGGTAAATTGATTATTATTTTACGTTATTAAATATGGATCAAGATTGCATTATTTTTTTTTTTTTTTTTTTTTTTTTGTCTCAAGGTGATGCTGTGAATGAATACTGCAATGTTGGGTGTGTATCTTCTATCTGCGGTGCTCTAACCACTCTCCATAACTCTGGTAATGCAAAATCCTAAATCTCATTGTCATTACTAATTTTTTTTTTTTTAATACTGCACAAGAGAACACATTTGTAATACATTCAAATTTTGATTCAATGACTAGATGCAAGTGAAATTGTGAATGGAGCTGTTGAAAAATGCGTCATGGCATGTTCTACAATCTGCACCAAGGGCTCAATGAATACAGTTGAAACTGCCTAAACAACCATATCCGTGAAGATACCACATACATCTTCAGGTGAAGGGGGTGGCCATATTTCACAGTGTTGTTTTTCATGTTTCTAATAATTGTCGTGTGTGACAAAAATGTAGAAGGTTGTCGATCTCTAGATTGTGTATGCCTTCTATTTTCTATCTTTAAAATAAATAATAACGTGTTTTAAATTTTAAATAGATATCTTAATTAAGTGACTAATTTAATTAAGTAATACATCCAAAATGTAAAAAACCAAGATAGATTAACGACAAGTCTATAATCCCTACTATTATTTTGAAACACAGTTTGGACTAAACCTTCGTTTTGTAAGAAATTACAAGGGTATGCCATTAGAGTTATAAGCAAATATTCGATTTTTTAAAAGGGTAATGACGAAATTTCCACCCCTCCTAAACGGATAAACACGCGGATCTAAAATGACCCGGTAATCTAACCCGGTTTTGTGTTATAATCTGAGACGTTCATTGCTTAACTTTTTTTTAATCCTGACCGTATATTTTAAGATCTTTTTAATCTTAGCCGCCCATTACTCTGTCAATATGTAAGTAAGAAACAAAACCCTGACCCAGAACTTCGTTTTCTCTCTCGCCTCTCTCTCTTTCTCAGCAGAACAGTGGACGATGATGTTCTGGGATTGAGTTTTACAACGAGAAAGTGGCGGCAGCAAAGCAGTAACAGATATGTAAGATGATGTTCTCGACACTCTCTCTTCTTTTTTTTTCTCCCTAATTGCTTCTTATTCTATCGCCAGTCCACTAATAAATATGTAAGATCTATTTTGATTTCAATTTTAAAGGATAGTAGGTTTGATTTTGGGTATTGTTTTCGTTTCTAATTGTCTGATTTTTTTCCATGTTTATTGATTGAAATTTAAAATAATTTCTATATTCTGTTTGTGTTATGGATGAGTATTTCTGAGTAAAGTTTTTACATAGATACTAGCAACTGAGTTTTTCAGCTTTTAGTTATCCAATTCTGAAAATTTCTGTGACCTTCTCACTCGATCTAATATGATCATTGATTTTTTACAGAATTAAATATTTTATGTTTATTTTTAAGATCCTTTTGCTTTCTTAAATTTGCAGGTCGCAGATTTCGTGATCTCTTCTATGAGAAAATGGGTAAATCTTCCTCTACGATGTGTTTGGCTGAGACACCAAAGAAAAATAACAAATCACTATGGTAAGAGATCTTCTATTTTTGCTTATGCACGGCTTCATTTGCACTTATTTTTTTTGTTCTTCTGAAACTCTCTCTTTGAGTGCTTTTTCATGAGATTTGGGGACCGTATTCAGGGGTTTATTGGTGGGTTTCTCTGAAGATTTTTCCTTTTTTTTTTTTTTTTTTTTTTTTTTTTATTCTGACCTTTCATTATCTATATGTGGTCGAGTCTTTGCAGTTTCAACTCAAAACATTTAGGTTTTATCTTTTTTTCAATTTGTTTTCTGGGTTTGCTTTAAGCTTTATCTTTGTTTCACGCATTGGCTCTCTCTCTCTCTCTCTCTGATTTGACATTTGTGATTTGTTTGTGGGGTTTTGTTAAAAAAAAAAAACTAAAAATTGCTACATTTAGCTGGGTTAAATCGAATCTTCTTCACTCATGCTTCACCAGCTACACTGTTCTTTGTTTCCCTGTAAATTTTTAAGTTTCTTTTAGATCTGTTGTGACTTAATCGATTCCTTCTGATGTTGTTCCTCATAGTTTGTTAGATCTCTTACCTCACTCCAAGCTTTCTACTTTTCGCGGTTTGTTTTATTAAATTCGTAAACTTTTCTGTAAAAATTCAATCTTTAGGGTTCTTCATAGCAAATTCCTGTTCACACATAAGTCGACTAACTAATTTTAATTTCAATTGTTGAAAATATCTTCAGATTTCAATTACAGTGATGGTTTTTTAACAAATTTTTCAATATAAAATTGTCATCTTTTTTTTCTTCGCTGTATTAATTTATGGGTACCTCTCCCTATCTGTACTTTGTGTAGGGTTCAAAATTAAGTCTACAAAAGACAAATAATGAAACACCTATAGCACTATTAACTTTGCTTTCCAGATCTGTTGCTTCTCTTTAATTTCATATATCACTTTATCATACACATTGCTTTAACCAGTCTTTTTCTTCTGATTATTCTTTTTCAGGTAACTGTGTGACTGTGTTTCCCAGAAGTTTAGAAACGGATCGTAGAAAGATGATGAATAACTCGGTGCTGCTTTGATTTATCTCAAGAGATTTTTAGTTACTGTATAAGCTCTGTTTTGCAATGGGATCGTTTGGAGGCGCTTGTGAAATTGTGGAAGAGAAGGATGATGAAGTAAGATTGCCAAAACATTCCGGGAGATATGGTAAATCTGTTATGGGATCACCCAGTAAAGATTCGGAGCAGAAGCCGCGAGAATATCATGGAGATCCTTAACATAAAACAATAGTTAAGGATCTATCGGCTATAACAAGGTAATTCGATTTCAACATAAAACCAAATCGTCCTCTAATGCTTAAAATCAAATTTATTTGGAATTTCGTATCTTGATGTGTTTTGATTTTGGATTCTTCTCTGGTCATCATCATGATTTTTAGATGATAAACTCATGCTCATAAATCAGCATCTCTCCAGTCACGTAGTGTACTCATCATCGACGGCAGATCGAGCTAGAACCATGGAGAATGCAGCTGGTAGCAAATCAATACATCGATATATCGTCCCTACCTCTCTCTCTTTCGTTCACTAATAGAGATTTAAGATTTGTTTTGATTTCCATTCATTGTTTCGGCAAAATTACTTCTTTGATCTTTGATTCTCTTTCAATTTTATTTTACAAATCGTTTTTGTTTCTCTTTGATTATAAACCTGTGCCTGGGGCGATTAACATGCTATTTATATCCTTTCCTTCCCACAGATTTACTATGCGATGACAAAAAGATCCTTAGAATAGATGAGTTATTCTGGGGCGATGCCGATTATCATAACTTTTTCAGTTATACATACAAAGGCTATTATACATATGTAGAAAAATGTTTGTGTTATAGATACAAAGGCTATTATGATATTACAACCTTTTGTTATGTTTGGTCTATTAAGGGTTTGTGATCATTTGTTTTGCAGAGCTTGAGACAAAGAGGATCTAGCTGGAGATGTTCAAAGAGAATCACAGAAAAGCCAATAATCATGCACTATACCAAGATTCTACAAAAGGCATATCTTTTAACATTGCTATTTTATGCTCTTGAATCCTGAATATGAATTTCCTATCATTAGAATCATGACACCTTAAAATATAGAAGGTTAAATAAGACTTCTCTCCGTTAGTCACATCTTATATTGTCAAGGTCAGTTAGTTATTTGGTTTGGGTATCGATTTGTTTTTGTTGATAGAAGTCTTCTTGAACAGTTTGATTTTGTGAATTTTGCAGCTTTAGAGGGAAAAGACTCAGGTGGTGGCAAATGAAGCTGATACATTATTCTTCTCCAGTTTGAACGTCCCAAAGACTATAGGCGGGAAGGCATCATCCCAGCCCAAGTGTACTCCAGTTTCAAACGAAGAGATGGAAGCCATTTTGGTTAGTACTTACTTACGTCATGGACATATTAATAACACTTTGATTAAGTCTTTACACATTTTCACGGTTTATGTTTCATTGCAACATTTCGTATTTACTAAGTTTATGGATCAAAAAACGAGATTCGAGTTTCTTTCTGCATTATGTGATAGTATTGTGCCGTTTCTAACTTACTTCTCCCATCTGCAAATCTTCACAGTTGGGAGGCTGCCTCTGATCTTGAACATGACTTTGTTTCTTATAATCTGACTGTGTGATGATTAGTTGATTGGATTCTTAATGAAGAAGTTTTTCTACCTAGCTACGATAAAATCATTAAGGTTTGAGACAGATCTGAGGTACAACACAACACAAACGGACAAGCTTTTTGCGTATCTGTGTTCCAGTAGAGACTCTCGAGTCAACCACCTTATTACCTCTATTGTGTTAATAAAGAATTATTCTAAACTTCATCCAAGATAATCAAGTCGTTTTATTTATTTGTTGGTATTGATTTGGATATTTGAATAATCAAAATTAAATGTTCACGGGCCTTTAAAAGAATTTACACACACATATGATTGTTTACTAATTTCGTTTTCACAGTATAAATTAAAAAAAAAAAAAAAAAAAAAAAAAAAAAAAAAAAAAAAATTGGAGAAAGATCATAATGTTCATTTTGATAATTACTTGGGCTGTAATTATCATTTTTGGTATGTGAATAAAATAAGTATAGTTACAAAAATAGAGCATAGAGGGCAAGAAGAATACAAGTGCTTTTAACAAACAAAAATAAAGAATACAAGTCCACATACAGATTGGGGGTTACTGGAATCTATAATTGATTTTGGTCGTCTGATTACATTTCACATGTGGAATTATTTTAGATATGAAGCTGCAATAAAGAACTTGAAGCTATCATCTTGATCTAATCTTAGAAATTGAAGCTAAGGCAAAACCATAATATATGATAATCATATAATTTTATTAAAAATATATATTAAACATGAAAATTAAATGTATAACTTTAAATATTCAAATGGAAATTTTTTATTTGACTGCTGTTATTAAATTATGTATCTGATTAATACAATCCTCTCTTATTCAGTTAGAAATGATTTTAAGGTGTTTTTTCGTCTAAAAAAACACTATATAATCTTTAATCATAAGATTATTTTTTTAAAAAAATATACACTCTTAATATCACCGCAAATATATTAATGTTTATGCAATTTATTTCAATTCTGAACAAGTGCATTAAATTTTGATTAAAATTCCAGTCTACCTATGGTATTATGATGAGAAACAGTTAACTACTTAAATGATTTTTAAAAAAATGTTAACTGTTTTGAGACAGGTTTTTTGAGAATTTTTGATATTTTTGAAAATATTTTGAGAGCTTTTGAAAATTATAATTTCTACTAACTATATAAATTAAACATTCAAATGGAGAATATATCTATTTCGTCTAAATTTCTAAGCCAAAATTTATTAATAGCATTATTATATGGGTAATTGTTTAAAAGAGAAGGGCTATGGGACATAAAATTTCTAACGGGATGGATCGGGACAGAACGCAATGGGATGAGACCGGACGAGATTTAACACTGTGTAACAAAATTACTTTAACATCCCTGCTATTTTGGACTTTTTAAGTTTGAAATTAATTTTAACAAAAAAAAATTCACATTTAGTGAGCGTTTTGCATATTTAGTAAAGAAAGAAACATTAATTTGTATTTAAAATAAATTAAAATCTTACAACTTATTTTCCCGTATATATGGGAAAAAAGATATTACGGGTAATCATTCCTTAAATACGCGTATTCAGAAAAGGGACACCGGATAAAAATAGATAAAAAGAAATATATGCAATATATAGTTCCAAAAAACAAAAACCATTAATCAATCCAGTCAAGATTATACAAATAGAATAAGAAGTTTCACTACAAAAATAAGCAAAGGTTACGAGATAATATCACTAATATCAAAAATATATTTTTTTTAGCTATTTTGGACTTTTTAATTTTGAAATTAATATTAACAGAAAAAATTTAGTAGTTAAAGAAATAAATATTAATTTGTATTTAAACAAAATTAAAATCTTACAACTTATTTTTTTGTATATTATGGAAATCAAAGATATTACGGGTACTCAACCCTTAAATACGGGTACTCATAAAAAAGGACACCGGGTAAAAATAGAGAAAAAATAAATATATACAATATACAGTTACAAAAATGTTAAAAAGAAATTCCTTAACATACCACAATTTTAGTTTTTTTTTTCAAAAATATCACTTTTAATTATTTTTTTCAAAAATATCACAAAAGACATGTAATCAGTTATTTTCAAAAGAGTATTTTGAAAATTTTGGATATTTTTGAAAACAATTAAATATTTTTTTTTTGATAAACATTCAACGAGATATTTGTGGTGAAAGAGATGGTAAAGGTAAGGAATATTTACTACCTAAGTAGTTATGATTATTAAGGAAATCATTTTATGCAATAGTAGAAGTACCATCTCTATATTTATAGAACAAAATCTCTATTTTAGAATCATTATTTAAAAATTTTAGGAAATATTTTTTTTTTTAATAACATGTAAATGATGTCATTTATATTAAAAAAAATATGATCTTATAGAAAAGAACGTGGAACGGGTAATTCAAACAATAAAAGTAATTATCTAAACTATTTCTAATCAAAAAATAATATGAGATCATAAAATGTAGATAATTTAATTTAATTGGAACTTTTAAATATAAAAAATGGACAAGATACAGGAAAATGTTTTATGCCGAGATAGTACTTAGAAGACATTAAAAGCCTCAGCGGTAAAACATGGGACAAAATCATTTAACAAGTAACGGAGAATTCAGGTATACTGTCTCATTTTCTTACCCAATCTCTATTAATAATCATCGTCTACGAGTAATCATTTAAAAGATGGAATGGGACGGTGCATGGAACAAGACGGAATTGGACGGTATGGATGGGACGGGAAGAGACGTATTTTCCGTTCTAAAGTAGATACGTCTAGATTATATACGCACAATAATCCAAACTGAAATCTGATATTTGAATTTAATATTTTATATAAAAAGTATTTTGCCCGTGCTGTAGCACGGGTTACTACCTAGTCTATATTATTAAAGCAGAAGTACTCCCTAGACTCAAAATGGACCATGACTTGGTTTTGGTAGGTTTTTCATTAAAAATGATCAGAAAATCACAAAATTTAATCTAATTAAACTATAGTTTCGTTTTTGACAAATGACCATTATGCCCTCAATCGATCACTTAAAAAATTATGGGTCGGGACGCGGATCCTAAAATATCCGACAACAGAAGGAAAAAAACCTGCGGATCTGTTTATACTCCAGATTAATCTTTTTCGGATCTAGTATATTATTTCATTCAAGATTAGTTATTTAAGATCCTAAACAGAGTTATTCGTTATAGGCAAACACTCTGATTTCATTTTCTTTTAAGATATTTAAATGAAAACCATAAATTTTAATTACCAAAAATTCAGATATTTCCTTAATTACCGAGATTCGATCTTAACAAATAATCTTTAAAAATGAATATTTTGTAATTCTAAGAACCATAATAGTATGCTAAATAAACCATAAATCAGGATTATCTTTCCATATCTTTGTTCCCAAAATTATCTCGATCTTCAATGCTAATTAAGCAAATCAAACAATATTTAGTATTTTAAGATTATAGAAACTAGAATATATTAATTACATCTTTGATTTAGATTATATGGAAACTGGAAATCATATAATTAATAGCAAATGGAAACCAATATTGCATATTCTTAATCATTGGTATATTACTCGCATATTCCATATATTGCTAATCACTCACCTACAACCCTAGGATTTCCTTATAAGTCTATAAATACTACTCATTCACCAGAGCTCATAACACCAAAAAAGTGAAACACACAAGCAGAAAATTTTAATTATAATCATTTTTGTTTTTTTTTTAACTTTTCTAATACGTTCACTCAAACTATGTTTTGATTGTAAGGATTATTTATTTCATTAATTAAGTTATTGATTTACGCTATACTCTCCTATATCCAAACTACATTCTTATATACCATGAGTTATTTTATTCAGCAACAATCAATTTTTTATTTTTTTCCAGCAACAATCAGTTTACATTTCTGAAATTTAGAGTTTTATACAATTTATGCAATGAAAATTGGTTATTAACCATTGCATCCCTAGCTTGATCAAAATTATTGAGCTATTACGGCTGATTTTGTTGTGTATTACTGGCCACCTATCAAGCAAATGTATTTTACTACAAAACTACTATCCAATATTGCGGTGTATCTGTTTCCGTGAAAAGTTGCATTCTACAAACTACTTACTCTATTAGAATTTCCAATTTACTGTATAACCCCAAATATATAAATAAACACTATATAAACAAAGAAAATAAGTCAAAATAAAAAACTACATTACAAAAATACAAATAACAAAAAAAATAACTAATAAAATATATAATCTCGTGCTGTAGCACGGGGTATCACCTAGTCATCATTTAAACATCATAAATCCATCATTCATTTATTTGTGAGAACCATAAAATTCAACTAGGCGATTGATTTAAAAAATACAAAATATCTATTAACAAAACAAACTACTTTAAGAAAATAAAAAGATTGATAAATTAAAGTGAGGAAAAAGAAATATCTTGTCCTATTATAAATAATTCTATTGTTATATGGATATCCATTATCGGCTCATTAGTGTAATCCTAAACTCTAATATTGTATTCTTATATATATATTGTATTCTATGGAATATAATTATAAAGAAAAAATAATTCCTTATACCTTGTTGTTTCTAACATTTCAATATTTGTTCAATGAAGACTGAATCTTCTTCGAATGCATCCAAATTAAAGAGTTCAAAAAACTGAAACTAGAAAACTTATAAAATAGAACATGAAGTGACGTAAATAGAACATGTCCCTAAAATTGTAAAAAGAAATCGGGCATGAATTAAATTGGGTGGATATTCCACAAGATAATGTTACAGTTCATAAATTCAACTTATTAAGTATTCATTTCTTACATCGAAACTCACTTGGACAAGACGAAACATGTTTTCGATGCTACGATTGTAGGTACATCTTGGTTCAGTATTTTTTTTTTCAGTGATGGGCTGAATAATATATTACAATCCTTTTTTTTGTTTTGAATATTGTTATGATTGTTGGGACTGCAGTTTTCTTAAAATTTGCATGTTTTGGGATAATGATTTTCTGGTGACTTTCCGGCAAAATTCCGGCCAAATGGCTGATCGGAATTGTCTGGTCGATAGTGCAATGGAAAGCTGGTAACGAGTACTACAAGATGGTATACTTATATGTCCAAAACGGAGTTGATTTTTCACTCATATATATATAGTTTCACACTCTTCTAGTTTCAAAAGTGTGTAGAAGGAAGAAGGAAGTTCCCACACGCGCGCTGAACCGAACCGGGCCGGCTCGGGCTCGGGCTCTTGGGAATTCTCATCTCGCCGAGCATTTTTTGGTCCGTTGTAGGCCCAATTAATTTTTTGGAAAGACTTGGCTTAAACTCCAAGTAAACTTGGGCAGTACTCCGAGAATATTCAGAGAATATTTTCTGAATATTCACGCGAGACCACCTCCTTCCACTATATATAGAGGTGCAGTCTCTCATTATTTCTCACACTCAAAAACACAAACCCTCCTTCTAATAAGTCCAGCCGCAGAGCTCTCTCTCTCCCTCTCCTTTGCTTTAGTCAGAGTAAGTTCTTATAGTTAGTAGTCTCGAGAGTATAACGTAGATCTGTTCGCTTGAGTTCTATTACTGGTGTGCTACTGTAATAATTCGTGATCGGTTGTATCCTAAGATTCATAAATCGTAATTGTCCGAAAGCACTTACGGCCAATTTATTGAATTAATGAAAGATATATCATATCTTGCCTTCGTAATTTATTTACTGCTTTAATATTATGTTGTTATGCTGTTGTAATTCGTTCTTGATTTCGTTGTTTAAATATAATTCGCATATTTTCTCAATTCGATTTTTGAGCTCCTTACAATGATATATGTGTTTGGCTTTGAGGAAATCTTAACCTATGAATTCGATTAGTATTTATGACAAAGCCTTAGTAATTAGTTTCTTGTGATCCATAAATAAATCCATAAACTAGAGGCAAACACTTATTTGACACATTAACTTATTGTTGTCAAAATATCGAACTCATTATAATTTATAGGCCATAATCGTTTGGATCGACCCATTACTCCATTAGTCATAGATGACTTTGACGAGAATTCATCTCTAGTGTCCCTATACCAGAAATTCATCTCTGCATTACCCCCACTTAATCTCACTACCCCTTTTTTTAACGAAAGGACGAAACTACCCCTCTAACAATTTTTAAAGAATAGTTGTACCATATATCTCCTAGTTGCACCTTGTATAGTTGTACCATATATCTCCTAGTTGTACCAGTTGCACCATAGTTGTACCAGTTGCACCTCGCATAGTTGTACCATATATTCCCTAGTTGTACCAGTTGCACCCTAGTTGTACCAGTTGTACCGCGCATAGTGGGATTCGAACCCTGGGCGCGCGCGCGTGCACATGGAGCTCACAACCACTAAGCTACTGTGTTTTTCGTTGAACAATTACTTATTTAATTATATTTAACCTAAAACAATCTTCATTAAGGGTAATATTGTCCTTTTACCATTGAGGGAGTTTTGAGAATTTGTTTTGACAGAAAGGGTGTTATGAGATTTTAGCTCTGACTTTGACACATTTTTCTCCACCAATGTTTTGGAGATCTTCTTATATTATTCGTTACTAATGTTTAGGTACCAGCGCGTTATGCGGAATTTTAGTATAAATTTTTTTAATACATTTTTAATATAAATATAATAATCAAATTACTAAAAGATTTAGGTTTCGGTACATTATTTTCTAAAATTTTAGTTAAACAAATCTCAATCACTTTCGGTAAACTTTTTCTCGTTATTTTCTACAATTTCAAAACAACCAGACCTGTTTTTTTTTATTACCATAATAGCTAGATCTCAAATTCACTAACAACCTAGCCTCATTCAGTATAATCAGCGGATAACCAAAATCATCAAACTTTTTTTTTTAATGAATGTAAAATTATATTCAAACAAAAAAAAGTTCTTTGTACATCAAATGCGTCCTTGTATAACAAGGTTCGAAAAAAGTTCAAAAAGGCAAACTAAAAAGAAATGAGAATTAGCTACAGGAAGCTAACCAAAGATGCAGGCCATCGTGGAATTGCTTCACTAGAGGTTTATATCGAGAGAAGCTTATTTCGTATAAGACGGTCAAGATATTTAATCATCTGGCCCGAGGTAGCAGGCACCTCTCCATGCCTGCGGCGATTCTGCTCAAGCCAAATTGTGTGGACGGCAGCCTGGAGGGCAATGCGCAGAAGATAGTGTTGTGTACCTTTGACTACTAGACCGGAGAGAAGAGCAAGGAGCTGGGGAAGGCAAACCAAGGAGGGTCGAGGAAGGAGGGTCGAGGACCCGAGAAGTAAATACGCAGTTGAAGAAAAGATGAGACAGGGTCTCAACTGTTTCCCTGCAGTACACACAAGACTGGCTCACCCCTCTGTTGCACAGAAGCATACGGTCTCCCGTTGAGAGTATGTTCCGAATTGCAAGCCAAAGCAAAAAATAATGCTTTGGGATGGAGTGTGGGAACCAGACCGCGGTATACCAGCTTACATGACTCGTGGCGTCTAAGCTGCGACCAAGTTTCTGAAGTATAGAACTGAGTCGTGTAGGTGTTGTTCATACGTTTCCCTAGTGCAATATCACTACTAGCCGTGGGCTCTCGGTTTTGAAGCTTTGTGACTTCCACCTCCATCTGATTAAACAGAACCAAACGGTGATGTCAAGGTGTGTGAGTTTGGAGAACCGTAACTACTATTGCAGTGGAGGGTATACCAAATAATAAACCTCAATCTCCAAGGACCGCATGAAGGCACCCCAGGGGACTCCAATTATCATACCAAAAGGACTACTCCAACATAAGCACGCTTAACTGTGGAGTTCTCTCAAGACTCTTGACCGAAAAGATAAGTGCATTTTGGTGACATAGGTGGCCAAATCAATTCTTTTAAACCTCTCCGCAAGCCTCTGAAACCGGGGTGTCACAATTCACCCCCACTAACAGATCGCAACGTCCTTGTTGCGCTTCAAGACCGTCACCCCCGACGGTGTGAGCCCACTCGACTCCACACTCGTCTAGGTTTGGCTCTGATACCACTTTTAATGCCATGACTGCCACCTTTCCTTAACGGGCCTCACGTCCTCTCACTGGGCCCATGAGCCCATCCATATCCGACGGTCGCGTGGTTTGCAACATCTGGGTGATTTTAAAGACTTGTTACCGTCCCTACAAATCACCACATGATCTTTCCCTGTGTTTTGTCCTCACTCGCATAGTTCCAACAGTCACTTCTCTGAAGTTCACCTATCCTGAGACTACTCCAGCATGAACACACTTAACTATGGAGTTCTCTCAAGACCATTGACCGAAAAGATAAGTGCACTTTGGTGACATAGGTGGCCAAATCAATTCTTTTAAACCTCTCTGCAGCCTCTGAAACCAGGGTGTCACACTCCGTCCCCCACTTCCATCCGATGGAAGCATTTTGCCTGAGATGTGTATTTTAGTAGTTTCTTCCACATCCAAGAACCGTTAGTGGTGGACTGATGTGTCTGCATTTTATAGGATTTTAACAATAGTTTTTGTACTTGGTTTGAGTCTTTTGCTAAGTCCAAGTGTGCTTTTAGAGTCTTTTTAGTCTTGTGTGAGTCTGTACAGGTTCTATGTGACTTTGGAAGGAATCTGAGCGCTTTGGGGATGAAAGTATGCACCTGGAGCTAAATTGGTTGAAGACTGATCGGGCTAGCAAGCAGATAGAGTGAGAGCAGAAAAATATTTCGGATCGACTGATCCTTGCTCGAGATCGACCAGTCCCGTCCCCGAAGCAACTTTTTCTTTTATGCTTCAAACCAACTTTTAGGGTTTTATATTACTATTTAAGGACGAGGCTCGACCTCTAGAAAGACAAGTTTTATTCTACGCAGCTTTTGAGTACTTGTAAGCTTTGGAAGAAGATCTCTTATCCTTTCTAACCCTTTGGAGAAGAATTTTGAACCCTTTTATTTCTCCTAGCAATTCAAACATGTTTTCTTCATTTTTGATTTGTGGTTGTTGTTGTCGATGTCTGAGTAGTCTCTCTGTTGGGTTTCGGGTTTCAAAAGGGGTTTTATGATTCTCTGAACTTAGGTTGTTAGATTTGGGATTGATCTATTGTCTTCTTCCTCTATTGTTGTTCTTAATGCTTAAACTAGATTAGCTACATAGTTTATGATTATAGGTTTAATTCATCTAGGCATCAAAAGTGTTGTTGAATTGCTTGAAAGGAACATAGGTGAGCAAGGTGATCCTTAGCCAACGGAAGTTGAAGTTAAGGCACCTTGTAAAAAAAATCAAACTTGAACTTATTGCTTGCTAGGATTGCTAGATTCAAACGACGGTTTAGAGTTTAATCAATTCCATGCATAGATAACTAATGTAGCGACAGTAGATTAGTTTTACATTCGAGATTTGAGTTCAAGAACGGTATCTAATGCTTTCCCAATCTATTATCTGAATTAGTGATCATAACTCCTAATAGACTCCCAATGCCCAGTACTCTTCTCTGAATTTAAACACTCTTTTATTTTCCTGTTTTGATAATTACTTGTCACACAAATTTCCTTTTGCCTTAGCTAGACTTGATCTTCACAATTTTATAGTGCATTGTTTGTCTCTGTGGATTCGACCCTAAAGTGCTACGACGACACCACTAGATCGTGGTTGAGTGCACCTTGGGTTTTAATTGACCTTTGATCATGGACCCCTTTACCGACCAGAAAGAAGAGGATCGTAACAGTTCCGGCTTAACCCATTTAACCCAGAGAGATTTTGTGGCCGAAACTATGCGCAAAATGAGTTTGTAACAGCTAACTTTGTTTACCTCCACCAGTGACTTCAGACCCAAGCCACTTTCCTCCTTAGGTAAACACACATCAACCTAGGCAACTTTGTTTTTCCTCCCATTTAGTTCTGGTCCTGACCAGAGAAATGCTGCACAAAGCCGTTCAATCTATTGGACACATGCACTAGGTAGTTTGAAAGCTGAAATCCAAAAATTAGTGAGACTTGCAATAAAAGAACTGAGTAACTGCAAACGGCCAGCAAAAGATAGAAACTGTTGCTTCCAAGAACTTAACGGAGACTTGATCATCTCAATTAGTGGGAGAGGAGACAATCATGAATTGTCATACGCTTGCTGAGTAGGGGGAGACCCAAGTGGCGAACAGGAAGTGTACCCAGAGCAAAAGGAAAGGTTGTGACTAGAATTTGATGTTCTTGGTTAGACACCCCGGCAAGGAAAAGCGTCAATTTCTCCGGACTGATACATAAACCAGAATAAGCAGCAAAACGCTGGAAAACCTCTAAAATCCCTTCAATCAAAGAGGCTGTACCATCATAAAAGACCATTATATCATCAGCAAAGCAAAGATGGGTAAGGTTCAAACCACGATAGCAAGGGTGGTAGCCAAACTGACGAGAGACAACTGCTTTATCCACAATGATGATAAGACATTCATACAAATGACAAATAGATAAGGAGATAGCGAACAACCTTGACGAAGTCCCTTCTCACCTTTAAAAAAAACCGGCAAGCTCCCCATTTATTTGAACAGAAAAAATGTTGTAGAAATGCATACATTGATCCAGTAAATGAACTGAGGAGGTAAGTTTAGAGCAGATAGCACATTCAAAAGGAAAGGCCACTGGATGGAGTCAAAAGCTTTCGAAATATCAATCTTCAGGGCACATCAAGAAGTGAGATTCTCTTTATGATAGTCATTGACCAGCTCAGTAGCAAGAAGAAGATTCTCCATCAACAACCGGTTTTTGATAAATGTGGATTGATTGGGCGCAATGAAATAAGGTAAGATCACTTTAAGACGATTTGCCAAAAGCTTTGAGATTAGCTTGTACAAGACATTGCAAAAAGAGATCGGCCTGTAATCCTTCATTTCTCTGGCCGCTGTTGTTTTTGGAATGAGAGCAAGGATCGTAGCATTTAAACCTTTAGGTAAGAAACCAAACCTGAAAAAGATTGGATTGCTTTTGTGAGATTAGCACTAATAAAAAGCCAAGCACTCTTGAATAACTCAACCGTATGTCCATCTGGTCCCATTGATTTATTTAATGGCATGGATAGGAGCACTTGCTTCACCTTTGCATCAGTGATCTCCGAAGTTAACTGATCCTCAAACTAATAATCATCTAACTAATAATCCAATAACCAATAAAATGAACGATTAAGCAAAGATCCAACATTCTAATCATGTCATAAAACAAACCAGAGAACCAACAATCTAGCAACCGTTCTAGCCAACTATTTTCCCCTCTAGCATTCGAACAAAAGCACAAAGCAAACAATTGATCCTCTAGAACATACTCCTCTTCATCGCCTTGATTTCCACGATCAAACTTAGCCTTTACCTTCACCGCAACATAAAAGCAACTCCATCTACTCCATAATGTCATCAGCACCCAGCTGCTCCATAACGTCCTCAGAACCCAATTGTTCCACCATCGCTGAACCCTCCAAGTTAAGAGACACCTGAGCCAAATCCTCTTCCACCCTTGTAGTATCCCCTGAGTCTATAATCGGAGCAGTAGCCGAGTCTAGCGAGACCATGTTCTCCACCGTTGGCTCATCCGCACAGTCCAGAAACAGTGGTTTACAACCACTTTTCGTTCCTGCAGAACCGCTGTCCCGGTTTACAAACCGAACCTTGCTCTACAACCAACCCTTAATCCGCCACCTCACTCGATTACCCCACTTTATCTACAGCCAAACACTTCTGGCGATGTCGGTGGTCATTATATTGGATATAATTGGAAAATCGTGGCTGTCGAGAGGAAGAGTCTCCTTGAGGAACTGATCTCCTCTGTAGTCCGCCATAGGTTTTCCCATATCTTGACCGCTCACTACCACCACTGGGGTTGCCTTTGAACGGACCCTTTTGTTTTTCTTCTGACTAGAGCTACAGAGGAGCAGCTTCTCTAGAGAGAAGGTGTACTATTTTTATCTATGAAACATGTTTTAGTGCTGTTTAAAGGTTTTTTTTTTCTGATATGCATTATGACTAATTTATGTAAAAGATCTTAATTATATCCAATTACGATTTTCACGCTGTTAATAGCATCGAGTGGTTGTGCAAAACATCAAGTACTTTTTTGACTATACTGCTTTAAATTTGTTAGCATATGTCTCTTAAAAGTTAGCAATTTTGAATTTGTTCTTCGACGCTTATAAAAAAAACTTACCCAAAAATGGGGACTTATGAAGAGTAAACATCGATATGTTGCTCTCTACATGCGATCTCTTTTTATTGTAGTGAACTCGATATATATTTATTTTCTTTTATGGTTAAAACAAATTTTATGATTTAAATGCACATAAATTTTTTTTAATCACAAATCATGAATTTACAAAGAGATTTTCACTAATGTTTCACCAATAAACAAAAAAAGAGTAGATCGAAGGAATTTGGATTAAGTAGACATAATAATTGACTAGAACTAGAAGTATCAGTTAACGTAAACTGAAAAGATTTTTTCTTTTTGGTCACCAAATAGCTTTCATTAGATACAATTAGAATTTAAACACAGTAAATCACAGGAGGCTAAAGCCTTTTTAGCTAACGAATCTGCCACATGATTGGCAAGACAAGAGTAAAATTGAAAAATATAGCAACAAAGCTACTGTGAAGTTCTCTGATATCTTGCAAGAGTCCAAAAAGCTCTATGTGGAAACCATCTTCATTTATCAAACTGAAAAGATTATATGGCTTTAACATACTTACGTACATGACTGGATGATAAAATTCGTGGAAAATATAGTTGTCGAACACACATATTGAAATGTAAAAATTTATTGCCATAAAGAAATGTCAAAATAAACTATACTCTAAACTGGAAAACGGTGTGTTTTGCTAAGGAGGCGAAAAATTGGCGATTAAGGTTTTGGTTTTCGTATTTGACAAGTTTTTCCTGCCGGCGCTGTTAGACTGCTCGGAGGGGAATGTCAGAGAGATCTGAGGGTGCTTTGGATGTCTCAAGTCCTAAAGTGAAGGAGTCATGGGTTTCAATGGTTAAATATAAACAAGTTTTGCAAAAGTTTGATGTCGATCTAAAAACTTCGGAAGGGAAATGATCTGTGGAGATTTCGGATGAAGTCCTCAACAATGCTACGCCGCTTTGGGAGGATTTCCTAGTCGGTAAATTCCTAGACACTGCTCCCCACATCGGAAACGTTTATGTCATATTGAACAAGATATGGAAGCAGGTCCAGAGTTCCACGGGATTGATGTTTATGAAAAGAATGCTACTACTCCGCGGTTTAAGGTCCCTGATCCACTCATCCGGGCTAGGATCCTAAAACGTGGTATGTGGAATATAGCAGAAGTGCCGATAGTGGTCTCGAAGTTGTCTCTGGTCGCTGAAAAGACTTAACCGAGGAAAAATCGATCCCACTTTGGGTTCATTTGAAGAAGGTTCCATTGCATGTGTACTCCTGGGAAGGGCTTAGTTTCATTACTAGTGCGGTGGGAGCACCAGTACGGTTGCATCCTGATACTTTGGCTTGTTCAAATTTTGATGTTGCAAAGGTGTTTGTTAATGTGGATCTATCGAAAGTACCACCTACAAGTATCTGTTATTCTAAAAACTGGTCTGATTTTTGTGTTGATTTTAACTATCCTTGGCTGCCACCACGATGCACTGTTTGTGAGAAATGGGGACATCTGGCAGCTAGGTGTGTCGCAAGCACGAAGGTGGGAGCGACTGAAACTCTTCAACAGGCAGTCAAAGAATCAGTAAGCACAGTAGCGAGTGGTGTTGTCCAAGCTACCACATCTCAGACCTCAGTTATGCTTCCACGGCAGGACAAGGAGTCAGTTCATGGTATGTCTGCGGAAGTGGGTCACAAGGTTGTGGACTCGACAGAGGATTTGGGGGAGTGGTCCGCTGTCTCACCATCAAAAACTAGTCGTAGTCCTCATAAGCTATCTGGCTCTGACTCAAGTATCCCTCTAGTATCGGCATCAAAGTTTGCAGTCGTCAGTCCGGATGAGGAAGAGGATGGGGAAAATACTGAGACAACTGATATTGCGGGTCAGGCTCCTGTGGAATCACCTGCTGATGCAGTTGCTATGCAGGCACAGCTAGCTCGTACTACAGATCAGATTGAGATTAATGATGCTTGAAGGGGGGGAAGACCTCCATCGGCACGTCTATCTCAAAGGAAACAACAGGGAAGTGTTGAAACTTCAGCGCTTGCAACCAAGGCTGCTGCCTCGGTTGTTTCGAAGAAGCTTCCTCGCGGTAATGTTTAAATGATGTGTTTCTCATGGAATGTTCGCGGCTTCAACAAAACTATTAAACATTACGTGGTTTGTGACTGGACAAGAAATTCTGAGATGCAATTTGGCTGCCTTTTGGAGACGCGAGTCAAAGAAACAAAAGCAGATGCAATTGTATCCTCGGTCTTTCCCACCTGGTCTTTTTTGGCTAATTATGAATATCATCGTTTTGGTCGCATTTGGGTTGTTTGGAGACCAAATGTGAGGATGACTCTGGTTTCTAAGAGTGATCAAATCGTCACTTGCTCTGTTTTGCTTTTTTGTGAGGCAGAGGAGTTTTTCTGTTCGTTCATTCGATTCAAAGAACAAAATGGAAGAGAGAAGGGTATTATGGGACGATATGCGAAACCATCATGATTATCCACTCTTCCGGAACAAGCCGTGGTTAATAATGGGTGACTTTAACAAAATACTGGATGGTGAGGAGCACTCTGACTATCCCCTTTCTCCTGTTTTTCCTCCGGGTATGTGTGAATTTCAAGCTGTTGTGTGTCACTGTAACTTGACGGATATAGGATATCATGTTCCGTTGTTCACTTGGTGTAACAAGCGTGATAATGGTCTCATCTGCAAAAAACTAGATCGTGTTCTTATTAATGATGTCTGGCTGCATCGATTCATGCGTGCTTACTATGCCTTTGAGGCTGGAGGATGCTCTGATCACCTTCGCAGTCGGGTACAGTTAGACGTGGGTACACCTGCTTTGAAAAAGCCGTTTAAGTTTGTGAACTCAGTCGTTAGTGTGGCTGATTTTTTGCCTCTTGTGAGGTCATACTCGGATGAAACAAAGACTCTATTTCGTTCCACATCCGCAATGTTCAGGTTTATGAAGAAACTTAAGGGCCTGAAACAGGGTATTCGTGCCTTGACGAAGGATCGACTGGGAGACCGGGTCAAACGAGCTCGTGATACTCATGCTGAGTTGTGTACCAAGCAAGCTGAGACCTTGGCAAATCCAACTGTTGCTGCTGTGCAAGAGGAGGTAGAGGCTTTTGAGAGATGGCAGTATGTCGCTTGACTCGAAGAGGATTTCTTGAAACAGCAATCTTGCTCCATGTGGGGGATCAAAATAACCGTATTTTTCACAATGCGGTGAAAATACGTGAAAGTCAAAACTCTATCCATGAGGTTCACTATGCAGACGGTTATGTTGCAACCACTCAAGTGACCATTAAGCAAGAGGCAGTTAGGTTTTTCTCTGACTTTCTTGGACAGTCACAAAGTGATTATGCAGGAACTACGGTGGACTCGCTTGAATCTTTATTGCCATTTTGCTGTAGTGACACTCACACAGCCATGTTGATCAGAATAGTTTCTGCAGAGGAGATCAGGAGTGTACTGTTCTCCATGCCTGCAAACAAAAGTCTGTGACCGGATGGATACACAAGTGAGTTTTATAAGAACGCATGGTCTATTATTGGTAATGACTTCACAGTGGCGGTACAATATTTTTTCAAAAAGGTTTTTTACCAAAGGGTGCAAATACCACTATTCTTGCTTTGATTCCCAAAACCGATGCTGCTAGAGTCATGAAGTAGTACAGGCCAATATCATGTTGTAATGTCATCTACGAAGTGATTTCGAAAATCCTTGCTAATCGTCTCAAAGGCATACTCCCTGAGATCATCTCTCCTAACCAATCAGCTTTTCTAAAGGACAGGCCACTCATGGAGAATGTTCTCCTAGCATCAGAACTGGCAAAAGATTACCATAAAGAAGACATCTCCCCTCGTTGTGCTATGAAGATAGATATTTCCAAAGCTTCTGACTCTGTTCATTGGTCTTTCCTGATTAACATGCTACACGCTTTACGCTTCCCTGAAAATTCATTCATTGGATTCAGTTATGCATTTCCACAGCTACCTTCTCGGTGCATGTCAACGGCAAATTAGCAGGTTTCTTTGGTAGTGCCCGCAGACTGCGACATGGCTGCTTTCTCTCTCCGTACTTTTCCGTCATCTGTATGAATGTTCTATCACATTTGATAAATAAGCAGCTGCAGAGAATAGGTTTGGCTATCACCCTAGATGTCACAACCTTTTATCACGCATCTATGCTTTGCGGATGATCTTATGGTTTTCGCAGAGGGCACTACATGATCAGTAGAAAGTGTGATCCAAATTTTTAACGAGTTTGCGACAATCTCGAGTCTGAAGATTAGTCTCGAGAAGTCGACCCTCTATATGGCTGGGATATCTCAATCTACTCAAGAGGCGATCAAATCAACTTTCCTGCCGGCGCTGTTAGGCTGCTCGGAGGGGAATGTCAGAGAGAACTGAGGGTGCTTTGGATGTCTCAAGTCCTAAAGTGAAGGAGTCATGGGTTTCAATGGTTAAATATAAACAAGTTTTGCAAAAGTTTGATGTCGATCTAAAAACTTCGGAAGGGAAATGATCTGTGGAGATTTCGGATGAAGTCCTCAACAATGCTACGCCGCTTTGGGAGGATTTCCTAGTCGGTAAATTCCTGGACACTGCTCCCCACATCGGAAACGTTTATGTCATATTAAACAAGATATGGAAGCAGGTCCAGAGTTCCACGGGATTGATGTTTATGAAAAGAATGCTACTACTCTGCGGTTTAAGGTCCCTGATCCACTCATCTGGGCTAGGATCCTAAAACGTGGTATGTGGAATATAGCAGAAGTGCCGATAGTGGTCTCGAAGTTGTCTCTGGTCGCTGAAAAGACTTAACCGAGGAAAAATCGATCCCACTTTGGGTTCATTTGAAGAAGGTTCCATTGCATGTGTACTCCTGGGAAGGGCTTAGTTTCATTACTAGTGCGGTGGGAGCACCAGTACGGTTGCATCCTCATACTTTGGCTTGTTCAAATTTTGATGTTGCAAAGGTGTTTGTTAATGTGGATCTATCGAAAGTACCACCTACAAGTATCTGTTATTCTAAAAACTGGTCTGATTTTTGTGTTGATTTTAACTATCCTTGGCTGCCACCACGATGCACTGTTTGTGAGAAATGGGGACATCTGGCAGCTAGGTGTGTCGCAAGCACGAAGGTGGGAGCGACTGAAACTCTTCAACAGGAAGTCAAAGAATCAGTAAGCACAGTAGCGAGTGGTGTTGTCCAAGCTACCACATCTCAGACCTCAGTTATGCTTCCACGGCAGGACAAGGAGTCAGTTCATGGTATGTCTGCGGAAGTGGGTCACAAGGTTGTGGACTCGACGGAGGATTTGGGGGAGTGGTCCGCTGTCTCACCATCAAAAACTAGTCGTAGTCCTCATAAGCTATCTGGCTCTAACTCAAGTATCTCTCTAGTATCGGCATCAAAGTTTGCAGTCGTCAGTCCGGATGAGGAAGAGGATGGGGAAAATACTGAGACAACTGATATTGCGGGTCAGGCTCCTGTGGAATCACCTGCTGATGCAGTTGCTATGCAGGCACAGCTAGCTCGTACTACAGATCAGATTGAGATTAATGATGCTTGAAGGGGGGGAAGACCTCCATCGGCACGTCTATCTCAAAGGAAACAACAGGGAAGTGTTTAAACTTCAGCGCTTGCAACCAAGGCTGCTGCCTCGGTTGTTTCGAAGAAGCTTCCTCGCGGTAATGTTTAAATGATGTGTTTCTCATGGAATGTTCGCGGCTTCAACAAAACCATTAAACATTACGTGGTTTGTGACTGGACAAGAAATTCTGAGATGAAATTTGGCTGCCTTTTGGAGACGCAAGTCAAAGAAACAAAAGCAGATGCAATTGTATCCTCGGGAGCTAACAAAAGCAGACGCCTTTCCCACCTGGTCTTTTTTGGCTAATTATGAATATCATCGTTTTGGTCGCATTTGGGTTGTTTGGAGACCAAATGTGAGGATGACTCTGGTTTCTAAGAGTGATCAAATCGTCACTTGCTCTGTTTTGCTTTTTTGTGAGGCAGAGGATTTTTCTGTTCGTTCATTCGATTCAAAGAACAAAATGGAAGAGAGAAGGGTATTATGGGACGATATGCGAAACCATAATGATTATCCACTCTTACGGAACAAGCCGTGGTTAATAATGGGTGACTTTAACAAAATACTGGATGGTGAGGAGCACTCTGACTATCCCCTTTCTCCTGTTTTTCCTCCGGGTATGTGTGAATTTTAAGCTGTTGTGTGTCACTGTAACTTGACGGATATAGGATATCATGTTCCGTTGTTCACTTGGTGTAACAAGCGTGATAATGGTCTCATCTGCAAAAAACTAGATCGTGTTCTTATTAATGATATCTGGCTGCATCGATTCATGCGTGCTTACTATGCCTTTGAGGCTGGAGGATGCTCTGATCACCTTCGCAGTCGGGTACAGTTAGACGTGGGTACACCTGCTCTGAAAAAGCCGTTTAAGTTTGTGAACTCAGTCGCTAGTCTGGCTGATTTTTTGCCTCGTGTGAGGTCGTACTCGGATGAAACAAAGACTCTATTTCGTTCCACATCCGCAATGTTCATGTTTATGAAGAAACTTAAGGGCCTGAAAGAGGGTATTCGTGCCTTGACGAAGGATCGACTGGGAGACCGGGTCAAACGAGCTCGTGATACTCATGCTGAGTTGTGTAGCAAGCAAGCTGAGACCTTGGTAAATCCAACTGTTGCTGCTGTGCAAGAGGAGGTAGAGGCTTTTGAGAGATGGTAGTATGTCGCTTGACTCGAAGAGGATTTCTTGAAACAGCAATCTTGCTCCATGTGGGGGATCAAAATAACCGTATTTTTCACAATGCGGTGAAAATACGTGAAAGTCAAAACTCTATCCATGAGGTTCACTATGCAGACGGTTCTGTTGCAACCACTCAAGTGACCATTAAGCAAGAGGCAGTTAGGTTTTTCTCTGACTTTCTTGGACAGTCACAAAGTGATTATGCAGGAACTACGGTGGACTCGCTTGAATCTTTATTGCCATTTTGCTGTAGTGACACTCACACAGCCATGTTGATCAGAGAAGTTTCTGCAGAGGAGATCAGGAGTGTACTGTTCTCCATTCCTGCAAACAAAAGTCTTGGACCGGATGGATACACAAGTGAGTTTTATAAGAACGCATGGTCTATTATTGGTAATGACTTCACAGTGGCGGTACAATATTTTTTCAAAAAGGTTTTTTACCAAAGGGTGCAAATACCACTATTCTTGCTTTGATTCCCAAAACCGATGCTGCTAGAGTCATGAAGTAGTACAGGCCAATATCATGTTGTAATGTCATCTACGAAGTGATTTCGAAAATCCTTGCTAATCGTCTCAAAGGCATACTCCCTGAGATCATCTCTCCTAACCAATCAGCTTTTCTAAAGGACAGGCCACGCATGGAGAATGTTCTCCTAGCATCAGAACTGGCAAAAGATTACCATAAAGAAGACATCTCCCCTCGTTGTGCTATGAAGATAGATATTTCCAAAGCTTCTGACTCTGTTCAGTGGTCTTTCCTGATTAACACGCTACACGCTTTACGCTTCCCTGAAAATTTATTCATTGGATTCAGTTATGCATTTCCACAGCTACCTTCTCGGTGCATGTCAACGGCGAATTAGCAGGTTTCTTTGGTAGTGCCCGCAGACTGCGACATGGCTGTTTTCTCTCTCCGTACTTTTCCGTCATCTGTATGAATGTTCTATCACATTTGATAAATAAGCAGCTGCAGAGAATAGTTTTGGCTATCACCCTAGATGTCACAACCTTTTATCACGCATCTATGCTTTGCGGATGATCTTATGGTTTTCGCAGAGGGCACTACACGATCAGTAGAAAGTGTGATCCAAATTTTTAACGAGTTTGCGACAATCTCGAGTCTGAAGATTAGTCTCGAGAAGTCGACCCTCTCTATGGCTGGGATATCTCAATCTACTCAAGAGGCGATCAAATCAACTTTCCTGCCGGCGCTGTTAGGCTGCTCGGAGGGGAATGTTAGAGAGATCTGAGGGTGCTTTGGATGTCTCAAGTCCTAAAGTGAAGGAGTCATGGGTTTCAATGGTTAAATATAAACAAGTTTTGCAAAAGTTTGATGTCGATCTAAAAACTTCGGAAGGGAAATGATCTGTGGAGATTTCGGATGAAGTCCTCAACAATGCTACGCCGCTTTGGGAGGATTTCCTAGTCGGTAAATTCCTGGACACTGCTCCCCACATCGGAAACGTTTATGTCATATTAAACAAGATATGGAAGCAGGTCCAGAGTTCCACGGGATTGATGTTTATGAAAAGAATGCTACTACTCTGCGGTTTAAGGTCCCTGATCCACTCATCCGGGCTAGGATCCTAAAACGTGGTATGTGGAATATAGCAGAAGTGCCGATAGTGGTCTCGAAGTTGTCTCTGGTCGCTGAAAAGACTTAACCGAGGAAAAATCGATCCCACTTTGGGTTCATTTGAAGAAGGTTCCATTGCATGTGTACTCCTGGGAAGGGCTTAGTTTCATTACTAGTGCGGTGGGAGCACCAGTACGGTTGCATCCTGATACTTTGGCTTGTTCAAATTTTGATGTTGCAAAGGTGTTAGTTAATGTGGATCTATCGAAAGTACCACCTACAAGTATCTGTTATTCTAAAAACTGGTCTGATTTTTGTGTTGATTTTAACTATCCTTGGCTGCCACCACGATGTACTGTTTGTGAGAAATGGGGACATCTGGCAGCTAGGTGTGTCGCAAGCACGAAGGTGGGAGCGACTGAAACTCTTTAACAGGCAGTCAAAGAATCAGTAAGCACAGTAGCGAGTGGTGTTCTCCAAGCTACCACATCTCAGACCTCAGTTATGCTTCCACGGCAGGACAAGGAGTCAGTTCATGGTATGTCTGCGGAAGTGGGTCACAAGGTTGTGGACTCGACGGAGGATTTGGGGGAGTGGTCCGCTGTCTCACCATCAAAAACTAGTCGTAGTCCTCATAAGCTATCTGGCTCTGACTCAAGTATCCCTCTAGTATCGGCATCAAAGTTTGCAGTCGTCAGTCCGGATGAGGAAGAGGATGGGGAAAATACTGAGATAACTGATATTGCGGGTCAGGCTCCTGTGGAATCACCTGCTGATGCAGTTGCTATGCAGGCACAGCTAGCTCGTACTACAGATCAGATTGAGATTAATGATGCTTGAAGGGGGGGAAGACCTCCATCGGCACGTCTATCTCAAAGGAAACAACAGGGAAGTGTTGAAACTTCAGCGCTTGCAACCAAGGCTGCTGCCTCGGTTGTTTCGAAGAAGCTTCCTCGCGGTAATGTTTAAATGATGTGTTTCTCATGGAATGTTCGCGGCTTCAACAAAACCATTAAACATTACGTGGTTTGTGACTGGACAAGAAATTCTGAGATGCAATTTGGCTGCCTTTTGGAGACGCGAGTCAAAGAAACAAAAGCAGATGCAATTGTATCCTCGGTCTTTCCCACCTGGTCTTTTTTGGCTAATTATGAATATCATCGTTTTGGTCGCATTTGGGTTGTTTGGAGACCAAATGTGAGGATGACTCTGGTTTCTAAGAGTGATCAAATCGTCACTTGCTCTGTTTTGCTTTTTTGTGAGGCAGAGGATTTTTCTGTTCGTTCATTCGATTCAAAGAACAAAATGGAAGAGAGAAGGGTATTATGGGACGATATGCGAAACCATAATGATTATCCACTCTTCCGGAACAAGCCGTGGTTAATAATGGGTGACTTTAACAAAATACTGGATGGTGAGGAGCACTCTGACTATCCCCTTTCTCCTGTTTTTCCTCCGGGTATGTGTGAATTTCAAGCTGTTGTGTGTCACTGTAACTTGACGGATATAGGATATCATGTTCCGTTGTTCACTTGGTGTAACAAGCGTGATAATGGTCTCATCTGCAAAAAACTAGATCGTGTTCTTATTAATGATGTATGGCTGCATCGATTCATGCGTGCTTACTATGCCTTTGAGGCTGGAGGATGCTCTGATCACCTTCGCAGTCGGGTACAGTTAGACGTGGGTACACCTGCTTTGAAAAAGCCGTTTAAGTTTGTGAACTCAGTCGCTAGTCTGGCTGATTTTTTGCCTCGTGTGAGGTCGTACTCGGATGAAACAAAGACTCTATTTCGTTCCACATCCGTAATGTTCAGGTTTATGAAGAAACTTAAGGGCCTGAAAGAGGGTATTCGTGCCTTGACGAAGGATCGACTGGGAGACCGGGTCAAACGAGCTCGTGATACTCATGCTGAGTTGTGTACCAAGCAAGCTGAGACCTTGGTAAATCCAACTGTTGCTGCTGTGCAAGAGGAGGTAGAGGCTTTTGAGAGATGGCAGTATGTCGCTTGACTCGAAGAGGATTTCTTGAAACAGCAATCTTGCTCCATGTGGGGGATCAAAATAACCGTATTTTTCACAATGCGGTCAAAATACGTGAAAGTCAAAACTCTATCCATGAGGTTCACTATGCAGACGGTTCTGTTGCAACCACTCAAGTGACCATTAAGCAAGAGGCAGTTAGGTTTTTCTCTGACTTTCTTGGACAGTCACAAAGTGATTATGCAGGAACTACGGTGGACTGGCTTGAATCTTTATTGCCATTTTGCTGTAGTGACACTCACACAGCCATGTTGATCAGAGAAGTTTCTGCAGAGGAGATCAGGAGTGTACTGTTCTCCATGCCTGCAAACAAAAGTCTTGGACCGGATGGATACACAAGTGAGTTTTATAAGAACGCATGGTCTATTATTGGTAATGACTTCACAGTGGCGGTACAATATTTTTTCAAAAAGGTTTTTTACCAAAGGGTGCAAATACCACTATTCTTGCTTTGATTCCCAAAACCGATGCTGCTAGAGTCATGAAGTAGTACAGGCCAATATCATGTTGTAATGTCATCTACGAAGTGATTTCGAAAATCCTTGCTAATCGTCTCAAAGGCATACTCCCTGAGATCATCTCTCCTAACCAATCAGCTTTTCTAAAGGACAGGCCACTCATGGAGAATGTTTTCCTAGCATCAGAACTGGCAAAAGATTACCATAAAGAAGACATCTCCCCTCGTTGTGCTATGAAGATAGATATTTCCAAAGCTTCTGACTCTGTTCAGTGGTCTTTCCTGATTAACACGCTACACGCGTTACGCTTCCCTGAAAATTCATTCATTGGATTCAGTTATGCATTTCCACAACTACCTTCTCGGTGCATGTCAACGGCGAATTAGCAGGTTTCTTTGGTAGTGCCCGCAGACTGCGACATGGCTGCTTTCTCTCTCCGTACTTTTCCGTCATCTGTATGAATGTTCTATCACATTTGATAAATAAGCAGCTGCAGAGAATAGGTTTGGCTATCACCCTAGATGTCACAACCTTTTATCACGCATCTATGCTTTGCGGATGATCTTATGGTTTTCGCAGAGGGCACTACACGATCAGTAGAAAGTGTGATCCAAATTTTTAACGAGTTTGCGACAATCTCGAGTCTGAAGATTAGTCTCGAGAAGTCGACCCTCTATATGGCTGGGATATCTCAATCTACTCAAGAGGCGATCAAATCATCTTTCCCATTTGGAGTTGGCACATTACCAGTACGTTACCTTGGTCTTCCATTCCTAACCAAGTCTATGACCAGTCATGACTATGCAGCGCTGCTCGCAAAAATTCGACATCGAATCGGTACTTGGACATGTAGATTCTTTTCCTATGGGGGACGGTTACAGCTAATTAAGTCGGTTCTTATGAGTATTACTAATTTTTGGTCTTCTGCGTTTCGTCTGCCTGGAAAATGCATGAAAGAGATCGAACAGCTTTGCTCTGCTTTCCTATATATGGAGTGGTCCAGAACCTAAAACTCATAAGGCGAAGGTTGCTTGGCAAGATATTTGCTCACCGTATTGCCAGGTTTGTTTAGGTTTATGGTCATTAAAAGAGATAAACATCGTTTGGGGACTAAAGCTCATTTGGAGGTTACTATCTAAAGATTCATTGTGGGGAAAGTGGATCCACACCTATCTCATTCGTCAAAGTTCCTTCTGGGACATCGGAGAAACACCTTCTCAGGGGTCCTGGATGTGGCGTAAGTTGCTCAAACTCAGAGAACTGGCAAAGGACTTCAACCGCAAGGACATACGAAACGGTGAGTAAACCTCCTTCTGGTATGATCGATGGTCTTCATTGGGTACGTTACATGATCTGTTAGGTGACAGGGGTTATAAGATTTGGGAATCCCTAAGCATACGAATGTGGCAACTGTAATGTCAAACCATAGAGCACGGCGACGTAGTGGTGAAGTTTTAAACCAAGTTGAAGCAGAAATTACAATTGTTTGAGCGAAGAGAAAACCAGATACAGAGGATTTGCATCTCTGGAAGGGGAGAATAGGCTTCAAACCTCGGTTCTCGCCCTGGGAAACTTGGCAACATATGCGTATAGAGAAACCAAAATGTGCTTGGGCACCGGGTGTATGGTTTCCCCAGGCTACCCGAAAATGTGCTTTTATAACTTGGCTTGGTATGCTGAACAGACTCTCGACAGGTGACCGTATGTTGAAGTGGAACAGGAATGCTGACTCTTTATGCTCTTTCTGCAAATCCTCACTGGAAACAAGGAATCATCTTTTCTTGCAGTGTCCCTTCTCACATCAGATTTGGAGCAAACTCACAACGGGTTTCCTTGGTACCTACTCTACATCGGACTGGAGGAACTAGAACAAGGTTACTTGGCTGAAGAAACTGTAAGAATAGGAGGGGTGACACTTGTTGCCAATGAAAAGAATGAGCTGATCTCTACAAGAACTATCACATGGCATTTAGTGTGCATCGATTACCCCAAGCTCATTGCAGCCACCAAGAAGGATCATTTCCCCCTTCCTTTTATTGACCAAATGCTTGAACGTCTCGCTAATCATCCTTACTATTGTTTTCTAGATGGCTACTCTGGTTTCTTTCAGATCCCAATCCACCCGGATGATAAGGAAAAGACGACGCCTATCGTCGAATGCCTTTCGGGTTGTGCAATGCCCCTGATACCTTCCAGCGTTGCAGGATGTCAATCTTTACGAACTTGATAGAGGATATCATGGAGGTATTTATGGATGATTTTTCAGTTTATGGCTTATCTTTTTCATTGTGTTTGTCTAGTCTGCACAGGGTTCTTCAACGTTGTGTGGACAAGCATCTTGTTCTGAATTGGGAAAAATGACATTTCATGGTTCATGGTCACCGATGGGATTGTACTGGTGTATCGTATTTCTAAAAAAGGAACAGAAGTTGATAAGGCTAAGATCAAGGTGATGTCCAGCCTATAACCTCCTTAAACGATGAAAGATATCTGAAGCTTTCTCGGCCTTGCTGGATGATATCAGCGGTTTATAAAAGACTTCTCCAAAATCGCCAGATCCCTCACTCAGCTACTTTGCAAAGACAACATGTTTTTGTTCAATGCAGAATGTTTAGAAGCCTTCCTTACACTTAAGCAAGCACTGGTCTCAGCTCCAATAGTCCATCCACCCGACTAGAATTTACCTTTTGAGTTTATGTGCAACGCAAGCGGTTTTGCAATAGGAGCAGTCCTATGTCAGCGTAACGATAGCAAGCTTCATGTCACTTATTATGCTAACAGAACACTCGATGGATCACAGACGAAATACACCATGACAGAAAAAGAGCTACTCGCTATAGTTTTTGCTTTAGAGAAATTCAGATCCTACCTGGTCGGATCTAAGGTGATTTACCACACCGATCATGCTATGCTACGATATTTGTTATAAAAAAAGGATGCAAAGCCGAGGCTATTATGATGGATCCTTCTTCTGCAATAATTTGACCTTGAAATAAAAGACAAAAAGGGAGTGAATAGCAGGGTCGCTTATTACCTTTCTCATTTAACAATTGACGCTGAGCCCCCATTGATGACCGGCTTCCCGAAGAAAATGTGTATGTAGTCACGGTGCTTAAGGACTGTTACAAAGGAAAAGCTGATGTAAATATTCTCCAACAGATTAGTAATGACTCACCATGGTACGTTGACATATCCAACTACTTGTGTGCTGAAAAAGAACCTCCAAAATTTATTGGCGATGCAAAGAAGAAGTTTTTGCGGGATGTACAACATTATTTTTGGGATGACCCTATCCCTACAAGCATCGTGCCGATGGCCTTTATAGAAGATGTGTCCTAGAGTCAGAAGTTCCATGTATCCATTTTCGCTGTCATGGATCTAACTATGCGGGGCGTTTTGCTACATTCAAAACTGCAACTTAAGTGCTTCAAGCCGGCCTATGGTGGCATACTTTATTTTGTGATGTACACTACTTCGTCTCTCGATGCCACAAAATTTTATCTTAGAGATTGAGGTATTTGATTGTTGGAGAATCGACTTCATGGGGCCTATTCAACCTTCTTACTTTGTTGTGAAGTTCGATGATGCATTATGGGCGTACCAGACAGCCTATAAAACACATATAGGGACCACACCGTTTAAAATGGTTTATGGGAAATCATGCCATCTCCTGTCGAGTTTGAGTTCAATTCACTTTGGGCGACAAAGCAGATGAAGTTCAACACCAAGATCGCGGCAGAAACACGTCTTATTCAGCTTAATGAACTTGATGAGATCCTCATGAATGCATATGAGAACACCAAAATATAGAAGGAACGGACGATAGCGCTGCATGACAAGAGGATTGTTCCCAAGAATTTTTCTGCTAATGACCTGGTATTACTCTTCAACTTGCGGCTGCAGATTTTTCCTGGAAAACTACGTTCTCGCTGGTCTGGACCCTTTCGCATCAAGGAAGTTAATGCCCTATGGTGCGGTCGTTCGTTGGAACCAAGAAGGGAAAAAGTTTACGGTTAACGGTCAACGCCTAAAGCCATATCTTCCAGATTACGTTCCAACAGAAGATTCGACCATCCCATTGATGGGAACCCCCATCCGCCTAAATAGCAAGACAGTCAGGCTTGCAACTTTAAACAAGCGCTCATGGGAAGCAATCCAATGGGGTTAGCGTCTGCTTTCCCTTTTCTTTTTATTCTTTTCTTTAGGATTTTTCTTTTGTTTTGTTTTCTTTAGGAACTACTTGATGATCATGTCTGGTATTGAATTTTTATGGAACAAGTTCGAAACGTAGAAGATGTGAATTCTGTTGCAAGTGTTCCAGAATCATTATGGATCGACAGATCCGATTTTGTAATGGTCGATACCCGTTCAGGTAAGCAAAAAAAAAAGAGGGAAAGAGAAAGGGAAGGAGATTTTTTGACTTAAATTGAACCTGGTTGATCGTTTTACTGCTGATTCCACCCTTTTTAACTCAATTTTCATCTTCTTTCCTCCTCTTTTCTCCTCCATTGACCTAAGACTTCAAATCTCCACCTCTCCCTCGACTTTTATTGTCTTGACTGAAATTTGGGTGTAATCAATTCGATTTTTCAATATCTATCAAACCCCCATAATTAGAGCATCGATCGGGTAAGGTATGTCCCTTAATTCTCCACTCTTCTACTCGATTTTTGGAGTCTTTCCATGTTCAATTTCGGTTCTTAAAAATTCTTTCTACTTTTTCCAAAATTGGACCGAGAATCGAAGGATTGCATGGTTATATGCATAGTGGAAGTCTGAATTTGTATTGCTATTGCTTGAAATTTTTTAGAGATGAACCACTACTTAATCCCTAGGGAAATTTTGGGTTTATAGAGATTTGATTTTTCTTTTTGTTGGGATTAATGTCAGATAGGAGAATGTTCCTGAGAATGTTGTTGTTCTTCAATTATATATGACTTCTCATTGCTTTGGTTTGATGTTCTTTGCGGATAATGCCTAAGTGACGTCGCAGTGGTAAGGATCCAGTAATTGCTCTCACTGACGAGCCAACAAACAGAGTTTGGAATGATGAGGATACCAAGTGGTTAAAGATGCTGGACCAGTGTAATATGGAATCAACTCGGTTTGCTGACCAAGAGCTGCAAGGAGGATGTCAATGCTAAGAGATTTTGATGAGTTAGTCTAGAACATGGGGTTTGGTTCTTTCGCTGAGAAAGCATGGAACAAACATGAGCAGCTTGCACGTGAATTTATGGCCACCATGAAGGTAGATTTGTCTGACGGTCCTGATCCTTCAGCTAAACATTGTTCGATAAGATTTTTCTTGCGCAAGAAACATTACATCATCTCCATGTTTGACCTTTGTGACATCTTTGCTTTCCCAAGAAATACACAATGCAAGATTGAGAAGTTTGAGAGTAGAAACGATGTATGGGAAATCATTGGAGCTGGGAACTATGTATCACGCAGAGCTAGACAATCCCGCATCAGAAATCCAGTACTTCGAATTGCTGCTAAGTTTGTGAGCAACACCATTTATTCTAGGGCTGAGACTAGCACATTGCAGCGGCCAGAGTTGTGGATGTTCTTTCATGGTCTACGGCGGTTCCTTCATGATCCGACTTCCCAGGCTTACCATCAGACACACAACATTAACTTTGGATTCTTGCTTTCTCTGGAGTTTGAGCAGGTGCAGAAGAACATGGCTAAGGTTAAAAAGAAGGTAATACTCATTGGAACCCTGGTGATCCCTATCATCGAGGATTGTGGCCACCACCCACTTCAGCAGGGTCAAGACGGCTCCTTGACCTTTAAGTACATGTTCACCAGCGAGATCCTTGTGCGTCACCACTTAATTTACAGATTTGAGGATAAAGCAGGTGACCTTCGCTACATGATGCTCCTTATACCTGCCTGCACTTCCCTTAAAAAGACTGAGAACGTCACTTTTGAGCCTCCTTCCTTAACTCTATGTGAGTTTGCAGAAATTGATGAAGAGAGAGAGCATGTTCTGCGTCGGCCTAAACGCAGCACACAGCCGGATGCCGCCTTGGAGCCATCACATCCATCTCGTTCGTTTCCACCATTTCCGCCCTTTGATGTGAGCCAGTTTGTTGCTACACAGCCTATCCAGGAACCTCAATCTGAATTTGAGAAGTGGGTTTACGACACCCAAAGGAAGAACAACATGCTACTCACTCGACTGGCTACTTGGCTTCAGGGGATTGCACCATCTTGGTTTGCACCACCACCATTAGACTCTGCTGCTGCCTCTGATGTCGAGGATGCAGCTACTGAGAATCTCCACTCTAACCATTCCGCGACCTCCTCGCCTTCCCGATAGCCTGACGACTGATCACAGGTTTCTTTTTTTAGGATTTTTCTTTTCTTTTTATCTTTTGTTTTTGGAGGTGCCTTTTTCGTGGCTTTGCTTTCACACCGAGACTATCTTCTTTGACTTAACACTCTTATGATTGCTTTAGTACTTTTCATTTTAGAATGAAGCATGGAACGAGCATGAGCAGAATTAACACGCCCCAAAAGACCAGAGAACATTAAGTTGATCCGACGTTGTCTCTAGCTTTGAAATGACTTAACCGGATTTAATTTCTTGCCTTGGGACTTGGTATACATCGGACAAGACTTCTCCCTTAAGCCTTACAAGACATTCACCTCCTCACAAAGTATGCTTCCCCTCTCTCTTCCCTTCAATACTCATAAAAAAACATAAAAAAACAGAGGAAAGAAAAGAAGAATAAGAAGATATAGGTAGAAAAGAAGTGAGCCGACGGTTGTGCGTAAACCCGTTCATCCTTTGGAATTCATGGAAACCTTTCAGAAAGAGAAGAGCAAGGGATCGATAAAAAAAAATGATACCCTAGAAAATTAGGGAAAAATCGATCCTTTGGGAGTGAGAAAAGAGAGAGGAAGGGGAGCATATGAAGGAAGTCTTGGAAATTAAAAGGTCGAAGGACTCAATAAGTTCAGTGATCGATATTCTCTCAACGAGTCCATACATTTTCACTAATCTGATGTAGAGAGACAACAATGGGGATAATGAAGGTTCTTTAAGGTTATGGAGTTCATAGTAAGGAGTGTTGATCCTAATCATGGGAAGAGTACAAAAAGTAGCTCTTAATTTGATGTGATGAAGAGTGCAAAGAAAAGGTTTAAAATATGTGAGTTTCAACATTCAACCCTTTTCTTTGTTCATGAGTTTTTGTCTGTTCTTGCTTAAGGACAAGCAAAGATTCAAGTCCGGGGGAATTGATGTTTCTGTACTTTATCGGTTTTAAATATAGTTTTTAGGTTTGTTTTGGACCTTATAAAATGATATGTAGTGTGAATGTGTTTGCTTCGTCCATGAAACACTGGATTCTTGGTGAGCGTAATCGCAGATTTGTTATCAACATGTATTGTTGCCTTTTTGCCAGTTTCTCCAACGATTTCTCCATGAAGATCTTGGAGCCAATATGCTTGTTTAGCAGCTTCTGTAGCTGCCATGAACTCAGCCTCACAAGAAGATAACGCAACTGTCTCTTGCTTTTGTGAACACCAAGTAATTGGACAACCTTCAAGATAAAATACCTGCCCAGTGGTACTCTTCTCATCATCTATGTCGACATTATGTGAACTGTCGCTATAGCCTACTAAGCCACTTACTACCGATCGTTTGAAGAAGATTCCAAGAGAAGTAGTTCCACGTAAGTACCTTAAAACTTGTTTCAAGGCAGCTCCATGAGTCTTGCATATATCTGCTCAACACTCTTAACACTATAAGACAAGTCAGGTCGTGTATTCAGCAGATATCGAAGACAGTCAATAGTCCTTTTGTATCCTGTTACATCAATCCCTTTCTCCTTTTGCGACTTGGACAGCTTCAAATTGAAATACATTGGCACTTGTGTTGAGTTACAATCAGCCATTCCTGTTTCACATAATATCTTGCGTGCATATCTATCTTGTTTAAAGCTAATCTCACCTTCTTGTTGTTGTACTTCAATCCCGAGATAATAAGTAAGCCTTCCGAGATCACTCATCTAAAATTTAGTTGCCATTTCTTCCTTGAATTCCTTGATCGAGCTTAATACGGAACATGTCACCAACAAATCATCAACATATACCGCCACTATAAGAAGATTTTCCCCATCAATCCTTTGATACAGAGAAGGTTCCTTTAAGCATCAGCGAAACCTCAGTTCCTTACGCACTTTATTGAGCTTTGTATTCCAGGCTCTGGGAGCTTGTTTTAAGCCATAAAGAGCTTTCTTCAACTTGTAGATCTTATGTTCACTTCCTGATATCGTAAAGCCTTCGGGCTGACTGACATAGACTTCCTCTTTTAATTCTCCATGTAAGAACGCGGTCTTAACATCCAGATGGTGAATTTCCCAGCCTCTTGAAGCCGCTAGAGCAATGATGAAGCGAACAGTTTCCATTCTTGCTACCGGAGAAAACACCTCATCATATTCAATTCCATGCATTTGAACATATCCTTTTGCTACTAAACGCGCCTTGTGTTTGTTGATTCTACCATCAGAATTGCATTTTACCTTAAAGACCCACTTTAAACCAAAATGTTTAACTCCTTGAGGAGGATCAATTAGGTTCCACATTGTGTTCCTCTCGATGGAAGAAAGCTCGTTTTCACATGCCTCTATCCAAACTTTGTGATCTTTGGCTTCTGTAAAATCCCACGGTTCATCATTAATCACAGTTAGAAGTTTCTCGCCTTCTATTTCAGCCATCATAACATAATCATTCATCCAAGCTGGTTTCACTTTTGGTCTCGTTGAACTTCTTAGTGAAATAACATCACTATTATCATGGTTTTCTTCATCACCTTCTTCACCATTTTCTGAACTAGCATCATCTCCTTCTTCTTGACAATTTCCGCCTTCCTCATCATCACTAACAAGATCCTTTGTTTCGGCACTAGTATGCTCTGTTTCGTTACCTCCATTTTCTTCAAGAATAATGAATGTGCCAGATTCTTTAACAAGTCCTTCCTCCTTGTCATTCCAGAACCAACTTTTGTTTTCATCAAAGACCACATCACGAGACACACAAATTTTCTTGGCTGTGGGATCAAGAAGTCGATGTGTTTTCAAACCGGGTTCTGTGCCTACATGAACCAGAACTCTTGATCTATCATCAAGTTTCTTTCTTCCAATTGATTCAGTTCTTGCATAACTCAAACACCCAAAGATTCTGAGATGTTCAACATTCGGCTTCCTTCCTTTAACTGCTTCATATGGTGTGTTCCCAATCAATGATCTTGTTCTAACCCTATTGATTAAGTAAGTAGCGTGCCTCACAGCTTCTCCCCAAAGGTAGTTAGATAAGTTCATGTGTTTTAAGATGCTTCGAGTCATCTCCATAAGTGTTCTATTGCGTCTTTCTACTACGCCATTTTGTTGAGGAGAGTATGGTGCAGTCAAATGCCTTTGAATTCCAAACTTATCACAGAAATTCTGAAACTCGTGAGAGACAAATTCTCCACCTCTATCGGTTCGAAATATCTTAACCATAGCTCCAGTTTCTTGTTCGACGAGTTTCTTGAAAGCTTTGAATTTTTCTAATGCTTAGCTTTTCTCCTTCAAAAGAGCAGTCCACATATATCGAGAGTGGTCATCAATAATCACGAATATATACCTTTTGTGAGAACGAGTCGGCGGCGTGATTGGACCACAAAGATCCCCGTGAATCAGTTCAAGAATTGCAGAGGCTCGATATGAGGTAGATTGTGGGAAAGATTGTCTTGCTTGCTTTCCAAGTAGGCACGATGCACACGTCTCTCTCGAACATGATGCTTGGTATGCTAATTACTAGTTCCTTGTTGATCATTGTCTTCATTGTCTCAACATTTACATGACCCAACCTTGCATGCCATTTGGTGGACTCTGTCGAAGATGCTAACTGCAGGCACTTAAAGTTATCAACTTCAAGAACGACTTTGTATGGACGATTCCTTGACCTTCTAGTCTCTATCAGCAAACCTCCTAATTGATCATAGATTTTTCAACAGATCTTCTTTCATTCGCACCTCACATCCAACTTCAGTAGCTTTACCGAGACTTATGATATTACTCTTTAGATCCTGAATATAATATACATTGTTTAGCACTTTCTTTACTCCATTCTCGAACACGAAACCGATTGAGCCTTTACCTTGTATATTGATTCTTGAATCATATCCAAACCTCCCGTAATTGCTTTATCTTGTTTTAGAAAGAAATCTCAGTTTCCACTCATGAGATTACTAGCTCCATTGTCGATATACCACACATTCTTTGTGTCTAGGTCAGATTCAAACACGCATTACCACAACTCAATATATATGCTTTGCTCAAGACATAGAAATAGAAGATTTCTAACAAAAGGAAATTTAACATAACTCATAACTTCCTATTCTTCTTATAAATGAATATTTAGATTGCTCCTAATTATACTCTGCTTGAGCCCCAATCCACTTCAAGATTACTCAACAAAAAGATTATATGGCTTTAACATACTTACGTACATGACTGGATGATAAAAGAATAAATTCGTGGAAAATATAGTTGTCGAACACACATATTGACATGTAAAAAGTTCTTGTCGTAAAGAAATGTCAAAATAGAATGCTTTTTTTTTCTTTGGTAATGACAATACAAAATCATATCTATTGATAACACTATAAAACTGAAATTGGAAATAAAACCAAATCTATTATTCAAATTTCAAACTGAAAGTCGAAACAAAAGAGTTGGTTAAAACTAAACAAACAATTTGGATTTTTGTCTCATATTTTAATTTGCCATCAGCTAGTCTAATATATATATATATATATATATATATATATATATATATATCTACATAACGACAATAGAGTTGGTTAAAAATTTAATATATACCTACATAACCACAAGAGAGTTGGTTAAAAATTAAACGAAGAAACGAAAAACACGTTGTAACAAACAACGTTCTTATCTTTTCCTCTAAAAACTACTCATACACAAGAATTGATAAAAAAAAATTATCGACATAATACTCATCATATAACCAACTCTCATCATAGCTGTATACAAAATTTTTAGAAAGTACATAAGAATTATACGATTAGCAGTTAGCACGAACATACAAAATATAACCAGCCAAACTTATACGGAATATCCTAACTAATATATTAAGTAACAGAAAACTTCAACAAAATTCTCTGTTTGGTTCCATTTAACCAAGAAGAAAAATAAAAAGAAGATAGGGTTGGTCTTAATAAGAGATCACCCGGAGGTGAAGGTAACAATTAAGATAGGGTTGGTCCACCCAGCATGTGATAAACCTGGCTATCAAAGAAAGTTTAGTGGTTGCAAATTGTAGACCAACTGGTATTTAAGCGAGCCTTGTTTCATCATCAGTTCATCAATACAAGCTTATAACTCTCCACATACATTGTGTGATCAGACAACTAATCAGTCGAAAGATGGAAGGAAAAACATTGATTTTAAGTGTACTTGTAATGAGTGTTCATGGCACAAATTCAAGTTGACGCTAAGAGCTGTTGTCCCTCCACCACTGCTAGAAATATCTACAATTCTTGCCGCTTTGCAGGAGGTTCCAGAGAAAGATGTGCTAGCATCAGTGGCTGCAAAATCGTTAATGGGAAATGTCCTAATGGATATACTAAGGACATTCTTGAGAACACAGGTAAATTGATTATTATTTTACGTTATTAAATATGGATCAAGATTGCATTATTTTTTTTTTTTTGATTTTTGTCTCAAGGTGATGCTGTGAATGAATACTGCAATGTTGGGTGTGTATCTTCTATCTGCGGTGCTCTAACCACTCTCCATAACTCCGGTAATGCAAAATCCTAAATCTCATTGTCATTACTAAATTTTTTTTTTTAATACTGCACAAGAGAACACATTTGTAATACATTCAAATTTTGATTCAATGACTAGATGCAAGTGAAATTGTGAATGGAGCTGTTGAAAAATGCGTCATGGCATGTTCTACAATCTGCACCAAGGGCTCAATGAATACAGTTGAAACTGCCTAAACAACCATATCCGTGAAGATACCACATACATCTTCAGGTGAAGGGGGTGGCCATATTTCACAGTGTTGTTTTTCATGTTTCTAATAATTGTCGTGTGTGACAAAAATGTAGAAGGTTGTCGATCTCTAGATTGTGTATGCCTTCTATTTTCTATCTTTAAAATAAATAATAACGTGTGTTTTAAATTTTAAATAGATATCTTAATTAAGTGACTAATTTCATTAAGTAATACATCCAAAATGTAAAAAACCAAGATAGATTAACGACAAGTCTATAATCTATACTATTAAAGCAGAAGTACTCCCTAGACTCAAAATGGACCATGACTTTGTTTTGGTAGGTTTTTCATTAAAAATGATTAGAGAATCACAAAATTTAATCTAATTACACTATAGTTTCGTTTTTGACAAATGACCATTATGCCTTCAATCGATCACTTAAAAAATTATGGGTCGGGACGCGGATCCTAAAATATCCGACAACAGAAGGAAAAAAACCTGCGGATCTGTTTATACTCCAGATTAATCTTTTTCGGATCCAGTATATTATTTCATTCAAGATTAGTTATTTAAGATCCCAAACAGAGTTATTCATTATAGGCAAACACTCTGATTTCATTTTCTTTTAAGATATTTAAATGAAAACCATAAATTTTAATTACCAAAAATTCAGATATTTCCTTAATTACCGAGATTCGATCTTAACAAATAATCTTTAAAAATGAATATTTTGTAATTCTAAGAACCATAATAGTATGCTAAATAAACCATAAATCAGGATTATCTTTCCATATCTTTGTTCCCAAAATTATCTCGATCTTCAATGCTAATTAAACAAATCAAACAACATTTAGTATTTTAAGATTATGGAAACTAGAATATCTTAATTACATCTTTGATTTAGATTATATGGAAACTGGAAATCATATAATTAATAGCAAATGGAAACCAATATTGCATATTCTTAATCATTGGTATATTACTCGCATATTCCATATAATGCTAATCACTCACCTACAACCCTAGGATTTCCTTATAAGTCTATAAATACTGCTCATTCACCAGAGCTCATAACACCAAAAAAGTGAAACACACAAGCAGAAAATTTTAATTATAATCATTTTTGTTTTTTTTTTACTTTTCTATTACGTTCGCTCAAACTATGTTTTGATTGTAAGGATTATTTATTTCATTAATTAAGTTATTGATTTACGCTATACTCTCCTATATCCAAACTACATTCTTATATACCATGAGTTATTTTATTCAGCAACAATAAATTTTTTGTTTTTTTTCCAGCAACAATCAGTTTACATTTCTGAAATTTAGAGTTTTATACAATTTATGCAATGAAAATTGGTTATTAACCATTGCATCCCTAGCTTGATCAAAATTATTGAGCTATTACGGCTGATTTTGTTGTGTATTACTGGCCACCTATCAAGCAAATGTATTTTACTACAAAACTACTATCCAATATTGCGGTGTATCTGTTTCCGTGAAAAGTTGCATTCTACAAACTACTTACTCTATTAGAATTTCCAATTTACTGTATAACCCCAAATATATAAATAAACACTATATAAACAAAGAAAATAAGTCAAAATAAAAAACTACATTACAAAAATATAAATTACAAAAAAAGTAACTAATAAAATATATAATCTCGTGCTGTAGCACGGGGTATCACCTAGTCATCATTTAAACATCATAAATCCATCATTCATTTATTTGTGAGAACCATAAAATTCAACTAGGCGATTGATTTAAAAAAATACAAAATATCTATTAACAAAACAAACTACTTTAAGAAAATAAAAAGATTGATAAATTAAAGTGAGGAAAAAGAAATATCTTGTCCTATTATAAATAATTCTATTGTTATATGGATATCCATTATCGGTTCATTAGTGTAATCCTAAACTCTATTATTGTATTCTTATATATATATTGTATTCTATGGAATATAATTATAAAGAAAAAATAATTCCTTATACCTTGTTGTTTCTAACATTTCAATATTTGTTCAATGAAGACTGAATCTTCTTCGAATGCATCCAAATTAAAGAGTTCAAAAAACTGAAACTAGAAAACTTATAAAATAGAACATGAAGTGACGTAAATAGAACATGTCCCTAAAATTGTAAAAAGAAATCGGGCATGAATTAAATTGGGTGGATATTCCACAAGATAATGTTACAGTTTATAAATTCAACTTATTAAGTATTCATTTCTTACATCGAAACTCACTTGGACAAGACGAAACATGTTTTCGATGCTAAGATTGTAGGTACATCTTGGTTCAGTTCTTTTTTTTTTTCAGTTATGGGCTGAATAATATATTACAATCCTTTTTTTTGTTTTGAATATTGTTATGATTGTTGGGACTGCAGTTTTCTTAAAATTTACATGTTTTGGGATAATGATTTTCTGGCGACTTTCCGGCAAAATTCCGGCCAAATGGCTGATCAGAATTGTCTGGTCGATAGTGCAATGGAAAGCTGGTAACGAGTACTACAAGATGGTATACTTATATGTCCAAAACGGAGTTGATTTGAATGAGAAATAAAAGTGTGAAGAGAGCTACTTGGGATGGTTTGGGAAATATCCCACATTGAAAATATGAGTGATTTTTCACTCATATATATATAGTTTCACACTCTTCTAGTTTCAAAAGTGTGTAGAAGGAAGAAGGAACTTCCCACACGCGCGCTGAACCGAACCGGGCCGGCTCGGGCTCGGGCTCTTGGGAATTCTCATCTCGCCGAGCATTTTTTGGTCCGTTGTAGGCCCATTTAATTTTTGGAAAGACTTGGCTTAAACTCCAAGTAAACTTGGGCAGTACTCCGAGAATATTCAGAGAATATTTTCTGAATATTCACGCGAGACCACCTCCTTCCACTATATATAGAGGTGCAGCCTCTCATTATTTCTCACACTCAAAAACACAAACCCTCCTTCTAATAAGTCCAGCCACAGAGCTCTCTCTCTCCCTCTCCTTTGCTTTAGTCAGAGGAAGTTCTTATAGTTAGTAGTCTCGAGAGTATAACGTAGATCTGTTCGCTTGAGTTCTATTACTGGTGTGCTACTATAATAATTCGTGATCGGTTGTATCCTAAGATTCATAAATCGTAATTGTCCGAAAGCACTTACGGCCGATTTATTGAATTAATGAAAGAGATATCATATCTCGCCTTCGTGATTTATTTACTGCTTTAATATTATGTTGTTATGCTGTTGTAATTCGTTCTTGATTTCGTTGTTTAAATATAATTCGCATATTTTTTCAATTCGATTTTTGAGCTCCTTACAATGATATATGTGTTTGGCTTTGAGGAAATCTTAACCTATGAATTCGATTAGTATTTATGCCAAAGCCTTTAGTAATTAGTTTCTTGTGATCCATAAATAAATCCATAAACTAGGCAAACACTTATTTGACACATTAACTTATTGTTGTCAAAATATTGAACTCATTATAATTTATAGGCCATAATCGTTTGGATCGACCCATTACTCCATTTGTCATAGATGACTTTGACACATATTTCTCCACCAATGTTTTGGAGATCTTCTTATATTATTCGTTACTAATGTTTAGGTACCAGCGCGTTATGCGGAATTTTAGTATAAATTTTTTAATACATTTTTAATATAAATATAATAATTCAAATTATTAAAAGATTTTGGTTTCGGTACATTATTTTCTAAAATTTTAGTTAAACAAATCTAAATCACTTTCGGTAAACTTTTTCTCGTTATTTTCTACGATTTCAAAACAACCAGACCTGTTTTTTTTATTACCATAATAGCTAGATCTCATATTCACTAACAACCTAGCCTCATTCAGTATAATCAGCGGATAACCAAAATCATCAAACTTTTTTTTTTAATGAATGTAAAATTATATTCAAACAAAAAAAAAGTTCTTTATACATCAAATGCGTCCTTGTATCAAAAGGTTCGAAAAAAGTTCAAAAAGGCAAACTAAAAAGAAATGAGAATTAGCTACGGGAAGCTAACCAAAGCTGCAGGCCATCGTGGAATTGCTTCACTAGAGGTTTATATCGAGAGAAGCTTATTTCGTATAAGACGGTCAAGATATTTAATCATCTGGCCCGAGGTAGCAGGCACCTCTCCATGCCTGCGGCGATTCTGCTCAAGCCAAATTGTGTGGACGGCAGCCTGGAGGGCAATGCGCAGAAGATAGTGTTGTGTACCTTTGACTACTAGACCGGAGAGAAGAGCAAGGAGCTGGGGAAGGCAAACCAAGGAGGGTCGAGGAAGGAGGGTCGAGGACCCGAGAAGTAAATACGCAGTTGAAGAAAAGATGAGACAGGGTCTCAACTGTTTACCTGCAGTACACACAAGACTGGCTCACGCCTCTGTTGCATAGAAGCATACGGTCTCCCGTTGAGAGTATGTTCCGAATTGCAAGCCAAAGCAAAAAATAATGCTTTGGGATGGAGTGTGGGAACCAGACCGCGGTATACCAGCTTACATGACTCGTGGCGTCTAAGCTGCGACCAAGTTTCTGAAGTATAGAACTGAGTCGTGTAGGTGTTGTTCATACGTTTCCCTAGTGCAATATCACTACTAGCCGTGGGCTCTCGGTTTTGAAGCTTTGTGACTTCCACCTCCATCTGATTAAACAGAACCAAACGGTGATGTCAAGGTGTGTGAGTTTGGAGGACCGTAACTACTATTGCAGTGGAGGGTATACCAAATAATAAACCTCAATCTCCAAGGACCGCATGAAGGCACCCCAGGGGACTCCAATTATCATACCAAAAGGACTACTCCAACATAAGCACGCTTAACTGTGGAGTTCTCTCAAGACCCTTGACCGAAAAGATAAGTGCATTTTGGTGACATAGGTGGCCAAATCAATTCTTTTAAACCTCTCCGCAAGCCTCTGAAACCGGGGTGTCACAATTCACCCCCACTAACAAATCGCAGCGTCCTTGTTGCGCTTCAAGACCGTCACCCCCGACGGTGTGAGCCCACTCGACTCCACACTCGTCTAGGTTTGGCTCTGATACCACTTTTAATGCCACGACTGCCACCTTTCCTTAACGGGCCTCACGTCCTCTCACTGGGCCCATGAGCCCATCCATATCCGACGGTCGCGTGGTTTTCAACATCTGGGTGATTTTAAAGACTTGTTACCGTCCCTACAAATCACCACATGATCTTTCCCTGTGTTTTGTCCTCACTCGCATAGTTCCAACAGTCACTTCTCTGAAGTTCACCTATCCTGAGACTACTCCAGCATAAGCACACTTAACTATGGAGTTCTCTCAAGACCATTGACCGAAAAGATAAGTGCACTTTGGTGACATAGGTGGCCAAATCAATTCTTTTAAACCTCTCCGCAGCCTCTGAAACCAGGGTGTCACACTCCGTTCCCCACTTCCATCCGATGGAAGCATTTTGCCTGAGATCTGTATTTTAGTAGTTTCTTCCACACCCAAGAACCGTTAGTGGTGGACTGATGTGTCTGCATTTTATAGGATTTTAACAATAGTTTTTGTACTTGAGTCTTTTGTTAAGTCCAAGTGTGCTTTTAGAGTCTTTTTAGTCTTGTGTGAGTCTGTACAGGTTCTAGGTGACTTTGGAAGGAATCTGAGCGCTTTGGGGATGAAAGTATGCACCTGGAGCTAAATTGGTTGAAGACTGATCGGGCTAGCAAGCAGATAGAGTGAGAGCAGAAAAATATTTCGGATCGACTGATCCTCGCTCGAGATCGACCAGTCCCGTCCCCGAAGCAACTTTTTCTTTTATGCTTCAAACCAACTTTTAGGGTTTTATATTACTATTTAAGGATGAGGCTCGACCTCTAGAAAGACAAGTTTTATTCTACGCAGCTTTTGAGTACTTGTAAGCTTTGGAAGAAGATCTCTTATCCTTTCTAACCCTTTGGAGAAGAATTTTGAACCCTTTTATTTCTCCTAGCAATTCAAACATGTTTTCTTCATTTTTGATTTGTGGTTGTTGTTGTCGATGTCTGAGTAGTCTCTCTGTTGGGTTTCGGGTTTCAAAAGGGGTTTTATGATTCTCTGAACTTAGGTTGTTAGATTTGGGATTGATCTATTGTGTTCTTCCTCTATTGTTGTTCTTAATGCTTAAACTAGATTAGCTACCTAGTTTATGATTATAGGTTTAATTCATCTAGGCATCAAAAGTGTTGTTGAATTGCTTGAAAGGAACATAGGTGAGCAAGATGATCCTTAGCCAACGGAAGTTGAAGTTAAGGCACCTTGTGAAAAAAATCAAACTTGAACTTATTGCTTGCTAGGATTGCTAGATTCAAACGACGGTTTAGAGTTTAATCAATTCCATGCATAGATAACTAATGTAGCGACAGTAGATTAGTTTTACATTCGAGATTTGAGTTCAAGAACAGTATCTAATGCTTTCCCAATCTATTATCTGAATTAGTGATCATAACTCCTAATAGACTCCCAATGCCCAATACTCTTCTCTGAATTTAAACACTCTTTTATTTTCCTGTTTTGATAATTACTTGTCACACAAATTTCCTTTTGCCTTAGCTAGACTTGATCTTCACAATTTTATAGTGCATTGTTTGTCTCTGTTGATTCGACCCTAAAGTGCTACGACGACACCACTAGATCGTGGTTGAGTGCACCTTGGGTTTTAATTGACCTTTGATCATGGACCCCTTTGCCGACCAGAAAGAAGAGGATCGTAACAGTTCCGGCTTAACCCAATTAACCCAAAGAGATTTTGTGGCCGAAACTATGCGCAAAATGAGTTTGAAACAGCTAACTTTATTTACCTCCACCAGTGACTTCAGACCCAAGCCACCTTCCTCCTTAGGTAAACACACATTAACCCAGGCAACTTTGTTTTTCCTCCCATTTAGTTCTGGTCCTGACCAGAGAAATGCTGCACAAAGCCGTTCAATCTATTGGACACATGCACTAGGTAGTTTGAAAGCTGAAATCCAAAAATTAGTGAGACTTGCAATAAAAGAACTGAGTAACTGCAAACGGCCAGCAAAAGATAGAAACTGTTGCTTCCAAGAACTTAACGGAGACTTGATCTTCTCAATTAGTGGGAGAGGAGACAATCATGAATTGTCATACGCTTGCTGAGTAGGGGGAGACCCAAGTGGCGAACAGGAAGTGTACCCAGAGCAAAAAGAAAGGTTGTGACTAGAATTTGACGTTCTTGGTTAGACACCCCGGCAAGGAAAAGCGTCAATTTCTCCGGACTGATACATAAACCAGAATAAGCAGCAAAACGCTGGAAAACCTCTAAAATCCCTTCAATCAAAGAGGCTTTACCATCATAAAAGACCATTATATCATCAGCAAAGCAAAGATGGGTAAGGTTCAAACCACGATAGCAAGGGTGGTAGCCAAACTGACGAGAGACAACTGCTTTATCCAACAATGATGATAAGACATTCATACAAATGACAAATAGATAAGGAGATAGCGAACAACCTTGACGAAGTCCCTTCTCACATTTTTAAAAAAACCGGCAAGCTCCCCATTTATTTGAACAGAAAAAATGTTGTAGAAATGCATACGTTGATCCAGTAAATGAACTAAGGAGGTAAGTTTAGAGCAGATAGCACATTCAAAAGGAAAGGCCACTGGATGGAATCAAAAGCTTTCGAAATATCAATCTTCAGGGCACACCAAGAAGTGAGATTCTCTTTATGATAGTCAGTGACCAGCTCAGTAGCAAGAAGAAGATTCTCCATCAACAACCGGTCTTTGATAAATGTGGATTGATTGGGCGCAATGAAATAAGGTAAGATCACTTTAAGACGATTTGCCAAAAGCTTTGAGATTAGCTTGTACAAGACATTGCAACAAGAGATCGGCCTGTAATCCTTCATTTCTCTGGCCGCTGTTGTTTTTGGAATGAGAGCAAGGATCGTAGCATTTAAACCTTTAGGTAAGAAACCAAACCTGAAAAAAGATTGGATTGCTTTTGTGAGATTAGCACCAATAAAAAGCCAAGCACTCTTGAATAACTCAACCGTATGTCCATCTGGTCCCATTGATTTATTTAATGGCATGGATAGGAGCACTTGCTTCACCTTTGCATCAGTGATCTCCGAAGTTAACTGATCCTCAAACTAATAATCATCTAACTAATAATCCAATAACCAATAAAATGAACGATTAAGCAAAGATCCAACATTCTAATCATGTCATAAAACAAACCAGAGAACGAACAATCTAGCAACCGTTCTAGCCAACTATTTTCCCCTCTAGCATTTGAACAAAAGCACAAAGCAAACAATTGATCCTCTAGAACATACTCCTCTTCATCGCCTTGATTTCCAGGATCAAACTTAGCCTTTACCTTCACGGCAACATAAAAGCAACTCCATCTACTCCATAATGTCATCAGCACCCAGCTCCTCCATAACGTCCTCAGAACCCAATTGTTCCACCATCGCTGAACCCTCCAAGTTAAGAGACACCTGAGCCAAATCCTCTTCCACCCATACTAGATCGCTGCCTGCTTCCACCCTTGTAGTATCCCCTAAGTCTATAATCGGAGCAGTAGCCGAGTCTAGCAAGACCATGTTCTCCACCGTTGGCTCCTCCGCATAGTCCAGAAACAGTGGTTTACAAACCACTTTTCGTTCCTGCAGAACCGCTGTCCCGGTTTACAAACCGAACCTTGCTCTACAACCAACCCTTAATCCGCCGCCTCACTCGATTACCCCACTTTATCTACAGCCAAACACTTATGGCGATGTCGGTGTTCATTATATTGGACATAATTGGAAAATCGTGGCTGTCGAGAGGAAGAGTCTCCTTGAGGAACTGATCTCCTCTGTAGTCCGCCATAGGTTTTCCCATATCTTGACCGCTCACTACCACCACTGGGGTTGCCTTTGAACGGACCCTTTTGTTTTTCTTCTGACTAGAGCTACAGAGGAGCAGCTTCTCTAGAGAGAAGGTGTACTATTTTTATCTATGAAACATGTTTTAGTGCTGTTTAAAGGTTTTTTTTTCTGATATGCATTATGACTAATTTATGTAAAAGATCTTAATTATATCCAATTACGATTTTCACGCTGTTAATAGCATCGAGTGGTTGTGCAAAACATCAAGTACTTTTTTGACTATACTGCTTTAAATTTGTTAGCATATGTCTCTTAAAAGTTAGCAATTTTGAATTTGTTCTTCGACGCTTATAAAAAAAACTTACCCAAAAATGGGGACTTATGAAGAGTAAACATCGATATGTTGCTCTCTACATGCGGTCTCTTTTTATTGTAGTGAACTCGATATATATTTATTTTCTTTTATGGTTAAAACAAATTTTATGATTTAAATGCACATAATTTTTTTTTTTAATCACAAATCATGAATTTACACAGAGATTTTCACTAATGTTTCACCAATAAACAAAAAAAGAGTAGATCGAAGGCATTTGGATTAAGTAGACATGATAATTGACTAGAACTAGAAGTATCAGTTAACGTAAACTGAAAATATTTTTTCTTTTTGGTCACCAAATAGCTTTCATTAGATACAATTAGAATTTAAACACAGTAAATCACAGGAGGCTAAAGCCCTTTTAGCTAACGAATCTGCCACATGATTGGCAAGACAAGGAGTAAAATTGAAAAATATAGCAACAAAGCTACTGTGAAGTTCTCTGATATCTTGCAAGAGTCCAAAAAGCTCTATGTGGAAACCATCTTCATTTATCAAACTGAAAAGATTATATGGCTTTAACATACTTACGTACATGACTGGATGATAAAATTCGTGGAAAATATAGTTGTCGAACACACATATTGAAATGTAAAAATTTATTGCCATAAAGAAATGTCAAAATAAACTATACTCTAAATTGGAAAACGGTGTGTTTTGCTAAGGAGGCGAAAAATTGGCGATTAAGGTTTTGGTTTTTGTATTTGACAAGTTTTTCCTGCGGCGCTGTTAGGCTGCTCGGAGGGAAATGTCAGAGAGATCTGAGGGTGCTTTGGATGTCTCAAGTCCTAAAGTGAAGGAGTCATGGGTTTCAATGGTTAAATATAAACAAGTTTTGCAAAAGTTTGATGTCGATCTAAAAACTTCGGAAGGGAAATGATCTGTGAAGATTTCGGATGAAGTCCTCAACAACGCTACGCCGCTTTGGGAGGATTTCCTAGTCGGTAAATTCCTGGACACTGCTCCCCACATCGGAAACGTTCATGTCATATTAAACAAGATATGGAAGCAGGTCCAGAGTTCCACGGGATTGATGTTTATGAAAAGAATGCTACTACTCTGCGGTTTAAGGTCCCTGATCCACTCATCCGGGCTAGGATCCTAAAACGTGGTATGTGGAATATAGCAGAAGTGCCAATAGTGGTCTCGAAGTTGTCTCTGGTCGCTGAAAAGACTTAACCGAGGAAAAATCGATCCCACTTTGGGTTCATTTGAAGAAGGTTCCATTGCATGTGTACTCCTGGGAAGGGCTTAGTTTCATTACTAGTGCGGTGGGAGCACTAGTACGGTTGCATCCTGATACTTTGGCTTGTTCAAATTTTGATGTTGCAGAGGTGTTTGTTAATGTGGATCTATCGAAAGTACCACCTACAAGTATCTGTTATTCTAAAAACTGGTCTGATTTTTGTGTTGATTTTAACTATCCTTGGCTGCCACCACGATGCACTGTTTGTGAGAAATGGGGACATCTGGCAGCTAGGTGTGTCGCAAGCACGAAGGTGGGAGCGACTGAAACTCTTCAACAGACAGTCAAAGAATCAGTAAGCATAGTAGCGAGTGGTGTTGTCCAAGCTACCACATCTCAGACCTCACTTATGCTTTCACGGCAGGACAAGGAGTCAGTTCATGGTTTGTCTGCGGAAGTGGGTCACAAGGTTGTGAACTCGGCGGAGGATTTGGGGGAGTGGTCCCCTGTCTCACCATCAAAAACTAGTCGTAGTCCTCATAAGCTATCTGGCTCTAACTCAAGTATCCCTCTAGTATCGGCATCAAAGTTTGCAGTCGTCAGTCCGGATGAGGAAGAGGATGGGGAAAATACTGAGACAACTGATATTGCGGGTCAGGCTCCTGTGGAATCACCTGCTGATGCAGTTGCTACGTAGGCACAGGTAGCTCGTACTACAGATCAGATTGAGATTAATGATGCTTGAAGGGGGGGAAGACCTCCATCGGCACGTCTATCTCAAAGGAAACAACAGGGAAGTGTGGAAACTTCAGCGCTTGCAACCAAGGCTGCTGCCTCGGTTGTTTCGAAGAAGCTTCCTCGCGGTAATGTTTAAATGATGTGTTTCTCATAGAATGTTCGCGGCTTCAACAAAACCATTAAACATTACGTGGTTTGTGACTGGACAAGAAATTCTTAGATACAATTTGGTTGCCTTTTGGAGACGCGAGTCAAAGAAACAAAAGCAGATGCAATTGTATCCTTGGTCTTTCCCACCTGGTCTTTTTTGGCTAATTATGAATATCATCGTTTTGGTCGCATTTGGGTTGTTTGGAGACCACATGTGAGGATGACTCTGGTTTCTAAGAGTGATCAAATCGTCACTTCCTCTGTTTTGCTTTTTTGTGAGGCAGAGGAGTTTTTCTGTTCGTTCATTCGATTCAAAGAACAAAATGGAAGAGAGAAGGGCATTATGGGACAATATGCGAAACCATCATGATTATCCACTCTTCCGGAACAAGCCGTGGTAAATAATGGGTGACTTTAACAAAATACTGGATGGTGAGGAGCACTCTGACTATCCCCTTTCTCCTGTTTTTCCTCCGGGTATGTGTGAATTTCAAGCTGCTGTGTGTCACTGTAACTTGACGGATATAGGATATCATGTTCCGTTGTTCACTTGGTGTAACAAGCGTGATAATGGTCTCATCTGCAAAAAACTAGACCGTGTTCTTATTAATGATGTCTGGCTGCATCGATTCATGCGTGCTTACTATGCCTTTGAGGCTGGAGGATGCTCTGATCACCTTCGCAGTCGGGTATAGTTAGACGTGGGTACACTTGCTCTGAAAAAGCCGTTTAAGTTTGTGAACTCAGTCGCTAGTCTGGCTGATTTTTTGCCTCTTGTGAGGTCGTACTCGGATGAAACAAAGACTCTATTTCGTTCCACATCCGCAATGTTCAGGTTTATGAAGAAACTTAAGGGCCTGAAACAGGGTATTCGTGCCTTGACGAAGGATCGACTGGGAGACCGGGTCAAACGAGCTCGTGATACTCATGCTGAGTTGTGTACCAAGCAAGCTGAGACCTTGGCAAATCCAACTGTTGCTGCTGTGCAAGAGAAGGTAGAGGCTTTTGAGAGATGGCAGTATGTCGCTTGACTCGAAGAGGATTTCTTGAAAGAGCAATCTTGCTCCATGTGGGGATCAAAATAACCGTATTTTTCACAATGCGGTGAAAATACGTGAAAGTCAAAACTCTATCCATGAGGTTCACTATGCAGACGGTTCTGTTGCAACCACTCAAGTGACCATTAAGCAAGAGGCAGTTAGGTTTTTCTCTGACTTTCTTGGACAGTCACAAAGTGATTATGCAGGAACTACGGTGGACTCGCTTGAATCTTTATTGCCATTTTGCTGTAGTGACACTCACACAGCCATGTTGATCAGAGAAGTTTCTGCAGAGGAGATCAGGAGTGTACTGTTCTCCATGCCTGCAAACAAAAGTCTGGGACCGGATGGATACACAAGTGAGTTTTATACGAACGCATGGTCTATTATTGGTAATGACTTCGCAGTGGCGGTACAATATTTTTTCAAAAAGGTTTTTTACCAAAGGGTGCAAATACCACTATTCTTGCTTTGATTCCCAAAACCGATGCTGCTAGAGTCATGAAGTAGTACAGGCCAATATAATGTTGTAATGTCATCTACAAAGTGATTTCGAAAATCCTTGCTAATCGTCTCAAAGGCATACTCCCTGAGATCATCTCTCCTAACCAATCAGCTTTTCTAAAGGACAGGCCACTCATGGAGAATGTTCTCCTAGCATCAGAACTGGCAAAAGATTACCATAAAGAAGACATCTCCCCTCGTTGTGCTATGAAGATAGATATTTTCAAAGCTTCTGACTCTGTTCAGTGGTCTTTCCTGATTAACACGCTACACGCTTTACGCTTCCCTGAAAATTCATTCATTGGATTCAGTTATGCATTTCCACAGCTACCTTCTCGGTGCATGTCAACGGCGAATTAGCAGGTTTCTTTGGTAGTGCCCGCAGACTGCGACATGGCTGCTTTCTCTCTCCGTACTTTTCCGTCATCTGTATGAATGTTCTATCACATTTGATAAATAAGCAGCTGCAGAGAATAGGTTTGGCTATCACCCTAGATGTCACAACCTTTTATCACGCATCTATGCTTTGCGGATGATCTTATGGTTTTCGCAGAGGGCACTACACGATTAGTAGAAAGTGTGATCCAAATTTTTAACGAGTTTGCGACAATCTCGGGTCTGAAGATTAGTCTCGAGAAGTCGACCCTCTATATGGCTGGGATATCTCAATCTACTCAAGAGGCGATCAAATCAACTTTCCCATTTGAAGTTGGCACATTACCAGTACGTTACCTTGGTCTTCCATTCCTAACCAAGTCTATGACCAGTCATGACTATGCAGCGCTGCTCGCAAAAATTCGACATCGAATCGGTACTTGGACATGTAGATTCTTTTCCTATGGGGGACGGTTACAGCTTATTAAGTCGGTTCTTATGAGTATTACTAATTTTTGGTCTTCTGCGTTTCGTCTGCCTGGAAAATGCATGAAAAAGATCGAACAGCTTTGCTCTGCTTTCCTATATATGGAGTGGTCCAGAACTTAAAACTCATAAGGCGAAGGTTGCTTGGCAAGATATTTGCTCACCGTATTGCGAGGGTTGTTTAGGTTTATGGTCATTAAAAGAGATAAACATCATTTGGGGACTAAAGCTCATTTGGAGGTTACTATCTAAAGATTCATTATGGGGAAAGTGGATCCACACCTATCTCATTCATCAAAGTTCCTTCTGGGACATCGGAGAAACACCTTCTCATGGGTCCTGGATGTGGCGTAAGTTGCTCAAACTTAGAGAACTGGCAAAGGACTTCAACCGCAAGGACATACAAAACGGTGAGTCAACCTCCTTCTGGTATGATCGGTGGTCTTCATTGGGTACGTTACATGATCTGTTAGGTGACAGGGGTTATAAGATTTAGGAATCCCTAAGCATACAAATGTGGCAACTGTAATGTCAAACCATAGAGCACGGCGACGTAGTGGTGAAGTTTTAAACCACGTTGAATCAGAAATTACAATTGTTTGAGCGAAGAGAAAACCAGATACAGAGGATTTGCATCTCTGGAAGGGGAGAATAGGCTTCAAACCTCGGTTCTCGCCCTGGGAAACTTGGCAACATATGCGTATAAAGAAACCAAAATGTGCTTGGGCACCGGGTGTATGGTTTCCCCAGGCTACCCGAAAATGTGCTTTTATAACTTGGCTTGGTATGCTGAACAGACTCTCGACAGGTGACCGTATGTTGAAGTGGAACAGGAATGCTGACTCTTTATGCTTTTTCTGCAAATCCTCACTGGAAACAAGGAATCATCTTTTCTTGCAGTGTCCCTTCTCACATCAGATTTGGAGCAAACTCACAACGGGTTTCCTTGGTACCTACTCTACATCGGACTGGAGGAACTAGAACAAGGTTACTTGGCTGAAGAAACTGTAAGAATAGGAGGGGTGACACTTGTTGCCAACGAAAAGAATGAGCTGATCCCTACAAGAACTATCACATGGCATTGAGTGTGCATCGATTACCCCAAGCTCATTGCAGCCACCAAGAAGGATCATTTCCCCCTTCCTTTTATTGACCAAATGCTTGAACGTCTCGCTAATCATCCTTACTATTGTTTTCTAGATGGCTACTCTGGTTTCTTTCAGATCCCGATCCACCCGGATGATAAGGAAAAAACGACGCCTATCGTCGAATGCCTTTCGGGTTGTGCAATGCCCCTGATACCTTCCAGCTTTGCAGGATGTCAATCTTTACGAACTTGATAGAGGATATCATGGAGGTATTTATGGATGATTTTTCAGTTTATGGCTTATCTTTTTCGTTGTGTTTGTCTAGTCTGCACAGGGTTCTTCAACGTAGTGTGGACAAGCATCTTGTTCTGAATTGGGAAAAATGACATTTCATGGTTCATGGTCACCGATGGGATTGTATTGGTGTATCGTATTTCTAAAAAAGGAACAGAAGTTGATAAGGCTAAGATCAAGGTGATGTCCAGCCTATAACCTCCTTAAACGATGAAAGATATCTGAAGCTTTCTCGGCCTTGCTGGATGATATCAGCGGTTTATAAAAGACTTCTCCAAAATCGCCAGACCCCTCACTCAGCTACTTTGCAAAGACAACATGTTTTTGTTCAATGCAGAATGTTTAGAAGCCTTCCTTACACTTAAGCAAGCACTGGTCTCAGCTCCAATAGTCCATCCACCCGACTAGAATTTACCTTTTGAGTTTATGTGCAACGCAAGCGGTTTTGCAATAGGAGCAGTCCTATGTCAGCGTAACGATAGCCAGCTTCATGTCATTTATTATGCTAACAGAACACTCGATGGATCACAGACCAAATACGCCATGACAGAAAAAGAGCTACTCGCTATAGTTTTTGCTTTAGAGAAATTCAGATCCTACCTGGTCGGATCTAAGGTGATTTACCACACTGATCATGCTATGCTACGATATTTGTTATAAAAAAAGTATGCAAAGCCGAGGCTATTATGATGGATCCTTCTTCTGCAATAATTTGACCTTGAAATAAAAGACAAAAAGGGAGTGAATAGCAGGGTCGCTTATCACCTTTCTCATTTAACAATTGACGCTGAGCCCCCATTGATGACCGGCTTCCCGAAGAAAATGTGTATGTAGTCACGGTGCTTAAGGACTGTTACAAAGGAAAAGCTGATGTAAATATTCTCCAACAGATTGCTAATGACTCACCATGGTATGCTGACATATCCAACTACTTGTGTGCTGAAAAAGAACCTCCAAAATTTATTGGCGATGCAAAGAAGAAGTTTTTGCGGGATGTACAACATTATTTTTGGGATGACCCTATCCCTAAAAGCATCGTGCCGATGGCCTTTATAGAAGATGTGTCCTAGAGTCAGAAGTTCCAGGTATCCATTTTCACTGTCATGGATCTAACTCTGCGGGGCGTTTTGCTACATTCAAAACTGCAACTTAAGTGCTTCAAGCCGGCCTATGGTGGCATACTTTATTTTGTGATGTACACGACTTCGTCTCTCGATGCCACAAAATTTTATCTTAGAGATTGAGGTATTTGATTGTTGGGGAATCGACTTCATGGGGCCTATTCCACCTTCTTACTTTGTTGTGAAGTTCGATGATGCATTATGGGCGTACCAGACAGCCTATAAAACACATATAGGGACCACACCGTTTAAAATGGTTTATGGGAAATCATGCCATCTCCCTGTCGAGTTTGAGTTCAATTCACTTTGGGCGACAAAGCAGATGAAGTTCAACACCAAGATCGCGGCAGAAACACGTCTTATTCAGCTTAATGAACTTGATGAGATCCTCATGAATGCATATGAGAACACCAAAATATAGAAGGAACGGACGATAGCGCTGCATGACAAGAGGATTGTTCCCAAGAATTTTTCTGCTAATGACCTGGTATTACTCTTCAACTTGCGGCTGCAGATTTTTCCTGGAAAACTACGTTCTCGCTGGTCTGGACCCTTTTGCATCAAGGAAGTTAATGCCCTATGGTGCGGTCGTTCGTTGGAACCAAGAAGGGAAAAAGTTTACGGTTAACGGTCAACGCCTAAAGCCATATCTTCCAGATCACGTTCCAACAGAAGATTCGACCATCCCATTGATGGGAACCCCCATCCGCCTAAATAGCAAGACAGTCAGGCTTGCAACTTTAAACAAGCGCTCATGGGAAGCAATCCAATGGGGTTAGCGTCTGCTTTCCCTTTTCTTTTTATTCTTTTCTTTAGGATTTTTCTTTTGTTTTGTTTTCTTTAGGAACTACTTGATGATCATGTCTGGTATTGAATTTTTATGGAACAAGTTCGAAACGTAGAAGATGTGAATTCTGTTGCAAGTGTTCCAGAATCATTATGGATCGACAGATCCGATTTTGTAATGGTCGATACCCGTTCAGGTAAGCAAAAAAAAAAGAGGGAAAGAGAAAGGGAAGGAGATTTTTTGACTTAAATTGAACCTGGTTGACCGTTTTACTGCTGATTCCACCCTTTTTAACTCAATTTTCATCTTCTTTCCTCCTCTTTTCTCCTCCATTGACCTAAGACTTCAAATCTCCACCTCTCCCTCGACTTTTATTGTCTTGACTGAAATTTGGGTGTAATCAATTCGATTTTTCAATATCTATCAAACCCCCATAATTAGAGCATCGATCGGGTAAGGTATGTCCCTTAATTCTCCACTCTTCTACTCGATTTTTGGAGTCTTTCCATGTTCAATTTCGGTTCTTAAAAATTCTTTCTACTTTTTCCAAAATTGGACCGAGAATCGAAGGATTGCATGGTTATATGCATAGTGGAAGTCTGAATTTGTATTGCTATTGCTTGAAATTTTTTAGAGATGAACCACTACTTAATCCCTAGGGAAATTTTGGGTTTATAGAGATTTGATTTTTCTTTTTGTTAGGATTAATGTCAGATAGGAGAATGTTCCTGAGAATGTTGCTGTTCTTCAATTATTTATGACTTCTCATTGCTTTGGTTTGATGTTCTTTGCGGATAATGCCTAAGTGACGTCGCAGTGGTAAGGATCCAGTAATTGCTCTCACTGACGAGCTGACAAACAGAATTTGGAATGATGAGGATACCAAGTGGTTAAAGATGCTGGACCAGTGTAATATGGAGTCAACTCGGTTTGCTGACCAAGAGTTGCAAGGAGGATGTCAATGCAAAGAGATTTTGATGAGTTAGTCTAGAACATGGGGTTTGGTTCTTTCGCTGAGAAAGCATGGAACAAACATGAGCAGCTTGCACTTGAATTTTTGGCCACCGTGAAGGTGGATTTGTCTGACAGTCCTGATCCTTCAGCTAAACATTGTTCGATAAGATTTTTCTTGCGCAAGAAACATTACATCATCTCCATGTTCGACCTTTGTGACATCTTTGCTTTCCCTAGAAACACACAATGCAAGATTGAGAAGCTTGAGAGTAGAAACGATGTATGGGAAATCATTGGAGCTGGGAACTATGTATCACGCGGAGCTAGACAATCCCGCATCAGAAATCCAGTACTTTGAATTGCTGCTAAGTTTGTGAGCAACACCATTTATTCTAGGGCTGAGACTAGCACATTGCAGCGGCCAGAGTTGTGGATGTTCTTTCATGGTCTACGGCGGTTCCTTCATGATCCGACTTCCCAGGCTTACCATCAGACACACAACATTAACTTTGGATTCTTGCTTTCTCTAGAGTTTGAGCAGGTGCGGAAGAACATGCCTAAGGTTAAAAAGAAGGTGATACTCATTGGAACCCTGGTGATCCCTATCATCGAGGATTGTGGCCACCACCCACTTCAGCAGGGTCAAGACGGCTCCTTGATCTTTAAGTACATGTTCACCAGCGAGATCCTTGTGCGTCACCACTTAATTTACAGATTCGAGGATAAAGCAGGTGACCTTCGCTACATGATGCTCCCTATACCTGCCTGCACTTCCCTTAAAAAGACTGAGAACGTCACTTTTGAGCCTCCTTCCTTAACTCTATGTGAGTTTGCAGAAATTGATGAAGAGAGAGAGCATGTTCTGCGTCGGCCTAAACGCAGCACACAGCCGGATGCCGCCTTGGAGCCATCACATCCATCTCGTTCGTTTCCACCATTTCCGCCCTTTGATGTGAGCCAGTTTGTTGCTACACAGCCTATCCAGGAACCTCAATCTGAATTTGAGAAGTGGGTTTACGACACCCAAAGGAAGAACAACATGCTACTCACTCGACAGCCTACTTGGCTTCAGGGGATTGCACCATCTTGGTTTGCACCACCACCATCAGACCCTGCTGCTGCCTCTGACGTCGAGGATGCAGCTACTGAGAATCTCCACTCTAACCATTCCGTGACCTCCTCGGCTTTCCGATAGCCTGACGACTGATCACAGGTTTCTTTTTTTAGGATTTTTCTTTTCTTTCTATCTTTTGTTTTTGGAGGTGCCTTTTTCCTGGCTTTGCTTTCACACCGAGACTATCTTCTTTGACTTAACACTCTTATGATTGCTTTAGTACTTTTCATTTTAGAATGAAGCATGGAACGAGCATGAGCAGAATTAACACGCCCCAAAAGACCCTCACCGAAGAGAACATTAAGTTGATCCGACGTTGTCTCTAGCTTTGAAATGACTTAACCGGATTTAATTTCTTGCCTTGGGACTTGGTATACATCGGACAAGACTTCTCCCTTAAGCCTTACAAGACATTCATCTCCTCACAAAGTATGCTTCCCCTCTCTCTTCCCTTCAATACTCATAAAAAAACATAAAAAAAGAGAGGAAAGAAAAGAAGAATAAGAAGATATAGGTAGAAAAGAAGTGAGCCGACGGTTGTGCGTCCATTGGCACTTGCGACTGGGACAGCTTCAAATTGAAATACATTGGCACTTGTGTTGAGTTACAATCAGCCATTCCTGTTTCACATAATATCTTGCGTGCATATCTATCTTGTTTAAAGCTAATCTCACCTTCTTGTTGTTGTACTTCAATCCCGAGATAATAAGTAAGCCTTCCGAGATCACTCATCTAAAATTTAGTTGCCATTTCTTCCTTGAATTCCTTGATCGAGCTTAATACGGAACATGTCACCAACAAATCATCAACATATACCGCCACTATAAGAAGATTTTCCCCATCAATCCTTTGATACAGAGAAGGTTCCTTTAAGCATCAGCGAAACCTCAGTTCCTTACGCACTTTATTGAGCTTTGTATTCCAGGCTCTGGGAGCTTGTTTTAAGCCATAAAGAGCTTTCTTCAACTTGTAGATCTTATGTTCACTTCCTGATATCGTAAAGCCTTCGGGCTGACTGACATAGACTTCCTCTTTTAATTCTCCATGTAAGAACGCGGTCTTAACATCCAGATGGTGAATTTCCCAGCCTCTTTAAGCCGCTAGAGCAATGATGAAGCGAACAGTTTCCATTCTTGCTACCGGAGCAAACACCTCATCATATTCAATTCCATGCTTTTGAACATATCCTTTTGCTACTAAACGCGCCTTGTGTTTGTTGATTCTACCATCAGAATTGCGTTTTACCTTAAAGACCCACTTTAAACCAAAATGTTTAACTCCTTGAGGAGGATCAATTAGGTTCCACATTTTGTTCCTCTCGATGGAAGAAAGCTCGTTTTCACATGCCTCTATCCAAACTTTGTGATCTTTGGCTTGTGTAAAATCCCACGGTTCATCATTAATCACAGTTAGAAGTTTCTCGCCTTCTATTTCAGCCATCATAACATAATCATTCATCCAAGCTGGTTTCACTTTTGGTCTCGTTGAACTTCTTAGTGAAATAACATCACTATTATCATGGTTTTCTTCATCACCTTCTTCACCATTTTATGAACTAGCATCATCTCCTTCTTCTTGACCATTTCCGCCTTTCTCATCATCACTAACAAGATCCTTTGTTTCGGCACTAGTATGCTCTGTTTCGCTACCTCCATTTTCTTCAAGAATAATGAATGTGCCAGATTCTTTAACAAGTCCTTCCTCCTTGTCATTCCAGAACCAACTTTTGTTTTCATCAAAGACCACATCACGAGACACACAGATTTTCTTGGCTGTGGGATCAAGAAGTCGATGTGCTTTCAAACCGGGTTCTGTGCCTAGATGAACCAGAACTCTTGATCTATCATCAAGTTTCTTTCTTCCAATTGATTCAGTTCTTGCATAACTCAAACACCCAAAGATTCTGAGATGTTCAACATTCGGCTTCCTTCCTTTAAATGCTTCATATGGTGTGTTCCCAATCAATGATCTTGTTCCAACCCTATTGATTAAGTAAGTAGCGTGCCTCACAGCTTCTCCCCAAAGGTAGTTAGATAAGTTCATGTGTTTTAAGATGCTTCGAGTCATCTCCATAAATGTTCTATTGCGTCTTTCTACTACGCCATTTTGTTGAGGAGAGTATGGTGCAGTCAAATGCCTTTGAATTCCAAACTTATCACAGAAATTCTGAAACTCGTGAGAGACAAATTCTCCACCTCTATCGGTTCGAAATATCTTAACCATAGCTCCAGTTTCTTGTTCGACGAGTTTCTTGAAAGCTTTGAATTTTTCTAATGCTTCGCTTTTCTCCTTCAAAAGAACAGTCCACATATATCGAGAGTGGTCATCAATAATCACGAATATATACCTTTTGTGAGAACGAGTCGGTGGCGTGATTGGACCACAAAGATCCCCGTGAATCAGTTCAAGAATTGCAGAGGCTCGATATGAGGTAGATTGTGGGAAAGATTGTCTTGCTTGCTTTCCAAGTAGGCACGATGCACACGTCTCTCTCGAACATGATGCTTGGTATGCCAATTACTAGTTCCTTGTTGATCATTGTGTTCATTGTCTCAACATTTACATGACCCAACCTTGCATGCCATTTGGTGGACTCTGTCGAAGATGCTAACTGCAGGCACTTAAAGTTATCGACTTCAAGAACGACTTTGTATGGACGATTCCTTGACCTTCTAGTCTCTATCAACAAACCTCCTAATTGATCATAGATTTTTCAACAGATCTTCTTTCATTCGCACCTCACATCCAACTTCAGTAGCTTGACCGAGACTTATGATATTACTCTTTAGATCTTGAATATAATATACATTGTTTAGCACTTTCTTTACTCCATTCTCGAACACGAAACGGATTGAGCCTTTACCTTGTATATTGATTCTTGAATCATATCCAAACCTCACCATTCCTGTAATTGCTTTATCTAGTTTTAGAAAGAAATCTCAGTTTCCACTCATGAGATTACTAGCTCCATTGTCGAGATACCACACATTCTTTGTGTCTAGGTCAGATTCAAACACGCATTACCACAACTCAATATATATGCTTTGCTCAAGACATAGAAATAGAAGATTTCTAACAAAATGAAATTTAACATAACTCATAACTTCCTATTCTTCTTATAAATGAATATTTAGATTGCTCATAATTATACTCTGCTTGAGCCCCAATCCACTTCAAGATTACTCAACAAAAAGATTATATGGCTTTAACATACTTACGTACATGACTGGATGATAAAAGAATAAATTCGTGGAAAATATAGTTGTCGAACACACATATTGACATGTAAAAAGTTCTTGTCGTAAAGAAATGTCAAAATAGAAAATCATATCTATTGATAACACTATAAAACTGAAATTGGAAATAAAACCAAATCCATTATTCAAATTTCAAACTGAAAGTCGAAACAAAAGAGTTGGTTAAAACTAAACAAACAATTTGGATTTTTGTCTCATATTTTAATTTGCCATGAGCTAGTCTAAAATATATATATATATATATATATATCTACATAACGACAATAGAGTTGGTTAAAAATTTAATATATATCTACATAACCACAAGAGAGTTGGTTAAAAATTAAACGAAGAAACGAAAAACACGTTGTAACAAACAACGTTCTTATCTTTTCCTCCAAAAACTACTCATACACAAGAATTGATAAAAAAAAATTATCGACATAATACTCATCATATAACCAACTCTCATCCCAGCTGTATACAAAAATTTTAGAAAGTACATAAGAATTACACGATTAGCAGTTAGCACGAACATACAAAATATAACCAGCCAAACTTATACGGAATATCCTAACTAATATATTAAGTAACAGAAAACTTCAACAAAATTCTCTGTTTGGTTCCATTTAACCAAGAAGAAAAATAAAAAGAAGATAGGGTTGGTCTTAATAAGAGATCACCCGGAGGTGAAGGTAACAATTAAGATAGGGTTGGTCCACCCAGCATGTGATAAACCTGGCTATCAAAGAAAGTTTAGTGGCTGCAAATTGTAGACCAACTGGTATTTAAGCGAGCCTTGTTTCATCATCAGTTCATCAACACAAGCTTATAACTCTCCACATACATAGTGTGATCAGACAACTAATCAGTCGAAAGATGGAAGGAAAAACATTGATTCTAAGTGTACTTGTAATGAGTCTGTTCATGGCACAAATTCAAGTTGACGCTAAGAGCTGTTGTCCCTCCACCACTGCTAGAAATATCTACAATTCATGCCGCTTTGCAGGAGGTTCCAGAGAAAGATGTGCTAGCATCAGTGGCTGCAAAATCGTTAATGGGAAATGTCCTAATGGATATACGAAGGACATTCTTGAGAGCACAGGTAAATTGATTATTATTTTACGTTATTAAATATGGATCAAGATTGCATTATTTTCTTTTTTTGGTTTTTGTCTCAAGGTGATGCTGTGAATGAATACTGCAACGTTGGGTGTGTATCTTCTATCTGCGGTGCTCTAACCACTCTCCATAACTCCGGTAATGCAAAATCCTAAATCTCATTGTCATTACTAAATTTTTTTTTTTAATCCTGCACAAGAGAACACATTTGTAATACATTCAAATTTTGATTCAATGACTAGATGCAAGTGAAATTGTGAATAGAGCTGTTGAAAAATGCGTCATGGCATGTTCTACAATCTGCACCAAGGGCTCAATGAATACAGTTGAAACTGCCTAAACAACCATATCCGTGAAGATACCACATACATCTTCAGGTGAAGGGGGTGGCCATATTTCACAGTGTTGTTTTTCATGTTTCTAATAATTGTCGTGTGTGACAAAAATGTAGAAGGTTGTCGATCTCTAGATTGTGTATGCCTTCTATTTTCTATCTTTAAAATAAATAATAACGTGTTTTAAATTTTAAATAGATATCTTAATTAAGTGACTAATTTAATTAAGTAATACATCCAAAATGTAAAAAACCAAGATAGATTAACGACAAGTCTATAATCTATATTATTAAAGCAGAAGTACTCCCTAGACTCAAAATGGAGTACAAAATCATATCTAATGATATTTTTTTTCTTTCTGTGGTAAAATGGCAATACAAAATCATATCTAGTGATAACACTATCAAACTGAAATTGGAAATAAAACCAAATCTATTATTCAAATTTCAAACTGAAAGTCGAAACAAAAGAGTTGGTTAAAAGTTAAAACTAAACAAAAAGAAACACATGTTGTGAAACACTTAGTGGACTCACTAGACCGGCCCATGTACTAAGCTATGGAGTCTCGGTCCATAGGCTTTACTCAGTCCATGCAGCTTCGGCCCATTAGCCGAAGCCTTACTCGGCCCTTTACTTCTTATGTCGGTCTATGTACTCTAGTATATATATCCTTGTAACCTCGAGTTTGAATCAATAAGAATACAAGAGCTTTAACCTAAATCTCTACTTTCATAACACGTTATCAGCACGAGTCTCTAACCCTAAAACCCTAATAGGCAGCATCCCCTAAGCACATTGCAGCGATCCCATCCAACATTGGTACGGTCGTTCGTCCAAGGGGGAGTGTTGTGAAACACTTAGTGGACTCACTAGACCGGCCCATGTACTAAGCTATGGAGTCTCGGTCCATAGGCTTTACTCAGTCCATGCAGCTTCGGCCCATTAGCCGAAGCCTTACTCGGCCCTTTACTTCTTATGTCGGTCTATGTACTCTAGTATATATATCCTTGTAACCTCGAGTTTGAATCAATAAGAATACAAGAGCTTTAACCTAAATCTCTACTTTCATAACAACACAAAACTATTTGGATTTTTGTCTCATATTTTAATGTGCCATCAGCTAGTATAAAAATATATATATCTACATAACGACAATAGAGTTGGTTTAAAATTTAATGTATACCTACATAACCACCTGGCTGAGAGGTGGTTAAAAATTAAATGATGAAACGAAAAACATAACCACCTGAGAGGTGTCAAATGATGAAACGAAAAACACGTCGTAACAAACTACGTTCTTATCTTTCCCTCTCCAAACTACTCATATACAATAATTGATAAAAATATTATCCACATAATACTCATAATATAAACTCTCATCATAGTTGTAAACTAAATTTTTAGAAAGTGCATAATAATTATACGATTAGCAGTTAGCACGAACATACAAAATATAACCAGCCAAACTTATACGTAATATCCTAAATAATACATTAACACAAAACTTCAACAAAATTCTCTGTTTGGTTCTATTTAACCAAGAAGAAAAAGAAAAAGAAGATATAAACTATCCTTGGTCAGAATTAGAGATCACCCGGCCCGGAGGTGACGATTACAATTAATATAGGGTTGGTCCACGCAGCATGTGATAAACCTGGCTATCAAACAAAGTTTTGTGGTTGCAAATTGTAGACCAACTAGTATTTAAGCGAGCCTTGTTTCATCATCAGTTCATCAATACAAGCTTATAACTCTCCACATACATTTTGTGATCAGACAACTAATCAATCGAAAGATGGAAGGAAAAACATTGATTCTAAGTGTGCTCGTAATGAGTCTGTTCATGGCACAAATTCAAGTTGACGCAAAGAGCTGCTGTCCCTCCAAAATTGCTAGATTAGCCTATAATTATTGCCGCATTGAAGGAGGTAATAGAAAAAGTTGTGCTAGCCTCAGTCGCTGCAAAATCGTTAATGGGGATTGTCCTAATGGATATACTAAGGACATTCTTGAGAACACAGGTAAATTGATTATTATTTTACGTTATTAAATACGGATCAAGATTTCATTATTTATTTGTTTTGATTTTTGTCTCAAGTTGATGTTGTGAATGAATACTGCAATGTTGGGTGTGTATCTTCTATCTGTGGTGCTTTAACCACTCTCCATAACTCCGGTATAGCAAACTCCTAAATCTCATTATCATTACTATAGACAGCTTTTTTAATACTCCACAAGAGAACATATTTATAATACATTCAAATTTTGTTTCGATGACTAGATGCAAGTGAAATTGTGAATGGAGCTGTTGAAAAATGTGTCATGGCATGTTCTACAATCTGCACCAAGGGCTCAATAAATGCAGTTGAAACTGCCTAAACAACAATATCCATGAAGATACCACATACATCTTCAGGTGAAGGGGTGGTCATATTTCAGAGTGTTGTTTTTCATGTTTTCAATAATTGTCATGTGTGACAAAAAAGTAGAAGGTTGTCGATCTCTAGATTGTGTATGCCTTCTATTTTCTATTTTAAAAATAAATAATAACATGTGTTTAAAATTTTAAAAAGATTCCTTAATTAAGTGACTAATTTAATTCAAGTAATACATCCAAAATGTAAAAAACCAAGATAGATTAACCATAAGTCTATAATCATCATTTAAACATCATAAATCCATCATTCATTTATTTGTGAGAACCATAAAATTCGACTACACGACTGATTTAAAAAATACAAAATATTTATTTAAAAAAAACAAACTATTATAAGAAAATAATTAATAAGATTGATAAACGAAAGTGAGGAAAAAAAATATCATTTTCTGTTATGAATAATTCTATTGTTATATAGATCTCCTTTATCGGTCCATTAGTGTAACCATAAACTCTAATATTGTATTTCTATATATATATTGTATCCTATGAAATATAATAACAGAAATGACAATTCTATATACCTTCTTGTTTCTAACATTTACAAATTTGCTCAATGAAGACTGAATCTTCTTTGAATGCATACAAATTAAAGAGTTAAAAAAAAACAGAATCTAAAAAACTTATAAATAGAACATGAAGTGAGGTAACATGTCCCTAAAATTGTAAATAAAATCGGGCATGAATTAAATTGGGTGGATAATCGACAAGATAATGTTACATTTTATAAATTCAACTTATGTATCCTACTATATTAATTGAGAAGTACAAATATAAAACTAACCTTAAAATGTGTAAAAAATTACATTCAATTGCCATTAGTAAAAAATAATTAAGTTTAATTAACTAATTTAAATAAATATAATTAACTAAAAATAAAAAACACTAACAGATCAAATATTAAAAAATCGAAAAAAATCTAAAAAACTATTTTCTCTCTCTAATAAATTATGGACGAAATTACTAATTTTTTTTTAAATATATAAACCAATCAGAATTTTAAAAACTAAGATTTTATATCCAAGTATACAATACGATTATTTTTAATAACTAAATTCGAAGATTTTGTTAAGTTTTCAAATTATGATTCTCCTATCATCTTTATTTTATTTTATTTACAAATTGTTTGGAATTTTCATATAATACTTATAATTTAACATGCATATTTTTCTGCATATGTTGTGATTTGAATTTTTAAAAACGAAGATATATTACTCATTGTATGAAAATGTGTGTTTTAATTTCCACATTGGCAGGATGGTAAAACTAAATTTATATAAATGATAAATTAATAATTTTTATTTACTCTCAATTATAATTTTTAAAGTTACTATTTTATATTTCACAAAATAATGATGCAAATACAACAAACAAACAATATAAAACTGTAATAATACGTAAAAAATAAAATACTATAATATTCTTAAATTATTATTATTCAAATAGACTACTAGATTTACATAGCAATCTAAAATAAATATTATGTCAAACAAAATAACTTTTCAAAAAAAACAATAATTTTATTATTATATAATAATTTTTAAAAAAAAATGTTGATCCGTGCTTTAAGCACGGGATATATCCTAATTCATTTCTTACATCGAAACTCACTTGGACAAGACAAACATGTTTTTGATGCTACGATTTTATGTACATCTTGGTTCGGTATATTCTTTTTTTCCAATGATGGGCTGAATATATTACAACCATATCTTTTGAATATTACTGATTTGACCCCATGCTACACCACGAGGCAATTTATATAGAAATACTTATATATATATAAGTAAATCAAGTTTTTCTGAGTTTTAATATAAATGTTACAATATTATATATATATATATATATGTGTGTGTGTTTTGACAGTTATTAATAGTATGTGTTATTGAATGTATAAAATGTCAAATTTAGAAAAAGAATAAAATTTTACCGAATAAAATGATTTACCCATGTTGTAGGACCATATTAAAATTTTCTAATTTATATGAATGTCCATCTAAACCCATCCTACCATATAAGTTTGTCTGGTAGTATTTTATACCTTTTCTAAGTTTGAATGTTTTTAGTAATGTTTAATTTATATCTTGTTTGGACCCTTGTCACAATAGAAAAAAAAATATTATTGTTTCTTATATTTTATATGTTTATGATTTAAAATTTAAATATTATAAAAAATTTTGATGGATAATATATAATTTTTTATAGATTTGTTTTGTGTTGTAGAATAATATATGGTAGGTTAGTGTGTATCCTTTTTTTTTAATACAAATTAAAATATTTCTGTTTGGAAACTTTTTCATTTAAAAATTACTTGTTCAAAAATAAAAATTGTTAATATGTATAATATTTAGTAGTCCATATAACATATATGGATATAATTTGTAACTTCATTAATTCTAATCTATGATTACAAATCTATAATATATGAGATTAGATAATAATACAAAAACACAAAGCAAACCCAATTAGCACTCGGGTTATAGACCTTTCTTCTCTCTTTTCTTTTCTTCTTCTGTTTACAATTCTTTACTTAACCTTCACCATCTTATCACACCTCTTTTCTAATTTTTCTAGCATATGATTAATCACATATGAGATTCCAACAAATCTTCCTAGTGGCTTCCGCTGCAAATTCTCTTATTCCACACATTCGCCAAGTATCGTAATCCTTCTCTATATTTTTAATCAAAAGTTTTTTACAGGATTATCAATTATGTATGGAAGAAAATAAAAGCAAGATTTGGGTTATTTAATGAATTTAGAACCGACAATTTCATATATATATATATATATATATATATATATACATATGTGTTGCTTCGTAGGTGACACTTTATGAAACCAAAAAAAAAGGAAGAAGCTAAGGCATTAGCAATCAATCTCGACAAAGGTTAGAATATATAGTTTTCTGTATCTATCAATGAGCTTACATAAAAATTGAAGTTTGCTTAGTAATATATTCTCCTTTTCAACACCCACTTTGAAAATGAGTCACTTGCAATTTTTTAAAAATAAGACATGTTTGATACAACATAAAGAAGGACTTCATATAATACAATATCATCAGAGTAGAAGTATAAGAAAGCGAACCATTGGAGTTGTCACAATTAATTAGTTTGCTTGTGCTTTAGAATAATGGTGTCGAGCTTTAGTGATTTTAGGTGAGATGAATGAAAGCCATAGTTTAGTTGCTTTCTCTAAAGAGAAGAGTGGAAGAGTTTGGTGCTTGAAAGTGTAGTGACGGAAAAGTATTTATTGTGTATAGGTAAGATTGTAGGGTTTTTCATTTAGGATTCGCAAAAATCGTGATGAGCAAATTTAGAAGAATTTAATTTGATTTAAAAATAAAAATTTCGGAAACTATATTTGGAATTAGTGTGCTTTTATGTTTTGTGAAAAGATTTTATAATTGGAAATTGAAATCATCTTACCTTATCTATTGGAGTCTATTAATCGTATCTTCTATCATTTGAAAACAGTTTTGGTTGCCAATAAGTATTATAAAGTATATAGGAATATTGAATTATGATGATTAATGCAGATTAAATGATTGCGATATCTTAGGAAAAGTAAATGATTTATTTTTTATATAGTTTGATAGTTTACACTATATTTCTGGGATGTTTACCATCATGATTTAATTTGATGAGATTATGTTTGATTAACTGCATATTATTATTTATCTTAATTAGATTTCCGTTTTAGTTAGTTCTATATTTTAGGGATGAATCTCTATTTAATGTTTAAAATAAAACATCGCACATATATTAAGAATATACGGATCGTTTATGATTAATATACGTATAACCACTTACCAAATTTGTTGTGTATTCTCGATATTTTAGGGATGTTGCAAATTTTATTAGAATAGATTTTTAGGGAAGATCCGATTTTCATAAGCGGATTAAATGTTTAAAAAAAAACCCGACCCATGTGATAAGTAAAGGAAAGATCCGATTTTTTGAATCGGTTTAAAAGAAGTAAATAACCCGACCCGGGTGACAAAAAGGAGGACACAATTTTATACTCAAAAAATGTTAGTATAGATTATGTTATATGTGTTGGGCTTTGACGAAACCTTAACCTATGAATTCGATTAGTATTTATGACAAAGCCTTAGTAATTAGTTTCTTGTGACCCATAAATAAATCCATTAACTAGAGGCAAACACTTCATTGACACATTAACTTATTGTAGTCAAAATATCGAACTCATTATAAATTATAGGCCATAATCGTTTGGATCGACCCATTACTCCATTAGTCATAGATGACTTTGACACATTTGTCTCCACCAATGTTTTGGAGATCTTCTTACATTATTCGTTACTAATGTTTAGGTACCCGCGCGTTATGTGGAAATTTAGTATAAACATTTTATCAATACAATTTTTTAACATAAATATAATAATTCAAATTATTAAAAGATTTTACTTTCAGTACCTGCGTTATTTTCTAAAAGTTTAGTAGAAAAAATCTAAATAATGATTAGTAAATTTTTTTTCGTTGTCTTTTACGATTTTGAAACAACCCGACCCTGTTTTTTTTTATTTGCATAATAGCTCTGATCTCATATTCACTAACAACCTAGTCTCATTCAATACAATCAGCAGCTAACCAAAATCATCAAACCAATAATCCAATAACCCATAAATGAATAAACGATTAACCAAAGATCCAACATTCTAATCATGTCATAAATCAAATCAGAGAACTAGCAATTTAGCAACCGTTCTAGACAACTATGTTCCACTCTAGTATCCTAACAAAAGCACATAGCAAACAACCGAGCCTCTAGAACACACTCCTCTTCAATGCCTTGATTCCACAATCACACTTAGTTTTTACCTGCACCGCAACACAAAAGAGATGCATAAGTAGATGGGATCTTGTTTTGAGATCTTGTTTCTTGTGTGTATAGCCCAGTAGATGGGAGGACTGTCTCACTAAGTATTTCAGTGTCCAGCTGAGAACTGGTTTAGAACGACACTCGCCTGGATTGTTGGACATTGTGCTAGATTACCGGCGTCGCCATCGACCGCAACTCCTCTTCCAGAACCACCACTTATTCAGGGATGTCACAGCAGCCATACAAAGCCATATGAATCACGAAAACACAACAAGCAAGGAATCAATCCACCAAATCACAGAGAAAACACAGAAAACTCAAAGATCTCATGCTCAGATAAGCCATGGTCATGCACTCACCTTTGCAAAACAGAAAGATCTGAACCCAAACGACGAAGCTAGAACCACAACAGCCTTCCCCACTCATCGTTAGCCTTAGATCCTCACTCTCCAGGAAGAAATCTCACCAACAGAGACTAATAACCTGCAGAAACCTCAAGAATACTCAGATCTATCACAATGACCAAAAATCAAGGATCTTTCGTGCAACCAATACTATGGCTCGCATATCCTCTGACTAATCCATGAGGACTCTATCTGGCCAATAACCTGCTTCTCTGATATTATTCGCTCTCAGCTCATGCATCTCCCCCACTCTCAGGTCTCGACCCTTGAATCTTACCGGCTCGCTATCAAGCCTCGGCCCTCAACTACGAAATCCAGGAAGTCTAATCCTGCTCTTGGGTTATCACCCTACAACGCGCCTTCGGATGGCACCCGAAGTCAATAAACCAATTATACCCTCAGGCCCCAAAGTTCGTGGAGATAATGATACACAGGAACCTAACCATCCCGTCATGAGTTGTTCGAGATCTCATTTCTCTAGAGCAATAATTATGGTCTTGACCGAGTACCACGCTGACCAGAACTACCTCTATGGCTCACGCAAGAAGATCACAATGTCCTACGACCAACAATCACCGCAAGGGCCACCACTAAGGCCACAAAAACATCACAAAGACCACAAAATGTCCCGCACGACCATCACCAAGGCCACACAAAAGTCTTAAAAGATCACCACCAAGGCCAAACAAATATCCAACAGGAACGCACCAAGGCCAAACAATGTCCATCATGACTGCCACCAAATCCAAACAATGTCTGATAGTAGATTTTTACACCCACTTAAGAGATGTATAGCCTATGGTATCTGATAAGCTCAAATTAATCCCTAGAGCTACTCTCTCAAACAAGAGATCACTACAGTACTTAGGGGTCGAATCCACAGAGACTCAAGATCAAACACAATAAATTATAGAGTTTTGTAAATTACGCTAAACAAGTTAAATTAAATAAAATAAAAGCAATGCAAATATTTAAATGAAAGTTGTGAATTCAGAAAATCAAAAGAGTTAAGCCTAGGGAATTTCTTAGGAAATTATGAAATATTAAATCAATAAAATATTTAAGGTTCAAGCAATAAAGATAAGATCTAGAACTCTAAACTTTTGGTAAATTAAATCAGTTCTCACTGCAAATAATATCCAAATTTAAAACCAGAAAATCCAAATTACTTTGTAAAATTCCAAGTTAAAAATCAGCTTTAAGAACAGGTTTAGATAAGTTCACAGAATTATTAGTTCAAATCTCTTTGTAAGAAACAATTCTGCTCATCAATGGTTTAATCAGTAAAACAATTATATTCTCATATCAATTTATTTTCCTAAGATAACAATTCTAGGTGATCAATCAAGAATTATTGTGAAGAATAACCAAGGATGAAGATCATAAAAGATTAAGAACCCTAAAAATCTCAGATCTAATAAATCATAAAAACCCTATGAAAAACCCTAAACCTAACAAGCAAATTACTCAGACATGTTGAATAAAGAACAAATCATAACTCTGAATAACATGCAATAGATATTAAAAAGTAAAAGAGATAGTTCAAGAAATCTTCTCTCACATTTGTATGAATGTGAATCTGTATGAATGTTCTATCACATTTGATAAATAAGCAGCTGCAGAGAATAGGTTTGGCTATCACCCTAGATGTCACAACCTTTTATCACGCACCTATGCTTTGCGGATGATCTTATGGTTTTCGCAGAGGGCACTACACGATCAGTAGAAAGTGTGATCCAAATTTTTAACGAGTTTGCGACAATCTCGGGTCTGAAGATTAGTCTCGAGAAGTCGACCCTCTATATGGCTGGGATATCTCAATCTACTCAAGAGGCGATCAAATCAACTTTCCCATTTGAAGTTGGCACATTACCAGTACGTTACCTTGGTCTTCCATTCCTAACCAAGTCTATGACCAGTCATGACTATGCAGCGCTGCTCGCAAAAATTCGACATCGAATCGGTACTTGGACATGTAGATTCTTTTCCTATGGGGGACGGTTACAGCTTATTAAGTCGGTTCTTATGAGTATTACTAATTTTTGGTCTTCTGCGTTTCGTCTGCCTGGAAAATGCATGAAAGAGATCGAACAGCCTTGCTCTGCTTTCCTATATATGGAGTGGTCCAGAACTTAAAACTCATAAGGCGAAGGTTGCTTGGCAAGATATTTGCTCACCGTATTGCGAGGGTTGTTTAGGTTTATGGTCATTAAAAGAGATAAACATCGTTTGGGGATCTAAAGATTCATTGTGGGGAAAGTGGATCCACACCTATCTCATTCGTCAAAGTTCCTTCTGGGACATCGGAGAAACACCTTCTCAGGGGTCCTGGTTGTGGCGTAAGTTGCTCAAACTCAGAGAACTGGCAAAGGACTTCAACCGCAAGGACATACAAAACGGTGAGTCAACCTCCTTCTGGTATGATCGGTGGTCTTCATTGGGTACGTTACATGATCTGTTAAGTGACAGGGGTTATAAGATTTGGGAATCCCTAAGCATACAAATGTGGCAACTGTAATGTCAAACCATAGAGCACGGCGACGTAGTGGTGAAGTTTTAAACCACGTTGAAGCAGAAATTACAATTGTTTGAGCGAAGAGAAAACCAGATACAGAGGATTTGCATCTCTGGAAGGGGAGAATAGGCTTCAAACCTCGGTTCTCGCCCTGGGAAACTTGGCAACATATGCGTATAGAGAAACCAAAATGTGCTTGGGCACCGGGTGTATGGTTTCCCCAGGCTACCCGAAAATGTGCTTTTATAACTTGGCTTGGTATGCTGAACAGACTCTCGACAGGTGACCGTATGTTAAAGTGGAACAGGAATGCTGACTCTTTAGGCTCTTTCTGCAAATCCTCACTGGAAACAAGGAATCATCTTTTCTTGCAGTGTCCCTTCTCACATCAGATTTGGAGCAAACTCACAACGGGTTTCCTTGGTACCTACTCTACATCGGACTGGGCCACAATTCAGACGCTCATTACAGACACTACTCTCGGTAAGCACATTCTATTGTTTTTGCGATACACGTTTCAAACAACGGTATATACACTATAGCGAGAGCGCAACAACCGCAGGCATGGTGAAGATCCGACCTCTGCATCTCGACTTGGTAATTGGAAATATAAGACCATTCAGAATAATCTGCACCTCCTTTTGAACTCCGGTAATCACCGTTACGAAGACATCCTCACAATCTGGTTTTCCACTAGAACATAAAGCTGTCGTCATGATTTTCACATTACTAGAATCTAACATGTTACACTTGTTGTAAAAAACAAATTTTTTTTTTTATAAATAAAATTTTACATTCATTAAAAAAAAATGTCAAAATAGAATGCTTTTTTTTTCTTTCTGTGGTAAAATGGCAATACAAAATCATATCTAGTGATAACACTATCAAACTGAAATTGGAAATAAAACCAAATCTATTATTCAAATTTCAAACTGAAAGTCGAAACAAAAGAGTTGGTTAAAAGTTAAAACTAAACAAAAAGAAACACATGTTGTGAAACACTTAGTGGACTCACTAGACCGGCCCATGTACTAAGCTATGGAGTCTCGGTCCATAGGCTTTACTCAGTCCATGCAGCTTCGGCCCATTAGCCGAAGCCTTACTCGGCCCTTTACTTCTTATGTCGGTCTATGTACTCTAGTATATATATCCTTGTAACCTCGAGTTTGAATCAATAAGAATACAAGAGCTTTAACCTAAATCTCTACTTTCATAACACGTTATCAGCACGAGTCTCTAACCCTAAAACCCTAATAGGCAGCATCCCCTAAGCACATTGCAGCGATCCCATCCAACATTGGTACGGTCGTTCGTCCAAGGGGGAGTGTTGTGAAACACTTAGTGGACTCACTAGACCGGCCCATGTACTAAGCTATGGAGTCTCGGTCCATAGGCTTTACTCAGTCCATGCAGTTTCGGCCCATTAGCCGAAGCCTTACTCGGCCCTTTACTTCTTATGTCGGTATATGTACTCTAGTATATATATCCTTGTAACCTCGAGTTTGAATCAATAAGAATACAAGAGCTTTAACCTAAATCTCTACTTTCATAACAACACAAAACTATTTGGATTTTTGTCTCATATTTTAATGTGCCATCAGCTAGTATAAAAATATATATATCTACATAACGACAATAGAGTTGGTTTAAAATTTAATGTATACCTACATAACCACCTGGCTGAGAGGTGGTTAAAAATTAAATGATGAAACGAAAAACATAACCACCTGAGAGGTGTCAAATGATGAAATGAAAAACACGTCGTAACAAACTACGTTCTTATCTTTCCCTCTCCAAACTACTCATATACAATAATTGATAAAAATATTATCCACATAATACTCATAATATAAACTCTCATCATAGTTGTAAACTAAATTTTTAGAAAGTGCATAATAATTATACGATTAGCAGTTAGCACGAACATACAAAATATAACCAGCCAAACTTATACGTAATATCCTAAATAATACATTAACACAAAACTTCAACAAAATTCTCTGTTTGGTTCTATTTAACCAAGAAGAAAAAGAAAAAGAAGATATAAACTATCCTTGGTCAGAATTAGAGATCACCCGGCCCGGAGGTGACGATTACAATTAATATAGGGTTGGTCCACGCAGCATGTGATAAACCTGGCTATCAAACAAAGTTTTGTGGTTGCAAATTGTAGACCAACTAGTATTTAAGCGAGCCTTGTTTCATCATCAGTTCATCAATACAAGCTTATAACTCTCCACATACATTTTGTGATCAGACAACTAATCAATCGAAAGATGGAAGGAAAAACATTGATTCTAAGTGTGCTCGTAATGAGTCTGTTCATGGCACAAATTCAAGTTGACGCAAAGAGCTGCTGTCCCTCCAAAATTGCTAGATTAGCCTATAATTATTGCCGCATTGAAGGAGGTAATAGAAAAAGTTGTGCTAGCCTCAGTCGCTGCACAATCGTTAATGGGGATTGTCCTAATGGATATACTAAGGACATTCTTGAGAACACAGGTAAATTGATTATTATTTTACGTTATTAAATACGGATCAAGATTTCATTATTTATTTGTTTTGATTTTTGTCTCAAGTTGATGTTGTGAATGAATACTGCAATGTTGGGTGTGTATCTTCTATCTGTGGTGCTTTAACCACTCTCCATAACTCCGGTATAGCAAACTCCTAAATCTCATTATCATTACTATAGACAGCTTTTTTAATACTCCACAAGAGAACATATTTATAATACATTCAAATTTTGTTTCGATGACTAGATGCAAGTGAAATTGTGAATGGAGCTGTTGAAAAATGTGTCATGGCATGTTCTACAATCTGCACCAAGGGCTCAATAAATGCAGTTGAAACTGCCTAAACAACAATATCCATGAAGATACCACATACATCTTCAGGTGAAGGGGTGGTCATATTTCAGAGTGTTGTTTTTCATGTTTTCAATAATTGTCATGTGTGACAAAAAAGTAGAAGGTTGTCGATCTCTAGATTGTGTATGCCTTCTATTTTCTATTTTAAAAATAAATAATAACATGTGTTTAAAATTTTAAAAAGATTCCTTAATTAAGTGACTAATTTAATTCAAGTAATACATCCAAAATGTAAAAAACCAAGATAGATTAACCATAAGTCTATAATCATCATTTAAACATCATAAATCCATCATTCATTTATTTGTGAGAACCATAAAATTCGACTACACGACTGATTTAAAAAATACAAAATATTTATTTAAAAAAAACAAACTATTATAAGAAAATAATTAATAAGATTGATAAACGAAAGTGAGGAAAAAAAATATCATTTTCTGTTATGAATAATTCTATTGTTATATAGATCTCCTTTATCGGTCCATTAGTGTAACCATAAACTCTAATATTGTATTTCTATATATATATTGTATCCTATGAAATATAATAACAGAAATGACAATTCTATATACCTTCTTGTTTCTAACATTTACAAATTTGCTCAATGAAGACTGAATCTTCTTTGAATGCATACAAATTAAAGAGTTAAAAAAAAACAGAATCTAAAAAACTTATAAATAGAACATGAAGTGAGGTAACATGTCCCTAAAATTGTAAATAAAATCGGGCATGAATTAAATTGGGTGGATAATCGACAAGATAATGTTACATTTTATAAATTCAACTTATGTATCCTACTATATTAATTGAGAAGTACAAATATAAAACTAACCTTAAAATGTGTAAAAAATTACATTCAATTGCCATTAGTAAAAAATAATTAAGTTTAATTAACTAATTTAAATAAATATAATTAACTAAAAATAAAAAACACTAACAGATCAAATATTAAAAAATCAAAAAAAATCTAAAAAACTATTTTCTCTCTCTAATAAATTATGGACGCAATTACTAATTTTTTTTTATAATATATAAACCAATCAGAATTTTAAAAACTAAGATTTTATATCCAAGTATACAATACGATTATTTTTAATAACTAAATTCGAAGATTTTGTTAAGTTTTCAAATTATGATTCTCCTATCATCTTTATTTTATTTTATTTACACATTGTTTGGAATTTTCATATAATACTTATAATTTAACATGCATATTTTTCTGCATATGTTGTGATTTGAATTTTTAAAAACGAAGATATATTACTCATTGTATGAAAATGTGTGTTTTAATTTCCACATTGGCAGGATGGTAAAACTAAATTTATATAAATGATAAATTAATAATTTTTATTTACTCTCAATTATAATTTTTAAAGTTACTATTTTATATTTCACAAAATAATGATGCAAATACAACAAACAAACAATATAAAACTGTAATAATACGTAAAAAATAAAATACTATAATATTCTTAAATTATTATTATTCAAATAGACTACTAGATTTACATAGCAATCTAAAATAAATATTATGTCAAACAAAATAACTTTTCAAAAAAAACAATAATTTTATTATTATATAATAATTTTTAAAAAAAAATGTTGATCCGTGCTTTAAGCACGGGATATATCCTAATTCATTTCTTACATCGAAACTCACTTGGACAAGACAAACATGTTTTTGATGCTACGATTTTATGTACATCTTGGTTCGGTATATTCTTTTTTTCCAATGATGGGCTGAATATATTACAACCATATCTTTTGAATATTACTGATTTGACCCCATGCTACACCACGAGGCAATTTATATAGAAATACTTATATATATATAAGTAAATCAAGTTTTTCTGAGTTTTAATATAAATGTTACAATATTATATATATATATATATATGTGTGTGTGTTTTGACAGTTATTAATAGTATGTGTTATTGAATGTATAAAATGTCAAATTTAGAAAAAGAATAAAATTTTACCGAATAAAATGATTTACCCATGTTGTAGGACCATATTAAAATTTTCTAATTTATATGAATGTCCATCTAAACCCATCCTACCATATAAGTTTGTCTGGTAGTATTTTATACCTTTTCTAAGTTTGAATGTTTTTAGTAATGTTTAATTTATATCTTGTTTGGACCCTTGTCACAATAGAAAAAAAAATATTATTGTTTCTTATATTTTATATGTTTATGATTTAAAATTTAAATATTATAAAAAATTTTGATGGATAATATATAATTTTTTATAGATTTGTTTTGTGTTGTAGAATAATATATGGTAGGTTAGTGTGTATCCTTTTTTTTTAATACAAATTAAAATATTTCTGTTTGGAAACTTTTTCATTTAAAAATTACTTGTTCAAAAATAAAAATTGTTAATATGTATAATATTTAGTAGTCCATATAACATATATGGATATAATTTGTAACTTCATTAATTCTAATCTATGATTACAAATCTATAATATATGAGATTAGATAATAATACAAAAACACAAAGCAAACCCAATTAGCACTCGGGTTATAGACCTTTCTTCTCTCTTTTCTTTTCTTCTTCTGTTTACAATTCTTTACTTAACCTTCACCATCTTATCACACCTCTTTTCTAATTTTTCTAGCATATGATTAATCACATATGAGATTCCAACAAATCTTCCTAGTGGCTTCCGCTGCAAATTCTCTTATTCCACACATTCGCCAAGTATCGTAATCCTTCTCTATATTTTTAATCAAAAGTTTTTTACAGGATTATCAATTATGTATGGAAGAAAATAAAAGCAAGATTTGGGTTATTTAATGAATTTAGAACCGACAATTTCATATATATATATATATATATATATATATATATATATATATATATATATATATATATATATATACATATGTGTTGCTTCGTAGGTGACACTTTATGAAACCAAAAAAAAAGGAAGAAGCTAAGGCATTAGCAATCAATCTCGACAAAGGTTAGAATATATAGTTTTCTGTATCTATCAATGAGCTTACATAAAAATTGAAGTTTGCTTAGTAATATATTCTCCTTTTCAACACCCACTTTGAAAATGAGTCACTTGCAATTTTTTTAAAAATAAGACATGTTTGATACAACATAAAGAAGGACTTCATATAATACAATATCATCAGAGTAGAAGTATAAGAAAGCGAACCATTGGAGTTGTCACAATTAATTAGTTTGCTTGTGCTTTAGAATAATGGTGTCGAGCTTTAGTGATTTTAGGTGAGATGAATGAAAGCCATAGTTTAGTTGCTTTCTCTAAAGAAAAGAGTGGAAGAGTTTGGTGCTTGAAAGTGTAGTGACAGAAAAGTATTTATTGTGTATAGGTAAGATTGTAGGGTTTTTCATTTAGGATTCGCAAAAATCGTGATGAGCAAATTTAGAAGAATTTAATTTGATTTAAAAATAAAAATTTCGGAAACTATATTTGGAATTAGTGTGCTTTTATGTTTTGTGAAAAGATTTTATAATTGGAAATTGAAATCATCTTACCTTATCTATTGGAGTCTATTAATCGTATCTTCTATCATTTGAAAACAGTTTTGGTTGCCAATAAGTATTATAAAGTATATAGGAATATTGAATTATGATGATTAATGCAGATTAAATGATTGCGATATCTTAGGAAAAGTAAATGATTTATTTTTTATATAGTTTGATAGTTTACACTATATTTCTGGGATGTTTACCATCATGATTTAATTTGATGAGATTATGTTTGATTAACTGCATATTATTATTTATCTTAATTAGATTTCCGTTTTAGTTAGTTCTATATTTTAGGGATGAATCTCTATTTAATGTTTAAAATAAAACATCGCACATATATTAGGAATATACGGATCGTTTATGATTAATATACGTATAACCACTTACCAAATTTGTTGTGTATTCTCGATATTTTAGGGATGTTGCAAATTTTATTAGAATAGATTTTTAGGGAAGATCCGATTTTCATAAGCGGATTAAATGTTTAAAAAAAAACCCGACCCATGTGATAAGTAAAGGAAAGATCCGATTTTTTGAATCGGTTTAAAAGAAGTAAATAACCCGACCCGGGTGACAAAAAGGAGGACACAATTTTATACTCAAAAAATGTTAGTATAGATTATGTTATATGTGTTGGGCTTTGACGAAACCTTAACCTATGAATTCGATTAGTATTTATGACAAAGCCTTAGTAATTAGTTTCTTGTGACCCATAAATAAATCCATTAACTAGAGGCAAACACTTCATTGACACATTAACTTATTGTAGTCAAAATATCGAACTCATTATAAATTATAGGCCATAATCGTTTGGATCGACCCATTACTCCATTAGTCATAGATGACTTTGACACATTTGTCTCCACCAATGTTTTGGAGATCTTCTTACATTATTCGTTACTAATGTTTAGGTACCCGCGCGTTATGTGGAAATTTAGTATAAACATTTTATCAATACAATTTTTTAACATAAATATAATAATTCAAATTATTAAAAGATTTTACTTTCAGTACCTGCGTTATTTTCTAAAAGTTTAGTAGAAAAAATCTAAATAATGATTAGTAAATTTTTTTTCGTTGTCTTTTACGATTTTGAAACAACCCGACCCTGTTTTTTTTTATTTGCATAATAGCTCTGATCTCATATTCACTAACAACCTAGTCTCATTCAATACAATCAGCAGCTAACCAAAATCATCAAACCAATAATCCAATAACCCATAAATGAATAAACGATTAACCAAAGATCCAACATTCTAATCATGTCATAAATCAAATCAGAGAACTAGCAATTTAGCAACCGTTCTAGACAACTATGTTCCACTCTAGTATCCTAACAAAAGCACATAGCAAACAACCGAGCCTCTAGAACACACTCCTCTTCAATGCCTTGATTCCACAATCACACTTAGTTTTTACCTGCACCGCAACACAAAAGAGATGCATAAGTAGATGGGATCTTGTTTTGAGATCTTGTTTCTTGTGTGTATAGCCCAGTAGATGGGAGGACTGTCTCACTAAGTATTTCAGTGTCCAGCTGAGAACTGGTTTAGAACGACACTCGCCTGGATTGTTGGACATTGTGCTAGATTACCGGCGTCGCCATCGACCGCAACTCCTCTTCCAGAACCACCACTTATTCAGGGATGTCACAGCAGCCATACAAAGCCATATGAATCACGAAAACACAACAAGCAAGGAATCAATCCACCAAATCACAGAGAAAACACAGAAAACTCAAAGATCTCATGCTCAGATAAGCCATGGTCATGCACTCACCTTTGCAAAACAGAAAGATCTGAACCCAAACGACGAAGCTAGAACCACAACAGCCTTCCCCACTCATCGTTAGCCTTAGATCCTCACTCTCCAGGAAGAAATCTCACCAACAGAGACTAATAACCTGCAGAAACCTCAAGAATACTCAGATCTATCACAATGACCAAAAATCAAGGATCTTTCGTGCAACCAATACTATGGCTCGCATATCCTCTGACTAATCCATGAGGACTCTATCTGGCCAATAACCTGCTTCTCTGATATTATTCGCTCTCAGCTCATGCATCTCCCCCACTCTCAGGTCTCGACCCTTGAATCTTACCGGCTCGCTATCAAGCCTCGGCCCTCAACTACGAAATCCAGGAAGTCTAATCCTGCTCTTGGGTTATCACCCTACAATGCGCCTTCGGATGGCACCCGAAGTCAATAAACCAATTATACCCTCAGGCCCCAAAGTTCGTGGAGATAATGATACACAGGAACCTAACCATCCCGTCATGAGTTGTTCGAGATCTCATTTCTCTAGAGCAATAATTATGGTCTTGACCGAGTACCACGCTGACCAGAACTACCTCTATGGCTCACACAAGAAGATCACAATGTCCTACGACCAACAATCACCGCAAGGGCCACCACTAAGGCCACAAAAACATCACAAAGACCACAAAAATGTCCCGCACGACCATCACCAAGGCCACACAAAAGTCTTAAAAGATCACCACCAAGGCCAAACAAATATCCAACAGGAACGCACCAAGGCCAAACAATGTCCATCATGACTGCCACCAAATCCAAACAATGTCTGATAGTAGATTTTTACACCCACTTAAGAGATGTATAGCCTATGGTATCTGATAAGCTCAAATTAATCCCTAGAGCTACTCTCTCAAACAAGAGATCACTACAGTACTTAGGGGTCGAATCCACAGAGACTCAAGATCAAACACAATAAATTATAGAGTTTTGTAAATTACGCTAAACAAGTTAAATTAAATTAAAATAAAAGCAATGCAAATATTTAAATGAAAGTTGTGAATTCAGAAAATCAAAAGAGTTAAGCCTAGGGAATTTTTTAGGAAATTATGAAATATTAAATCAATAAAATATTTAAGGTTCAAGCAATAAAGATAAGATCTAGAACTCTAAACTTTTGGTAAATTAAATCAGTTCTCACTGCAAATAATATCCAAATTTAAAACCAGAAAATCCAAATCACTTTGTAAAATTCCAAGTTAAAAATCAGCTTTAAGAACAGGTTTTGATAAGTTCACAGAATTATTAGTTCAAATCTCTTTGTAAGAAACAATTCTGCTCATCAATGGTTTAATCAGTAAAACAATTATATTCTCATATCAATTTATTTTCCTAAGATAACAATTCTAGGTGATCAATCAAGAATTATTGTGAAGAATAACCAAGGATGAAGATCATAAAAGATTAAGAACCCTAAAAATCTCAAATCTAATAAATCATAAAAACCCTATGAAAAACCCTAAACCTAACAAGCAAATTACTCAGACATGTTGAATAAAGAACAAATCATAACTCTGAATAACATGCAATAGATATTAAAAAGTAAAAGAGATAGTTCAAGAAATCTTCTCTCTACAAAGAATTCAGATCTATCTCTCCCAAAAGCTCTCAATATCCTTTTCTCTCAAAAACTGCTAGAAGATAACTTAAGGGTTTTTAAAACCCAAAAACAATATATATACATCCTAAAATACGTCCAGGGGTTTATGTTACAATTGTAGAAGACTTTGGGCAAATTTGTAAAACTTCCAATTTTTTGTTCTCTCGTCAGATAAACATGAATGTCGATCGATGCCCTTTTAGGTGGTGTCGATTGATGCTCTGACTCTGATCCGACTCCAACTTGATTTCCTTCGGTAAAATGCTCCAAAATGATCCAAATTGTTCCATATTGCTCCATCCGTGCCAAAATCCTAGATAACCTGTAAAGACTCAAAAACAACCTAGAAACAAATCAAAAGACTCAAAAAGCACACTTATATCATGGTTAAAAACCGTAAAAACCATGATATATCAACTCCCCCAGACTTAGCCTTTGCTTGCCCTCAAGCAAAACATAAACTTAGACCTGTGAAAGAGGTTTGAAAACATAGAATTCACTCAACTGCTGGTAAGTGATCTTCGCACTCTTTATCGCCTTGACTCTCAAGAACTTACTTCATATACTTTGTCAATTGAAAAGCATCAACATTCCTTACTCAAATCCCACAATCCTCTGGAATCTCTAATCTAACCATTGCCATCTCATTACATAAATTAAAGCAAGTACAGGTGAGTTCTTACCTTGTGGTATTCAAACAGTGGCGTATGGACTCTCGAAAAACTTCAGGCCAAGACATTCTTCTTACATCTCCTTTCCTCTCCCTTTTCTCACTTCTATTTTTTTTTTCTTATTATTTTTTTTTTAATCAAAGGTGTAAGCGAATACCGGGGTCATCGGTAATTTACCTACCCCTCGCTTCCAAGCTTTGTGTGATTATTTGACTCAAGAGTAGAATAATGGGGTCACTGGTAATTTACCTAACCCTCTAAACTGATCAAAATCATCTCATCTTTTATTCTCTTTTTTTTTTTTAACTCTGAAGGGAAGAGAGAGGGGAAACATACTTTGGAAAATTGCACTGTCTTGTATGGCCCGAAGAAGAAGTCTAGTCCACTGATTTCCAACCCCAAAGTAAGAAATTAAGTCCGGTTAAAATCCTGATAAAAGTTGAGACAGCATTGGTTGAACTAGATATCCTTTGAATAAAGGCTTTCAGGATTGTTGATACAGCTCATAGTCTTTCAACACTTCAGTTTTGAGGTCAAGCTTAGTCAAGAATCATTAGAGTGTTAGCCAAAGAACAAGAACCATCAGTTAGAGATCATAATTCAACAGAAATTTTTGAAAATTTTGACTCAATAAAAACAAAAATACGGTTTTTGACACAAGACACAAAAACCAAGTTAGTAGTTAGTACTAACCTCCCCCAGACTTAAACAACACTGTCCCCAGTGTTATCAAGCAAGGGAAAAGTCAAGAAACAAAAATTGTGTTGAAAAGTTGAAAGAAAAATTGAACAGATTCTCGGGTTACCCAATCGGCCTCGATCGATGCCATTCAAGGCAGCATCGATCGACACCTTCGGCGAATGGTGAATTTTGGCCGAATCTCCTTGTTAGTTGCAGTTAGTTGTGTGTTGTTGGATCAATCCTTTGATGTTAATTCTATTAAGAAGCACTCAAACACAAACACAGGTTATAAGAAACATGATAGATAGTTCATAAATCCAAACAACTTTCAAACACAAACTGACTCAAAGAAAAAATAAAAATGACTCAATCCTAAAAAGGGAAAAAGATAAAGAGAACCATGACCAGAAGCTAAAGTGTAACAGAAACATCATCAGCACCATCATCATCATCAGTATCGTCAGCATCCTCAGCATCCTCATCAGAAATAGGATCAGCAGATGGTGAAGATGGCTAAGGGGACCTGCGCCTAGTAGGCCTGGTAGGACGAATGCAGCCACACTGGAAAAGTCGAACCATGCCATTCCAGATGGCGCGCAAAGCAGAAACCGCATAAGTCTGATGAGCTCCCTGGTCCATAGTGGCGGGATCCTGCTGTGGCTCTGGAAACTCAAATGTCGCGGTCCCAGAAGAAGAACCAAACTCAAAACCCCCAGCAGGGTTAGTAGCAGCTGCAGCAGCAGAAGTAGTCCGCGGAGTGCGATAGCGAGGAGAAGGAGCAAAAGCAACGTAATCATCAACAGAAGGGTGAAAATGCAACTGCTCAGGATCACTACCAATGGTGGTAAGATCAGGTCATGGAAGGCGAACAAAGTGCTCTCCTGTATCATCAATAAACCTCCATAACAAACCCGGTTTCAGCCATTGTGCACTCCTCAAATACTGCTCATCCATAAGCTATCTCTTAGTGACAACACTATAACCATCAGTAGGAATCTTCTTGAACTGAAGGATAGCAGTAATAAGGCTCCCCACAGCCTCTTTCTTAGCTCCAGTACCCAGAAATGACTTGGTCTGAAGCTCAACCAAGTAATGTGCGAAAATAGCCCCAAGGTTGAGGCACTGAGGGTCGCGACGCTCAGCAGAAGCCAAAGAAGGGACCATGGCACGAACTCCAATGTTCAGAAAATAAAGCTCTGCTGCTCTCATCTTATTAGGCTCCATCTTACACTGAAAAGTGGTAGCAACAACTCTAAGAACATACCGGAGTACAGGATGGCGGACCTTTGATTGAAGCATCTTCTTAGAATTATACACACCAAGTCCTATGTTGGACCACAAAGGAGAGAGATCCTCATAATGCTTGGGCAAAGCAACGTTCTGATAAAAACGGACCCAACGAAATATATCACAAATATGAGCAAAAGTGATACTATAAGGCATTCCGTTGATGAAGAAATGCAATTCACCAGCTCTTGCCATTGGTGCCTGCTCATTCTCATAAGTGACCCTAACAGATGCCATGAACTGTCGCACTAAATCCGGATACAAATCATACTGCCTAGTACAAACAGTTCCTAAACCCATCCTATCAAGCAAAGCCAAGACCTCATCATGAATTCCCAACCTATGAAGAACAACATGATCAACAAACCTTGTAGGCTCAATCTCAACTCCCAACCATGCATTGTAGAGCATTGTCTCATAATCTCCCCAAACACCCACTGGCCTATTGATGAATTCAGGCTTGCTAAGCTCAGGAAGCTTGTGTTTAGGCCATTCTCTCTCAGTTGGAATTTGTAGACCTTCTTCTTTTGGCCATGGGAACCTTGATGGAATGGGAGATGGAATAGAGGAGTCAGGTAAGGTGGTGGGGACCGTCGTTGAACGTCGTGGAGGCTGGGTAAGGCTCGCCGGAGCTCGCGGAGGCGGCGGCCGGATTGACGAGGTGGGCGAGTTGAAGAAGAAGCTTCGCTGTCGTTCTTTCGAGTCCTCTTGTTGGATTCCATCACTCCAAAACACGAAATTGACACTAGATCCAGGTAGAGGAGAGAAAATCGAGTGGATTAGAGCTTTGAATCACTCAAAACGGAGCTGTATCGAGAGAGTTATGAGCAATTTAGGGTTGAGCTCCGTTTTGTATCAAATGGAAGAAGAAGAAGAAACTCGCGATTTTAATCTTCCGTTCTCGGGTTTAAATGGTATCGACCGATGCCCATATAAGTGGTATCGGTCGATGCTTCCTCTGTCGGAGCCGGCCTATTTTCGATTCAAGCCCACTCGATTGAAACCCATCAAAATCAAACCGATGGCCCGTTTTCGATTCTCTGGTCTATAGTAGTGTCGACCGATGCCCATATAAATGGTATCGATCGATGCTAGCTTTGATCAATGGTATCCGTAACTTTTTCTCTTTTTATTTTTTTATTTTCCTGAAACTATAAAAACTCAAAACCAAAAATTAATATGTTAGTGATCCTAAAAAGCAAAAATTCAAAATAATTAATTCTTACCAGTGGGTTGCCTCCCACTCAGCGCTTGTTTTAAGTCATTAGCTTGACTTAGCAGCAGATTAGGCAGAGGGTGCATCATCCAAACGCACAATGTGTCCGTCTGGTATCTCAGCTTTTGCCCAATAGTGTTTCACCCTTAGGCCATTAACAGTAAATTTCTCTCCTTTGGAGTTCAACAGCACAATAGCTCCATATGGTCTAACCTCTTGAACAGTAAAAGGACAAGACCAGCGGGAACGCAGCTTTCCAGGAAACAGCTTCAAGCGGAAATTGTAAAGGAGAACTTGGTCATTAGGCTCAAATTGTTTGGAGATGATCTTCTTATCATGATAAGCCTTGGTCCTCTCCTTGTACAGCTTGGAATTCTCAAATGCATGAAATCTCAGCTCATCCAACTCATTCAACTGCACCAACCTTCTCTCTGAAGCTGTCTTGGCATCAAAATTCGTCAACTTAACTGCCCAGGCTGCTTTGTGCTCCAACTCCACTGGTAGATGACATGCTTTCCCATAAAACAGATGGAAAGGAGTAGTGCCAAGTGGTGTCTTATATGCAGTTCTATATGCCCAAAGTGCATCATCAAGCTTCATAGCCCAATCTTTCCTTGTAACACCCACTGTTTTCTCTAAGATCTCCTTAATCTGCCTGTTGGAAACCTCAACTTGTCCACTGGTCTGAGGATGATATGGACTAGCCATTCTATGTTGAACACCATACTTTTTCAGCAGCTTCTCAAACACTTTATTGATAAAGTGCTTGCCTCCATCACTGATGACAATTCTAGGAACTCCAAACCGCGGAAAGATATTGGTCTTAAACAGCTTAAGAACCACAGCAGAATCATTCGTTGGACTTGAAATTGCTTCAACCCACTTGGAGACATAGTCAAGAGCCACTAAGATGTATTGATTCTTGTAAGAAGATGGGAATGGTCCCATAAAGTCAATGCCCCAGCAATCAAAAACATCAACCTCAAGGATAAAGTTTTGTGGCATCTCATGCCTCTTACTAATCTGACCTTTCCGCTGACAAGCATTACATCTAGAGACAAACTCATTAGCATCCTTGAACATTGTTGGCCACCAAAACCCAGCTTGTAGAACCTTAGACACTGTCTTGAAAGTAGCAAAGTGTCCAGCATAATCTGATCCATGACAGTGAAAAAGAACATCAAGAACTTCTGTCTTAGCTAGACATCTTCTGTAAACACCATCACTGCAATGCTTATACAAATAAGGCTCATCCTAATAATATCTCCTTAGCTCTCTCAAGAACCTCTTTTTATGATAGCCTGTGAATTTGTCTGGTTCCACCTCTGTAGCAAGATAATTGGCAATATCAGCATACCAGGGTTGATTGGAGCTAGCCATAGCAGCTAAATCTCCATCATTCGACCAATCTGATTCGGGAAACAAAAGGTGTCGATCGATGCTAGTATGGTGTCGATCGACACCACATGCATCCAAAGACAAATTCTTGAAATCATTAGTCCGAAACCCAGTTTCAACAAGGTACACATGCTCCTCAGTTAGACAATCACGAATTGGGACATCATCATCAATCCTAATCCTGGACAAGTGATCAGCAACACCATTCTCTATCCCCTTCTTATCCCTCACTTCAATGTCAAACTCTTGTAGAAAAAGAATCCATCTCAAAAGTCTAGGATTAGCATCCTTCTTCTGCATTAAGTACCTTAATGCAGCATGATCAGTATGAACAGTGACTTTTGAACCAACCAGATAAGATCTAAACTTCTCAAAAGCAAACACCACAGCCAACAACTCTTTCTCTGTTGTTGCATAATTTCTTTGTGCCTCATCAAGTGTCCTGCTTGCATAGTAGATTGCATGAACCTTCTTATCTTTTCTTTGTCCCAACACTGCTCCCACTGCAAAGTCACTAGCATCACACATTACTTCAAATGGAAGATCCCAATCTGGTGGTTGAACAATAGGTGCACTCACAAGCTCCTGCTTAATCCTCTCAAAGGCTATGCGATATTCATCAGTGAATTCAAACTTGACATCTTTGCACAACAAAGCAGAAAGTGGTCTTGCTATCTTGCTGAAGTCTTTGATAAAACGCCTATAGAACCCTGCATGTCCAAGAAAGCTCCTCACTGCCTTCACATTCTCTGGTAGTTGAAGACTTGTCATCACCTCTATCTTAGCGCGGTCAACTTCTATTCCAGCTTCTGAAACCCTGTGGCCAAGCACTATGCCATCTCTAACCATAAAATGACATTTTTCCCAGTTAAGCACCAAATGCTTCTCTTCACACCTTGCTAGCACCTTACAGAGATTATCCAAACAGCTTTTGAATGAAGATCCACAAACTGAAAAATCATCCATGAACACCTCCTTATAATCTTCAATCATATCAGTGAAGATTGACATCATGCATCTCTGAAATGTTGCAGGAGCATTACAGAGACCAAAAGGTATTTTGCAGTAAGCGAAGGTACCATAGGGACAAGTAAAAGTGGTCTTCTCTTGGTCATCGGGATGAATAGGAATCTGGAAAAAGCCTGAGTAACCATCCAAAAAGCAGTAGTATGGATGATTAGCTAACCTCTCCAACATCTGGTCAATGAAAGGAAGTGGGAAGTGATCTTTCCTTGTTGCAGCATTCAGCTTCCTGTAGTCTATGCACATTCTATGACCAGTAATTGTCCTTGTAGGGATCAGCTCATTCTGGTCATTCTTCACCACCGTGACTCCACCCTTCTTAGTAACAACATGTACCGGACTAACACAATTGCTGTCAGATATTGGATAGATGATCCCAACATTCAACAGCTTCATGATCTCCTTCTTGACAACATCTTGCAAATTCGGATTCAGCCTCCTCTGATGCTCAATAGATGTCTTAGCTCCCTCCTCAAGATGAATCCTATGCATACACAAGTCTGGAGAGATTCCTGCAATATCATCAAGAGAATAGCCAAGAGCCTTGCGAAACTTGCGCAGCTTTCTTAGCAATAAAGTGAGCTCTGCATTGTTTAAGGAAGCACTAACAATAACAGGATAAAAAGAGTTCTCACCTAGAAATGCATACCTTAAACCTGCAGGAAATGGCTTGAGATCAAGCTTTGGAGCTTTTTCAAGACTTCAATCAGAAACCTTTGCAGCATGTGAAGAAGTACTAACCAATTCCTCTTGTGCAACCAGCTTCTTCACTTGTTCATTAGCATCAAGCAGTTTGACATACCCAGCAGCAATGTCATCTAGATGCTCAGCTTCTTCAGCAGAAGCAACCAATGCTCTCTCTAATGGATCCTCAGGATGCAGCTCCTGGAATATCTCTTCAGCCAGATTAGACAATGTGTCTACATAGAATGTCTGGCCATCAATGGTTGGCCTCTTAACCAGCTTCTCCATTTCAAAGCGCATTTGTAAATCACCAATATTGAGACCAATCTGACCCTTCTTGACATCAATTATAGCTCCAGCAGTGGCTAAAAATGATCTTCCTAGAATAAGAGGGTCCTTGGGTTCCTCCTCATACTTGAACACCACAAAATCAGTAGGTATCAAGCACTCACCAATCTTAATTGGAACATCTTCAAGAACACCATCTGGAATACGAACAGATCGGTTAGCAAGGATGAGAGTGAGCTTAGTAGCTGGAAGTCTATCATTCCCAGGCTGAGTGCTACTGATCTTGGCATGAGGTTGACACTAGAACCAAGATCACACAAAGATCTAGCAAATCTGTCAGTGAATATAGTGCAATCAAGAACAAAGCTCCCTGGATCAGGAAGTTTTTCTGGGATCTTGTTCTAAATGATGGCACTGACTTGGGCTGATATCATCATAACTCCTTGCTCAGCATTAAAATCCTTGGTTACCATCCTCTTGACATATCTCCTAAGCATTGGAGAAGTCTTAACAGCATCAACCAAAGGCAACTCAAGAATAAGCTTATCCATCATGGCTTTGCACTTAGCATCATCTAGCTCTTGTTTAGACTTCCTTGGATTCTTGGGCAATGGAACCTTAAGTGTGTAGACTCTTTCTGTAACTGGAGTAGGAGATGGAGTAGGAGATTTCGCGAGTTCAGGTTCGGTCCGTGAAGGGTGTCGATCGATGCCATCTTGTGGGTGTCGATCGATGCCTTGTTCTGGGATTTTGTTCGCGGATTCGTGTGACTTTGGTGTCGACCGATGCCCATGTGTGTCGGTCGATACTGGCTCAGCAGAAACATCCTCTTCGTCTTCTATATCAATCAACTCCTGTAGATCATCAGTTTGATTCTTCTGGGGTGTAGGATGGAGTTGTTTGCCACTTCTCAAAGTCACTGCATTGCAAGAATGTTTAGGATTTTATTCAGTTCTTTAAGGGAGATAACCATCTTGCCTTTTTACAGACCCAGCAGTCTGCGCATCCTGACTTTCCAGCTTCTTGACATGGATGTTCAAAGCTTCAAACTTCCCATTAAGATCAGTGTAGACATTATCCAGCTTCCCATTGAAAGTCACTGTCATTTGCTCTTGACCTTGCAAAAGCTGCTCAAGCATAGCTTCCATCTTACTAGTTTCAGCTGACTTAGGAGGTGGAGACTGATATGAATTATTGCCATAAGTCCTTGTGAATCCACTGTTTTGTTGCTGCTTCTGATATTCAGGTTTGGGTGTAAAACCAGAAGAGTTGCCCTGAAAGTTACTGCGCTGGCTGTTTCCACTGTAAGGCCTGCTACCTTGCTGATTTCCAAACCGCTGTCCCTGATTCCCATAGACATAGTTCACCTCTTCTTCCTCATGATTTCCTTGATCAGGTTCTGGCTCATATGTCTCAACTTCAGCAGCAAAGTGAACAGATTTCTTACCCACAAGGAGACTATGCACTGAATCCAGCTTAGCATTAACAGAAGCTAATTGGTTTGAATCATATCTTCCATGTAATCTCTTCCTTTCAGCATCTGCTCTCTTAGTACTATTGCTAGCAGCTAAGTTCTCAATCAACAATTCAGCATCTACTGGTAATCTTGTCTTGAAATTCCCATGACTTGCAGCATCTAAAGCCAACTGATACTCCCAGTCACACCCTCTGAAGAAGATACTTAGCAGTTGAACCTTTGAGAAACCATGGTGTGGACAGTCCCTTTGGTAAGCCTTGAATCTCACCCAAGCTGCTTTGAAAGCTTCATCTGGTCTTTGCTTGAAAGAAGACAGCTTGATTCTCAACTCATCTGACATTGCATCATCATAGAAGTAGTTGAGGAAGGCCTTGACATCACGCCAACTTGTCAATGATCCAGCTGGCAGCTGTTTCAACCATTGAGATGCTTCTCCTGCAAGTGAGTACGGGAAGAGTTTGCAGAAGATGTAGTCCTCAGTCACCCCATTAGCCTTGATGCTAGTCACCAAATCCTCAAAATGCTCAATGTGGTCCAAGGGCTTCTCATTGGGCAAAGCAGAGAAAGGCCCACTACAAGAAAACATAGTTATTGCCACGTTATTTTTGCAATGATCATATTCGTTAAGATTTTGTAACATTTTTTGCTATATTTGTGCAATGATGTATGCACGTAACAATTTTATTACAATTTTATTGCAAAATAGTGACAAGACTGTCCGTTGCTTTTTTCATTACAAATTAGCAACAATATTACGACATACGAAAATGTCTTGCAAATTTTGCAAGAAATATTCAACGGTTATGAGTTGTGTCTATTTTGCAAGAAAGTTTAAGTAAAAATATGTGGCAAAATATGTGTCACATTTGTCATTGTATTTACAACAATTTATAACTCCTTTGCAATACATTAATTTTTCTATAAAATTACCTTTATATATATATATATATGTATATATATTCACATCTTTTTAATTCAGTTACTAGTTGAAACATTAATTTGATGCATATTTAACATTGAGATTGACATAAAATTATTTAGATTTCATCTGTTGTTTTTCTTTTTGTATGTGCGTCTAAAGTAAAACTGTTTTTTTCGGTTTAGTTGGTTTAGTCCATGTTTAGACAAATTTTTTATTATATTTATAAATATATTATATCTATAAATCTTTCTAATCTTTTGTAAATTTACTAATGTCTAATATATGTTTTTTCGGTTTAGTTGGGTTATATATATGATTAGTATATTACATGCTCATTTTTTGTAAATATTTAGTTGAAAGAAGAAATATTATATATGGTAATGTTCATCATTATCTAAATTATCTAAGTAAGTAAACAATATATTAAAATACATGTCAAAAGATTTCGTTGTAACGTCTTTTGTACCAAAAAAAATAATAATAATAATAAACGCAACAGTAACCAAATTGCCCAACTTCGATTTTGGAGAAGTAGAAGAAGCAAATTTTCAGGTGTTAAATATAGGAACGTCGAAGCCAAGCCACGTAAGGGCTTCTCTCATATCTTCATGAATCATGAGGTGAACTTTTCTTATCAAACGCCAGTTAAGTGTTCTCTATAACTCGTTTAAGTGATTTATAGAGTAGTCTGTTTTGATAGAAGAGCCTAAAACCATGGGAAGTCGCATTTTATGATAAGATTAAAATATGAAAACAAAGATCTCCATATCATACTAATATTTGTCATTGTTGGTTCCTTGCCACCGTTTTATTTATTTTTCCACACTTATCTAAATACTTTGGATGACTACACAATTCTAATGTTTTTGATTCTTTTTTCTTTTTTTTTTTTTTTGTTGTCAACTCCAATATTTACGTTAAAATAAAACTTATTTATTAATTTCTAATATTTCTTTTAGGTCATGTGAAAAGTAATAATAATTCTAACCTAAAAGTAATAACTAAAAGTAATATTTCTTTTAGAGTCAACTAGTTGGGCAGAGACCTAGTAACTAATTGAAAGTACGCAGGTTTCAACTCAAAATCGATCCTCTGGAATGGAGGAGGAACAATAGCGGACCTGTTCTCATACACCAAATCAGCTCGGTTGTAGTCAGCAATGGTCCTGATCAGATCCCGGTTCTGCTCCTGTCTTCGAACCGGGTTTTGGACGTGGTTGGCAGCTCCACGTCCGTCTACAGCAAGTGGGTGTCGATCGATGCCATCTTGTTGGTGTCGATCGACACCGAGATTCGGATCATCAACGACACCAGCTTGCTGGTTCACGACAGCCTGCTCACTGAGAACAGGTTCAGCAATCACGTTTCCTTCAGCATCAAGCTTTTGGTCCTGCTCATTGCGCAAGTGGCCCTCTCATCTCTCAAAACATCACGCATCAGAATGATCAGATTAACCATCTTTAGAGACTTGGCTGCTTTTCTGTTCTCACGCTCAAGTTTTCCCAACTCTTGGTTTGACAAATTCACAGTAGGACCAGACTTGTTGCTCCTTGTGTGAGGTCTAGGAGGCATGCACCTGAAACACCAAAGAGAAGAAAAACAAAAACGTGTAAGTAGAAAATAAAAAGAAAAGTTTAGACGAAATTAAAAATTCAAATCTAATGGTAGATCAGAGAGTCCCTGGCAACGGCGCCAAAATTTGATAAGCTCAAATTAATCCCTAGAGCTACTCTCTCAAACAAGAGATCACTGCAGTACTTAGGGGTCGAATCCACAGAGACTCAAGATTAAACACAATAGATTATAGAGTTTTGTAAATTACACTAAACAAGTTAAATTGAATTAAAATAAAAGCAATGCAAATATTTAAATGAAAGTGTTGTCAATTCAGAAAATCAAAAGAGTTAAGCCTAGGGAATTTCTTAGGAAATTATGAAATATTAAATCAATAAAATATTTAAGGTTCAAGCAATAAAGATCAGATCTAGAACTCTAAACTTTTGGTAAATTAAATTAGTTCTCACTGCAAATAATATCCAAATTTAAAACCAGAAAATCCAAATCTCTTTGTAAAATTCCAAGTTAAAAATCAGCTTTAAGAACAGGTTTAGATAAGTTCACAGAATTATTAATTCAAATCTCTTTGTAAGAAACAATTCTGCTCATCAATAGTTTAATCAGGAAAAAAATTATATTCTCATATCAATTTATTTTCCTAAGATAACAATTCTAGGTGATCAATCAAGAATTATTGTGAAGAACAACCAAGGATGAAGATTATAAAAGATTAAGAACCCTAAAAATCTCAGATCTAATAAATCATAAAAACCCTATGAAAAACCCTAAACCTACAAGCAAATTACTCAGACATGTTGAATAAAGAACAAATCATAACTCTGAATAACATGCAATAGATATTAAAAAGTAAAAGAGGGAGTTCAAGAAATCTTCTCTCTACAAAGAATTCAGATCTATCTCTCCCAAAAGCTCTCAATATCCTTTTCTCTCAAAAACTGCGAGAAGATAACTTAAGGGTTTCTAAAACCCAAAAACAATATATATACATCCTAAAATACGTTCAGGGGTTTATGTTGCAATTGTAGAAGACTTTGGGCAAATTTGTAAAACTTCCAATTTTTTGTTCTCTCGTCGGGTAAACATGAGTGTCGATCGATGCCCTTTTAGGTGGTGTCGATCGATGCTCTGACTCTGATCCGACTCCAACTTGATTTCCTTCGGTAAAATGCTCCAAAAAGATCCAAATTGTTCCATATTGCTCCATCCGTGCCAAAATCCTAGATAACCTGTAAAGACTCAAAAACAACCTAAAAACAAATCAAAAGACTCAAAAAGCACACTTATATCATGGTTAAAAACTGTAAAAACCATGATATATCAGTATCAATTCTCTATGCAGTTTTAGTACAAAGGGTTATCAATCCAAATGGTTGTATGCTAGCAGATAATATGTGATCAAAACAATGCAAGTGAAGCCAAGCAATAGTATGGGTTTAACTAACAACCTAAAATCAACAGAAATAAAAAGAATGAAATAAAGAATTACACGACCAGGATACAAGATGCAAGCAATCGTGTACCAGATCGATTAGGGGATTGGGTAACAAGGAAATAAGAACAAGTCAAGAACAACTCGAGGTACCACACGATCCAGATGATCAAGTACTAGATCGGGTTAGTGGTCGAGTTGATATTAAAACTGTAAACAGTCAAAATACGAAAGCTCTTAAGGATGGGGTAACCGGTTCATAAGCATTCCTAATCAACCTAGAATGTTTTACAAGCCTCAAACAAGCTATTCCCTAGAAAATGAATTTCTAAACCTTGCTAATCCACTCTTGTGGTAGAAACAGTCAAACCTAATCACTCTCTTACCCAACTCTCGTTGGAGAAAAATGACCAAGCAAGCATTAAAATTCAATCCATTATTGTCAATAAACTCCTTACACATCTAATCTCTTAGGCTAAGTGCGTAAATATATGGCATTACCTAATTCAGGCATTTCATAGAGCACCTCTTGTTGTGGAAATGCCTAAAATCTATTCTCAACCTCTCGGTTCTAAACTAGCATTAAGACCACTAATGCAGAAGGGAAATTTCATAAAAACAATCAATCTAAAACATCTTAATCGATTAAGAACACTTACTAGCCTATCCCATCTCTAGAAACTTTGGTTCACTATTCATATCTCATGAAAATCGACATAAACACTAGGATGGATAATGATTGCATAATAAAAATGTTAAAACAGTTGTATATAATCAAATGCAGTAGAAAAACGATTAGGAGTAGAATACAAACTTGAAAAGAAATGCTAAGTCTAAGAAAATCTCTCAAAAAAGTGTAAAATCGGTTTGGGAATTCTTTCGGTGGCTCTCGCTCACTGTCAAGGGTTGTGGCTCTCGAAAAAAGAAAGGGTTTATATATGGAAACCACTCTACCTAGCCGCACTAGCTGTCATCCAAAGCATCTACCTAAGGCTATGGTCGAGCACCTCTTCGGGTTAAGCTTCGGGTGGTTCTTCTTGTGCTTAGCTCCACTAGTTCGGGTTGAGGCTTCGGGTTGTTCTTCTGTACGATCACGCCTTTGGGTTTTGGCTCGGGTGACTCCTCATTCTTGCTCTTTTGAGGTGTCATGAGCAATAGCAGTCAATAGGCAACCTTTGACGGCGTGTTTCAAAAGTTTTCCATTAGTCCCAATGATAGGTCGACAATAGTAGAATCCTTGTTTCATTGCTCCAAGACACACATAAAAAGGTTAAAATCATCTTCACCATCAGCATTAGGGTAGGTATCAACAACTGCAGTGGATCCCAAATTTGAATCTATGAGTTCAATCGCATAACATCTAAGGTGAGCAAAATGTTGAGCATATTCTTGTTGAAGCCACTTCATAGCTACATGTCTTCCTTTCTGAACTTTTCCTATAGAACCTAGTATGTTCCACTGCTCCTTAATATGCCTTTGAATATCACGAGTCATAGTTAGGCTGCAACCTCATTTTATCCGGAAAAAGCTTTCCAATGATAAGACTCTTCAATAGCTTGCATCTCCCATTAGATTTACATCTATGATATCCACAATTAGTCCTCACAACCCACAATTTTTGAGTCTTGTTAAATGCGGCGTATACTTTTCTATCACAATTCTTATCTGGACCACATACAAAGCTCATTTTGTCTTTCTCGTATCTGTTTTGCTTAATGCTTTCCCTCGACTTCAAAGCATGATGTAACACAACCCCTTTAAACTTAAACCAAGTGAAGAATTTTCTTCCACTAGCTAACTTCTCATTAGTTCCCATTCTAATTTTCCTATCTCTAATAACCATCGGATATTCCTCTTCATATGAACTCTTTGGAACACTATTTCAATTAATCCTAAAATCATCAAACCAGTTGGCTACAAATTCCTCTATCTCGAACTCAAACCTTTCAACTATGTCGTCATGTTCATCTTTATTCTGGCTCACCTTACTCTCCCTTTTGTCTTCATCTTCAGACTCGTCTCTCTTTTGTTTTACCTTGCTTCGGCTTACCTCATTCCCAACTTCAACATCAATGTCGTCATCACCAGCCACATCACTACCATTGCTTTTGTCTTCTCCATCATCTCCGCTCTTATCTCCATCATTCTCGTTCTCGACGACATTATCCTCCTTGTCTCCATCATCCTCGCTATTATCTCTATCAGCCACACTCTCTTCATTCAAGACTTCCTCAAACCCATCAGAATCTTCATCACTTGCATTGCTTTGGGATTAAATTTGGATCATCCGGATCCAAAATCATTCAAAACCAATTTTCCCCAATATGAAGAACCCTAGAATTTGCCCCAATTTTGGTTCTTATAAACCTAAGACGTACAACTAAACGATGTTGTCTCTCTTTTCTCACTAGACTACGTCGTATATCATCGAGTCATATAGGTCGTATGTTTGAATCAAACGCAAATGACTAATCACGATTAAATGGTTTAGTTGGGTTTAGTGAGCGTGTTTCTCCATCCCAATTGGATAGGTACTATTTTAGATTTTTAAAAAAGTACATGTTGTTTTATGTATAATAAATTAAGTTTGGATTGTTTTATAAAGAGGAGAAAATATAGGTCAAAATGCTAAGAATGGTATAAATACATGATGTAAATATCGGAGCAACCCCAAAACGGACTACCGTTTCATTTGGGCAAAATTATTTACTATAGAACGGACAACCGAATCAAACCAATTAAGGTAAAAACAAAATTAATCATGGTTTAATTGGTTTGATTCGGTTGACATTTACCTTAAAACCATGTTTTTACCTTAATTGGTTTAGGGATCATGGTTTAGGGGGTGTATTCAACTTGACATTTTAAGTGATTTATATAAAATTTGGAAATCCTATGTTATTCAATCATTGATTTTAAAAAGTCTCTTGAAATCCACTGTTATTGAACTGATGATTTAAAAATCTACTTTTATTCAAAACAGTTTGTGGATTTGGATTTTAATAAGTTTTAGGGATTCTGGAGGATTTGAGAGGATTTGTTTAGTTAAAAATAAAAAAATCTAAATCTCATGGTTTTAGGTGGGACTTGAAAAAATTTCATCCTAAATCATATCAACTTCCCTAAAATCTATCAAAATTCCAAATTTTTTAAATCCCATAAAATTCTCCAAAATCATGATTTCAATACACCCCCTAAAGGCATGATTGGTAACGGCTATAAATGTTTTAACTATAATAGAGACTTTTGCTGTAAAAAATTTAATTATTAAAACTTTAACACTAACTGTTATTTTTATTTTATGTTTTTCATAAATATAAAGTTTGCTAACAATAAATTTAAGTGACAACATAATAAATTTTATTGAAAAATATTTTTGAAAAACATTAAAACTCATAAAAATGAACAGAATAATATTCTTAACAAATAAAAAAATATAAAAATATGACATAATCGATTATGGGTTATAATGGTTGTTGATGCAAAAATAATTAACAAAAACTAGATATTCACACGCGGTACACCGCGGGGCTATTTTTTAATAAAAAATGTACTTTGTTTTATATATATAACTAATGTTTAATTTGTATTTATTAAAATTGTACAACCTTACAAATATAGATATATTAGTTAGTATAGAAATTATAAATTATTCTGTTAGTAGTATAGAATTCCTACGTGTACTAAAAGTATGAATGTTATATCGACGGCTAATACTTAACTATGTATGTTTTGTTCATATATTTATAAAAAAATAGATGTTATATTCATAAAATATAAACAAACCAATAAACTAATAGACCTGTGGTTCAACCGGTCCAACTAATTGACACAACAACCCGAAAGACTTCCGGTTCACCTTCCAGTCCGGTTTTAAAAACATTGTCGTTTATTGATTAGGCCGATTGTTTAGGAAATATTTCTATAGAAAAAATATTATTTTGTAAAATTGGAAAGTTAATATTAATTAAATTTATTCTAAACTTAATATTAATGTTAAATGGAGTGGTTCCTATTGTTTTGGAAATTTTATTAGGATGAGAAATCTTGTTTCCAAAAATTGAAATTTAATATTAATTAATTAAATGAAAAATAAATTAATAATTAATGCTAATGGCATACTTGTAAATAGATATGAACTCTAGGATTTATTTCATAAATGTCTCCAAAAATGTATACATAGATTAACTAATTAAAAATAAATTAATAATTAATGCTAATGGCATGCTTGTAAATAGGTTGCAACTCCAGGATTTATTTGCTAAATGTCTCCAAAAATGTATATATAGATTATAAATTATTTTAAGATGTTTATACTATACAGGAATCAAATATGTAATAATATTTTAGAATAACATTTATACTACAACTTATCTTAACCTATTTACTCTAATTGTTTTTCTGAACAACACAAAATAAGTCATTTACTATTTGGGCCTTCAATTCTACACCAAAACCCATACGACTTGGCTTCTTCCTTCTTCTTCCACATTACGACACAACAACAACTCTCTTCTTCTTTTCTTCTTCTCTTCCCTTCCTTTTTAAGTTCTTAATTCTTATGACTCTTTTCTTATTCTTTCTTCTTGTAATTTCTCTTGTTTTCATATTTGATTCTATTGTGTAGGTTTAATCAAAGATGAGACTTCAACAAATTCACCCGATTCTGGTTGATCTGAGGTTTGTATCTAACCAATTCACAACTTAATCTTTTTATAATTTGTGTGGTTGTTGATCTTCAAATTGAACCCAGTTCGCAATTCGAATTAATCATCACCCAAAAGATATTTGTAAATATGATGACAATAATTTCCGATTATATACTAATAATCATAAAAAACCAAATACAAAATTTGGGGTTTATACAATTTCAAAACCGAATATGAATTTTGTAAGTTTGTTTTTGTTGAAGCAACTAAGCATCTCAAATTCAGGTTTTAATATGAATCAAAGAGACCTTACTTTCGAAATCTGTTTTTTTTTTTTTTAAGATGGAACTTTATCCCAAATTGACATAGAGAATCAATCACAAAGATAAGGAACTCAATCTAATCCTTTCATAGGTTTATAGTTTAAACACTCTTTTATTTTTCTAACTATGTTTCAGATGAAAACCTATCCTCAAATCCATGAAGATGCTGCATGGTCTAATATTGTTGTAGGATGGTCGGCAACGACACCAGAATAAAAAGGTTGGTTCTCAATATCACTGAATTTAATTTTATTAATTCAACCTCTCATAAAAATCGAGTAGGTAGGTATAGTATACCCCAACGATTTGAGATCCTGAATATTCAGCTTTTCATTTCACACTGTATGAAATAAACCCCTGCAAAATCAGAACTGGATAAATTTTTAAAATTAGTGTTAAGAATGTATAATCTTTGAAGTAGGTTTAAAATATGTTTCTATCTAAATTACATTGTTTTATGATTTCTAGTCCGGAAAAAAAAGCAGGGGTTTATTTCATGCAAGCAGCCAAAGCACAGTCATCAAACTCATTTTGTATAGATGATGCGTTGGTTTGAACTGACCACTAGAAATACTCAAGCTAAAATGTTCAACTGATCTCCACTCTTTGAAATGATCTTGTTTCCAAACCGGTTCATCAAGTCATTTTTCACGTAAGCGTGGATCTTTGTACCCTGAAATAACATTAGATTTGTTTAGTTTCATAAAAATACAACTTGAATATGTATGTATACAAAATGGTGATAGTTTAAAAAAAATTCTTTATACTCACTTCACTTGAACATCAGCGAGTAACATGTCCAAGGTTTCACCCAATTTTGCTGTATACGTCTTCCAGGTATGAAGAATCCAAACTTGAACTGTCCATGAAGTCTTCTAAGGCTTAACATCTCGGAGGAATGCCAAGGATACAGTCATTGGCAATACTTTTTGTGTGTTTAGTGACTTTTAAAGGAGGAATGGTAAGTGTTTGATGATTTTAGTAATTAACACTAGCTGTTATTTTTATTTTATGTTTTTCATAAATATAAAGTTTGCTAACAATAAATTTAAGTGACAACATAATAAATTTTATTGAAAAATATTTTTGAAAAACATAAAAACTCATAAAAATGAACAGATAAATATTCTTAACAAATAAAAAAATATAAAAATATGACATAATCGATTATAGGTTATAATGGCTGTTGATGCAAAAATAATTAACAAAAATGGATCCCAAAATAACATAAATAAAAAATAGATTTTTAATGAATCAAAATGTATTTGTTATAAATTATACATGGAAAAATTTGAAAAACTTTATAAGAAATTTGAAATCTATACTAAACTTTTTAAGTCTTTGAGATGTACCTTATCTACTGAACTAAATGACTATCTTGTCCTCAATTACAAATTAATTAAAACTAAATAAAATAAAATTAAATTAATTCAATTGAAAAAAATATTTTTAAAAACATTGTGTAAACTAAATATTGAGAATTTTGCTAATTTTTTTTAAATGATGAATTAATTTATTATATATAATATTAATCAATAACTAAAAGATAAAATTAAGATGAAATAAATAAAATATACCCTTAATTAATCAATTAAACGTTAAAAACACAAAATAATTAAATTAATTTATGTTAGAAAATTATTTTTAAAAATCACTGTTTATAAATTAGATATTGAAAAAATTTAGATAATGATGAAGTAGTTTATTATGGAAAATATTAATCAATGAAAGAAAATTAAAATTCAGATAAAGAAATAAAAAGGTGGTTTTATAAAGAGAAATACCCTGAGATAGCACTAAAACAAGTTTAATGGACAATTATAGCACACATTCCATAAATTTCCAAAAATAGCACTGTTTAACACATTAAAATATTTAAAATTAATTTTTAGAATTTTGTTTTTTAAGTTTGGGTTCTCAATTTCACATCTAGGATATAGTTTTGAGGAGTAGGGTTTAGTATTTTGAATTTAGGACTTAATTTTGAAAGATTATTTGGTGCTATTTTTGGAATTTTAGAGATGTTGTGTTATGTTTGGAAAAAAACTTATTATGGTGCTACTTTTTAGAATCTCCCTTTTATAAAACATAAACAATACAAAAAAAAAAATCACAGTTTAGACAAAATCATTATTATATAAATATTAAAATAAAATTAATTAGAATTATTATTTTTCAATTTATGTTTAGTAAATGTTTTAGATAATATTAGATTTAAAATAAATATATAATTCAATAATAATTCTTCAAATTTTTTCATTTAATAAAAAATTTCTGAAAAATACATATTTAATTTATTTTGACAATTATTAAGTTTAACAAAATAATAAAAAATTGTGACCTTTTAGAAAACAAATCAACTGTTCAAAAAATCGACTATATAACAAATCAATTAATAAAAAAATAAGAGAATTTGTTAAAAACGCCCCTTTTGATATACCCCTTTTCAAAAATACTCTCTTTTCTGGCCATTTTTATTTTTGCCCTCTTTTAATTTTTAATGACTATTTTACCCTTAGATGAAAATTATTTTATTCAATAAAAAGAAAAACAAAATTTTCCCGCCAAAAAATTTCCGACATATTTTCCCGCCAAAAATTTTTTTTTGTCAAAAAAATTTTGTTAAAAAATTTCGACAAAAAAAATTTTCCGCCAAAATTTTTCTCGCCAAAAAAAATTTACAAGGTTTTTAAAAGGTTTTATAAGGTTTCTACCTTATAAACACCTTGTAAAGGCTTTTACAAGATTTTTTAAAGAGTTTTAAAAGGTTTTTTAAACAACTTGTAAACGCTTTTACAAGATTTTTAAAAGGTTTTTAAAAGGTTTTTAAAAGGATTTTAAAAGGTTTTCAAATAGTTTTTAAAAAGATTTTTAAAAGGTTTTTAAAAAGATTTTTAAAAGGTTTTTAAACACCTTGTAAACGCTTTTACAATGATTTTAAAAACCTTGTAAAAGTTTTTATAAGATTTTTAAAAGGTTTTTAAACACCTTGTAAATGCTTTTAAAAGCGTTTATAAGGTGTTTAAAAACCTTTTAAAAGCATTTACAAGCTTTTTAAAAGCATTTACAAGGTTTTTAAAAGCGTTTACAATGTGTTTAAAAACTTTTTAAAAACCTTGTAAACGCTTTTAAAAAATTTAAAAGCGTTTACAATGTTTTAAAAAGGTATAAATTTCAATATTTTTGGCGGGAAAAAATAATTTTTTCGGGAAAAATTTTCGATTTTGGCGGGAAAATATTTTCGATTTTGATGACTGTACATTCTTGCTGTCAATCAAAAAAGGGTAATTTGGTCATTTTGTATATAAAGAGGGGTAGTTTTAAAAATGGTCAACATGAAGGGGTATTTTTAAAAAGGGGTATGGAAAAAGGGGTATTTTTGAGAATACCCCAAAAAATAACCCCACTTTTTAATATAAGTTAACAAAGTAAAAACAATCAGCAGGAATAAAATATAAGTCGACAGTTCAAAAAGTCAATTATATTAATAAGTCAACTTAAAATGAAATAAGTCTACAAAGACCAAACAAATCGATGGAAAAGAATATAAGTCAACAAACAAAACAAAATAAGTCAACATCATCAAATGTCGACTATGTAAAAATCAATAAATAAAAAACATCAACGATTTTAAAATTAATCAATGAAAAAATAAATAAGTCGACAAAAATTAAACTTAAGTCAACCATTCATAATAACGACTTTATTAATAAATCAATGTAGAATGTAATAAGTCAACAATAAATAAACAAATCAACAGAAAATAAATGTAAATCGATGAACAAAAAAAATAAGTCAACAGTTAAATAAATCGACTATGTTATAAATCCACTAGCCATAACATAAGTCAACTGTTTTAATATAAGTCGATGACGAAAATAATTAAATCAACAGAAGTCAAAAACAAAACAATTGTTCAAAAAGTCGACATTATAAATAAATCAGCATTGATTAAAATAAGTCTAAAATATTAATATATCTATATATATTATAAATTGTATAATCATGAATTATTTAATTTTAAATAAATTTAAATCTAAATAATATCAACAAAAATATTTAAATTCTTTTTTTATTCAATATTTTACGATCAAAAACTGATTCATCCTACTATATTAATTGGGAAGTACAAATATGAAACTAAGCTTAAATTGTGTAAAAACAAATACATTCAATTGCCATTAGAAAAACTTAATTAAGATTAATTAATTAACTAATTAAATATAATTAATTAAAAACAAAAATTGGGGACACATAAAATAAAATAAATTGTAGAAAGTTAAAATCTAATCGAATAAAATCTAATCGTACTTAAAAAAAAATTAACAGCTAAAATTTTAAAAATCTAATCGAATAAAATTTATATAACCACAAAATTTTATCAAAAAACATTTCTAGCATGGGCTAAAATTTTTATCAAAAATCTAATCAAATAAAATATATAACGAATATAGATATATTATCTTATCTATTTTAAAAAGTTATATTTTTCTTTAGCCGTTCTTTAGAAAAATAAAATTAAGTTGAGATTTAAATATATTTAATGCTTGAAGGTGCTTATTAAAGGAAAAAACAATGAATGTTGTTTTCAGAAAGGTTTTTCATAACCTTCACTAACTATATTTAGTTGTTCTTTTACATGTTAGTTATATTGTTTTACTTACTTCACAACTATAGTAAGAATTGCGTTTAATTGACAAAAGTATAAACAATTTTATTCATTACATGCCAATATTTTATTGACAGGTTTTCAATAAATATTTCTAAAATATAAAAATTTTAATATAAGAAAACCGAATGTTAATCGCAAACCATTATGAATAACATAATAACAAAATAAATTCTTACAAATTGTCATCAAAAAAAAGTTCAGCCCGCGGTTTTCCGCGGGTTAGTACCTAGTGTAATCATTATTTAAAATACAATAAATACGTTCGTTATAATTTTTATTTATTAAATAATTTATTTCGAATTTAACAATTTTTAAAAGTAATCTATTTTTAAAGTTTATTTATTTTCAAATATAAATTAAGTTTTTTTCTTGTTTTTATTTAATTGTTAAAATTGTTTAATAATATGGGTATTTCTGTCTATTTTTCATTTCAAAATGTGTAGTTTTCAAATAACTATAATATTAATTGTAATTTACAAATTTCTTTTAAAATATAATTCTAAGGAGGTCTGTGGTAAAGTTAGTATATTTAAATTTACCTCCTGGTCTAAATAAGTTAGTATATTAAGTTAGACCATGAGGTAAATTATATTTTAAAATGTAAATTATAAAATTTAAGATGTAAATTTTAAGAATATACTAACTTATTCCATCCTGGAAGATAGAAGAAGGCCTGGGAGTATCATTGATATTAATGAAGTTGTTCTCATATTGTTGAATGGCAGGTACAAGATATTTACTTTGCCTTTATGATTGTTACAATTCAAAGTAGTTTCTGTCAACATTTTAATTGAGTTGATAAACATGTACGTGTGAGACTGTGAAGTGTCGTCTCAAAGACAACCATGCTACTGAATTCAGGACCATATGGCAATCAAGCGGGTGCCATCTCATATACAAATCTGAACCTGTGTTCTGTGTAATGCGGATTATGAGGGTTGGAGAATATGAAGGTATATAACATAAGTTTTAATTATCATAAGGTAATCAATAAAATTACCTAAAATTCTAAATGTCCATAGGTTCACCATGTCTTGAAAATACCTTGGACTCTTCGAATATCTTCATAAAACCAGAGTACAAAGGACTTGAGCATCATCAGGCTATGTAAGATGTAATTATTTTTATAAAATCAAGTTCTATATGATGTTAAAGTCAAATTTCTTAAAACAATTTATATATTTGCATGACTGAATTTGCTGGGCGTTATTATATAAAACATGTGATGAACCAACAAGGTTAAAGCTCAGCAACTCAAATGTAAAGAATGGGATGTTGGCTGTCTTTTTTCTTCTTTTTGAAGGACACTATATTTTAGTTTTTGTATTAACCGCTACTCAAATCCAACTTTCCGTTACTCTAAACTTTATTTTGTAATTTAGATAATACATTCTAATATCGAACTTTTGGAAATTGCTTACGCTCTTACAAAATTTGGTATTACTTATTGAATCTCAATATCTGTTTACTACAGTTTAGTAGTTTATTTAAAAGAATCAATTAATAATTCACATTTAGAAAATTATTTTTCTTTAGTGAAATAAGTCTTTTACTATAAATGCAAATACAAAAATGTATTTATAATCCAATAAAACATTATAAACTTTAAAAAAATATAAAACTCTATATTTAGTTAAGAAAAATAACATATCATAAAGTAACACAACAGTTATTATTAAAATCTTAATATCGCGCTTTAGGCGCGGGTACCTCCTTAGTTCACATATATTTGGAATGGAGCACCAGGTTCATGCCACAATACAGCTGTTTTGCAAATGTCACAAGAAAGTGAGTTTGGATTTCCTTTGCCTCCTTTAGAGAAGTATTATCTCGTGGATTCTGGATATCCAAATAAACAAGGATTTCTCGCTCCTTATAGATCATCACGAAATCGTGTTGTGAGATATCATATGTCTCAATTCTATTCTGGTCCCCCCCCCCCCCCTAGGAATAAACATGAATTGTTTAACCAATGTCATGCATCTTTACGGTCTGTTATCTAGAGATCTTTTGGAGATTGGAAGAAAAAGTGGAGGATTCTTTCTGATTTTCCAAGATATAATGTTCACGTTAAAAAAAGTGGTTATGGCTACAGTGGGATTACATGATTTCATCAGAATTTCAAATTTTTCTGATGCAGATTTCGCAGATGTAATAACTGAGACAAATATAAACAACATAAATTTTGAGCATGATATAGGTGATATGGATGCAGCAGAGATAGCAGATGGAGAACATATGACGCAAATAAGAGACAATATTGCAAATATGACGCCCTCAGTCTCCTTGCCAGTTGAAGTGCGGGACTCTCCACAAGAAGAGGAATGGACAAAAGTTACTAATTCAGGCGGTAAGAGTACTAAACAAGCAAAGCCTCCTCTTGTATTTGGAGAGGTTCGGATTGCATCCCCTTCTCGGTTTGCAGAGCTTCGTGGTACTGTAGAGGATGGGGAAATTGTCTCTGAGGCAGACAAGGAAGAAACTCTTCAGGCTGATATTCAAACTGAAATAGCGGAGGATAAGGTCTTACGGACTGGTTGCAAACCGCCACCTTCAAGTCAGGTGTCTCTCCGGGTGCAGCAGCCTCGCCATTCCAAGAACACTCACAAATATCTTTCCGACTCTTCTCAAAAAGCAAAGGATATTATCCCAAGCAGTACCAGCAAAAAGGGTTCCACTAAAAAACACTAATGTCAGGATTCTTCTGGAACATTAGGGGTTTAAATAAGTCTACTAAACAGGATGTTATTCGAGATTGGATTCGGAAAAATAATTTTCAATTTGGTTGTATTTTGGAGACGAAGGTTAAGGCACATAATGTTGGCAAAGTTTTGCCTCGCGCTGTTGGAGACTGGAACTTGGAATCTAACTATGAGTTCAGTCGTATGGGGCGCATTTGGGTTGTCTGGAATGCTTGTACAAAGTTGCAGGTTGTTTTTAAGAGTGCTCAGTTGATTACTTGCTCTGTTCAACTAGCGGGAGCTACTGAGGAGTTTTGGTGTTCTTTTATCTATGCTCAGCACACTCCGGACGAACGTCGTGAACTATGGAGTGATATCAAGCAACAATTTGATCACGCTGCCTTCCAAGGGAAACCTTGGTCTCTTTTTGGTGATTTTAATGAAACAATAGACATTGAGGAGCACTCAAACTCTGCTGCAGCGCCTTTGTCACTTCTGGGATGCGAGATTTTCAAGAAGTATTGCGGTACTGTTCTTTACAGGATTTACGGGCATTGGGACCATCTTTCACTTGGTCTAACAAGCAGGAGAATGATCTAATATGTAAGAAACTCGACAGGGTGCTTCAGAATGTGGAGTGGGCGCTAACCTTCCCAAATTCCTACTATGTGATGGAGGCTGGGGGCTGTTCAGACCATCTTCGTGGTATACTCTATTTGGATTCTGGGTTGCAGAGACGTAAGGGACCGTTTAAGTTCACAAATCTGATAGCTTCCCAACCAGAGTTTTTGCCGTATGTTGCAGACCTCTGGCAGGAATCTCCAGCTCTCTTTCATTCCACTTCTTCGTTATTCTGGTTGACTAAGAAGTTGAAGCAACTTAAGCCGCGTCTACGGTCTTTGAGTCGACAAAAGCTCTTTGACATCTCTCGCCGCGCCTCTGAAGCTTATATGGACTTTTGTGCGAAGCAGCTAGACACATTTTCTACCCCCACGCCTCAGGCGGTTGTTGCAGAGACAAGAGCTAAGGCTAAATGGGAGAGAGTTGCAGGATTGGAGGAGAAGTTTCTGAAACAGCGATCGTAGTTACACTGGCTGAAAGTTGGAGACAAGAACAACCGTGTTTTTTACAATGCTATTAAGGAGAGGCATTTCCAAAATTTTATCCATGCAGTCACTGATCCCCTTGGACACTACCTCACAAATACAGAGGACATTAAGGCAGAGGGAGTGCGATTCTTTTTGCATTTGCTCTCACACCGACCATCCGCGTACACCGGCATCTCTGTTGCTGCTCTACAGGAGCTGATGCTGTTCCGATGTAGTGACCAACAGCAAAACCAACTCCTTGAGGTTGTTTCTGCGGAGGAGGTGAAACAGGTACTGTTTCCCATGCCTCTGAATAAATCACCGGGGCCAGATGGCTATACCGTTGAGTTCTTTAAGAGTGCTTGGTCCATCGTGGGTAATGATCTCGTTAAAGCAGTGCAGTCTTTTTTAATGTTTGGTTTTTTACCCCGAGGGGTAAACGCTACCATCCTGGCACTTATTCCAAAGATGTAATATTATAATTTAAGAATATACTAACTTATTTATACCAGGAGGTAAATATACTAACGTAATGCCTAGACCAGGAGGTCTTTTCAATATTTAAGGAACCTCTTAAGGACCAAATGAAAGTAATCAAAGCGATGTAGGAGATGAAGATTAATTTGTCGTAATTTTGTTTTATCAATTTGTTTTTGCTGGATCATTTATGTTAAAATTTTATTTTAAAGTTAATGTAATTTGTTCTTTTAAAATAATATATGTATAATGATATGTTTTTGTAATGAATTTCAGGCATTTCGCATATGTCAACTGCGATCACAAGGCCTCAACAATCTCAATTATGAAGAGAGAATTGAACTGTGGAATTTAGAAAATGAACAATTTGAAGAATTAGTAATTCAACCAGCTTTGACTTATTGTGATCGATATTTTCAAAGGGAACCAGCGCAAACCTATGGAGGTATGGGATGGAGGAATATTTGGCGTCGACTACAACAAGATGATGCTGCTTGTCTTCAACTATTACGAATGTCACTTCCATGTTTCACGGTATTGTGCAATATGTTGCAAAAAAACTATGGTCTACAACCAACATTAAATATAGGGATTGAAGAGAGTGTGGCTATGATTCTACGGATATATGGGCACAATGAAGTTCAAAGGGATATTGGTTTAAGATTTTGCCGAAATCAAGAGACTGTGGAAAGAAAATTTAGGGAAGTTCTTAGGGAAACAGAGTTATTGGCATGTGATTATATTAGAACTCCAACAAGACAAAAGCTATATCGCATTCCTTAAAGACTTCAAGTAAACCGAAGATATTGGCCATATTTTAGTGGATTCGTTGGAGCTATGGATGGGACTCATGTGTGCGTCAAAGTAAAGCCTGAGTTTCAAAGAATGTATTGGAATCGACACGATAATGCATCATTGACCATCATGGCAATATGTGATTTAAATATGTTATCAATTATATTAAACGAGAAGTGAAAACGTCCCACATTCAATCTCAGCAAAATTTTACCATTATACCATTAATGAAATTGCCCTTCACGTTGAAATATTTTGCCCCTGGACGTAAAATTACCTATTTTTCGCATTAAAAATAAATCAAAAATCAGATTAGAAATAATCTAATTGCATAAAAAGCTAATTGCACAAATAGAATTTGCTAAATTAATCCCTAAATTTTATGAATAAGATCTCTTTCACGCTTAATCAAAGGATACATGACCATAATATAACACGCATAAATTGGTAATTAATGGGCTTAGGTTAGATTGTTTAAAGATCCACGAAAATAAAAAATTATGGGTTTCTGCAAGAAAAAAGCCCGATGAGAAAACACCTCCTTTCTGTAAACCCTAAAAAGATAGATGCTTTACAACTATAAATACAATGATTTCGTATGTTTTCACCATAACCCGAAAAAAGCATTATTCTCTTGAATTTTAATAATTCTTTTATTATGTTCTCAAATTTTTATTTGTATTCCGATCTTGCTGTTTTTAATGATACATCGACTGATCCCTTTTATTTTCCTGTTCGTATAGTGGTTTCTTGGAAAGCAAGATCCACAAATCATAAAGCTTTGGTTGTTGTTGGTTTATCTTCTAATCAAGGTATAAAATCGTTCCTTTTTTTTTGTTGAGTTTTATAGATTCGTTCATATTCTCAATTTCTAATTTGTATTCTGATTTTGCTGTTTCTTGGAAAGCAAAATTTCAAATCTTACTGTTTTGTATTATTCACCTAATTTAATGTGTTTTCCTGATTGTGTAGTGGTTTCTTGGGAACCAAGATTCAAAACTCACCAAGCTTCGGTTATTGTTGGTTCACCTTTAAAAAAGGGTATAATATTTTACTATTTTGAATGATGATTTACATTAGTTTCTTTTGTCATGATCTCAAATTTATATTGGTGTTCCTATAATGTGTTTATGAATAATCTACAGATCTACAGATTAATTGTATTTACCTGATTCTATGGTTGTTTCATATATAATAATTGTATTCAGATTTTGCTGTTTCTTATGATTCACTTTTATTTTCATGTTCGTGTAGCTGTTACTTGGAAAGTAAAATTTCAAATCTTACTGTTTTGTATTATTCACCTAATTTAATGTGTTTTCCTGTTTTTGTAGTGTTTTCTTGGGAACCAACATTCGAATCTCACCAAGCTTCGGTTATTGTTGGTTCACCTTTAAACAAGGGTATAATCTATATATACATTTTCCAAGTACAATTATGAAATAAATCCTCAACTTCAAATTTATTTACAAGACTGCCATTACCATCAAATTTTTGAAAATGATAAGTTGGGTTCGACGACATAGCTCCTTCCTACTAAAGCCCAAACCCATTTGAGATATAAAATTTTGGCTTCAAGATATTAAAATAATAAACATTAAATAGAGACAGATTATTAAACCTTGGAGATGATCACGACCGAGATTTATGATCAAATCTCTTGATTCCCAAATCTTTCGTCCTAATAATTTATCTTAAAATATTAAATATTAAATATTAAATATTAAATAGACAGAGATTTTATTACCTTCGACGATGATCCTAACCGAGATTTGTGTTCAAACTTCTTGATTCTCACCAATCATTTATCTTCTAAATCAATCAAGAGAAACAAAATTAAATACCAAAATATATCATATCCCATAAAGATTCCATAAAAAACCAATATAGTTATTATCTCCCTAATTTTTTGCTTGATCGGATATTTTTTTAGAGGTGTAAAGATGTCTTGGTCGACCTAATCGTTTGTCTATAAATATTACTAACCTAAAACTCGATTACGCCATCTACACTCACAATAAACCTTCAACACTCTTTCATTTAATTCCCTATGGCTGCTACTTTTGACTCTTTTTAATCCCTAGAACAGAAAGAGAAAGGAGTGAGGAATAAGAGGCGAGACTTACCTTTGCTGATGCTTGCGGCGGCAATATGACATGATACCACAACTCTCTGTTTGCTTCCGATTTCATGAATTCTCGTCGGATAGAGGGATCGCCGTGATGCAAGAAAGAGATAGAGAGAAAGATACATGGGTTCGCTTTTGTTGGCTCTAGATCAGAATAGATCTGGAATTCTGGGGATGAAAACGATCTGAATTTTTGGATATAAGTCAATACATTTTTAGATGTAAAACGAAAACTAAATTAGTCTGTTCTTTCTATTAAAAACAATGAAGAATCATAACAATGAAATTCTGATTTCTCAGTTTTTCAAAAACCAGATAGCCGGATATGATAAGGAATGAAGAAAAATGGTATAATTGTTTGTCGAGACAAAAAAACAAAATAATATTTGTTTTATCTTTCGTACAAAAAGACATGAGACTAATATTTTTGGGCCTCAATTAACACATTTAGGTATTGTGGAGGAGACTTTGATACTAAATAATATCAGGTATTATTTCTTATAATTATAATTCTTATCACGATTGTATTTTCCTTTTTTAATTTATTTATAGTTTATAATAAATAATAGTTTTGTCTAAACTTGGATTGCCATGTTTCAGGACTATTATGATCGTAAATATCCATGGATTCGATTTACGGGTATTTCGTTTTTTTATAATCGTGTTATATAATTTTATGTGTAACTTAAATACTACCATGTTTTATCCATTTTAAAAATGTTATATAAACATGTTTTATTTGGGAATTTTGATTTACTTTTAACTAAAATATTGAACAGGTTTCACCTAGGAAATGCTACAATGAAGATGGTCCTGAGGATAATGGTATGAATCGTTCGATGGCTACGACAGCTAAATTCTCGGAATGGATTATATTCAATACACAAGTTGCTCAAGCCAAAGGAATCACTTATTCTGAAATTCCAAAACCATTAGTTTGGTGTCCTAGAGATATAATATGGAAGAGAAAATCAAGGAGAAGACAATTTCAATCGCCATGCAATATTCCTATAATATTTGTTTCGTTAAATTAATTTGAAATTTCTTTAAATGTAACAGTAGTCTTAAATTTATTATATTTATCTTTCATCTTTTTGAAATTATTTCACTTTAATGAGTTTTGTATAATATACAGTCTTCTCAATACATATAAAATACTTATCGTCATAAAGCTATTATATGGAAGACAATATAAAGCTATTATCGTCATATTTCTCATTTTTATTTCAATAGAAATTGAGATCATTGAAAAAAATTATGGTATATGCGATTAGTAACAACTTTAATTCAAGCAACAGCAAAATCCAAACCGAGAATATGAACGAATGCATGTATGGATGCAAGTCCAAATAAAAAAGTTTTTTGTTATTTTCAAAGTCTTCGCATTGGTTAAAACAATTTCGAACTGACATTACCAAATTGACATAATTGTTTTACGTAACTTCCAATCACTCTTCCTATTCAACTTTTGTAGATATATCCAAGATAAAACATTCTTCTTTCTTCTTTCTAACGTCTAACCTCTCACCTTTCTTCTTTCTCAAAAATAACCCAGTACCAAACAAAGAGATGGTTGCATACATAGAAGATTTGAATCCATCATGAAACGTCCAACCTTTTTTTTTTTTAAAAATAATAATATAATAAATAGAACTACAACTAGTGGTCCCATACCCACTAGCCACCTAACCACAATCACAAACATCAGCGGAAATAACAATACCAACATAATATCCAATAGTACTCCAATAAAAACCAATAACCATAATCATCAACAATAACCAATCCAAACAACAAGAAACAAGGAACCAGCAACCTAGCAATGTTTCTAATGACCCAACTCTAGCAACCTAGCAATGCCAGACAACATCCAATCGAGTCCCTAGAACATCCTCCTCTTCATTGCCTTGATTCCACGATCACACTTTGCCTTTACCTGCACCACAAACACAAATTGAGATGCATGAGTATTTGATAAACACTCAGTGAGGCAATCCTCCCATCTACTGGGCTATACACACAAGCATTAAGATCTCTACATGCCACAAACAACAACCAATAAAACAAACGAGGCAATATACAAAGCATGCGACGTCCATTGTAACTGAACAAGGGGTGTCGACCGACACCAGATGGTGTCGATCGATACTGAACATCTGGTGTCGACCGACACCAAACTGGTGTCGACCGACACCCTGCCCGACACTCCCGGAAACCCTAGTTTGTATCGACCGACACCTCCACATGGCATCGTTCGACACTCGCTAAAGTCCCGAGCCGTCCTCGCGTTGGTTCCGAGCAGCGATTTCCCCTCGATCAGAAACTCCAGATCTCGCCTCCAAGCTTCTCCAATCCGCTCCTTGCACTCCCAGAAGCCAAACCCAGCCCAGACAGCAACGAAATAACATAGAGAACTCAAAGAAACAACCACATAAGCACGACATCACATAGAATCTAGAGATCTTAGCTTAGATAAGCCATGGTCATGCACTCACCTCTTTGCAGGAAGTTTCTGACCAATAAGGACGAATCCCTCACTCCTAGCAAGCTTCTAGCACCTTCCCAGCCTCCAATCTCTCAAGAACAGCCAAGAAATCTCACAATCTCACTCACAATCTCAAGAACACTTCTTTTCTCTCTGTTTTTGACAAAAACGGCCAAGAGAGGAGAAAAACTCGAGCTCCCCTCTTAAAAACCCGAGCTAGGGTTTTCCTTAAACCAACTCCCCAAACCGGACAATTAAAATTGAACCGACCAAACCGGCCACAACTGGTGTCGATCGATGCCTCACTAGAGGGTGTCGATCGACACCCTTACCAAAATACCAAAAATTGGTTTGCGGGTGTTACAATTCTCCCCCACCAAACTAGATTCGTCCTCGAATCTCACACAACCATCAGTCAAGGACTCCCATGCAACCGTCTCCACGGCCCGCACTCCTCCGACTGATCTACAGAAGGTCACCTCTAGGCGATAGACTCACGCTCCAGGCGTCATTTGCTCTTGACTTTTTGGACTTTCCTTTACTCATAGGCCTAGACCTTGAGTTTCATCGGCTCATCATCAGACCTAAGTCTGCATGCCAATGTTGGCTCCTCATCAGGCCTAAGCCCGCATGCCATAATATATAAGGAAAAGCCCAAACTCGTCTCTCGGGTTGCCACCCTACAGCGCGCCCCCGGATCGTCATCCGAAGTCGATATACCAACTATACTCCCGAGCCACAAAGTCTCTGAATATAGCAGTACTAGGAGAACCTAAGTCCCCCAAGAGTCGCGAGCAAACGATTCTGAACACGTCTGAGTCCTATCCCTACCCAGGTTTCCTTCCCGTGGCTCGCGTAGAGACATCTCAATGTCCTACCAACCACATATCCCCTCACCGGGATACCTCATGACCACACAAGGATCATACACACGCCACAAGGGCCGCCACAAAGGCCATCAAAATGTCCTAACGAGGACCGCCACCAAGGCCAAAACAAATGTCCTAAAGAGGACCGCCACCAAGGCCACTCGTCCCGAAGGACCGTCACAAAGACCATCTGTCCCGAAGGACCGTCACAAAGACCGTCTGTCCCGAAGGACCGTCACAAAGACCATCTGTCCCGAAGGACCGTCACAAAGACCATCTGTCCCGAAGGACCGTCACAAAGACCATCTGTCCCGAAGGACCGTCACAAAGACCATCTGTCCCGAAGGACCGTCACAAAGACACTCTGGCTAAACAGCCCGCCACAAAGGCCAACAATTGGCTAAAAGCCCGCCACAAAGGCCACACAATTGGCTAAAAGCCTGCCACTAAGGCCACACACACTGTCTAAAAAGACCGCCACACACATGCACCCTGACTCGAAAGTCCGCCACAAAAGCCACAAAGCCCCTCCGAGGCTTCCCACCGCTAAAATGGACAAATTCTAACTTCCGTAAAACTTTCCATATTTAGCACTTTCCATTTTTGGAAACTTTCCACTTTTGGAAACTTCTCTTCACAACCCCGCCTCACGGAAACTTTGTACCCCAAACACCACCTCATCTTGTTACTGAGTCGCACAACCAACCACCCCAAGCGACCGAGTAACAAGAGAGATGGGCTGGAATACTCCATTCCCGCTCCAGCCACGGATTACAGATGGGACCAGGCTAAACAAGCTCAAGTCGCGGCTTGCTTCTCATACCACTTCTTGAACCTTGCCTTCATCCTTGCCTCAGGCTCCCAAGTCTGCTCCTCAACACCATCACAGTCCCACAGGACTCTCATCAAAGGAATCTTCTTCTTCCGAAGTTCCTTGATCCTCCTCTCGAGAACCCTCACTGGTCTCGCCTCCAAAGTCATGTTAGGCTGAAGATCCTCAGGAATCTTAGCCAACACCTCCTCTCCCTCACGGAGACACTTCCGCAACATAGACACATGGAAAACCTTATGGAATGCACGCATCACCTCAGGTAACTCCAATCTATATGCCACTGGTCCAACCCGCTCAATCACTCTGAATGGACCCATATACCTCGGACTCAACTTAGTCTCTGACAATGACCTGTTCGAACCCCGCAACATGGCCATCTTGAGGTACACTCTGTCTCCTACCTGAAACTCAAGATCTCTCCTCCTCTTATCGGCATAACTCCTCTGCCTATCCTGAGCCTCCTTCATGTTCAGCTTGAGAACCCGAATCTTCTCTGAGGTCTCCTGAACAAAACTAGCACCAAACATGCTCTTCTCCCCCACCTGAGTCCAGCATAATGGTGTACGACATGGTCTCCCATACAAAGCCTCATAAGGAGCCATCTTGATACTCCCCTGGTAACTGTTGTTGTAAGCAAACTCTACCAGGTTCAGGTGATCTGCCCAATGGCCACCCCAATCCAACACACACATCCTCAGCAAATCCTCCAGCGTCTGGATCGTCCTCTCAGACTGTCCATCTGTCTGGGGATGATAAGCTGTACTCATATGCACCTTAGTGCCCATCTCTGCCTGAAATGCCTTCCAGAACACCGAAGTGAACTTAGAATCCCTATCAGACACAATGCTCGCTGGCACCCCATGCAACCTGACAATCTCCCTCACATACTTCTTAGCCAAGACCGCTGCTCCATCAGTCTTCTTAATGGCCAGAAAATGTGCTGACTTAGTCAACCGGTCCACAATGACCCAAATAGCATCAAAGGTCCGTGACACTGGCAAACCCACCACAAAATCCATGGTGATCATATCCCACTTCCACTCAGGAATGGGTAAACTCTTCAGTAACCCACCAGGAACCTGATGCTCAGCCTTCACTAGCTGACACACATCACACCTCGAAACCCAACTAGCCACATCCTTCTTCATCCCGACCCAATGATAGTACCTCTTGAGGTCACGGTACATCTTAGTCGCTCCTGGATGAATGGATAACTTGCTCGCATGAGCCTCTCTCAGAATCTCCTGTCTCAACTCCTCATCCTTGGGCACACACACACGACCGTGCACCAAGATAGTACCATTATCTGAGACCTGATACTCTGAGTCCACATCCTTAGAGGCATTCACCAGCCCCAAATCCTTCTCCTGAGCCAACCGCACTCTACTCAGAAGGTCTGCTCTATCTACTGCTTCCAAACCCAACGGTTCCTGTGAAACAGCACACAAGCTCAAAGCACTGATCTCCCCTACCAGTGACTCCATCTCCTGCTCCTGAGCCGAAGCTACCCTCTTCCGACTCAGAGCATCTGCAACCGTGTTAGCCTTACCAGGATGATAGGCTATCTCCAGATCATAATCCGCCACAAGCTCCATCCACCGCCTCTGCCTCAAATTCAACTCAGGCTGAGTGAATATATACTTCAGGCTCTTATGATCTGTGAACACCTGCACCTTTGCACCATAAAGATAAGATCTCCAAATCTTCAGGGCAAAAACTACAGCACCCATCTCCAAATCATGAGTAGGATAGTTGCCTTCATGCACCCGCAACTGTCGCGAAGCATAGGCAATCACCTTCCCATGCTGCATCAGAACACAACCCAAACCAACTCTAGATGCATCTGTATAAACCACATAGGGTTCTCCCTGCTCAGGCAAAGCCAACACTGGCGCAGTAGTCAACATCTCCTTCAGGCTTGCAAAGCCTTCCTCACACTCTTCTGACCAGACAAAAGGAACATCCTTCCCTGTCAACTTAGTCATAGGACGTGCTCTGCTTGCAAACCCCTGCACAAATCTCCTGTAATAACCTGCCAACCCAAGAAAACTTCTGATCTCTGTGGCATTCTGCGGTCTAGGCCAATCTCTGATAGCCTGAATCTTCTCTGGATCTACAGAAACCCCCTCTGCAGAAACAATGTGACCCAGAAAGCCCATCTCACGCTGCCAGAAACTACACTTGCTCAACTTGGCAAACAACTTCTGCTCCCGTAGCTTCTCCATAACCGCCCTCAAATGCACTGCATGCTCTTCAGGACTCTTGGAATAAACCAGGATATCGTCGATGAAAATGATGACAGATACATCCAGAAACTCCTGGAACACACTGTTCATCAATCTCATAAACGCTGCTGGCGCGTTAGTCAATCCAAAAGGCATCACCACAAACTCATAGTGCCCATATCTCGTCCTGAAAGCAGTCTTCCTCACATCTGCCTCATCTATCGGTATCTGATGATAACCCGACGCCAGATCTACCTTGGAGAACCAAGTAGCACCCCTCAACTGATCCAACAACTCATCGATCCTAGGAAGAGGATACTTGTTCTTCACAGTGACCCGGTTCAAACCCCGATAGTCAATACACAACCTGAAACTCCCATCCTTCTTCTTCACAAACAACACCGGCGCTCCCCACGGTGATACACTAGGACGGATGAATCCCTTACTCAACAAATCTTCTAGCTGCTTCTTCAGCTCTGCCATCTCTGCTGGAGCCATTCTGTAAGGAGCCTTGGATAACGGCTGCCGCTCCTCCGCCACCACTGGTGGCACTACCTGAGCCTGAGCCGGCACCACAGGTGGTAACCGCTCCAACAACTGTGCTAGCATAGCCACAACATCAGTACCAAGGACTCCACCCGCTGGGACTCCCACACCCGGGACCCTAGCATCACCGGCCACTGGAGCATCAACACCGCCCCCTCCTGCCACACTCACGGAATCCCCTGGAACATCCTGTGACTCGCCAACACCCTCAGCTGTCACGCTCTGGTCTTCGGTCTCACTAACCACTGGGGCTCTGCCCCTACCACGACCACGTCCGCGACCACGTCCGCGTCCACGACCTCGACCAGTCACAGCATCCTCTCTAACCATCTGCACTACCATGAACAGAAGGCTAAGCAAACAATTTCTAATATACACAGAAACGTAAACTCACCGTGGAATCACACACTCGGCTCGAAGAGGATGTTCTAGGACTCCATGCCACACACAATTGACTAACTCACATAATCAATCAAGACATGCAATCCCAAACATCTACAACAGAAACCTAGTGAACCCAAACCTAGAACCGTAAGGGCTCTGATACCAAAATGAAACGTCCGACCTTTTTTTTTTTTTAAAATAATAATATAATAAATAGAACTACAACTAGTGGTCCCATACCCACTAGCCACCTAACCACAATCACAAACATCAGCGGAAATAACAATACCAACATAATATCTAATAGTACTCCAATAAAAACCAATAACCATAATCATCAACAATAACCAATCCAAACAACAAGAAACAAGGAACCAGCAACCTAGCAATGTTTCTAATGACCCAACTCTAGCAACCTAGCAATGCCAGACAACATCCAATCGAGTCCCTAGAACATCCTCCTCTTCATTGCCTTGATTCCACGATCACACTTTGCCTTTACCTGCACCACAAACACAAATTGAGATGCATGAGTATTTGATAAACACTCAGTGAGGCAATCCTCCCATCTACTGGGCTATACACACAAGCATTAAGATCTCTACATGCCACAAACAACAACCAATAAAACAAACCAGGCAATATACAAAGCACGCGACGTCCATTGTAACTGAACAAGGGGTGTCGACCGACACCAGATGGTGTCGATCGATACTGAACATCTGGTGTCGATCGACACCAAACTGGTGTCGACCGACACCCTGCCCGACACTCCCGGAAACCCTAGTTTGTATCGACCGACACCTCCACATGGCATCGTTCGACACTCGCTAAAGTCCCGAGCCGTCCTCGCGTTGGTGTCGACCGACACCCCAACTGGTGTCGACCGACACCGATGCCGAGCAGCGATTTCCCCTCGATCAGAAATTCCAGATCTCGCCTCCAAGCTTCTCCAATCCGCTCCTTGCACTCCCAGAAGCCAAACCCAGCCCAGACAGCAACGAAATAACATAGAGAACTCAAAGAAACAACCACATAAGCACCACATCACATAGAATCTAGAGATCTTAGCTTAGATAAGCCATGGTCATGCACTCACCTCTTTGCAGGAAGTTTCTGACCAATAAGGACGAATCCCTCACTCCTAGCAAGCTTCTAGCACCTTCCCAGCCTCCAATCTCTCAAGAACAGCCAAGAAATCTCACAATCTCACTCACAATCTCAAGAACACTTCTTTTCTCTCTGTTTTTGACAAAAACGGCCAAGAGAGGAGAAAAACTCGAGCTCCCCTCTTAAAAACCCGAGCTAGGGTTTTCCTTAAACCAACTCCCCAAACCGGACAATTAAAATTGAACCGACCAAACCGGCCACAACTGGTGTCGATCGATGCCTCACTAGAGGGTGTCGATCGACACCCTTACCAAAATACCAAAAATTGGTTTGCGGGTGTTACACATCAACAGATAGGTTGAGTGTTGCTGTTAAAGTACTGAGGCTGTGGATACCCGAAATCATTATAATGCAGCCTACCTACATTTGTCTGATCTTGGTTGATGAGAAGGTAACAATCCATTTATATCCATCATTTCCTTAAAGTTTAAATCTGAAATTAGTTTTTTCATATAATTTAGGGAAAAAGAATTCAAGCTAAATTAAGAAGTCAGCTTTACTTTGCTGAGTACATAGACGTGTTGCAAGAAGGACGATGGTTTCTTCTTTACAAGTTCCAAGTTGTTGAAAATCAGAATATTTACAGGAATTGTAACAATTCTTCCGAAATATTGATCACTCGCCAAACTCGCATCACTCCGATCCTTCCTAGATGTGGAGACAATTTTTTTCATCTAATAGATGCACTAACAGTGGAAAATGCTGCAGAAGATGAGAGGAATTGTTGTGTTGGTAAATTAATTTAAATATACTGTTTAACTTACTGTTTTTATAAAACATTATTTCCTTAGATTCATAGTTTTTTGATTTTTTTCAGATTTTTGTGGAACGGTGGTAAGAGTAAGGCAAGGTCGTAAAATTGTTTTCCTAGAAAATGAAAAACTAAAAAGATTGAGACGCAACGTTTAGTCGTGACTCTTTGTATTCTTACAAATCAAAAATCCCCTTTTTGTTTTCGATAACATAGAAGAATCAAGCAAAACCTAATTTGAGAAAATCATGAAATTCGATTATATTGCTGATCTGGTTTGCGAAAGAACTAATTGGTGTATCAATGTCAAGGTCTTACACTCTTGGACAGTCAGAAAGTTCTTCAAAAAACGAGTTCTGCTCCTTGTGGATCAAAAGGTTAGAGTCATTATCTGAATGATTTATACTTAAATTTCGAGTTCTAACAGTTGTTGTATATAAGACTTCTTACAAATTTTTTGTTAAACTGTGAAGGGTGACACAATTGAAGCTTCTTATTTGAACGATACACTCGCTAACCTCCCGAAAATATATACGATGGTGAGTGGTACAATATTAGAAATTTCAAAATGATCTATCCAACCCTGGAGGATAGGAATACTCATCACCCCTATCAGATTAAATTTACGGGTCAAACCACAATGACGCTGCTCGAATCATTGAGTCCTAAGAATTACTTTAGGTTCGAGGATTTGGATGACATAAAACATGGAAGAATAGATCATCCCATAACTTTCGGTAAGTATTTCTTTAATTGATTATATTAGTTTGAAACAATCCGTCTATATAGTTAATTGGTATCTTTGTGTTTGAAAAACTAGATTCTTAATTTTAGGATTTATGAAACTTTGTGTATTGGTTCTTCACATAAAAAAGGAATAATAACACTTTACCAATAATAGATTAGCAACACTTTGAAAACCTATATTCTATTTTCCCAAATTAGATGTCTGTGCGTGTATAATGGATGTGGAAGATAGAAGAATTATAGGCCGATTTCAAACACAAATTTGTAAATTATAATATTAATTGTAATTATAGGCCGAAACTTAAATAATTACATCTTACCATTTTTAAAAGAAATTTTAAAAGAAATTATATTTTAAAATTACACATTTTATATTTTAAAATTATATTAAAATATAGTTATTTTTCTCTTTCTTATTTTCCATGAAGATTGAAACTTTCTTTTAACTTAATATACTAAACTTTAAGAATATACTAACTTATACGTTCGTTATAATCCTGGCACTTATTACATTAACTATAATATTAATTGTAATTATAGGCCAATTCTCCACAGCTGAAGTTAGTATATTCTTAAAATTTAGTATATTAAGTTAAAAGAAAGTTTCAATCTTCATGGAAAATAAGAAAGAGAAAAATAACTATATTTTAATATTATTTATTTTCTACATCCCAAAAAAGTCTCAAGTTTGATGTGGAAAAAATGGAAATCAAGTTTCAATTTGGGGGTTTTAGGGCTGATTAAACGACATCATATTGTTATTAACGGGATTTCGTTAACGGCTAATTAATCTCATGTGATTTCTCTATTTGGCCACTAAATGTTGTGCCTCGTTAGGCCAAGTCAACAAAAGTTTGTGAATTATTTAGAAGTCAACAAAAGAATGAGCTTTTTTCACCATATGAAGAGTTAATGTTTTAAATCAACGAAAATGTAAAGTTCAGGATTTTAATGACATTTTTCCCTTGAAAAATTTGTACGTACCAACTTTAAAAGTGGGGAGTTAGACTTTAAAGACTATTAAAAATAATAAAGCAATAAATCTGGTTGGTAAAATTTTGGCTTTTAGGCAGTGAATGGAAGCAATGAATTCGCGGTTTTCAAAAAAAAAAAAAAACTGCACATATACAACCAATCAGAACAAAAAACAGTTAATTTGTGTTTTTTGAAAAAAAAAACAAAAAACGGATCGATTCAGTAGATAATGGCATGGACCGCCTTTCAAAAATACAGCGGGTAATAATCAGCGGTTTTTCGGACCGCAAACAATTAATGGTTTATTTAATGATTTTTTAATATATAATTGTACTATATAAATGTATGCATGCGACTATACTTTATCAAAAAACAAAAAAAAACATCTATCGATTTCACTCACCATCATTCTGGTAATGTTTCTTTTTTGAGAAATACCCTAAAAAAGCACTAAATCAAGTTTTATGGATAATTATAGCACACATTTTATAAATTTCCAAAAACAACACTATTTAACACATTAATATATTTAAAATTAATTTTTAGAATTTGTTTTTTTATGTTTGGGTTCTCAATTTCACATTTAGGGTATAGTTTTGAGGAGTAGGGTTTAGTATTTTGAATTTAGGATTTAATTTTAGAAGATTAATTAGTGCTATTTTGGAATTTTAGAGATGTTGTGCTAAGTTTGGAACAAAAACTTATTTTGGTGCTATTTTTGAGAATCTCCCTTCTTTTTTTAGTTCCTTCTCATATTTATTTTCTTTTTATTTTTTCTAAACCAAATTTTATCAAATTGTCAAATTGACCATTATCGTGTTTATTAGAGAGCAATGAAAAGGTAATTTAAGAACTCTGATTTGGTATGTTCTTTTTTTTTGTAAGACCTTAGTACGGTTTTTATACTCTGTTTGGTTATTCTCACAATTTTCTTTCTATTCAATAATCTGAATTGTTTTGGTGATGAAACACATGAATTGCATAAAGGAACATAAATCATTGTCGTGTCAGTATGGTCAATATGCTCTCTAAACCCAATTTTATATAGATTTTGTTTAATATATTTTCAAAATGAATTAATGGAAAATACACTTTTAAAAACTTTGTTAGATTTTAAATTTATAAAAACTGATTTAAAATGCAGTTTCTATGTTAATAAATAGGGTTATAATATATGTTTTAAGTTGAAAACTAATAAAAATAATAATGTTATTATTCAGTAAATAAAACTATTGTCCATACTACTTAAATATCATAGTGGTTATTAAAACACTTATATATCATGGAGTTTTTATGTTATTTTTAAAAAATTGTAATCCAGTTTACTTTTTTAAAATTATACATGTTAGTTTAATTATATAACAATGAACATTTTCCTTATGTTTCATATCATCTTTATTTTATTTTCCTAACTAATATATATATATATATGTACATGTATATGTATATATAACAATATAAAGTAGTTTAGAAGTAAAACAATATGTTTAAAAGAATTCTTATTAACAATAAAATAACTTTTTCAATATTAAATGTATAGTAACTGATAACTTTTATTCAATGTAGATATGTCGTCTAATCGTCGAAGAAACACAAATCCTTCTAGACAAACAAGTTCAAATCAGCCAACCGAAAATTCAACTCTTCCAACAGAAACAACAGTACGGGTAAATTTTTTTTAGCTTGTTTTAAAAAAAAATAAAATAATTATTATACTTGATATATATGTGACATTGTATTTGCGGAATTTATAGAGCAAAGACAAGTATAAATGGTCGTACATTCAGGAAAAAACATTAATTCAATTGTTCGACGAAGCAATTGCGATGAATAATTATACTCTTAAGAATCCTAGTGCTATCAGTAGAGAGTATATGGTATAAAAATTTAACCAAGCATTCAACATGAATATAACTTATGGATTCTTCGAAAACAAACTTGATGAATTCAAAAAAAGTTACAAGAGGTGGAAGGTTCTTACGCATAAAACCGGAATCACGGTTGATAATGATACATCCATGATATATGCATCTAACTCATGGTGGAAGGATCAAGAGTTTGTAAGTATAAATAATCATTCTACTCATCAAGATATGTTTTAAATTTTGGTATCACGAATCTAAATTATTTAAATTTATAGGGATGCAAAGTAACAAAAAGCTTGAACCGAAAGCCATCTCAATTTTGGGATGTGATGCAACGATGTTTCATATTACATGATGTTCAATCACAATCTAAACACTCTGCTCGACAAAGAAGAGAACAGTTGATGAACAAGCAGTTAAATGATGAAGAGGATCGTGATGATTCAGATAGCGATAGTGGTGACATTCCACCACAAATTCCTGTGACACAAGACTAAGAAGAAGAAGTGTATCATGTTAACATTGATGACAATGACACGAACCAAAATTCTGCTCGTAGAGGCCAACAACGAGGGAGGCTAAATTTGCAGTCAACCACCAGACGTGGGAGTAATTCACAAAGATCTGGAGGAAGCTCACGAGTTTCAACTGGCAGTGGTTCAAGAGGAACTCGTAGGAGACAATCTTTTGAGACGACAATACAAGACACCATTGCTGGCTATAGAGAATTCCAACAACAAAGCTTTCAACAACTTCGCCCTGGTGGTTTTGACCAAGATGATTACGATAAATTTAAAAAGGCAGAAGCGATATTTATTGATCTTGACCTTCCCAAACATACTAGATTTTATTGGGCCTGCATTAATGCACTTAAGGAGCAAGTATTTTGGCGTAAGTATTTTATTGACATAGCCTCAAACACCAACGAGGATAAGCTACAATTGTTGAAAGCAATGACTGTCGGTACGGATTTTCACTTGGTGACCAAGGTGAAAATATGAGGAATACTCAACAAGAAACTTCACCTATCATTCAACAAACATCATCATCTGGTCTCGGTTTCACAAACTATTTTGAAAGTGCACAAATGCCGCATTAATATTCTTAAGATGTAAATTAAAATTACAATTAATATAATTTACATTTCTTAAATAATTACATCTTACCATCCTGAAACTTTCTTTTAAGTTAATATACTAACTTCAGCTGTGGCAATGAAGGATTATAGGCCGATTTCGTGTTGTAATGTGTTGTACAAGCTCATTTCAAAGCTGTTAGCAAACCGCCTCAAAGTTCTTCTACCGGACTTCATTGCCCCAAACCAATCTGCGTTCATAAAGAACCGTTTCTTGATGGAGAATCTATTGCTTGCTACTGAGCTTGTTAAGGACTACCATAAGGAAGACATTTCTTCTAGATGTGCCATGAAGTTAGATATCTCTAAGGCGTTTGATTCGGTCCAGTGGCCTTTTATACTAAATGTCCTTGAGGCGCTGCATTTTCCAGCAAAGTTTATACATTGGATCAGGTTATGCATCTCTACGGCCTCTTTCTCTGTTCAAATTAATGGGGAGCTTGCGGGATTTTTTCAAAGTGAGACGGGTCTGCGTCAGGGGTGCTCGCTTTCTCCATATCTCTTTGTCTTGTGTATGAATGTTCTGTCGTCCCTTTTGGATCGTGCTGTAGTAGCTCGAAAGTTTGGGTTCCATCCTCGATGCCAGAACCTGCAGCTTACTCATCTTTGTTTCGCCGATGATATCATGGTTTTTTCTGATGGTGCAGCGTCTTCTATGGAAGGAATCCTGAAGGTTTTCAGGGATTTTGAAGCGTTTTCTGGTTTGAGTATTAGTTTGGAGAAGTCCACCTTGTTCCTCGCTGCAGTCTCGGACTCAGCTAGGGATGAACTCACTGCACAGTTTCCTTTTGCATCTGGCACTCTACCTGTCCGCTGTCTAGGCCTGCCTCTACTTACTAAACGTATGACTATTCACGACTGTCTTCCCCTGATAGAAAAGATCTGTGCTCATATTGGATCCTGGAAGCATCGTTTCTTATCGTTTGCAGGGCGTCTGCAGTTGCTTAGTTCAGTGATTGCTAGCCTGACCAACTTCTGGATCTCGGCATTCTGGCTCCCGAAAGCTTGTGTTGACGAGGTAGAAAGGATTTGTGCAGCTTTCTTATGGTCAGGTCCAGATCTTAACGCAAAGAAAAATAAGCTGTCTTGGGCGGATGTGTGTCTTCCTAAACATGAAGGGGGGTTAGGATTGAAATCAGTTGCTGAGGTGAATAAGCTTAGTTGTTTCAAGTTGATTTGGCGGCTAGTCTCGTCCACTGACTCTCTTTGGGTTAACTGGGTGAACCGGGAACTACTTCGAGGGGCCTCCTTTTGGTCGATCAAGGAATCCACTACTAAAGGTTCCTGGAGGTGGCGGAAGTTGCTTAACTATCGTTCACAAGCCAAAGCTTTCCATCAAGTGGAGATAGGAAATGGTTTGCATACATCCTTCTGGTACGATCGTTGGTGCTCCTATGGATGTCTCCATGATCTGTTTGGCGATAGGGGTTTCATTGATTTTGGTGTTCCCCCAAAGGTAACGGTTGCATCTGTTCTGCTTACCCACCCAACCCGCCATCATCGTGGTGATATGCTTAACAATATCAAGAGGGAGATTACAAAACTGAGGGGCAGGGGACAAAACGGTCAGGCAGATACTCCTTTGTGGTGGTACTTTGATGGAACTTACAAGACACGGTTCTCTACTGCAGAGACCTGGCTGCAGATTTGCCGTATTGGTTCTCTTGTCCACTGGTTCAAGGGAGTTTGGTTCCCTCATTCTACTCCTAAGCACTCCTTTTTACTCTGGCTTGCTGCTCGTAATAGACTCACTACGGGTGACCGTATGTAGTGTTGGAACAGAGGTGTGGATGTCTCTTGTGTGTTCTGTAGGGAACCAGTAGAGACACTTCCCCACCTTTTCTTTGGCTGCCCTTACTCATCCCGGGTTTGGAAGGATTTAGCTTGTAAGCTCCTGCAACGCAACTACACTTCCTCCTTTACTCAGCTGTTATCTCTCCTCTCAGGCTTGGCCATCAAAGGGACTGATAGATTCATATTGAAGATTGTTTTTCAAGCAACGGTGCACACAATCTGGCTTGAGCGTAATCGTCGTCGGCATGGGGGTCGGCACAGTGCCTCTACTCAATTTGTCAAGTTTCTTGATCGGTTTCTTCTGAACAAATTGCTATCGATACAGAGCCACATGGCAAAGTTCGCTGATGGCCTGCAGATTTGGCTGGCCACTCGCTGCTAGTGTTCTCAACTTAAGCTCTCAAAGTCTAAATTCTAAATTTGTTATAAGGATGCATTCTTTGTAAAAAGGACTTTTTCGATGAATATAATTTTACATTCATTCCAAAAAAAGAAAAAAAAAATCAAAATACTAGATAATCAATCTTTTAATGTATTGTATGTTTTATGATTGAAATCTTGAATTGAGATGAGAAATTTTATATGTTAAAAATTTAAAATTTTATTTTTGAACTATTTAGATATTTAAGCTTCAAAAATATAATAATAATATTTATTTATTTATATATATATACTATAAAATTAATGAATAATATGAAATCCGTACTTCAAACAGTTTTTTCACCAATCAAATATTATTTTGTCTTACTTATTGTGCAGAAACTGCAGTTGTCCCACAAATATTTTATATTATTGTCTCCGAGACCTGAAAAGTGTTAGTCTTTGGTTTCGCTTCTGTCTACAAAAGGTTAGCACCGAGAACTCATAAGTCACAACTTTGGATTGTTTTCGATTTCCGATATGAAACTGGGTTTTATCTGGTAGTTAAGAAGATGGATCTCTTAAGCAGTTTACCAGACGAGGTTCTTTGTCATATACTGTCCTTCTTTACAACAAAGGAGGCTGCTTTGACATCTGTTCTCTCAAAGAAATGGCGAAATCTGTTTGCATTTGTCCCTAATCTCGACATTGATGAGTCTACGTTTCTGTATCCGGAAGAGGGTAAGCGGGAAAGAGAAGGAATTCTGCAGAGCTTCATGGATTTTGTGGATAGGGTATTGGCATTGCAGGGTAATTCTCACATCAAGAAAGTTTCCGTGATGTGTGGGACTGGTGTTGAACCAGGTCATGTGAGTCGTTGGATATGTAATGTCCTGCAGCGTGGTGTGTCTGAGCTTGAACTTACCATCTGTTTTGGATATAATTATTTTCTGCCTCCACAAGTGTTCATCAGCAAGACACTAGTTGAGCTTATACTGATGAGTGAAATTAGAATTGACGGGTTGGTGGAGGGCGGAGTATTCTTACCGGTGCTGAAAACTCTCCTTCTTGAGTTGGTTGAGTTTCGTCCTGATCAGTTTCAGATTCTTCTTCGTGGTTGCCCTGTGGTTGAGAAATTGGAACTGGTTTATGTTGAGTGGGTTCCTTGGGATGAGACTGTCTCAAGTGAAAGCCTTAAGTTCCTCAAAATTAAGTATCATAGTTCTTTTAGAAGCTTTTCTTTTGATACACCAAATCTTGTTGCCCTAGATTACTCTGAATATGTCGCGGGGGACTATCCAGTAGTTAATTTGGAGAACTTAGTTGCTGCTAAAATCAACCTTTTAGTAACTAAAGATCAGATTAAGCGAGCAAGAGAACCAGATAATGATTTGTCAGAGGATGGTGTTGTTCTCCGATTTTGTAATGCGAAGAAGCTCATGAGTGGCTTACGAAATGTGAAGAAGCTTTTCTTATCTCCTGCTACTCTTGAGGTCAGTATACTGTTTTGATTTCTGATACGAGATACGGCATTACGTATCATAGGAGGAAGCCCAAAGCCTCTTCTTAGGGCTTGACTGGTTCAAACGCTGCGGTTGCGGTTGCGGTTGCAGGAGATTGCGGAAGCGGGCGATTGCGGTTTCAAGCGTTATTAAGCGTTTTGAACGACTGGTTTAGCGGTTTAAAATTGATGCGTTTGCGGGAGGTTTACGACTGGTTGACCAGCGGGTGCAATAGCGGTTGGAACATAAATAAATGTGATATATAATTATATAAATGTTTTAAAATATCAAAAACTTTATTAAACTTGATTTATAATTAAAATTTATTAAAAATACTAAAATAATTATTTTAAAAACAAATAAATTTCATAGTGAAATACTTATTACTTTATGCATTTGACTTTTTACCAAAACTTTAATCAAGTAATTTGATAAATGACTAAACATATGTTTTAGATCGTAGATCTTCTTTCTCAAATCTCACACACTCAATAAGTTCTGTGGGGCAGTATTTGCATCGGTAGTAATGATGAAGCGAGAGTTGAGAAGAGTCACTCGTGATTTGTTTTATATTTTTCACAAATAATCTTATTTACTTAAATTTCTGATGAAATGTTATATTTATTTAGATTTTTTTGAACTTATGTGCGATGTGCCATTAAATTTACATCAAGTTTTCCGGGTTATTGTTAATTGAAATATTATTTTCTTCCAATTGTTTATTTTTTAATATTCTCAATCGTATTCGTAGTTCATTTTCTCCTATCCTTAATGAATAAAATTGTTAGGTAAAAGATATATATAAAAAATATTTCATTATCATTGATTTGTTTCAAGTTAAAAAAAAAAAAAAATTCCAAACGCAAACGCCCGCAACCGCAAACGCTTGCGGGAAGCAGCTTTTGGAATTCAGTGGTTGGGAGCGATTGGGAGCGGCTGGGAGCGATTGGAAGCGGTTTGTGTGATTGGCACCAATCGCTAGCAACCGCTACCACCCGCAAACGCAGCGTTTGCAGGAGGTAGCGGGAGAACCAGTCAACACCTTAGTCGGTTATTTAGCTATTGCCTTTTCTAATTGAACTAAGGTTTTGGTATTTTTACTTTTTTCTAGCATACGTCGGTTGTAAGGGTTTACCTATATAAGGAGACTCAATGATCAATAAGAAATCATCTTCCAAACAATTAACCTAATTCTCTAAGCAAGAGACTTGGGTTAAAGGAAGTTAAGCTTCAATTTCTTTGTTCTCTTTTGTTCTCTTAGTTCTTAAGCATAAACTACGGGGGCTACTACTAGAGCTAAGGCCAAGGCTTTGGCTCATAACAATTTGGTATCAGAGCCGACTGATTCAATGGGAGAAAACAATTCGTTTGCTGCACAATTCGCGAAGTTGAGTTCGCAGATGGAGGATTTGAACAGGAACCTAAACACAAAGATGGATGATGAAGAGGGATATCTACGAGAGGCTTGAACCGATGGGTGAGACTTTAGGGTCTCTCCAGAAAGCTGTCACGATTCAGCAAGCAGCGATAGCTAACACGGTGGCCTCTCAAGAAGAGTTGCGGGAGCAGAATCATGCCAGGGAAGATTCTGTTCGCAAGGAACATGAAGAATCGAGTGCAGGCTTGGTGGAACAGTCATCGCCTAAGCCTGTGAAGGATGATAAGCTGACCACAACCATTCACGAAGAGAAGGGGAAGGAAGGAGTCAGTTCCACGTCAAAAAAGGTTGTTAACCATGGACAGCAACAATCCTACACGGCGGGTCCATGGACACGACGTACTATGGGAGAAGAACGGGGACACCGCAAGGCTGACGGGAGAGGAGACTGGCATGTGCGTCAGATTGGCGCTGAATATGGAGATCCTTGTCCTAACTACACTACCAGAGACCAACCTGAACTAGAGGTATCAGAGCGACTGCCATGATACAGGATGGGTGTTATTGGATACAGGAAGCACACATAACTTTATCAAAAGCAGTGTTGCAGAAGAACTGTGCATTCCCATACAACGCAGACCAGGTCGAATGGTGTCTTTAGCCGATGGAGGAAAATGTCCAGTTGATGGATTTTGTAAGGGACTTCCTATGGTGGTACAAGATCATCATTTCATCACTGATTGTTTTGCAATCCCTCTCGGCGGATTTGATGTAGTGCTTGGTATTCGTTGGCTCAATGCGCTTGGGCGTGTCATATGGGATGGTCCAGCCCGTACCATTGAATTTCAACATGAAGATAATCTCATTAAGTGGCACAGGGAAGTTCCGGACAAGTTGGGCCAAGGAGTTGCGTTACATGCCATTGGCAATGAGGAAGAAGCGTTAGACAACTGGTTTGACAATGAAGAAGAAGAAATATTTACCACTAATGGAGTACCACATCAGGTGGTGCGGTGTAAAACAGTGCAAACATTGGGTGCTAAGACCATGTTTGGCGAGCTTGATAAATTGCTAGGGGAGTTTCAGGACTTGTTTGCAGTTCCGACGGGGTTACCGCCACAAAGACAATGTGATCATCGAATCCGTCTCATTCAAGGTGCGAATCCTGTCACGGTAAGGCCGTATCGTTATCCACATCTGTTAAAAGATGAGATCGAGCGACAGTGTGCTTCGATGCTCCGGAATGGTGTCATTCGTCCAAGCACATCACCTTTTTCTTCACCGGTTTTGCTAGTAAAGAAACCCGATCAGTCATGGCGTTTTTGTGTTGACTATAGAGACCTCAACAAGGTCACTATCAAGGACAAGTTCCCCATTCCTGTGGTGGATGAGCTTCTGGATGAACTACACGGAGCTCGCTATTATACCAAGCTAGATCTTGCATCGGGGTACCATCAGGTCCGAATGTTCCCTGAAGACGTGGAGAAAACAGCTTTTAGGACTCACCATGGTCACTATGAGTTCTTAGTCATGCCCTTCGGACTCTCTAATGCACCGTCCACATTTCAGAGCCTTATGAATTCCGTGTTTCAAGGTGAACTCCGGAAATTTGTGCTTGTTTTTTTTGATGACATTCTCATTTATAGCATGACGTTCGAGGAGCATGTACATCATGTGCGACGGGTCTTTGAGTTGTTAAGAGAACATCAGTTGTTGTTGAAAAGAGCAAAGTGTTCGTTTGGGCAAAAAGAGGTGGGTTATCTAAGACACGTCATTTCAGGGGATGGTGTGAAAGTAGATGAAGCAAAAATTACGGCTATTAAGGATTGGCCTACCCCTACTTCCGTTCGAGCAGTTCGGGGATTCTTAGGATTATCTGGTTATTACCGCAAGTTTATAAAAGATTACGGCATAATTGCTTCTCCTCTAACCAGTTTGCATCGTCGCAATGGGTTCTTGTGGAATGACACGGCTGAAACAGCATTTATGTCCCTAAAAAAGGCCTTATCAGAGTCACCAGTGCTAGCTCTTCCAAATTTTTCTAACGAATTTGTGGTTGAGTGTGATGCGTCAGGCAGTGGAATTGGTGCAGTCTTACAACAACAAGACCATCCAATCGCGTTTTTCAGCCGGAAACTGGCCGACAGGCATTTCAAGCTTGCGGCTTACGAACGTGAACTGATTGGGTTAGCTAAGGCGGTAATTCATTGGAGGCCTTATCTGTGGGGGCATCGTTTTTTGATTAGAATGGATCACTACAGCCTTAAGTTTATTCTGGAACAACGATTGTCCACAACACCGCAAATTCATTGGGTTAGCAAATTGTTGGGTTTTGACTTTCGTGTTGAGTTCCGGTCCGGACAGACAAATAAGGTGGCAGATGCCCTTTCCCGACGCGGCGAGGAGGCTCCTGAAGGTGGATGTGCTGTTTATGCGCTATCCGGGTCTTCTAAAGGGTTGTTTGCAAGATTAAAAGCTGAAGTCGAACATGTTGCATCTCTCGCAGAGTTAAGGGATAAGGTTATTCGGGGGGAGATGTCAGGTTTGTGGGAAGTGCGTGACGGGTTGATTTTTCATAAAGGTCGTGCTTACATGTCGTCTGATTCAGACTTAGTTCAGGAAGTGGTGTCTGGTTTTCACAATTTTGGCCATGAGGGAGTTCAGAAAACAATGGACTGGATTCGCCGAGACTTTTATTGGAAAGGATGGAAGAAGACTATTCAGGATTTTATTGGCAACTGTCAGGTTTGCCAGAAAAATAAATGGGAAGCATTACAACCAGCAGGTTTGCTTCAACCGCTTCCAGTTCCAACACAAATCTGGTCTGATATTTCCATGGATTTTGTTGAAGTTTTGCCAAGTGTGTCAGGAAAAACAGTTATTTTGGTTGTGGTTGATCGGTTTTCGAAATATGCACATTTTATACCCCTAAGTCATCCTTACTCTGCAGGCTCCGTGGCACAAGTTTTTTTTCGGGATATTGTTAGGCTCCATGGGATCCCAGAAACCATAGTTACAGATCGGGATAAAATTTTTCGGAGTCTGTTTTGGAGAGAGTTGTTCTGATTGTTGGGTACAGACCTCTGCTTTACTACAGCTTATCGGCCTCAATCTGACGGGCAAACTGAAATCATTAACCGTACGTTGGAAATGTATCTTCGATGCCTAACTGGCGACTCGCCCCGACAGTGGCTCTCCTTGCTTCCTTGGGTTGAATATTGCTATAACACTTCGTTCCATACAAGGCTTAAAGCCATGCCATTTCGAGTGGTATATGGACGGGAACCACCTCGCCTATTGTATTATACGGCTGGTAGCTCTAGGGTCGACGCAGTTGATGTAGCATTGGAGCAGCGTGACGAGTTTTTAGCTGTCGCACGTGAAAGACTCTTGGAAGCCCAACAACGCATGAAACTTACTTATGACAATGGTCATAGACTTGTGGAGTTCACTGTTGGAGACTGGGTTTGGCTCCGTATTCAACCGTATAGACAGTTAACGGTGGCTAAGAAAGCATTTACTAAGTTGTCTCCAAAGTATTATGGGCCATTTCAAGTGTTGGATCGAATTGGCTCAGTCTCTTATCGGTTGCAACTGCCGGAAGGAACAAAAATTCACAATGTCTTCCATGTTTCTTTGCTTAAGAAACATAAGGGTACTCTGCCTAGTGATAAGCCTGAGTTACCGCCGGTGTTACATGGCCGGGTGGCTCCGCCAACGCCCTTAAAACTCCTAAAAGCTAGGATGCGTGGAGGTTCTCGACAGGTACTGGTTCAATGGACTGCTGACGCTGTAGAAGATTCAACCTGGGAGGAGGCATCCAAATTGTATGAAGCATATCCAGAGTTGGAGCTTGGGGACAAGCTCCTAATCGAGGAAGGGAGTAATGATACGAGATATGGCATTACGTATCATAGGAGGAAGCCCAAAGCCTCTTCTTAGTCGGTTATTTAGCTATTGCCTTTTCTAATTGAACTAAGGTTTTGGTATTTTTACTTTTTTCTAGCATATGTTGGTTGTAAGGGTTTACCTATATAAGGAGACTCAATGATCAATAAGAAATCATCTTCCAAACAATTAACCTAATTCTCTAAGCAAGAGACTTGGGTTAAAGGAAGTTAAGCTTCAATCTCTTTGTTCTCTTTTGTTCTCTTAGTTCTTAAGCATAAACTACGGGGGCTACTACTAGAGCTAAGGCCAAGGCTTTGGCTCATAACAATTTCATAGACAACAAATAAAGAACACTTAATTTTTGGAATCATGTAATATGCAACTGGGTGATGTCTCGTTTTAGGTGCTTTCTCTGTGCTGCGTGGCGATGCCATTGTTCAAAAACCTCACTTTCTTAGCTATTTTGAGTCATGTGGATCTCGGATGGCAAGCAATGCCAGTTCTCTTAAAGAACTGTCCACACTTGGAAACTCTAGTCCTTTGGGTAAGAACTAAGAAGATAAACAATGAAAGTATTTGGTAACAACACATGTCTTAAAGACTCAAACATCTACAATTGTCTTGTTTTTGCTTTTAGGGTCTCTTACACTGTGAGACAGATAAATGCGGGGATGCTTGTGACTGCATTTCTCAGGAGGACAAAGGTCGTTCGCTCATATCTTGTCCAGTGGAGAAGTTACATATTAAAAGGTTTCGAGGAACAACACGAGAGTTAAAGATGATAAAGCATTTCCTATACTCATTTCCGTGTTTGAAGAAGATGGAGATACATGCCGAAGAGAATGGTCCTACAACCTTTGAACTCCCTGGAATGTATGAACATGTCGTGGAGCAGATGATACTCTATAACGAGTTGTCAAGTTGTGATGTCCAGTTCATGGTGTGTGATTCCTTGTACAGGAAGTGGACGACTGCGCAGTGAAGTCATCAAGTAACAAAACTTGCTCTTTGTTTTACCAAAGTTGTTCTCTTTGACGTTATGTTTAATGTGTTGTAGCGTGGTGTTTCTGTAGTTGAGGCTCGAATCATCCTATGAATTATTAACTGAATGATCAATTTGGGCGAGTAAGAGCAACAATTTGTTCAGTTTATTCTTTTGTTGTCTCTATGTTGGTTTTAGAGATGATCTAAAAGAAGGACAAGTAACGTTAACTTTGTAACGTTGAGTTGGTGCTTTGCCTCGTTTCAGGTGCTTTCGCAATGCTGTAAATCAATCAATGACAATATTTAACAACCTGAAGTCGCTAAACATTAGACATTACAGAATGAATGGTTCGTATACTCATATATGGTTTTGTTGAGTATGTATTAGCTGGTTGATGGTTCAACAATGTATGTAGTGAATGTTGTGAGGTGATACGTGATCATGGTTAGGTAGATTAGAGTATGGTTAGGACGTTTTAATTAATTGGTTTTGGTGCCTTAGTTATGCATTTGGTTTTCATAATTTCCATTCTACGTTAAAGTATTTTCTATATTTCAATAGGGTTTTGATTAAGTTGTATCAAAGCCTATATAATGGTCTTCATTGATTAATGAGAACAAAGCCCCAAGAATTAACCTTAATCTCTAAGACCATCTCCAATGGTTTTCCATATTTTTACCTCTAAAATAGAAGAACTTTATAATAGAGGTGACTTTTGCTCCAATAAATACATCTATTTTTTCCATTAAAAAAGAATATTTCGTAGAGATTCCTTTTTTATTTTATTATTAATACCTTTTACTTATAAAAGTTGCAAAGTAACCCATTTATTTTAGTATTTGTGAAACTTTCATAAAATTATGATATTATTTAAATTTTTAACATTCATAAATATTATTTAAATATCACATTTATTAAAAGAAATACATTGCATCATATAAAATAATAAAAGTGTTAAAAGTTTAAGGACCATTAAATATATAATTTATTTATTTTCATAAATATAAAAGTGTTTAAAAGTTCAAGGACCATTTTATAAATAAAAAAGTTCAACTCTATTATAGAGGAAAAAATAGAGTTCCTCTATATATAGAGGAAAAAATAGAAATCTCTATTATAGAGGTAGAAATAGAGATGGTTTGGAGTAGATTTTACTCTAAAATAGAGTTAAAAAGCAAATATAGAGGTGGGTTGGAGATGTCCTAAGAGAGAATTAGGGTTAATAGGGAGCTAAGCTTTCAATCGTTTCTTAATACCCAAGCAATAAAAGAGGTTCATAACATGAGGATGAGAGACAGAATTGATAGAATCGAATTGAGAATATTGGATTTCTCTTTATGTGAGAAAATGGTGTAATTATTTTTTGTTTTTGTTGCAGAAAAACATGTTTATCCAGCAGTTCCAAGTCACTGTCCATGCCCGGAAGAAGCAAAGTGATTGGTGCGATCCATCTCTTTTGACAACCACAAAGCCCGTGTGTTTCCAATAAAACAAGTGCAGGTACATGTTTCATGATAGATTCTAGATCGATCCGAACACCAAAAGAATACTGAATACTCCTTTACTGAATTGAATGAAAGATATAGAGTTACAGAGAGAGTGAACTCGATATCGGAACTAAGAAATGAAAGAGTAGCTGAGATCTGTAAGCAGCGATCAACATAGATCACTACCCAAGCACATCACTTGGGATCCTAAGCACATCGCTAAAGGAATTAACATACAGATTCAACATGAAAAACAAATGAACTCTAACGACTCTATTAAAAGGTTGAAGACGATCGTAATAGAAAGGTTTCTGAGTCAACCCAAGTCTTTGCTTCCTTCTTTAGTCAACTCATCCACACTTGCCACTTCACTCTTCTCTTCCGATAACACCTGCTGACGTGGCTTCTTTCGATAATAAGATTGATGAATCGTATCAATACTTCCCTCCCGGAGACACAGCTTGTCCTCAAGCTGAAAAGAAGGAAACAACTGCACAAACTCACGAGAGAGTATCCAAGAATCTTCCTCTGTTGTACGATCAAGCCAATGGATCAGAAACTCTCGCTGCCCCGTTGCATTGTAACGCACTGCCAGAACAGATTCAGGGTATAAGAACTCATCCTCCAAAAACTCCGGTGGATCCGTAGACTGCACTTCAATGTGATTTCCGACCAGTGCCTTTAACTGAGAGACATGAAACACATCATGAATCTTAGCCCCTGCTGGAAGTTGAAGTCGATACGTCACTGGACCAATACGCTCAAGCACCTGGAAAGGTAAGCCTTCAATGAAATCAAGTGATACATCCTCCCAAACAGCTTTTGGTATAGGTAAAGGTTGTAACAGACCCGCTGGAGCTAGCGTTGAATACTTGTGAGTCTGGCACATAGCACATTCTGTTACATACTTCTGCACATCTGTATACATACCTTGCCAATGGAACTGAGCTTGAACGCACTTCAACGTCTTTAATATGCCTGCATGACCTCCCACTTGACTGTCATGAAACTCATGTAAAAGCAATGGTAAAAATCGTGACTGCTTGGGTAAGACCAGTCATTGTTTATACCATAATCTACCTTCCACCAAATGGTAATTGCCCAAACTATCCGGAGATGATGTTAACTGTATTATCATGCGTTTTATACTCTCATCATTATCAATCTCCTTGTATAAATCATGAAGTTGGATTGCTGAAGGAACCACCAATGATAACAAGGACGTGGAGATCGGATGAGCAATGCGTGAAAGTCCATCAGCTGCTTTGTTTTCCACACCAGGTTTATACACAATATCCATATCATAACCCAACAACTTAGTCAACCACCTCTGATACTCCATATTCACTTCCTTCTGATCCAATAAAAACTTCAAACTTCTTTGATCAGTATGCACTTCAAATCTCCTGCCCAACAAATAGTGTTTCCACTTCAAAACTGCTAAAACAATAGCCATTAATTCTCGCTCATATGCAGGTTTGATCTGTTCTCTAGGGGTAAGAGCATGACTAAAGTAAGCCATAGGCCTTTTGTCTTGAACCAACACTGCACCAACCCCACTCCCCGACGCATCCGTCTCTAGCACAAAGGTTTTGTCAAAATCTGGTAATCCCAACACTGGTACTGAAGGCATTGAAGTCTTAAGTTTATCAAATGCAACCTGCGTAGTGTCAGACCAAGCAAATTTGTCTTTCTTGAGTAAGTTAGTTAACGGTCTAGCAATCATACCATACCCTTGTACAAACTTCCTGTAATAGCCCGTAAGTCCCAGGAATCCGCGAAGCTGCTTAGTGTTCTATGGTGTTGGCCAGGCAAGCATAGCTTCTGTCTTGACCGCATCTGTAGCCACCCCCTCCGAAGATATAATGTGTCCGAGATATTCAACCTTGTCTACTCCAAGTAAACACTTCTTTTGGTTAGCAAACAATTGATTATCCAGCAACAACTGTAGGACCAAAGACAAATGCTTCACATGATCAGATAACGACGGGCTATAAATCAGTATGTCATCAAAGAAGACCACAACAAAACGCTTGAGGTAAGGTTTAAACACTGAGTTCATCAATGCCTGAAAGGTAGCTGGGGCATTTGTGAGACCAAAAGGCATCACTAAAAATTCATAATGTCCCTCAAGTGTTCGAAAAGCTGTCTTATGAATGTCTTCTTCTCGCATACGTATTTGGTGATAGCCTGATCTTAGATCGATTTTTGAAAAAATCACTGAACCATGCAACTCATCCAACAGCTGATCTATTACTGGAATCGGAAACTTGTCAGGAACAGTAGCCTTATTCAAGGTTATGTAATCCACACAGAACCTCCAGGAGGAATCCTTTTTGCGCACCAGCAATACCGGACTTGAAAAGGGGCTGTTACTAACACGAATGATTCCTGAAGTCAACATTTCATCCACCATCTTCTCCATTACTTCCTTTGTAGAGTGTGGGTAACGGTAAGGTCTTACTGAGATAGACTGTACCCCAGGTTTAAGTGTGATTGAGTGTTCCTTACCTCGTATTGGTGGTAAACAAGTAGGTAAAGCAAACACTTTCTCGAACTTCTCTAGCACATAATTGATAAGGGATGATACAACAGCTTCTGTGGATAACTTCTTCCCTTTTGATAACTCCATCAAATGTTTATCAGTTAGCGCTTTGCGAGGAGGAGAGTCCAAAGTCTTCAGAGATAACGGTTGTCCAGGTAAAGAAGGATCACCATGTAATGTTACCAATTGTCCCTTATAAGTAAACTGCCACTCCTGCAACTTCCAATCAACTTCTGTTCTTCCCAATGTTTCCAACCATTGAACTCCAAGAATAACATCCACACCACCCAAGTCTAAAGCAATGAAATCACTGTCAAATGCTACACCACCCAGTTGGAACTGTACTTGTTTACAAATCCCAGAACCTTGGACAGATACACCATTCCCTAACAATATATCCAAACCCGAAACTGTATAAACCTTGAGTTTAGTACGGGCTGCCATTGTAGGGGTAATGAAATTATGTGAAGCCCCAGAATCATTCAATACTACTACCTTACTCTTCCCTATCTGTCCCCACAATTTTGTTGTCCTTGGAGAATGCAATCCGAGATAAGAGTTAAGAGATAAACATCTCACTTCTGGAGCTTGAATAATCTCCTCTATATCCTCAGGATGCCACTCCTCATCCATTACTTCCAGTTCCAAACCTTCGACCACCGTTAAAATTTGTAAAGCCTTAAGTGGACATACATGACCACGAGTGTAATTACCTTTACACTTAAAGCAAATCCCCTTGCTTCTCATAGCGTCTAATTCTTCTGCTGTGTGACGTTGTCTAGGGGGAAGAGCTGGTCGTGTATTAACTGCGGCTTGAGCTCCTTGACCAGCTGCAGCTTGAACTAACAGAGGTTTATGAGTTGTATATTGCTGTGGAGTTCGGGTTACAAAAGGTCTGGAAGTGATGCTAGTCTTGTTATTCTTCTCACTAATTAACTGGCAAAAGGAACTTGATTCCATTCTTAAAACTACAGCTTTCTGATAATCAATCCCTTTGGGCTCCTTCATCTTGATTACTTCTTTCATCTCCTGTTTCAAACCATTGTAGAATATCTTTTCCAAATGAGAGTCATCTAAACCAGGAACCTGAGCAGATAAGTCTTCAAATTCTGTTACATAAGCTGCTACTGTCCCAGTTTGTTTGATCGCAAACAAACGATTACCAGGATCCGCCTCAATGGATTCAGCAAACCGTAAAAACAGTCTCTGTTTGAACCCATTCCATGAACGAAACTCTCTGCGATTCATCTCCCAGTTAAACCACTTTAATACATCTCCCTCAAAACTTAACGCAACCATATCAAGTTTATCAAGGTCAGAGTAACGACCGACGCGAAAGAACCTCTCTACCTTGGATAACCACTCATAGACTTCAGATCCATCAAAAACAGGGATATCAATCTTCCGCAATAAGCTAGATCTATTCTCTAGTGGTAGATTCCGATCATCAGTGACACACGGATAAGGATCAGGATTATACCGTACCTGTGGTGGTGGACTCAACGATTCTGATTATTCCGGTCTTTTCCCCAGCTGGATTTCAACTCGCGCTAAGGTATTGAGTACGGATTGCATCGTCTCGTCCAACGATTAGATCTTATCATCATGCTCCACCTTCGATTGAACCAAACGGTGGTATCCGCCGCGTAGGAATTACATAAGGTTCTCCGTTGGATTATCCTGGAAGCTCGCCGACTTTATCGGCTCCGATCCACTCGTTTCCGCCATCACAATCTAACAATCCAGTTACGCCGCACCAATGATAGATTCTAGATTGATCCGAACACCAAAAGAATACTGAATACCCCTTTACTGAATTGAATGAAAGATATAGAGTTACAGAGAGAGTGAACTTGATATCGGAACTAAGAAATGAAAGAGTAGCTGAGATCTGTAAGCAGCGATAAACATAGATCACTACCCAAGCACATCACTTGGGATCCTAAGCACATCGCTAAAGGAATTAACATACAGATTCAACATGAAAAACAAATGAACTCTAACGACTCTATTAAAAGGTTGAAGACGATCGTAACAGAAAGGTCTCTGAGTCAACCCAAGTCTTTGCTTCTTTCTTTAGTCAACTCATACACACTTGCCACGTCACTCTTCTCTTCCGATAACACCTGCTGACATGGCTTCTTTCGATAATAAGATTGATGAATCGTATCATTTCTTAGAGATGTTAATATCTTATCTTTTCCCTAGTTATCATTTGAAACTTGAAAGTTGAGTTTAGGCAGTCACCGGAGCACTCATTGCTAATTCATTGAAAAAGGAATGCAGCTGCTAAGGTGATCTTAGACTTGTTCATAAAGCGTTATCGGAGACATCTTTGACGTTGGAGGGCAGCTGCAAAGGTTTAGTACAAAGAGAACAAGAACCTGTGAATTTGCATATCATGCTTTGATGCTCTCACCTCACATGTATGATTAGAAATACAGCTATGTATTTGATGCAAAGACTCGTTACCTCATTTGGATCAGTGAAGCAGGTTTGTTTGTTTGATTGTGTGTAGGAAATATGTATAGCTCTCCCATTGAGCTGTTTGATTGTGTGTAGGAAATAGAAAATTATATAAGACACCCATATTTAAGGATACTAATGGAAGGAGAAAAAATAAAAACAAGGGAGTGAAAATTAAACTTAGATTAGTATTATCTTTAATATTATTAAAAGTTAGAGACACTCATTTGAGTATTACTGATGGGCATGCCCTCACAAGCCAAGTAGCCAACCTTTCCAGTGTATATCAACCAAGTCTAATTCCTGGCAAAGCTTGAAGAAGAAACTTATGATTACTGAACTCTTAGTCAAGAACGAGAGTTTTTAACTAACATCGGTTAGAAAATGTTCCCATCGGTATCGTTTTCGTTTGTTTTAGGATTAGCGTAGACATTTTTTATGATAAAAAAAAAAAAACATAAAAGTATCCAAAGATATCTGAGCTCCCAAAACTGTGGTTTCATTTACATAACAAGTTTGGTTAAAAGTGTTGGTCTTGAACTCTTGTCGCAACAAGTTTCAAAAGTGCACACACTGACGAGTGACGAGTCTTACAAGAAGAAAACTTGCTCATAGTTTTTGTTCAGATCAGTAAAATTAAGTTAGATATATTTTGCTTTGGTTCCATTGGTCAACAATTGGGCCTAATTCTGTTTAAGCAATTCCATTACTTTCGTAGCACAAAGCTCAAGCTGCTCCGGTTTACCAAAGTTAAACCGGTGATATTAAAGAACCGGATGAAATAAAACCCTCAATTCCATTACTTTCGACGCCTTTGCTATGTGTCTTGACGAAACCTGAAAGCTTGAGTTTTTCTTCATAACTTCTTCGCTTGTGCATGGGGTTCCAAATAAACAAGCGATTAAGCAAATCCCAGCTCTCTTTTTCACAGAAACCCTAAAAATTAGGGCTTGGATTAAGCTTTTGTAACAAGGTAGGTTTCTTCGAGGTTTACTCCTTTTTTTTAGGGTTCCTTAGTCATAAGATTCCTATTTGCGTTGTGAGCTTTAATTTTTCTTTATGAAAGTTCATATTCGAATTCATAAGACTGCTATGTTACCAGTTTAACGTGTTTCTTTTGGATTTTACATGAATTAAAAGATCACACCCTTTCTCTGTTTTGTAGTGCGAAGTGTTCGGTCAATATACTCTCTTCGTTTTGGTGCAGATGGATCATTTAAGCAATCTACCAGACGAGGTTCTTTGTCATACCTTGTCATTCCTTACCACAAAGGAGGCTGCTATGACATCTGTTCTCTCCAAGAGATGGCGCAATCTTCTTGCATTTGTCCCTAATCTTCACATTGATGACTGTGATTTTCGAAAGAGCTTCATGGAATTTGTGGATAGAGTATTGGCATTGCAGGGTAATTCTCCCATTAAGAAATTCTACCTCGGTGGCATTGGCCGTATTGATATAGATCGTGTGAGTTGTTGGATACAGAATGTGATGGTGCGTGGTGTTTCGGAGATTGTTCTTTCGATAATTGATGATACAGAATCAGCAGATCCTTATCCTATGTTTCCAAAAGTTTTCCAGAACAAGAAATTAGTTAAGCTGGAATTAAGTTATGGAATTGATATTTGTTTGGTGGATGGGAGCATTTTCTCACCGACGCTCAAGACTCTCGTTCTTAACTCAGTTTCGGTATCTGTTGATAAGTTTGACATTCTTCTTCATGCTTTGCCTGCGCTTGAGGAATTAGTCCTAGTTTCTATAGACTGGAACGATTGGGAAGTTACTGTGAGTGTATCAAGTGCAAGCCTTAAGAATTTAACAATAAAGTGAAGCGGTGGTTTTGATACTTATTCATTTGATACACCGAGCCTCGTTCGCTTCTGTTACTCTGATTATGCCACGGAAGATTATTCCGTAGTTAAGATGGAAAACTTAGTTGAGGCTTCGATCAGCCTTTTGGTAAATGAAGATGAAATTAAGCTAGCAAGAGCGCCAAACAATGATTGGTTAGGGGATAATGATTGGTTATGGGATGCTGTTCATCGATTTGTAAATGTGGGGAAGCTTATGAATGGCATACGAAATGTTCAGTATCTGGGCTTAACTGCTAATACTATGGAGGTCAGTTTTCTTGGGATATCTTCTTCGTCTAAATCCATTTTGAACGAACAAGTGAATGTCTCGTTTTGAAACATTTAGTGGCGAAACGTCTACATCTAATAGTGGTTTGTCTTGTTTTCAGGTGCTTTCTCTAAGCTGTGAAGCGATGCCAGTGTTCAAAAACCTCAAATCTTTATCTATTAAGAGTGAAGAGAGTCGAGGATGGCAAGCTATGCCAGATATTCTAAGGAACTGTCCAACTTTAGAAACTCTGGTCCTTGAGGTATATAAACAACTCATTTGCCAAACATGTACAAAGATAAGTTCATACTTTGAAACCTTAATTATCTCCTTAATGTTTTCAGGGTCTCTTGCACCATGTCACAGATAAATGCGGGGATGCTTGTGACTGCGTATATCGAGAGGAAAAAGGTCGTTCACTCACGTCTTGTCCAGTAAAAGTGTTAGAGATTGAAGGGTTTCAAGGAACAGTGAAAGAGATGCACATGGTAAAGCATCTCTTTGACTATTTCCTATGTTTGAAAGAGATCAAGATCTATATGGAAGAGAATGATCCTGAAGAAGTCAAAGTCACTGAGGTTTCTGAATTTCTGGCGGAGAAGATTGAACTAAACAACAAGTCATCGAGTTGCAATATCCAGCTTCTATTGAGTGGTTGCTTGTATAAGAAGTGGACTGCACAATGATCTTCTTCACTTCTCGTTCAGAAACATCTTTTACTTCCCCATCAGTTTTGCTTTGAGTTTTTGTTCTTCGTCTTTACCCCAAGCATCTCACTGTTGATGTCAGAGCAGAAACCGATGTTTAATATTGTCCCTTTGGATAGTGCTAATTAGTCTAATTAATGTCCAAGACGCAAAATCAACGGATACACTAACAGAGTGTCTTCTTTCTATTTTCATAAATGTGGTGTGTCCATGAATTCATCACTTTTAACTCGTTAGTGAATTGTTAGACAATGGATTTAGAACAAAACCGTAGGAGAAGCTGGTCACAAGTCCTTGAGTGGATGGATAGCTTGTAGACTACATATTATTTGGTCTTTATTAATGGGATTTACTTGTTTTAACTGAGACAAAATTTTATTGAAACAATACCTTAGAAAAAATATTGACAATTTGTTGAGACAAAACAGGAGTCTGAACTTTAGAATGTATATATGTAAAGGTTACAATAGTCATTAGTATAGCCCTAAACCCTCATGTACTCTCTATATATAAATGTAATCTCTGAAGCTAATAAGAGACCAAGCCTCCTATCTTATATGGTATCAGAGCCATGATACCTAAACCTAGAATCTTAAACCTAAAACTTTTCTTTTTCCATCGCCGCTTGCTATGTCGATCTCCTCTGGTGAAACCATTTCCGTATCTGACTCACAAAGTCTTCTCCATGCTCTCCTCGATGGCTATGATCTCACAGGCTACATCGATGGATGTTCCTCCTCCTACCACAACTGTTGCTGGTGTCACGTCTGACAACCTCGACTACAAGATCTGGAAGTGTCAAGATCGTCTCATTTACAGTGTACTAGTGGGTGCCATGGACGTCTCTGTCCAGCCTCTACTCTCCACCACCATGACGTCCTCTAAGATTTGGAGTACCCTATCATCGATCTATGCAGCTCCAAGTCGTGCCCATGTTCAACACTTGAAACAACAGATCCAAGTCTGGATCAAAGGTGAGAGATCAATTGAAGAGTATTTTCAAGGTCTCACCACACGGTTTGATAAGTTGGCTCATCTTGGGAAGCCTATGGAACTCGATGATCAGATCGAAAAGGTTCTAAAGGGTCTTCCTGAAGAGTATCGTAAAGAACCGTACAGAAACACTTTGTAGTTAAAACTGTAATTATTGATACATGCGTTAGATATTCATGTGAACGCGCATGAACCTCGTACACTCCACCACATGTTGTCTTGTTGAGGTGTACGCATCAAATAGCTAGGGGGAATTCGAAGTACATTATCTCCAAAATTGTATCTTCATGTGGAACCTCGGGTTAAATGGAAAAGGCCTGGCTCCAAAACTATCTCCAGCCATAATGCAACATAGTTTACAACCAAATCCCTTTGGAGAAGAATGATCGTAATTCATAAAAAAACTCTCAAAAATTTATCAATAAAAAATTAATATAGAGATGAGAGAGAAGAAGAATAGAAGAGAAGCGATACTCAAATTGCTTGAGGAAGAACAGATACTCAACAAGAATTGACAAGTGTCATTCAATTAGTGGTTACTCAAATTGTCATATATTGTCATTCCTTACCACAAAGGAGGCTGCTTTGACATCTGTTCTCTCCAAGAGATGGCGAAATCTGTTTGCATTTGTCCCTAATCTTCACATTGATGACTGTGATTTTCGTCAGAGCGTCATGGAATTTGTGGATAGAGTATTGGCATTGCAGGGTAATTCTCCCATTAAGAAATTCTACCTCCAGGGTATGGGCGGTATTGATGTAGATCGTGTGAGTTGTTGGATAGAGAATGTGATGGTACGTGGTGTTTCGGAGATTGTTCTGTCGATCTTTGATGATACAGATTCAGCAGATAGTTATCATATGTTTCCAAAAGTTTTCCAGAACAAGAAATTAGTTAAGCTGGAATTAAGTTATGGATTTGATATTTGTTTGGTTGATGGGAGCATTTTCTTGACTCAGTTTTGGTATCTGCTGATAAGTTTGACATTCTTCTTCGTGCTTTGCCTTCGCTTGAGGAATTAGTCCTAGATGATATAGACTGGAAAGATTTGGATGATTTGGATGTTAATGTGACTGTATCAAGTGCAAGCCTCAAGAATTTAACAATAAAGTGGGGCGATAGTTAAGTTACTTATTCATTTGATACACCTAGCCTTGCTTACTTCTGTTACTCTAGTTATGCCGCAGAAGATTATTCCGTAGCTAAAATGGAAAACTTGTTTGAGGCTCGAATCAGCTTTAGGTAGGGTACATGAAGAAGATATTTGAGCAAGATTGCCACAAAATATTTGGTTGGGGTTGGAGGATGATGAGAACAATGTTATTACCCGATTTTCAAATGTGGGGACACTACAAGAAAACATGGAATTGCGGACTGCAAGTTGCGACTTAAAACACAGTCGCTAAATTTAGCGACTGAATTGCGATTGTTTTGCTACTGAATGGCTACTAAAATAAAACAGTCGCCTAGTAGACGCTAATTAGAGACTGATGCATAATGTCACAGTGTAGTCGCCAATTTAGCGACTAATTTGGAGACCAGATAGACAGTCGCTAAAATTTGCGACTAAAGAGCTACTACTTAGCGACTGCTTTAACTAATTTGGGCTTTAAACCAAATTTGGGCCGTAACAAAACGGCTCAAACCCAAATCGTTTCTCTTCTTCCCCGAGAAAACCCTAATCCCTCATATATCTTCTCAATCGTTTCTCTTCTTCTTTCGTTTATTCCTCAAAACCCTAATTTCTCACATCCCCAACTCAATCGAGAAACGCCATAGTCCCTCCTTGTATCTCTCAATTGCTCTCAATCGTACTACTTCCTCCAGACCTAGATCCAAACTTATGTATGGCATTCGGAATGTTCGGTGTCTACTTCTGTCTCCTGATACTCTTGAGGTCAGTCTTCTTCTTCTTCTTTGATATATTGTGATATTTTTCTTTCAGAATAAAAAAGAAGACCAGCACCTCGTCTTAATTCATGGAGCATGGCTTTGTTCTAACTGTGGCTTGTCTTGTTATCAGGTGCTTTCTGTATGCTGTGAATCATTGCCAGTTTTCAACAACCTCAAATCATTAACTATTATGAGCAAAGACAATCGAGGATGGCAAGCAATGCCAGCTCTTCTAAGGAACTGTCCGCATTTAGAAACTCTAGTCCTTGAGGTATATATAAACAACAAATTCGCCAAACAGATAAAGTTCATACTTTGACTCCTGTATTGTCTCCTTAATGTTTTCAGGGTCTATTACACCATGTCACAGATAAATGCGGGGATGCTTGTGACTGCGAGAGGAAAAGGGTCGTTCACTCACATCTTGTCCAGTAAAAGTTTTAGAGATTAAAGGGTTTCATGGAACAACCAAAGAGATGCACTTAAACCAAGAGATGCACATGATAAAACATTTCTTGGACTATTTTCCGTGTTTGAAGGAGATAAGATCTATATGGAAGAGAATGGTCCTATACAGCTCAGAGTCCCTGAAGTGTCTGAAGGTATTGCGGAGATGATGATGGAACACTATAATAATATGGCATCGGGTTGCAATGTCCAGCTCCTTGTGAGTGGTACCTTGTATAAAAAGTGGACTCCATAATAAAGCATGTAAAGAAGAAAGTTGCTCATATATATCTTTGATTGTGGTTTATTTTTTGTTTCATTGACTTGAAAACTGTTTCAAATCAAGGCGATCGGGAAAACGTTGTTTACATTTAGTCATTTATTTTGCCCTTAATTTGTTTTAGTTGTTTTTTGTTGGCGTCTTTACTCCAAACGAAAAAAATTCAATTAGCTACCCTTACTTACCATGTGTGTAATTCGAATTTTTCTCTATGAGAGTGACAACTCTGCTCACATTAAGGAAACTAGTCTTACTCAGGCCCGGCGCGTAGCTAAAGCCCATGAAGCAAGGGCTTTAGCCAGCAAATGATATAAGTAATTTTAAGGGCATCATTTCCATAAAAGTTACCTTGGCACCATGGTTCAAGCCTATTTATTCCTGTAATAGGTGCAGAGTTCGACGTCCTTGATGTCTGTTTTTTACTAAATTTTTTTAAACTATGTTTTAGATTGGCCAAAAGTAAATTTTTGCTTTAGGCAGCAATATATGTTGCGCCGGCCCTGTTACTTTCCCGCGGCCAAGTGAAGTGGTGGACTGAATCCACTGGATTCCATGTCATAATACTGGAAGTTCGACTGCACTGTTACCAGAAGGGGTTTTTACCCGAGATGGATTATGAAAAGACTGGAGAATCATTGTTTTAACGTGCTCCTCTCCGCTCCATTGTTGCAAAGGATTATCAATTAGTGAATTTGAATAACTTCTTTGAGGCTTGAAACACAAAATTATTAAATCCAACATATATATCCAGTACGTATAAAAATAGTGTCTTTGGTTTCTATTTCATGAAGATAGTAATTCAATATACAGTGTCTTTTTTTTTGTGCTAAATTGTAAATATTTCATTGATAATGAAAAAAGTTTAGGTTACAATCAAAGATTAGAAACCTATAAATAATGGTTCAATGGCAAAAAAAAGTAAAAACATGGAAGCACAAGATGGTAATTAAACCAAGTTTTCGGTCCATCTATTCAACCAAGCAATGAAGCTTCGGGAACAAGATGAAGCGATGACGTTTTTGTTGTCCTTCCTGGATGAGTTGCAGAAGGAGAAGGGAATTTGCAGATTGTAAAACACTTACTTGCGACAATTAGCTCTAGAAGCCTTTCGCAGGAGGTCCGAGACCGAGCCATCAACGGTGAAAACTCCAAATCATCGATCACATACTCTCCCTGCGTCATGTGAGATCAATTCTTCGTTTCAATCCATGAGCTTTCCCTGAAACGGAACCTCACAAGCCAAATTTAGCAAATGGTGAAAGCTCCCTCTACCAAGTTCATTCCCCGAAGTCAGCAGCACAGAGCAAAATAAGACCATCCATAACCACACCATAAACCATTAGCCCTACTAGCTCCTCTATAGCACAATCAAGACGCAGGGCAGAAGCGAGTACTCAAAGCAAAGCAATCTTCAAACAAAGGCAATAACAACAGGAAGCCACAACAAAGAATAAGCCTTGAACTAAACCGAAGAATTGATATACCTTGTAGAAACTGGTGTTTCACACAATGAATTTGTTTAGAAGAGAAACAAATTCAATAACAATCTCTTAAAGAATTCGGATCAAAGTAAGTAAGCAAGGAAGAAATGAAATCTCATGAGAAACAAGTTAGGTTTTGCTCAAGAACAAAGAGGAATTAGGGTTTTGTATTAATTTCTGGATGGATCTTACAATGAGAGGATTGCCCTCTATTTATAGGTTTTCGAAGATCTACCGAATATATTGAAAGATCTACCGAATATATTGACTTTCCTAATTACAGGCGAACTGATTAGGAAAGTCCTTCCTTTCTTGTTAGGTCGGCCGCAGGGCGAGTTGGATGTCGGTTCGCCACCTCAGCGATGGGCTTCTCTGTGCTGTTGGGCCTTCAGGGATGAAGTCCAAATTTAGGTCGAGCTCCCGGTTTAGATAACCGGTTCCTTTAAACGGGTTTAGATCGGTATGTTGGGGGTGCTAATTTCCGCACCAACAATTAGTCCCCCCTCAGTTCGGTACATTCAGAAGTTAATTCGAATGACCGAACTTCAAGAGAGAATATCCGATTTAATCCGTAAAGAGATCCAAATCTAATTTCCCTGATCGTCGCGCCGCTTCGCCATCCACTAGTTGAGTGACACGCGTCCGATGCGTCGCATCTGTCAATTCGAAAGTTGAAGCGTCGCATAGGTTAGATAGGCAATTATGACTCCGCGTAGGGTTGCCGCCCACTCCCTTCTATAAATACTTGATATCCACCGATTGCTTTCACTTTTCGTCGTATCGTCAAAGGTAATTACTTTGTTCTCTCTCTTCGTCCTTAATTACTTTGTTGTTTGTTAATCTTTTCTACACTCTTCGGCGATCTGCATTGTTCTTCACCTCGGCCATGGTTTCCTCGTCTGCTACCACAAGCGAACCATTGATCCGTAAGAATTCCAACAGAAAACCTCTGAACGCTATCAGATCAGACCAAGGCGAGATGCCGAGTAGGCCAGAAGAAGCCGAATGTTCCTCAAGACTCAGACCCAGCGAGATTCCGATCCCTTCTTTAATCGACGAAGAGGATCGCGGAAATCATGGAAATGTTGCGTCAACCTCCGATCTCCCACCTGACAACTCGAATGGTGGAACAGTCCGACTTGCTCCTGATGGAGTCATGATCGAGGACCTCCTTCCTCTCCGAGATCACCGAGGTGAAATTGGGGGCGAAAAGACGACCAGCACCACTGAAACGGTACGCACACTTTTGACTTCGTGTGGCCTACTCAATTCTGGTGTCCATATTTTTATTCCCGGAGATCACCAACGTCCATGGAATCCGCCTCTCGGATATATTTGCTTATACGAAGGATTCTTCTGCCAATGTCGGTTGTGGTTCCCTCTTCCTAATCTGCTCACTCAATACTCTCATCACCGTAAAATTCCGATATCCCAGCTCTCCTTAGGAAGTATCTGCAACTTCGTCGCCGCTCTCACTATTGCAGCTTGGGCTAAGGTTTTCCTCGGAATCGAATGCTTTGAGCAGTTAACAAATTTTAAGAATAGCCAAGGTAGTGAGTCGTGGATGGTTAACATGAAACCAGCTCATAACTTCCTTCGTGGGGAAAAGTCAGTAATTTCAAGAAGTTGAGAGCTCGCTATTTCTTTGTCCGAGTCGATAACCGCTTTTTTTAGATTCCAAAATGTGGTCGCCGAAGAGTGTGGAACGATTCGCCTGGTATCATCTCGTTCTTTATTCTGTCAAATCGGACAATCTTGTTCTGACCTGATTTTGAATTTTGATGTGTTTTGCAGCTCGCCCTTCTTCAGCTCGGAAACTACCTTCCAGATTTCAACACGTCAAGGACTCTCTTTTCGGAGTAGCTGACCGTAGCTAGAACCAAATCTCTCGACGTCGCGTGGAAGCAGCAATGGTTAAGGCGAGAACCAAGTTTGCCAGCTTTGCAAGCTCATTGGGTCAAACTTCCGAGGTCCCACCGACCACAATTGTCAGCGCCGAGATGCTCCGATCTGTGAATCCACACGAGGAACAGATCGTCAATCCCGAATCAGAGCAAGCAGGGAATGAATTCATCGACATTGAGGACGGTGACGAACTCCTGGCTCTTGATCTTGAGGATGAAAACATAGCTCCCAATGTTGCATCTCCTCCTTCACCGATTGAACCTATCATTCTGGTGCAGCTCGCCCCGGAACCGAGTAGCGGTTTAATAAAGAAGAAGTCCAAAAAGGATAATGGCAAAGACAAAAGCAAAGAGAAAGACAAAGGAAAAAGCTCCGCTCAGGGGACAGGTCGGAAACGCTCTGCGGAAGAGGCCGGACTCGAATCCTGTGACCGTTTCCGAGTTGAACGGGTTACTGGTCGATCTGATCAATTTCGCTTCGACTACTTTGGGGAGACGCCTCTTGTGTGCAACAAGGAAGCTGCCGGGGAGTTGTGCAGGCAACTTACGGTGTCTTTGGTCATGCTGCCGTCGCTTGATGAGCTGGGATTCAGAGACCAATACGTCCAAGCCGCTCAGTCCGCCCTTCAGTTTCGAATCGCATTGCCCTCTTCATTTTTCCATTAGCAAACTTAGATTCTCATTTTGCTCTGTTTCAAAATGCAGACCGCCGCCTATATGTCTACACTCACTCTTATGTAGGATAGGCGGGTCAAATCGATGGCATCTGCATAGACTGATTTCAACAAAATAAAAGAATGCTTGGAGAATCTCCGAGAAGTGGACAGGTCGAAGAACGAGAGGATCAAAGAGCTGCAGGGACTTCTTGCGAATAAGGAGGAAAACTGCAAAAACCTGGAAGAAAGGATTGCCGAACTGGAGTCGAGGGAAGAAGTTCTGGGAGAACAGAAGGCCGAGCTGGTGAGACAGTTCGATGATCTTGGGGCAAAGTTGGAGTCAGAGATGAGACGACTTCGCCTTGATCACCAAGCCAAAGTCGAGGGTACCACGAAGAAAGCGCAGCGTCGTCTTAACAAGGTAAAGGCTTATCTGCTTGAGCAGGAAATGGCCCGTCCAAAAGAAGATGTCCTTAACCAGGCAAGCGGGTTTGAGGAGATTATGGAATATCTTCTGAAGAACGGAGCATCATTTCTGGACAACCTGATTGCCGAGATCAAGGAAAAGAGAGAGGCTGCTAAGAACGAAGTGGAGGCGCTGGACCTCTTAGAGCTTGGAGAAGGCGATCTCAACATGTCTCCAGACCAGCTCGGCTTTGGACTGCTTCACTCCGGGACTGCGGCTCCAGACTCCGTTCGACATCCGTACGGTTCCAATTCCGCGATTTTCCAAGCCGATCTGGCTGACCCTCCAGAGCTTTGATTGTAGCCTTTTGACTGCGTCTACTAGGAACACTTTCTGTTTCCCTTTTTATTTTCCTATTAAGACTTTGTGATAATGCTACCTGTTTTGCGGCCGACTTCTATTATTATTTTTTTTTTTTTTAGAAATTTCCCTTTTGTGCTTGCGTGGAATATCTCCTTTTTGCTAGACAATGAAAATGGTAATCTCACAATTTCGAAATTGGAAATTTTTCCTCTAGGACCGGTATAAATATGATTGCGCTATGCTTGATTTTACCGCAACTTTTACGAAAGAATCCAAGATGCCGAGTTCTGTTGGTAGTACTGATCCTTTAGTCGAGATTGGGAACGATGTCCCGACGTTCTCAAACTCGGAAGCCATTAAGCGAGGGATGCCCTATTACCCGAATACCCGAGCTCCCTGGATGCTAATGTTCCGTGTTAGTCCGGAGAAGAGGTTAGAATTAGAGACCTTCCTCTCTCTCATCGAAGAACGCCATTCCGAATATCGTGGTAGACTAGCCGCAATAGAGCAGTTGCAAAGTGAACTGCTTTTCAAACTTAAACTGCTCGAGTCCCATCCGAGGTTCTGGATTGAAAACGGTCTGGACAGAGTGGCAGACATGCCGCAGTGCTTGATCGACTACTGCAATGAGTGCCACCATTCGGCGAACTCGATTCCAAGCGAGGCAAGTTTTTCTATGAGCGGCGAATTCATGCCTTCCGAGGTGAAACCGTTCTATATGAACAGGCGTGCCAATAACGTAGAAGTTGCTGCTGCTCACGCCTTCGTTCGCCAGGTAATTTCTCTTAGCTCCGTCTATGCGAGTTTATTATAAAAAATCCTTGTTGATCGATGACCCTGTGTGCAGATTGAATCCGTGCACCGCGAACAATGCCACAAGCTTTACTATCACCGCATGAAAAAGAATGAAATCGATGACCGTCTGGCGGTATTGATGCTGAGATCACCACCTTAAGGGCGAAGAGAGGAAGAACCATCGGTCGTCTTGACGAGGTCGAACAGAAGATCAGGGCATTAGAGTCACATCCTGCTGATTGGGAGAAGACAGGACTTCAGCTCCTATGGCCTATGCCGAAGCGTCTCAAAGCAGATACCAAGAAGATCGCCGCAGGACTTGATATGGATGGTTGATATGCTTTGGCGATTTGATTCCTTTGCTATGCTTTATTATTTTGATTCTCCGTTGAATTTGACCTGTTCAGACAATTTATCCTTGCAATAAAGTTTTCATTTTAATTGGAAATTCTCCTGAGGCGGGACGTCTCCCGGCTTACTCTGAGTAATCCTTTATGAGGGCAATTTAGCCCAAGCGTAAATGTGCTTTTTAAGCGTAGGGCGAAGTAGGGGACTTCGGCTTACCCTCTTTGCCCTAGTTCCGAAAGCGAAAAGCAAAATTTACAACTATGGGTTCGGCTTATATTCGTCCGAGCTGGAACTTACGAAACAATTCAAAAGAATTCTCTGAGTTCGGTCTACCAGCTCTGCCGTCTGGAAGGAACCGTCTCGGTTCTTGACGAGCTCATCGCCAGTGGCTTTTATCTGGCGAGCTGGCGCATGACCCGGCTACTTGCTGATCGTGACCGGTGTGAGGGGGAGGTCGCCAGGACCTTGTTACCCAACCTGCCGGAGGGCGACTACGAGCCGCTAGGCGAATCGGAGAATCTGCATGTTGCGGAAATCCCGATTTACAGAGGTTGCATAGAGAGGTTGCAGCGCTACATCCTCCATCTGGAAACCACGGACCATCATTTCCGAGATAGTCATACCGTGGAGATTCCATGCGCGTTCCTCGAGGAAATGGCGGACAGGGGTGCGGAAGTGCCAGCAGATCGGCTAGAAGAGCTGAGGCGGGAGCGTCAATGATGCAGCGCATCTTACACCTCCTCTGTTTTATTTCTATTTTCATTGAACTGGGCTTTCGATTTTCTTTTATATTTGCTTGGGCTTTACGTATTGCTTTTCCTTTGTGTTTTCTAAGTCGGTTTACGACTAGGGTTTTGTTCTTTGTATAAGTAGCCTCTCAACTTCGTTGAGAAGGGATCATCTTTTATTGAATAACAATCCAGAGCTTTAAGCTTATCTCTTGTTCATCGGTCATTCTTTTGAATCAACGATCTGCAAGTATGTCTTCAGTCGGTATTCTTTGAATCAACGACTTTAAGACATCTCCTTTGTTCGGTCATTCACGGGAATCAACGAACACAAGGTTCTCTATCAGTTTCGCTGCGCCAGTTTTGGTATCAGAGCCTAAACCGGTCTTGATTAAGTTACTAGCTTCGTCCGACATGGCACCCGCACGAAACTCCAAGAAAACCGACGGACGTGACGATGAAGCTTTCCACGAGTGGACAGAGCTTCGCCAAATTCTATTGTCAATGCAGGAGAACATTCAAGCTACGATTGCTCAATCAATTCAGGCTTTGGCAGAGACGGTCCTGCACAACCGGTTCCAACAACAAGGTGCGGACTACGAGAGTTCCGATGGCAGTCTCGGAAACCCTTTTCATCGTGATTGCAAGCCAAAACAGAGACTTCATGGTGGAACAGGGGAACGAGATGGAGGGGAACGAGAACGTGATGACAACCGGTGGGAGTTAGGTTTTAAACTCGACCTACCAGAATTCCATGGGAGCATTTGTGGAGATGAGCTGTTAGATTGGCTCACCGCTGTGGATGAGGTTATGGAGTTTAAACACGTTCCCGAGGAGAGGAAAGTAGCTTTGGTGGCCACCAAATTTCGGGGCAGAGCTGCATCATGGTGGACACAGTTGAAGTCGACAAGGGCACATACAGGGAAACCGAAGATTGAGTCATGGGATAAATTACAAAAACATCTCAAGCTTTCGTTTCTTCCACAGAATTATGAACGTACGATGTACAACCGCTTGCAAAATCTTCGACAGGGTTCACGTTCGGTTGATGAGTATGCTGATGAATTCTTTTTATTAATCACAAGGAATGAGATTTTTGACAGTGAACTTCAGTTGGTTTCTCGTTTCATTGGCGGTTTGAGGCCTCAACTCCAGAACTCGCTGAATCAATTCGATCCCACGACCATTGCCGAAGCACATCGCAGAGCAGTTGCTTTTGAACAACAGTTCAAAGTCAACACCACTTGGAATTCGACCAATCGGCCTCGTAGCTTTGGAGGGGTCAGCGGTGATAATGTGAAATCCCAACCAAACGGGAAAGACATTGAAGCGTCGGGTAGTTCGAGTGCTGCAACACCGGAGGCTCCAAATCTTCGCCGATCCACACGTCCTAACGCATTGTGGTGTTTCACTTGCGGGGAACAGGGGCATCTCATGACTGCATGTCCTCAAAAGACTCGTCGTGGACTGTTAATGGACGATGTTGTTTGGGACGAAGACGGTAACGAACACGGAGACGACGGTGACGTGTTGGAAGAGGAGTGTCATACGGGAGACATGGGATCTTTACTTGTTGCGCGCGTTTGTTTGGCACCTACGGTGTGTGAGGAACCATGGTTGCGTTCAAATATTTTCCAATCGACCTGCACCATTAAAGGCAAGGTGTGTCGCTTTGTTATTGACTCTGGTAGTAGCCGTAACGTGGTGTCTGAGGACACCGTGAAGAAGCTGGGGCTGCAACGAGAAGCTCACCCTACCCCTTACAAGCTCACGTGGCTCAACAAAGGTACGGATATTCGCATTTCCCAGCGGACATTGGTCTCCTTTTCTATTGGCAAGTACTACAAGGAAAAATTGTTTTGTGATATTGTGCCAATGGATGTGGGACATCTAATTTTGGGACGACCATGGCAGTACGATCGCGATGTGTCTCATAGTGGCAAGACTAATGTGTATAGTTTTGTGTTTGATAATCGACGTATTGTGTTGATTCCTAATCCTGTGCCGACACCAACACTAGCTGCTACCCTTGATAATGACGGTTGTGGCAAAGAGATTGTCGTATCCCATGGTGATAAAGTTCTATTTTGTACCTCAACAACATTTGAGGAAGAATTTAGAGATACCGGCTTTGTTGTCATCTTGATGTCGTCAATTACCACGGCGGAGTCTTCTGTTCAGTTGGACCCTTGGATTGTCGATTTGTTGCAAGAATTTTCTGATGTTTTTCCTGCTGAACTTCCTCAAGGACTACCTCCTCTCCGTGATATTCAGCATCAAATTGATCTTGTTCCAGGAGCTGCACTCCCTAACAGACCCCATTATCGTATGAGCCCGCAAGAACATGAGGAGTTACGGCGGCAGGTCGAAGATTTAGTTGCTAAGGGTCATATTTGAGAGAGCTTGAGTCCTTGCACAGTTCCTGCTCTTCTAATTCCAAAAAAAGATGGGTCTTGGCGGATGTGTGTTGATAGTAGGGCTATTAACAAAATTATTGTGCGTTACCGTTTTCCAATTCCTCGGTTAGATGATTTGTTGGATCAAATCGGCACTGCCACTCTATTTTTGAAACTGGACCTCAAGAGTGGTTATCATCAGATTTGTATTAGACCGGGAGATGAATGGAAGACAGCATTCAAGACGCGGGAAGGTTTGTTTGAGTGGTTAGTTATGCCGTTTGGTCTCTCCAATGCACCAAGTACTTTTATGCGGGTGAAGAATCAAGCGTTGCGGCCATTCATTGGTAAGTTTGTGGTTGTGTACTTTGATGATATTCTCATCTTTAGTTCCTCCGTGTCGGCGCATCAAGAACACCTACGGCAAGTTTTGTTGATCTTGCGACAAGAGACGTTTTATGTGGCTTGACAAAAATGCGAACTGGGCGTGAACAGGGTGTTATTTCTTGGTTATGTGGTTTCCTCCGAGGGTCTCTCCATGGATATGAGCAAGGTCGAGGCCATTAAATCTTGGCCTGTGCCGAAGACAGTAACGGAGGTCCGCAGCTTTCATGGGTTGGCTTCTTTCTATCGTCGCTTTGTTCCTCATTTTAGTGCTTTGATGGCTCCCTTGACTGATTGTATGAAGGACGGTCAATTTTTCTGGTCCGCAGAGGCTCAAGAGGCGTTTGAACTGGTCAAGCTTAAGTTAACTTCCGCACCTATCTTGGTTCTTCCTGACTTTGAGCTGCCGTTTGAGCTTCATTGTGATGCGTCTAAGCTGGGAATCGGAGCTGTCTTAAGTCAACAGTCTCGACCGGTGGCTTATTTTAGTGAAAAATTATCTGGGGCCAGAAGTCGATACAGCACTTACGATCTCGAGTTTTATGCTGTTGTTCAGGCAATTCGACATTGGCGGCATTATCTTGTGCATCGCGAATTTATTTTGTTTACGGATCATGATGCACTTAAACATCTTGAGAGCCAAGTCAAGGTTTCCTCTCGACATGCATCTTGGATTGCGTATTTACAGCAGTTTACTTTTTCCATTCGTCACAAGGCTGGCAAGTTGAATCGTGTGGCAGATGCTTTGAGTCGACGTCATACATTGCTAAACACCATGCATGCATGTGACCGTTCCAGGTTTTGCCACTTTTTCTGAACTTTATGAGTCGGACCCCTTCTTCAGTTTTGTTCTGGCCGAAGTCAAGAGTAATTCTCGTTCGGATTTTACTTTAGCCGACGGTTTCCTTTTTCGGGGTGTGCAATTGTGTGTTCCAGACTGTAGTTTGCGTCTCAAGGTAATTCAGGAGTTACATGCAGAAGGTCATGTTGGGAGAGACAGAACGCTTCAGTTAGTGTCATCATCATATTACTGGCCTTCCTTGCGTCGAGATGTCGAACGATTTGTGGAGCGGTGCCGCGTTTGTCAACTTGCAAAAGGTTCAGCGTCTAATGCAGGTTTGTATCTCCCGTTGCCAATTCCTACTCAGCCATGGACCGACGTCAGTATGGACTTTGTCTTAGGACTACCACGGACACAACGCGGTAATGATTCCATTTTTGTGGTCGTGGAAAGGTTTTCAAAGATGGCTCATTTTATTCCGTGTAAGCGGACTACCGATGCCGTGCGTGTGGCTCAGCTTTTTTTCCAAGAAATTTATCGCTTGCATGGTCTTCCTACTTCCATTGTTTCGGATCGAGATACGCGTTTCTTAAGTCATTTTTGGAGATCCCTTTGGAAGTTGTTGCATACAAGTCTAGACATGAGTACGGCTTATCATCCTCAAACGGATGGCCAAACGGAAGTTACTAATCGAGCATTGGGTAATATGTTACGTTGTCTTGTGGGTGACAATCTTCGTACGTGGGAGTCCCATTTGTGTCAAGCTGAATTTGCGCATAATCATGCGACGAACCGGAGTTCTGGGTTTAGCCCTTTTGAGATTGTTTACAGTTTGCTTCCGCGGGGACCTTCGGAGTTAGCTGTGGTTCCGGATCCTCACCGTATGCATGCTTGTGCTGTTGACTTCGTGGAGGCGTTGCGGTCTACGCATCAGCAAGCTCGTGATCATTTGGTTTCTTCTTCTCAACATTACAAAGACAAAGCAGACGCTAAACGTCGTGAGTTGGTATTTCAGCCGGGTGATCAGGTTTGGGTGGTGTTAACTAAGGATCGTATGCCGTCCCATGAGTATAATAAACTTCGTTCTCGCAAGGTTGGACCTGTTGAAGTGTTAGCTCGAGTGAATGATAATGCTTATCGTCTTCAACTGCCTCCGCATATGAAGACGTCGAATGTGTTCAATGTTAAATATCTTTCCAAGTATCGGGGCGACAATGACAAGCCAGATTCAGAGGCGAATCTTCTCTTACACGGGGGGACCTGATGCAGCGCATCTTACACCTCCTCTGTTTTATTTCTATTTTCATTGAACTGGGCTTTCGATTTTCTTTTATATTTGCTTGGGCTTTACGTATTGCTTTTCCTTTGTGTTTTCTAAGTCTGTTTACGACTAGGGTTTTGTTCTTTGTATAAGTAGCCTCTCAACTTCGTTGAGAAGGGATCATCTTTTATTGAATAACAATCCAGAGCTTTAAGCTTATCTCTTGTTCATCGGTCATTCTTTTGAATCAACGATCTGCAAGTCTGTCTTCAGTCGGTATTCTTTGAATCAACGACTTTAAGACATCTCCTTTGTTCGGTCATTCACGGGAATCAACGAACACAAGGTTCTCTATCAGTTTCGCTGCGCCAGTCAACGCTGGCGAACATATCTGGAATGTATAGCCGTCGAGGAGCCTTTGGAGTCTGACCGCTCGAGCTCTGCGCCTGTGAATCGCCGAGGAGGTTGAGATCACAGGAGGGGGTCACACTTCGCACCTGCTTCCCGGAGCTATAAGACTTCGCACCCTTTTTTTTTTTTTACTGTCTTTCCTTAGATGGGCGATATGCCAATGTCGAATACTCCTTGTATGAGGCGAGATGGCAGACATAAATAAAAATAACAAGTTCTTTCAAAAATAAAAGAAATCTTAATATTTTTCTAGCTGTGCCCTCAAAATCTTGTAACAGAAATCAAGGGCTGCCTACGTACCCAAAATTTGGGATCAAGCCAGTCGTAGTTCGTAGTACACATACTTTCAAAAAATGAATCTGATCAAATGATCTAGTAGTAGTAACGTTTAAGATGAGCCGCGTTCCACGAGTTTTTTATCTGCTTGCCATCCATGGACAGGAGCTCGTAAAGTCCAGGACGAATTACCTTAGAGATGAGATAGGGACCTTCCCAACGGGCACCGAGTTTGCCAGCGTTGACCTCCTTTGTGTTCTCGTACACCTCACGCAGCACCAAGTCACCCTCGTTGAATCATCGTTGACGGACGGCCTTGTTGTAATACTTGGATGCGGCGTTCTGGTAGTTCTGAATTCGGAAGAGGGCTTGCTCGTGCAATTCCTCGGCGAAGTCAATGTTGTCGAGTAGCATGCTGTCGTTGAGCTCGGAATCGTCAACCAGCATAGCGCGGCAAAGTGTCGGTACTCCGGCTTCGGCTGGAGCTAGTGCCTCGATGCCGTATGCTAACAAGAACGGAGATTGCTCGGTAGCTCGCCGTGGGGTGGTCCGATAGGACCAAAGCACGCTGTCGAGTTGATCTGCCCATGCTCCTTTTTTGAGCCCGAGACGTGTCTTCAATCCGTCTATGATGGTCTTGTTGGTTGCTTCGGCTTGACCGTTTCCCTGGGGGTACCGGGGGGTCAAGGTGCTCAAGCGTATCCCCCATTTTCCTAAGAAGCGTCTGGTGATAAGGGAAGTGAACTGGGTTCCATTGTCGGTGACAATCTCGTTAGGGAGTCCATGGCGGCAGATGATGTTCTTCCAGATGAAGTTGGTGACGTCCAGCGACTGTATCTTGTTAAACGCCTCGGCCTCTACCCATTTGGTAAAATAATTGGTCAAGACCAAAAGGAACTTCTTTGATTTTGACCGGGGTAGTGGGCTAACGAGATCCATTGCCAAACGCATGAAAGGGTACGGCGCGGTGACGGTGTTTAGCAGCTCGGGGGGGTACATGTTTCATTTGTCCGTGGCGTTGGAAAGCTTCGCACTTCGCCAAAAATGTCTCACAGTCGGCGACCATGGTTGGCCAATAAAGACCGTCTTTCTTTATCTTCAATGCGAGTGCACGCCCTCCGGAGTGGTTGCCTCCGTCACCTTCGTGGACTTCCATTATTATTCTTTCTGCCCCCTCTCGATCGACACAAGTAAGTAGGGCTCCGGACGAATTACGTCGGAAGAGGCTGCCTCCCATCATGGCGTAATGCGCGCATCGAGCTTTCCAGCGATCCTTCGGGACCTTGCCATCCTCGATGTACATTTTTATTTTGAGCTACCAGTCGTCTGGGAGTTGTGCTATCTCCGTGGGATCCTGGACGGGTGGATCGATATCCATTGGTTCCGCGGCGTCGCTGATGGTGTACGTCAAATCGGTATGATCGATGCTAGGAGTTTCGATACACTCAATTGGGATCGTCCGCCGCAACTCCAGGTCGGAACAATTCGCCAGGGCGGTGAGAGCATCTGCTGATGCGTTTTCGCTCCTCGGAACTTTGGTTAGTTCGAATGAGGCGAACTGTGCAGAGAGAGTCCGGAGTAACTGACGATATGCCTCCATGCGCCCATTTTTAGCACCGTACTCCCACTAAACTGGCTAACCACTAGCTGGGAGTCACAAAAAACTTGGATGCTGGTCACTCCCAGACCCTGCGCTAACCGTATACTAGCCAGGACAGCTTCATACTCGGTCTCATTGTTTGATGCTATGAAGCCAAGTTTGAATGCTTGGTCGAGAACCTCGCCCGTTGGGGATCGGAGTATAATCCTGACGCCAGATCCCTGGTTGGAAGAGGGGCCGTCGGCGAACAACGTCCAGGGTTCCTCCTTAGGTATGGTTTCTTCGAGGTTAGGGGATAGCTCCGTGATGAAATCTGCTAGGACCTGTGATTTCAAACTCGGGCGAGAACGATATTCGATATCGTATTCGCTTAGCTCGATCGCCCATTTTGCAATTCGCCCGGATTGAAGGGGGCTATGAAGGACCGTCCAGAGCGGCTGATCGGTTAACACGACAATAGAGTGCGACTGGAAATAAGGTCGTAACTTCCGGGCGGCCACAATCAAGGCGAGAGCGAGTTTTTCCAAGGTTGGGTAGCGTGTCTCCGCGTCATTGAGTGCCTAGCTTGTGTAAAATATTGGTCGCTGATCGCCGCGATCATCTCGGACTAGAACCCCGCTTACTGCCGAGCTGGAAACGGAGACGTAGTGGTACAATGGCTCTCCTTCATTGGGCTTTATGAGCACCGGCTGATTTGTCAGGTACTCCTTAAGTTGTCCGAAGGCAGCTTCACAGGCGTCGTCCCAAAGGAAATCTTTATTACCCCGAAGAAGCTGATAGAACGGGAGACATTTGTCCGTCGATCGGGCGATGAAACGGTTCAGCGCGGCTACTCGACCCGTTAAGCGTTGTACTTCGCGTTTGTTGGTTGGCGATGGGAGTCCCAGCACTGCTCCAATCTGCTTTGGGTTTGCCTCGATTCCGCGCTCTGTGACGATATATCCCAAGAATTCCCCCGAGGTCACCCCGAAGGTGCACTATGTGGGATTTAGCTTCATCTGGAATCGATCTAGGATGTCGAAGCATTCGGCGAGGTGTTGGATGTGCTGTTCTGCTATAAGGGACTTGATCAACATATCATCGATGTAGACTTCCATCGTTTTTCCTAGCAGGTTGGCGAACATCGTGTTGACCAAGAGTTGGTAAGTCGCCCCCACGTTCTTCAAGCTGAATGGCATCACCTTGTAGCAGTAGGTCCCTCTGTCTGTGATGAACGCGGTTTTTTTGCGGTCGGCTGGGCTCATTGTGATCTGGTTGTATCCAGAGAACGCGTCCATGAACGAGAGGAGTTGGTTACCTGTTGTGGCTTCTACGAGTCAGTCGATGTGAGGTAACGGGAAGCAGTCTTTAGGACATGCCTTATTGAGGTTGGTCGACGCAGACTCGCCATTTGCCGTTCTTTTTCTTTACCACCACCGGATTTGCCAGCCAATCGGGGTACTGTACTTCCATTATTTGATCGGCCTTCAGGAGTCGCTCGACTTCGTCTTGCACCGCCTTCGCTCGATCGGTGCCGAGACGCCGTCGTTTCTGCCGAACTGGTTTGAACGTGGGGTCAACATTTAGCTTAAGGCAGGTGACTCATGGATCGATACCGACCATATCTTTGGTAGACCAGGCGAATGTCATGGATCGCGGTTTCAGAAATGCTACCAGCTTGGTCTTGAGTCCTTCATCGAGTTCGGCCCCGATCCCGACTGTTCGGGAGGAGTCTACTCCGTCGATGTTGACTTGTATGATTCGGTATCCTGTGGCCTTCAGGCGATCTCGCTCCGGCTTAAGAGGGCCGCCGAAGTGGTCCTTGCCCTGTAGTTGCTATGCATCGTCCTTCCGCCTTTGCTTTTTTCTCGAGGATGGAGCAGGTCCTGGCCATCTTTTGATCGCCGTACGGTGTATAAATTCCCGCAACCGTTGGGAACTTCAAACAGAGATAATAGGTGGAAGGGACTGCCTGCATAGTGTAGATCCAGGGTGAACCTAAGATGGCGTTGTAGATCGGTGGGGCGTCTATGACCACAAACTTGGTTTTGCGTGTCACGCCACCAGTATGAACTTGCAACTTTACGTTGCCCATCGATGTTTTGGCTACACCGTCGTACCCGGTCAGCGTTCTGCCTCTTGTTTTGATTTGCTCCGGTGTGATGCCCATTTTCTCCAATGTTTGTGAGAACAGGACGTTAACCGTGCTGCCGGTGTCTACTAAGACTCGTTCCACGTTAAACTCGCCCATCCTGACTTCCACGACCAGGGGGTCGTTGTGAGGGTGGTGGATCCCCTTGGCGTCTTCTGCTGTGAATGCGATGGGATCCGTGCTTAACGCCTCTTCTTTGGAAATTGCCTGAACGTTACAAATCTGGCGCACTCGCTTTTTCAGGGCTCGGACAGAATCCGAGCATTCATCGGTCTGACCGATGATCATAGAGATACGACCCCAAGGCGCCGCTTGTTCGCTCTTCTATCCTTTTTGACGCTTGGATGGTGTTGGAAGGACTTCCATTAGCGTCGGATTCTGCTGCTCGGCGGGAGGTGGCTGTTGCGGAGTATCTGGTGCGCTATTGGATTGGTTGGCGCCCTTCTAACCTCGACCAGGGTTGGATCGTCCGAACCTTCCTCCTCGACCTCTTCCTCCGCGGTCGCCGCGAAAAGCTTTAGGTTGATAGACAGCTTTGATTTCGCCGGATAGGTACTTCTCAAATAAGTAATTGGACAAGTGCTTACACTCAGCTGTTGAATGGCCACCGAACATATGGAAATCGCAGTAGAGCTCTTCTTGTGTGTCGGAAGAGGCGGTATTATGTCCTTCATCCTCGGATATTGCGTTGACCATTTCGCGCTTGGGATCCCTCGGGTTGTGATGCATCCGGGGCTCCTAATAGGTTTCCCGACTCTTTTCTTTAGCCATGGCTGGGCGAGGAGGAGGGAGCTTGGTGGCTTGTTTCTCCTCGTCTTCTTCGACGTAAGCGACGCGAGACCCTCGATCAACGGCTTCGTCCAGGTCATTGGCTTCCCTGATATTGAGGTCTACGTGCAGTCTGGAGCCGGGAATGAGTCCCTTCTTGAAGGCAGCGATTGCGACGTCCTCAGCGACTGTTACTGTGGCGTACTTTTCCTTGAATTGGGTGAGGTACTGCCGCAGGGGTTCGCCGGGCTCTTGGAATATCTCCCATAGCTCGACACTGGAAACGTTACATTCTATGAACACCCGATAATTCCGTAAGAAGGCTGTCGACAGCTGTTCGAAACAGTCGATTGTGTCCGGAGGGAGCCGGGAAAATCATGTTAGTGCGTTTCCTATCAGACTGTCGACGAAGAGTTGGCACTGGCCGGCGTCCTTCTGCTCCTCGGTGAACCTGGCTTTGGAGACGGTAGCCATGAACGAGGTCAAGTGCTGCACTGGATCCTTCGTTCCATCGTAGGTTGGAACTCTTATCTTCATGTTGGAACGTATGTTTCCAAGACGCGCTGGGTGAACGGAGTTTGCTGTGTGGCTTCGAACATTCTGTCGATCTCAGGTGCTGAGCTTACAGCTCAGTTGAGGAGGGATCCCATAGCCTTGATCTTGAGGTGGATTTCCTCCAGCTCGGGACAGGAAGGCGCGGCCAGATCTCCTCGGGAAGATTGCCCAAGACGAGGCTGTGCTCCCGAGGCGAGTACCGATGGTACATGCTGGCTTGGGAACCGGAAAGCCGAAGATGGCGGGTCGCTGAACAGGCGGCGGTTTAGAGGATCGTTCCTCCGAACCTCCTGTGACGGTGCCTCGTTCTGTTGAAGTGGCGGGGGTGCGCTGCGCCCCATCGTGTCCAACCGTTGATTTGTTGTGGAGATCGCCTGGAAGAGATCCTTGGAGATCGTTCCGAACATGTGACGTAGGTCGTCCATGGGGACGAACTGGGGAGGTTGGGCGATTTGCGCGGACGAAATTTGTCTGTCGACAGATCCGTCGACTGGTGGAACTTCGTCAGGTTTCTGGGCCCCGCGGTGAGATATCTCAACGTCTTCCACTCCATCGGAAGTTGCCGCTGACTCATCTGCCGGGTTGTCCGAAGTGCGGCGAATACCCGTCTGTGCGTGGACGCGCGTGGTGGGCGCGGCAACAGGTGGATTCATGGTGACATCCTGCGAGTTGGTTGCCCTGATGGCTGGGTCATCTTGTTGCGGGGCGGTTGCGTTGGTGACACCGTTGTTGGAGATCGAAGACATGGTATTGGCTCTTGCTTATTTGTGACGAGATCTAAAAGAGAAGTGTTTTTTTAGAACTTAAGACCCCTCCTTCTAGCGCCAATTGTAGAAACTGGTGTTTCACACAATGAATTTGTTTAGAAGAGAAACAAATTCAATAACAATCTCTTAAAGAATTCGGATCAAAGTAAGTAAGCAAGGAAGAAATGAAATCTCTTGAGAAACAAGTTAGGCTTTGCTCAAGAACAAAGAGGAATTAGGGTTTTGTATTAATTTCTGACAATGAGAGGATTGCCCTCTATTTATAGGTTTTCGAGGATCTACCGAATATATTGAAAGATCTACCGAATATATTGACTTTCCTAATTACAGGTGAACTGATTAGGAAAGTCCTTCCTTTCTTGTTAGGTCGGCCGCAGGGCGAGTTAAGATGTCGGTTCGCCACCTCAGCGATGGGCTTCTCGGTGCTGTTGGGCCTTCAGGGATGAAGTCCAAATTTAGGTCGAGCTCCCGGTTTAGATAACCGGTTTCTTTAAACGGGTTTAGATCGGTATGTTGGGGGTGTTAATTCCCGCACCAACATACCTGCAGAGTTTTCTTTAAAGGAGAGGGTAGCTAACTACCACCGATAACTAAAACCTAACTTATCAAAAACCACGGCAGCTACCAAAAGGAGCCATTTACACTTACGTGTCTTTACACTTACGTACATGTCGGAAGTCAAATTGTTATATGTACTAAGAGCATCTCCAACAGTAAAGTTGTAAAAATATGTTAACATTATTTTAAGTAGAAAACATACAAATGGTAATAACTTTCATAAGATACAAGTGAAAATATACCTCCAATGGTGAAGTTGTTAATTCAAAGTTCTTAATTTTTTTTTCCAAAAGCTTAGCTGTAAATACAAGTAAAACATGAAATTGAAAAGAATCATGAGTAGAAAGAAAAATTGAAAGAAAAGTTTGTTGTGGATTCAGTTTTGTGATGGTCTAACCAACAAGGTCGAAGAAGATAGAGTCCGGTGCTGCGTATATTGGGACTGGTATCGATGCAAACACAGTTCCAAGTAACAATAAACAATTGAACAAGAAACACACCATCAAGCAACACACCAATGCCCTGCATTTTTAACAAGAAACACCCTTTTCTAAATATAATCAAGAATAAGGATCACACAATGTACCGTTGCTATAGTCACATCCTAAAGAAGAAAAAGAAGAAGAGAATTTTACCTTCCTCGTCAAGCCCTCCTAGAACATTTAAGGCATATAAAGGGATTGATGTGATCGAAATTAGGGTTCTCTTAATTGGGATATATGATGTTAGCAAAATTAGGAGTTTTTATGTAACAGAGACGATTAATTACAAAGAAGATGTGAAATGTGTTAATTTCGAGCTAGAAGATGAAGGAGATGGAGAAGATAGAGATAACGATCGGTTAATGAGTCGAGGAATCAATGCAGCCATAGTTCTCGCCGCCGGTTCAGTTGCGGCTACGAAGCTTTTATTCATCGATCATGACTATTCGCAAGCAAGTAAGCTTTAGTTCCGCTAACTCTTGTGATTGATTGATTTTTAGGTTTCTGCAAAGCTTGCTCCTTTATGGGATTGATTTTACCAAAACTGATGTAATGATTGTTACTCTTCTTTCTTAGCGTTGGACTCTCTACGAGATACTTAGCTATGCACCTGAACACAATTGGGTTTCATATGAACACATTCTCCAATGGGTTTCATATGAACACATTCTCAAAACAAATCATATGAACACATTTGATTGGCAAATCATATGAACAAAACAAATCATATGAACACATTCTACAATCAAATGGTTTTGACATCCTCAAGCTTTTTGTTTCAAGACACAGCTTTTGGATTAGCTCTTTAGGTTATGGATAGTCTCTTCCAAATACAGCTTTTTAGTACTCTTAGGTTTTTCGCTTTGAGAAAACAAGTATTGGTTCCATTATAAGGAAACTTATTCACATTGTTTTTTACGTTTTTCTTTTTTTCTTTGTTGTTTCTACCTGTAGATACGTGTGTATGGTCCAAGGTCCTCACCATGGGAGAAGGTCCATCTGCTAGGTTCTCTTCTGCAGGGGCTTGTCTAGATCCTATTGCTTACACACAGGTTACTGAAATCCTCTTTAATTTACTAATTGACATATTTGAATTATTAGGTCGGACAAAGCTTTTCTCATTCTAATCATTTTAATTTCCGGTTAATAGGTCTTGGCTATGATGCTAGATTTGATCAGAATGTATGAAGGTTTTCTCTAAAGAAGCAATTGAAGATGAAATGCCAAGAACAAAGTTCCTTTATACGATCAATCACTTATCAGAATCAATTTGGATCATCAAGGTGTGTTTAGGCAGACTCTGTGCTAGCCAAGATTCTAATCGTAGGTATGTTGAGGATTTACAACCAAGAGGATGACTCCTGTGTCAAGTTTTAGAGTCAATGCAACCCAAACATTTTTCACAAGTTTTCAAAAACTAAAATTTTTTGATCCTCACTAGTGTTCTACCATTGGACAAAATCTTATTATATAAAGCTTGATGTCAAAATTATTCATTAACAAGATCGTTACACATGTCAATTGTATCATTTAGATGTTGACACATGTCGTATCAATTCTAAATTTATTAAAAATTTTGAAAATAAAAATGTAAAAATAAAAAACCTACCATAAAAATATTTTATATAAAAGTAAAATAGAGAAAAGAAAATCTAATTTTATTTAAAATCTTTTAAAGAAAAAAAAAACCTTTGTAAGAAAATTATAAGAAAATTATAAAATTTAAACAGCTTTAAAATTTATATAAAATCATTATAAAAATTATATATATATATATATATATATATCATAAAATTCGAAATTATAATATTGTTTATTTATTTTTATTTTAAGTTGCTAATTTTGCAAGAAAAATGATTACTTTTTTTATAAGATAAATAGATGATTGTGAAAATTATATAATTAATTACTGTTTTTAAAAAATGTAAATACTCACCTTTACAAAAAAAAAAAGATCGTTGAAGTAGAAAAAATAATAATAAATCGTCTCATATTTTTTTACCAATCAAATAATTTATTCAAAAAGAATGCTATTGTAATATATATAAGATATGAGTATGTAAGATTAACGTATGTGTTTTTGTAACTATAAAAATATTAAAGTAAAGAGATATATAATCGATTATTTAATGTGTTCATAATTAATTTTTGTTGGTTGTAGTAAAGACTAAAGAGTATATTTTACAAGTAAAATATATATGTGTGTACAAATACATTTTAGTGGTAATATATTTGTAAAATAGACATACATTAGTGTATTATAGCACAAAAAACAACTATTTTCTATAACTAAAAGTTTATCTCTTTACTTTTATACTTTGTTTTTACTTTTTTTTTGGGGGTAAGGTATACATTGTTTTTACTTACGAAAAGAATTAAATATATATTCTTTGTTAAAGTTTATTTTATTTTAATAACTTTGAACTCATATACAACTATTTTCTTTAACTAAAAGTGTATCTATTTACTTTTTTTTTCAACCAAGCAATAAATTAAAAGGAATTTCCTCGGTTAGTTGCCCAAGCCGGAGGGAAGGGGTTTACAAAAAAAACTCCAGAGATAAGAGAACGTGAAGCACAGGCAAGATACTCCGCCTTCGTATTTGCCGCACGCGGGATCCAGGAGATGAAGAATAGTGGGAAAGACTCCAGCGAGTTAAACTCATCGAGCAGGTTAGAGAAAGACGGGCAATCTTGGACTGCACCATAGTGAGTAACTCAGCACAATCAGTCTCAAATGTTGACAAGTGATTCCTACAGCACATATCCACTTTATGATCCAAACAACTCTTCTAACTCCAAATGCATGGGGGAGAGGCTTCGTCTTAAACACGAGGTGAAAAACATGGACATGCAAAGACGGAGATGGAGCTGACATGACCGCCGTAAAAGAGAGCGCCTCTTCCCAGGCTAACTTATCGCCCAAAGCCTTAGCAATTATATCATTTGCCACAATCTCTAAACCTTGAAAAAATTTGGCTTTCTAGATTGCCCATAACATTTGAAGGAGTTGATCATGTGATCACCCTTTTGAGAAGCACCTTTTCAGAAAATAAAATCCAAATTCGATTACACTGACTCATATGTAAAACCCTCTGACGAGACCAGAGTCGGAGATAAATCCCAAACTTCACACGAGCGAGGACATTCAAAGAAAACGTGATTAATAGTCTCAACCGCAGAGTCGCACCTTTTACACCAAATGTCACATTGGATACCTCGGTGTATCCATTTACTTTTATAGATAGATTACTAAGATATTTACTTTATATTCTTTTAAATCTAATTTTATTTTAAAAAATCTAACCCGCATATCGGGCGGATCCTAATCTAGTAAAATATAAAACACCTTCATAAGTGTTTAACTTTTGATTTTGTATTTTTTTCAATTATAAATATAGTTGGAAGAAAATCAAACTTATGATCCTAAACTCTGAGTCAAGAACGAGAGTTTTACATATTCAAATAAAACTAAAAAAAATATACTACACAAGATTCGTAATAATATTTTTATGGATAAGTATAATAAATTTTGTAAATATAAATTATAGTAAAATTAATTAATAATTGTTTTACTTGCACATAGTGTAGGTTGTTACCTCGTATGACATTATCATTTAGGTAAAGAATATTCAAATAATCATGTATGTATAGTAATTTAGTTTACCATTACATATACTATCTTGATAATATATGATAATCATTATAAATTTAGTAAATTATAAATCAAATTAGTAGAGATATTTTAAGAACCTAAATGATTTCTCAAAATTTTAAAGTATACTAGGTTAGTACCCGCACTACGCCGCAAGTTGTTCTTAAATTTTTTATTTTATAATTCTTTTTTGTTTTGTACCTTTTGGAATAGATAATTGTTATGTTGTTTGGAAATAAAAATCATAATTAATAAAATATTTGATTGTGTTCTATAGTATTTTTTTTGTTTTTTCGTTATTATTTGTTGATTGAAGATTTAAAAGCTGACTAAAGAAGCATAAACACCATCTTTTTGATATTAATTAAAGTATCATGCTTTCTTCCTCTCTCCACTATGACTCCATTCTTAACCACTGCAAATTACATCAGTATTCTTGATAGTCGATAACCAATGAACCACCACCACGTACAGCGGTTTGGTTAACCATAACCCGGTCCAATGCATCCTGGACCACACGCTCTGACTCAGCGTCTAGAGCACTCGTGGCTTCATCAAGTAGCAGCACCTTAGGGTCTTTATCGATTGCTCTAGCTATGGCTACTCTATGCTTTTTGCCCACCTTATAATTGAATTCCTCTTTCACCAACCATTGTATCATAGACCTGCAATGGTAAGTAAATCTTTCAGTCTAATCTGAAACCATGGACTTAGGAATTAGGGCTAGACAATCTGTTTATTTGGTTCGATTATTCCGGTTTAAGTTACCTATTGTAGGCCACGATGAAGCCATGAGCGTAAGATAGGTCAGCTGCAAATAAGATTTGATTTCAGTAGCATCTCCTCCTTTACCATATGTAATGTTTGCTCTGATCGTTTCATTGAACAAAACAGATTCTCAACTCACCAATCCGCTTTGTTTTCTAAACCATATCACTTGAAATGTCTTGATCTCAACTCCATCAAAAGTGATCTGACCATAATCAAGCTCGTAAAACCTCTGCAACAACATAGTCACTGTGATTCCCCACTTCCGCTCTCTCCAATCAAAGCTATTGTCTGAAACAGAGAACCAAAAACAAAATAAGAGAATTTAGAATTTAATTGAACCGAACTGAGCTGGATTTATATCAAACTAACTCATATGTTATACTTTTATTTTATTTGACAATCGGTTTCAGTTCTTCTATATATAACATTTCCAACACCACAAATAGATAGATAAAGATCTTGGAAGATCTGAACATCTGTTCTTGAATGATATTTGAAACTGATATGATGAAGTTCGATATCTCCTTTAACATTATCAAGAACTCTTCCAGACTCATCACCTAGATCAATCTTTGATTCCTTGTCTATATTTGTAAAGATCGATGCAGCCGCATTGCTAGCTTTGCTGGAATCAGGAGACAATGAACTTGACTGAGAGATTGCTACCATTGTCAAAGCAAAGAAACATGTTTTGAAACATAACAGTCTTTAGAAAGGGGCACAGAAAAACAGGAATCATGAGTTTCTGAAACACATTTGTTGCTTTTTACCCTGAAAACTGAATCAAAGGTTGTTTTTCCGTCTTTGACAAGCCTTGCATCGGCATAGAAACTGGTAGCATAAGAAGAGAAGAGGAAAAGGAAAGAAACTCTGAAAACGATACCACTGACTATGCCTTGACATATTCCTGTTTTTCTCGTAGGACCTTCACATTTCTTCTTATACATTTTCAAAATTTTCTACTCTGCACAAAATGAAGCAACCGTTCTCATGCTCCCGACTGCATCATTCGCTACTTCGCTAGCTTCCTCATACATTATGTGCCAACAATTTTTCCGTTTTTTTAGACAAAAAAACAGAGATAACTTCATACCTAAACTAATTTTAGAGGGGGTGGGTACAAAATCTGATGCTTGTAACATAATAAATTAGTTAACTGTCCTTGGTTTATCGACAAACGTGGACAATAAAAAGAAAAACAGAGGGAAAGGGGAAGAGGAAACCAATCACCTTACTTTCCAAATGGCTCCTACTTTGCTCTTAGCAAAAATGATCGGATGGCGACCCTCAAACCGTGAGTTTCCTCTCTAGAATTAAAAGCCAACAGATTAGAGCGGACTATATATTGAACGACCGCTACCTCACCGAATCTTGTCGCAGCGTGAAGATTTGCTGATAATACTCTCTTCCCCGTTTATGTTTCTTTTTTATAGTGACGGCTGAGTCCTCGAGACATGGTGAAGCAGAGAAGGAGAATGGGAAGGTTAGATAATTTGAACATGACTGGTAATCAAAATTGAGCTTATTTGTATTAATTGTTATAATTAATTTGATAGGTTGTTGATTTTTACTGAGGTGTCAACACCTGCTTCAATACAGATGCTGATGTGTCAAGCAAGGAAAGCAACACATTGTGTTTTTATTGTATTGATTATCAGTAATCAATTTTGTTTGTCATATAGAGTATTACTTATTGTTTTTTATGCAATATTTTAAGGATTAATTTTGTAAATAATTTTATAAAATTTATAAGTAAAAAGTACATGTACTTAACAAAATGTTAATATAACTATTTTGCTTGGTTCTTTGGTCAACAATACGTCTAGTTTTGTTATTTTTTAAAGTTTGGGCCTAATTCTGTGTAAGCAATTCATTACTTTCGTAGCACAAACGCTCAAGCTGCTCCGATTTTTTTTTTGTTTGCATATGTGTCTTGTTGAAACCTGAAAGCTTGAGTCTTTCTTCGTAACTTCTTCGCTTGTGCATGGGTTCCAAAGAAACAAGCGATTAAGCAAATCTCATCTCTCTTTTTCACTAAAGCCCCTAAAAAATTAGGGCGTGGATTGAGTTTTTGTAACAAGGTAGGTTTCGAGGTTTACTCCTTTTTTTCTAGGGTTCCTTAGTCCATAAGATTCCTATTTGCTTTGTGAGCTTTAAATTTTCTTTCCGAAAGTTCATGTTCGATTCCATAAGATGGCTATGTTACCAGTTTAACGTGTTTCTTTTGGATTTTACATGAATTGAAAGATCAAACCCTTTCTCCGTTTTGTAGTGCATGCGAACTGTTTTGTAAATATATATACTCTCTTCGTTTTGGTGCAGAAAAAATGGATCTCTTAAACAACCTACCAGAAGAGATTCTTTGTCATATATTGTCATTCCTTACCACAAAGGAGGCTGCTTTGACATCTGTTCTCTCCAAGAGATGGCGAAATCTGTTTGCATTTGTCCCTAATCTTCACATTGATGACTGTGATTTTCGACAGAGCTTCATGGAATTTGTGGATAGAGTTTTGGCATTGCAGGATAATTCTCCCATTAAGAAATTCTACCTCGAGGGTATGGGCGGTATTGATGTAGATCATGTGAATAGTTGGATACAAAATGTGATGGTCCGTGGTGTTTCGGAGATTGTTCTGTTGATCTTTGATGATACGCCATCAGCAGATAGAAATCATATGTTTCCGAAAGTTTTCCAGAACAAGAAACTAGTTAAGCTAACATTAAGGTATGGATTTGATATTCGTTTGGTGGAAGGGAGCATTTTCTTACCGACGCTCAAGACTCTCATTCTACATTTAGTTTCGGTATCTGTTGATAAGTTTGACATTCTTCTTCATGCTTTGCCTGCGCTTGAGGAATTAGTCCTAGATGATATAGACTGGAAAGATTTGGATGATTTGGATGTTAATGTGACTCTATCAAGTGCAAGCCTCAAGAATTTAACAAGAAACTACTGCGGTAGTTTAGTTACTTATTCATTTGATACACCTAGCCTTGCGTACTTCTGTTACTCTAGTTATGCCGCAGAAGATTATTCCGTAGCTAAAATGGAAAACTTGTTTGAGGCTCGAATCAGCGTTTTGGTACATGGAGGAGATATTTGGCGAGCAAGATTGCTACACAATATTTGGTTTGAGGATGAAGAGGACAATGTTATCAACCAATTTTCAAATGTGGGGAACCTTATGAATGGCATTCGAAATGTTCGGTGCCTAGTTCTGTCTCCTGATACTCTTGAGGTCAGTCTTCTTCTTTGATATATTGTGATATTTTTCTTTCAGAAAAAAAAGAAGACCATCACTTCGTCTTAATTCATGGAGCATGGCTTTGTTCTAACTGTGGCTTGTCTTGTTATCAGGTGCTTTCTGTATGCTGTGAATCATTGCCAGTTTTCAACAACCTCAAATCATTAACTATTATGAGCAAAGACAATCGAGGATGGCAAGCAATGCCAGCTCTTCTAAGGAACTGTCCGCATTTAGAAACTCTAGTCCTTGAGGTATATATATATAAACAACTCATTTTCCAAACACATGTACAAGATAGAGTTCATACTTTGACTCCTGTATTGTCTCCTTAATGTTTTCAGGGTCTATTACACCATGACACAGATAAATGCGGGGATGCTTGTGACTGCGTTTCTCGAGAGGAAAAGGGTCGTTCACTCACATCTTGTCCAGTAAAAGTTTTAGAGATTAAAGGGTTTCATGGAACAACCAAAGAGATCCACTTATACCAAAAAAAAAAAAACACCAAAGAGATCCACATGATAAAACATTTCTTGGACTATTTTCCGTGTTTGAAGGAGATAAAGATCTATATGGAAGAGGATGGTCCTAGACAGCTCAGAGTCCCTGAAGCGTCTGAAGGTATTGCAAAGATGATGATGGAAAACTATAATAATATGTCATCGGGTTGCAATGTCCAGCTCCTTGTGAGTGGTAACTTGTATAAGAAGTGGTGGACTCCATAATGAAGCCTAAGTTGCTCATATTTCTGCCAAATTAAAGTTAAGTTCCCATGGAATTTGATTTTGGTTTATTTTTTATTTCATTGGCTTGAAAACTGTTTCAAACCAAGGCGATCGTCATTTATTTTGCCCTTAATTTGTTTGAGTTGTTCTTTGTTGGCGTCTTTACTACAAACGAAAAAGTCAATGAGCTACCTTACTTACCGTACGTTTGTGTGATTTGAATTTTTCAAATCCTAATTTTCTCTATGAGAGTGACAACTCTGCGCCTTGCTAGGGCAGTGGTGGATTTCATGCCATCATACTGGAATTTGGACTACATTCACAAGCCAACCTTTCAAGTGTATATCAACCAAGTCTAATTCCTGGCAAAGCATGAAGAAGAAAATCAAACTTATGAACACTAAATTCTGAGTCGAGAACGAGAGTTTTAACCAACATCGGTTAGAATATATGTTCCTATCGGTAAAAATATTAAGTGAACTCTTTTTCGTTTGTTTTAGGATTAACGTAGACAATAAAGTATCCAAAGATATCAAGTGATCTAGATACTGAAATCCTTCTCTAAGGAAATTAGTACAAGACAACAGACACAACAAGAGCCACAACAGCGGTGGTAAGCAAAATATTTGGGTATTCGAGCCGTCCTAGAAAATTGGATATCTGAAAGCTCGGCATGTGATCTAGATGCTGAAATTCATGTCTTGATTTTGTGAGTAGAATCCGAACGTCCAAGTGGGAGCAAATTCTCAACAGAAGGAGAAATATCGACGATACGTACCTTGTTAGTCTCCCGATAATATTTGAACAGCCTCTTCTCATTGTCATGGAAAAGATGATTTCCTCGCTTAGAAACCGCGACTGGACTTGTCCAACAACACAATTAGAAAATGCCCAAATAAGATGGGAGCATATTTATAGAGAATAAACGTATAGAGTAAGTGAGGATCCATGCTCCATATCTTAACATTCCAATGAGTATTCTTCATATAGGTTATGACTAAGACTAGTCGATCTTTAAGGTTCGCTACTTGGCCTGACCTTCCGTATATTTCAGATAGAGGCGGTGTTGGAACATCACGAAACTCTTCCGTGTGAAGATCAAAAGCTAGTATCTTGCAACCACACATTACTTCTAACCAGTAGATGGACCCATTAACACACGTAGACTTCCTTCTATCCCCCACATAGTAAGGAGGCGGAGTCAGTTTCCGCCATTCACCAATGTTAACATCAAGAATCTCACAATAACGGCTCTGGTTATTGCAATACTCAAACAACATCCTTACTACTTTATAAGTCCCATTAATTTTGTCCCTACCGAATCCCATCGTCCAACATCCAGGGAAAACATCAAACATGCAATTTCCAAAGATTTCTTCTACTAGATCGTCGGGAACTAGGCACATCACCGGATTAGGGTATTTTTTAGCTTCTTGTCTATTTTTTTTGTTTCTGTTCTCTTTATCTTTTTTATTTATTTATTTTAGATTTAGCAACAACAACTCAGCAAAGTACAAAATAATGCTTGAGATACACTCAACTGTTAACCTTTTTTTCTCGGCTACAATATCATTGATTAAAATATATGAGTTAGATAGATATGAGTAAATATTATTTTCTTATATAAGATTTTGATTTTTAAAGTTAATCATTAACATAGTTGCGATATGTGTGAAGTGTATTGATTAATGAATGTTTAACAGTTTAATATTTGGACTTTGTAGAAGCAAATAAATTGTAGGTAGCTCAAACAGATAATAAAGCCAAGATACACAACAACAATTTATTTGTATTGACAATCACCTAGTAAAAGCAAACAAATAATTTGGTGAGTTATTAGTTGAATGGCTTTTTTTTTGTTTTTGTCAACCAAATATTAAATTAAAATATAACTTTAAGGTTGGTTGCCCAAACCGGAGGGTAATAGTTTATAAAAGAAAATTTCAGAAACTAAAGGTCTCGAAGAACGAGCAACACAATCTGTCCTCACATTTGATAGACGCGGTAGTTCAATGTCTTATAATAATCAAACTAATTAAAATTTAACCTGTGGTACACCATTAGACAATTATTTTTTATATACATTTTATTTTGCTTTTGAATAGTGAGTTTTTATGATTTTTAGTATTGATGTTACAATATAATAATATTTGTTTTGAATTAATGTGGGTTGAATTTGAGAGAACTATTGTTATTTGAATATTTAAGGAAATATGATATTTAATATTTATTGGTGGTGTATGATTTTGTTCTTTCTTTTTTTTGCAGAAAAATCTTACCAAAAAGAACAATTTTTTTTTCACAATAACATTAAAATGATAATAGTATTTTATTTTTATCTTTATGAATCTTTATTCACCAATAGGAAGATGGTTCACGTAACGTTTAACCAATTTTTTTTTGACTAATGTGCGTGGATTTTCATTCCTTGAAATAATTAAAATAGAGAATAATAATATTCATGTGAACAATAAAAGAGAATAATGGAAATTATCTAAGCAAGATTCTTAGAGAGATTATAGGAACTTTATTGATTGTGTTAATTTTATGGAGATGATAGAGAATTTTTTTTTGGAAAATCGGTTGTATCATATTGAGAGATTAAAACAAACTTATAGATATGGTGGAGTTTTATGGCAATAAACTATAATGATTTTGGTCGATTTCTTTCATTTTACTATTTGAGTTTTGTGCAATTTTTTAGGAATTAAAGTTGCAAATAAAGATTTAAATAAGTAAAACTATAAAAGTAAAACACAAAATATACTTAAAAAATGTTAATATAGATAACATAAGTTTGCAACGAAGCAATTTGGTAAAACGAATTTGTGAACAAACTATGGGATGGTCTTTGTGTATAGACTTTGTCCCTAATCTTGATATTGATGACTCTGTTTTTCTGTATCCGGAAGAGGGTAAAGAGCAAGACAGATACTCCTAAATTCCTAATGACAAAACTTAATAAGCTACAACATAGGTTGTACTGTTGTGCGTAGCGCAAAATCAACAGATGTGATACAACATCAGACATAAAAGAAAGTGGCATTGGTTTCTACTTTTCAGATATGTTTTTTGTGTTAAAGTTTAAAGTTCTAAATTCATATACAATATCTAAGCGAGATCGTAATAACTCATGAAGATGATAGTACTATATACAATACTTCAGTTTTACGAGTAATTTTAGATTCTTTCTATTCTTTTTGTTGTAGTGAGAGATAAACTCTTTAATTTTTGTATTAATATTGATGATATTAAGGATTCGAATGGATGTTGTAGCCAATACTTCATTAATATTCTATTTTTGAGGCGAATAATAGAGTGTATCTACAAATCTATTTCTATGTAAAAATGGTCTGTACTACAAAAGTTTTCTATTTTTTTTAGCACAGAACAAGTCTTCAAGCGTGAGCCATATGTCACGCGCCTTGGATTTAGCTTTGAGGATGGTGCCAAGGAGCTGTTCCGAGACCGTGCCGTAAATCCACAATTTTACAAGCCCATCACGTTCTTTTCACTGTTTTTCATCATCAGTGGTAGGCACAGAAGAGTCATCAAGATGTCCCAAGACACCAAAACTACTGCAATGGGTTTCAAAGAGCTCGCGTCATACATCATAATTCAGCTTGTTCAGGTCAAGCTAGATGAGGATGTAGCCTCAAATTTGTGTGATTCCAAAGGGCTTATCAGTGTTGGGACTGACGGCGGGAGCCAGTCATCGTCACCACTCATGAAAGGATAAACAAAGAAGAAGGGAAATAAAAGAAAAAAAATGGGAAAAAAAAACAGACGGAGAAAGAAGAGAGCGGAGGAGGATCAATTAAAGCTTTGAGAATAGCTTTAGCTCTGATACCATGAAATTGTATGAATCTCCGTGAGAGTAAAGTTGTGTATTCATTATGTATATATAGTGTTACAAGTGATAAGATCATATTTGTGCCGAATATCATGAGATATATACAAATATAAGATTCTCATATATCCTCTCTAACACTTACATTTCCAGGCTATACTTAATGAATGGTAAATAAAAAGTGTTCTAATCCACAAAATGGATTTGTCAGTCTATGCTGTCATAACCGTTGAAACCATTCCAACCTATACTTAGCTATGTTCTTTCTCTCCCTATCACTTTCTTAAGTTGGCATGAATCTGTTAAAGCAATACTTTCGTAGGTGTCAAACAGGCCGGCCCGCATCTATCTGGACCGTCTGCGGCAAACAATTTTTATCTTCTGGACTGCGATGGACCGCCCGCTACCCTTGCACACATAAAAGTTATGTCCAAGTCTATCCTGCGGTTCTAATATTTAGTGTCTATATACTTGTCATGCTGATTCTAATATTTAGTGTCTATATACTTGTCCTGCTGAGATATTATTTGGGCTTGGCCATTAGGCCCGCTTGACCCCTCTACTTTCGTAGCCCAAAACTCAAGCAATCTCGGTTTACCAAAAACTAAACCGATGATTTAAAAAAATCGGATAAAACCGAACCAATATTCAGACCAGACTACTTCAATTTGAAACCCTCAATTTCGTTTTCCTCCTCTGCAATTGCATTGCCGAAACTGAGAAGGCCGCTGAAAGCTTTGGGTCTCTCTCCTGCTTCTCACTGAAAACCCTAAAATGTGGGTCTTGGATTAAAGCCTTTGCAACAGTTTTTGCAAGGTAGGTATCAAAGTCTACTCATTTTCTTTTTTTTTTTGCGGTTTCGTCGTTCCACAAATTTGATTTTTTTTTGCTTTCTATTTGCCTTGTTAACTTAGGGTTTCTCTCTATCTTGCAGTGGAGCTCTTTGGTAATATACATTCTTTGGTTTCGTGCAGAGAAAACATGGATCCTTTTAGCAATCTACCAGACGAGATTCTTTGTCATACCTTGTCATTCCTTACCACAAAGGAGGCTGCTTTGACATCTGTTCTCTCCAAGAGGTGGCGCAACCTTCTTGCATTTGTCCCTAATCTTCACATTGATAACTCTGTCTTTCTCAATCCGGAAGAGGGTAAGCATAAAAGTTACGAAATTCAACAGAGTTTCATGGATTTTGTTGATAGAGTATTGGCATTGCAAGGTAATTCTCCCATTAAGAAAGCCTCCCTCAAGTGTCTAAGTATGCGTGATTCTGATTCAGACCGAGTCGATGATTGGATAAGTAACGTGTTGGCGCGCGGTGTTTGTGAACTTGATCTGTTAATCTATTTGTGTATGGATGAATACGTTCTGCTGTCTTCAAAATGTTTCGAGAGTAGGGATCTAGTTAAGCTGAAGTTAGATAGTCTTTGTATTGGTGTTCAACCGGATACTATCTGTTCAGCTCCTGTTGGTTGGTTGGCTGAAGGGATAGTCTTACCAATGCTTAACACTCTCGTGATTAAGTCAGTTGGGTTTTATGTTGATGATTTTTTTCTTAGAGCTTTGCCTTCACTTGAGGAATTGGTTCTGGATGATGTGTTCTGGTTCTGGAGCGTTACGGATGTCACCGTGTCAAATGCAAACCTCAAGACACTAACGATAAATTCCAACCATTATTCAGGCACTTTTTCGTTTGATACACCTAGTCTTGTTTACTTCTCTTACTCTGATTATGTTGCTAAAGACTACCCTGTAGTTAACATGGAAAACTTAGTTGAGGCTAGAATCAGCCTTTTGGTAACTGAAGATCAGATCAAGCGAGCAAGAGCGCCAAATGATTATTTGTTAGATGAAGGTGATGACAATGTTGTTCTCCGGTTTGAAAATGTGGGGAAGCTTATGAATGGCATACGAAATGTTCAGTATCTGGACTTGTCTGCTGTTACTCTTGAGGTCAGTTTTCTTCTTTTTTCTGTTCTGTTTTGTTCGTCACCATTTTTAACGAGGAAGTGAAGGTTTTGTCTTAAAACATTTAATGGTGAACTGTTTAATTGTGGTTTGTCTTGTGTTTAGGTGCTTTCCTTCTGCTGTGATTCGTTGCCGCTGTTCAACAACTTGAAGTCGTTAACTATTAAGAGTGACGAAAATCATACATGGCAAGCAATGTCAGTTCTTATAAGGAACTGTCCACATTTAGAAACTCTAGTCCTTGAGGTATAAAAAACAACTCATTTGCCAAACATATACAAAGATAGAGTTTACACTTTGAATAGAATCTCTGATACTCTCTTTTATGTTTTCAGGGTCTCTTTCACCATGTCGCAGATAAATGTGGGGATGCTTGTGACTGCGTTTCTCGTAAGGAAAAGGGTCGTTCACTCACATCTTGTCCAGTAAAGGTGTTAGAGATCCAAGAGTTTCAAGGAACAATGAAAGAGAGTTGCATGATAAATCATTTCTTGAACTATTTTCTGTGTTTGATGGATATCAAGATCTATATGAATGTTGATAGAAAGGGCAGAGACCTGGAAGCTATCGTGGAGAATATGAAACTCTACAACAAGCATTGCAATGTGCAGTTCCTGGTAAATGGGGACCTGTATAAGGAGTGGAGTGCACAATGAAGTCCTTGAAGAACAAAAGTTTCTCATAGTCTTGCCAAATTCCCCTTTGGAATTTGGCAAACTTTGGTTTGATTTTATTTTAATTGGTTTGAAAACATTTCCAAACCAAACAGACGCAACCCAAACCAATTTCAAAACCTGTTGTTTTCTTCTTCCACTTTTTCAAATGTTTGGAGTCATTTACTATTGAGGCTTGTCTTATTTATTTTTATTCACTAGCAATTTGCTCTTAGCTCTTTGTTGCCATGTTTCCTAGAAGTAGAAATGCTATCTTAAGCTTACTAAGGTGGAAAACAAATTCTTCTAGTCTTTCATAACTTTTTTCATAAACATCTTACTAAAGCTTTGATCCCATTGTTGATAAGTCGGAAAAACAAAAAACGATTTAGGGAACTTGAAAACTTCAACGATGCTATGTTAGAAATATAGGCTGGAAGGTCTTGAATGTGTTTTTACTGGGAAAATATTGTAATATACTTCCTCTTTCCTCTTCATCTGAAACCACAACCAAGTTCTGTCTTCCATCTACCCAACCGGGAACAAAATCTTCGGTTCATTTAAGTTACCGGTTAATGTTGGGTAAAACAGGACAGTTTGAGTAAAGGTGAATGTGTACTAGACACACTAGTCAATTTGGTCGGAAAATTGGCTTTTTCATACTCTCAATCTAACTATACATGAAGCTTCTTGTAGCGAACATTGTTTTTTATATTAAAAAAAAAAAAAAAACATTACAACCGATGAAATTGGCTTCGGTTTAGGCCCAACAAGAAGAAAAATGGATTTAAACGTTAATAGTAATCAACAAAAGTCGACCAAGAATTGTCAATCCGGCCGAAGGCAGAAACGAAGCCACCGGGACCTAGCCGACAACACTGTTGATGTCCGTATCGGTCACAGGAAGGTCGAAGTTCTCTTTTATTTTATTGATGCCGAGGCATAAAAGACGGGATACAACACGACTTAAACGAGTTACAAGGGCAGATGAGTATAATGGACGAGCTGTTCACTCGTCGATTCCAAAGATGTTGACTTTGAGGTCGTTGACTTCTGCTTGGACGAGCTGGGGGTTTGCAACTGCTGTACGAATTCTCTTGCCTTTTTCGCGATCCTCTTTCCGAAGACCGTACGCTCATATTTATAGGAAATCGTGTCGGTTCGTCCAGCAAAAAGACCATAATACCCCTCTTTCCTTGAGAGGCCTATTTAGGGCCTTTTGCTGGGCCAGGCCTTTTGTTCGGGACTTGGAAGGCGACCATTCAGGGGCGTCGATGAGAGGATCGAACGCCTCGAGGCTCAATTGGGGGAAGCGGTTCGGTCCAACCAGAGACTTAGCGACGAGGTAGCGAAACTCGAACATCACCGGAGCGGGTTGATCACAGAGCGGGATGCCCTTACGACGAAGCTCGAGGAATCTGAAGCTGCCTGTAACGGTTTGAAACTCACCCTTAACTCGGAGACGAGGAGGATTAGGGATCGGCGTGACGAGTATGGGTACCACGAGCGAATCAACGCTTTTCACGAGGTGGCTGGTCGTGTGCAGAGGCTCTTATCCAAGCATAAAAGTTTCGCCAATGCGGTTGAAGCGTCGCAGGAGAAATTCCTTGAATACAATCAAGCCATTGGGAACGTCCAGATGCTCGAGACGCTCGTCGCCGAGGGTCAGATTTCCTTACTTGACGAGGGGGTTAAGGACAAGGTTGTGGCCGTGATGAATCAGTGGAAGGGCGAGGTTGAAGAGTTTGATCTGCCGGATATTACCGAGGCTGACTTCGACTTGTCCCAAGTTTTTTCCGGGCCTCTTCCCCAAATTCCGACTTGGGTCGCTTCCCCAATTAGCGGGAATACTGAGGGTTGTAATGACGAGGGGGAGACGACGGGTCTGAGAGTGGGGAGATCGAAGGCGACGGGGGTGAAGAACTGGACAAGCAGGGGCAGGTCGACGACCGTCCTTCTGATGGAGTCGAGGAGCAAGTCACTGACCGTCCTTCTGATGGAGCCGAGGAGCAAGTCACGGACCGTCCTGCCGAAGGACTACCACGTCCTTCAACTCCCGGGCACGAGTCTCAGGTCGCTGGCTTAGTCTCGTGATTACTCTGTTGTCGCAGTCGCCGTGTTGAGGGGTCGGCTCCCTCGTACTATCTTTCTTTTGCCGTGTCTTTGGGGTCGGCTCCCTCGTACTTTTACGAACACGGCCGTGTTCTGGGGTCGGCTCCCATGCAAACTCTTTACTTCTTGGAGTCTCATTTAATGCATTTAGTTTTGGAATCTCATTTAATGCATTTATTTTTGAACGTCATTTATTGGTCAAAAGGCTTATCCTCTTCTTTTTTTTGAAACTTGTGTCTGTTGGAACCCGTGCCTTTTGCTCCTATAAATAGCCTTGCACATTTTATTTTCGTTCTCTTGGTGAGGTTTGTTGTCTTGTAGGGAGGAGTTGCTTCGACACCGGTGATTTCAAGGTTGGTGTGAAGAGTTTGGAACGACTTGCCATGGGACCTGATACGTCAGTTCGTGCGGAGCTCAACTACTATCACGCACGCGTTCGGCGACTGAGGGCCTATATTATCGTAATTTGTCGTTCATTCGAACGTTACTTCTCCTTGTGCCGCGTTGATGGTCTGGTCGAGTGCCTCAAGGTTTTGATTGACGAAGGGCTCTTTGTCCCGAGGCAGCGGTGGGACGAATTGGTGGAAGAGCGCGCTCGCCGCAAAGCATCGTTCATGGAAGTGACACTACCCGACCTTGAACCGGGCGACCTGGATGTCGTCGGTCGAAGGCCGTTTGAGGGTCACGAGGATATTGAGGCTTGTAAAACTCGTATCGACGTGCTGCGACGCTACATTATGCAGTTGGAGAGCTTGAAGCATTACTTCTGCGAGAGCAACCGTGCAGAAGGAATTTGCGCGTATCTCGAGGAGATGGTTGCGGAAGGCGCGAGCGCTCCACTAAACGTGCTGAAGGATTTGAAGGAGTCGTGCCGTCATTGGCAGACGATGATCAGCGGATTGGAATTTGACGAACCATCCAACGCCGACTTAAACGAGTTACAAGGGCAGATGAGTATAATGGACGAGCTGTTCACTCGTCGATTCCAAAGGTGTTGACTTTGAGGTCATTGACTTCTGCTTGGACGAGCTGCGGGTTTGCAACTGCTGTACGAATTTTCTTGCCTTTTTCGCGATCCTCTTTCCGAAGACCGTACGCTCATATTTGTAGGGAATCGTGTCGGTTCGTTCAGCAAAAAGACCAAAATACCCCTCTTTCCTTGAGAGGCCTATTTTGGGCCTTTTGCTGGGCCAGGCCTTTTGTTGGGGTGGGATCTACCCCCAACAAACACCACCACCGTTGATCTATAGACGCCGTGAACCGTCCTCAAACCCGATCGAATTCATGACAACAAGAAATTCAACATAAATCTCACCATAACTCCTCTATAGTAACGAATGTATACAAAGATCCCAAAGTTTTTATTTGCGTGGTGATCCCTGACTTGGGATTCTTTAGTGCAGATCAGATGGATCTCTTAATCGACCTACCAGAAGAGATTCTTTGTCATATATTGTCATTCCTTACCACCAAAGAGGCTGCTTTGACATCTGTTTTGTCAAAGAGGTGGCACGATTTGATTGCATTTGTCCCTAATCTTATTTTTGATGACTCTGTCTTTCTGAATCCTGAAGAGGGTAAGCAGAGTAGGTACGAAATTCATCTGAGCTTCGTGTATTTCGTTGATAGAGTATTGGCATTGCAGGGTAGTAATCATTCTCCCATTAATAAGTTCTCCCTCAAGTTTAGAACTATCTTTGTATCATCAGACCGAGTAGATTGTTGGATAAGCAACGTCTTGGCTCGCGGGGTTTCCGAACTTGAAGTGCTTGTCGCAGACTGTTTTCAACTATCATCAGTATGTTTCATGAGCAGGAATCTGGTCACGCTGAAACTAAGCAATGTTGGTATTGATTTGTTGGCTAGGGACGTTTTCTTACCAATGCTTAAAAATCTCCATCTTCGCTCAGTTGGGTTATTTGTTGATAAGTTCTCTTTCCGTGCTTTGCCTGCCACTACAAGAAAACATGCATTTTGGGACTCCAGTTTGTGACTATTTTTTTGGTCACAAAAAAAGCAACCCTTATGTGACTACTTTAAGACGTATAAACGACTACAGTATAAACGGTCAGAAAAATGTTGCTTATTAACAACGATATAAAGTGGTCGCACAACAGTCTCATCTTAGCAACTAGATTGTGACTTGTTTGCGACGAAAATTTTTTGGTCGCGAAGTAATCACAATTTGAGACCGATGTGCGACTACTGTTTTAGTATGTAAAATAGTCGCAAATTAGTTGCAAATGTACAACTCTTTTGCGACTAACACTTAAAGAATTTGCGACTAACACCTGATTTAGCTACTAATTTGAGACTATTTACCCACTCTCGATTTTTTAAAAATCAAAATTTCACATTTGAGATTTATTTACATGTTTAGTTATACGTATATGCTTTGATTTGATTGAACTTAGTTATAATAACTTTGTCAAAATCTTAAATATCAATGTTTAGAAACAAAACATGTATAAGGTTCAAATCTAAGTTAAGTGTTACATGTTCTTTTTATGAGAATGTTTAGGAATTTAGAAAATTTTCAAAACTAAGGTGTGAAAACAAAGTTTTGCTAATTTTTACTTCATATATCTACTATATACTACTAACATGAGTGACTTATAGTAACAGTTTTAACCATTATGTGTAGAATTCAAGATTTTGTTTTGTGATGTATATCAAATCGTCACAAAATAGTTACAATTCACGACGATTTTGCCACTTGTTTGGGACTTGTGTTATATGTCACTATTTTACTACTTTTTAATGACGAGTTTGCGACTTATTTTGCGACCGTGTATAATAATTTATGATATAGTCGCAAGTATGTCACAAACTAACATCGATTGTGCTACTATATTGTGACTACTTTACTACTTTTTATTAAATCTTGGAATTTTAATTTCCAAACTCACATTATATAATGTTAATATGTTAAGTTTCTAGATTGGTTTGAACTAATATATACACAAAAATCTCTATAGAACTCTTGTTCTCAATGTTTTAACAAAATATTTGTATTTTATATTACATGTACAAGTGTTACATTTGATTTCAGTGGTGAGTTGTTAGTTTTGCATCTTATGATTTCAGTGGTGAATTGTTAGTTTTGCATCTTATAAAACTAACTTATCAAAACATTGTTTTGTTTTTTTTAACTGATATATATATATATATATATATCTCAAATTAAAATTCAACACTTAAATTTTCACAAAAAATATAATCATTGAAAGCCTAAATTTAATTAATTATTGTGAAATATACAGTACTTCCTAAAATAAATAAAATAAACACTATTAGCTTATTTATAATATTCATGGATTATTTCTATTTTTCCTTAGTTAAGATAAATTGATAAGAATGTTTATAAGAGTGTTCTTGGATTTTATTCACTTTAAAAGAAGAAAGCTTCTGATTGGCTGATACATAAAGATAAGGATTGCAATCATCCACCATTGAATTAATTAGATCCAACGGTCCATATCTTCTCCTTCTATTCCCCTTTCTCTCTTATTTTCCTCCTTGTCTCGTTTCTTCAAAGTTCTACATTTTTCGATAAGGTGGTCAATTTAGACACAACGAACACAAATCAACTAACCCATTCACCTTTATCCTTCATCTACCAATCGATTCTTCTTTTCTCACATTTTCCCCCAGATCTCAAAGCTTCCGCCTTCACGGCTTCATTACCACTAGATCTCGGAGCTTCCGTCGCTCACCACCACCACCAACCACACTTAGAAGCTTCTGCCGTCCTTCACCACATCATATCTCGAAGCTTCTGTTCTCGTTCACACCAACAGATCTCAAAGCTTTCGCCATCCTCCACCACCAGATCTCGAATCCTCCGTCATTACTCCGTCTCGAGCGTACTCCTCTCTGCCGACACGTTACCAATCTCCCTCTCCTTTTCCTCCACCGCCTGAAAAACTCGTCGCCGGCAAGCTTTTCACGGGCCATCCACAATGTCGATACTATACACATGTATATTTTTTATGTATATATGCACATGTATATATCGAAATTAATATTTATATTTTATAAAGAAAAATCATTTCTGTAATTTATTTATTCAAATGAAAAATGATGTGAGGCAAAATGTATATACGCACATGTATATTTCGAAATTAATATTTAATAAAGAAAAATCATTTGTGTAATTTATTTATTAATATAAAAAATAATGTGAGACAAAATAAACTAAATTAAAATAAAATAATATAATATAAAATAATATATATATATATTTTTTGTGAATTAACCTCGGAATGTCACAAAATAATCACTAAAGTTTTAGTCACAATTTAGTCTCTAAGTAGGACTATAATAGTTAGTCTTAATGTAGTGGCTGATATACGACCCCTTTTTATTGTTACTAATCAGTCGCATATTTGCGACTATCTTGTCACTTTCTAAATTTGCGACCAATTATTAGCGACCATCTCATTTAGTCTCAAGTTAGTCTCAAATAGCTATTTTGTGACAATTTTGTGACGCTTTTGATGGTCCCAAAATACATGTTTTCTTGTAGTGTGCGTTGGAGGAGTTATTCCTGGTTAGTATGTACTGGGGAGATAGAGATGTCATCGTGTCAAATGCAACCCTCAAGACCCTAACAATAGATCGCAACTATTGTTTAGGCACTTTTTCGTTTGATACACCTAGTCTTGTTTACTTCTGTTACTCTGAGTTTGCTGCTAAAGACTACCCTGTAGTTAAAATGGAGAAGTTATTTGATGCTAGAATCAGCCTTTTGGTAACTGAAGAACAAATCGAGCGAGCTAGAGCGGCAAATAACGATTTGGTGGAGGATGATGTTGTTCTCCGATTAGTAAATGTGGGGAACCTTATAAAAGGCATGCGAAATGTTCGGTGTCTGAACTTGTCTGCCAATACTCTCGAGGTCAGTTGTAACATCCTTATTCAAATTGTCCCCAGGAAATAAAAGTAGGAAAATCATGACGGACTTGTTTAGTTAGTCCCATTTTTAACTGACGTCATTAACTCATAAACTAGTGAAGGTCGTGTTTTGAAGCCTGTATCGGCAAAATGTCTTATTGTGGATTGGCTTGTGTTTAGGTGCTTTCTCTGTGTTGTGAATCGATGCCTGTCTTCAACAACCTCAAATCGTTAACTATTAAGAGTAACAAGAGTCGAGGATGGCAAGCGATGCCAGTTCTTCTAAGGAACTGTCCACATGCAGAAACTTTAGTCCTTGAGGTATAAAAGAACAACTCATCTGCCAAAGATAAAGTTCTTACTTTGAATTGAATCTCTTATTGTCTCCTTTATGAACTTTCAGGGTCTCTTGCACTATGTCACTGATAATTGCGGGGATGCTTGTGACTGCCTTTCTCGTAAAGAAAAGGGTCGCTCACTCACATCTTGTCCTGTAAAATTGTTAGAGATTAAAGGGTTCCAAGGAACATCCAAAGAGATGCACATGATAAAACATTTCGTGGACTATTTTCCATGTTTAGAGGAGATAAAGATCTTCTACAAGGGAGAGAATTGTCCTTTACAGCTCAGGGACCATTAACTAATGCTGGATTTACTCTTGACGATAATTTCTTTTTCTTTTATATAACAACATACATACTTCACACGTTAATCACCTTTTCATCTTTAGCTTTTCTTTTATCTTTCCCTACTTTTGTGTAAATCGAATCTTGTTCTTTTGAAAATTTGTGTTCGATTCTTTGCTCTTACTATTACACTTTCTGGAACTCTTTTGACAGAGAGAAGAAATATATCAAAGCCGTCGGAGACTCATACGTGTGTAACAACTAGTCTATATATGTTGACACATTTAAATATATACACGTTTTATATATGGGAGAGATTAAGTCTTATCCTATTATTCCGAGTTATAAAACACCGACCGTTTATGTAAAAAATGTGTGAACGCACGTGGATTCTATGAAGAGAGCTCGCGTAAGCTCGGTGTATGAAGGTAAAGAGAGGAATAGATCAAGAAAAGGAGAGGAAACTCGAAGGGATCAATCAAAACATGCGAGGATGACCGCGAAAGCTCGAATTAGTGTTCATAAAGAGAGCATGAAATCTCTGCCGCCCAAACACAACTCGTTGGTGATCATGAAGTCGATGAGAAAGAAAGAAGAGACACAAAAATATCAAAATAAAGTTATAGAAAAGGAAAAGGAGGAGAAAGATAAAGGTGCGACGGAGATTATGGAGGAAGAGATGGAAATGCCTAATTCAAAGTTGGTTGAGGATTGGCCGAAGATATTAACATATGAAGAGGAGTGGACATGGTGTGCGTTTGCGTTTGGGTGGGGATGGTGGCGGCGTTATCATGACACCGTGATGAGCGGTGAGAGTTGGTTTAATTAAATTATAAAGATTATGTGTTGGTGAAATTATACATAGATAATAGTTGATAGGACTTCTGAAGATCTAAAAAGCTAAGATATTGAAAAGTCAATGTATATCAACCGAAATCACAATGTATCTTTAGAGAATTCAGTTTGGTCTATGCTTATATACAGTTCTTATGATAGTTTCTACAGTTGCGTACCTTGGCCAGGTCACAGCTCCGTGCGGGACAGGAGAGTTTGCGTGCGGGCCTCTGGATAGATGATGCAGAATGTGGAAGTAATGGTGGCTAACAAGATGGTGGATCCTACCCAGAGAAGAATTGAACCTACCAATATCTGTCTCTTTATCATGTTTAGTACTATTAAACCCTTCGAATACCACTTTACTCAATGTTGAAAACAATCAAATCATTGCGAAAAATCACTTATCGAAATTCTTTTCACCACCAGATATGTGAAAAAATAAAATTTAGAAATTATGCATAAATAGAGTATTAATAAAGGGAATATTGTACCACATCAATATGATCGTAGATACATTTTGTTTTAGAGATATGTAAGTTAGAGAGTGGGAATTTATTTTCATCTAAAACGCTCACTAAACGCTCACTAAATTATTTTCATGAGAACGAATTTCACATAAATATACTCTTACTCATGTGCACAGAGACAGCACAAAGCAACATATTTTTGGATAGGAGAAGATCCACCTAAAATCTGTTTTAGTTCATCAAAGTTCCAAAAACTTACACTTATTTTAATTGATTTTCAGTTAGAAAGTCATAAAGCTTAATAGTTTACTGAACATCATTAGCAATAGAACTCTTATTTTTCGTAATTTATCATTTTATTAAAATTTAAAACAAATTTTTAAAATAACAGGTTGGTACCCGCGCTACGCCGCGGGACTGTTTTTATTCTATAAACTTTTTTTGTTTTGTATATTTATAAATAATTTTTCATTATGTTATTTGGAATCAAATTTTATAATTAATAAATATTTGATTTTGTTCAATGGTAATTTTTTTCGTTATTATTTGTTGCATTAATTTTTTTTAGATAAACATCGTTTTTATTTTTATTTTGTATAATAAACGTGAGATTTCGCAAGAATATATTTTTGTAATTAAAAAAAAAAAAGAAAAAAAGATATAAAAAACCATGGAGTACCGGTAGAAACAGCGAACCGAGCCGATAGATAACCTCATTACAAAATCGAGTTGTTTTGTTAAACTAAGAAACTTCTTTTTCTCAATACTCACGCAGATCTTTTACAGTGATAGAAAGCATTATTTTATTTATTTTTTTTTTTTTTCTGATTAACATGGTGGATCTTATGACAGTATGTGTATTTAGTTTGCGCTATGTTGCAGGATAATTTTTTGGATAATTTTTTTTATTTAGTTGAAATATAATATGTAACAAATCATATTGTTTAAAATCATTATTATATCAAACAAATGTGTGCCTAGAATTTTTGAAGAAGTTGTTTGGCATCAAGTGGCATTTTGATATCAAACTAATGTGTGCCTAGCATTTTTGAAGAGGTTGTTTGCCATCTAGTGGCATTTTGAGGGGGAACACATGTCTTATATGATGTAGATCAATTATTTGTCTAAACCAAAGTTTGTTAAGCGAAATATTATGTACCAAAGTCATCGTATATAAACTAAGATTACAAGCAAAATCAAAAGAATCGGTTTCACTTTGGCTACAATATATTTTATGTGAACCGAACCAGAAATTCCAAAAGAAAAAGAAAACAAATCAATTCAAACCTAACTACTTAATTCAGTTCAGAATAGACCAAACCAGAACAGACCAAACCGACCAAAACATATGATGGGGCATATACCTCTAACTGGGTCATAATCCATTAACTCAAATTTGGCTAGTGAATCTGTCTCGACGTGAGTATTAGCTCAGGCCCCCGTTGATTCTCGCCGTCCCTATCTTGATTCTCATCAAAAGAAAAAAAAAATTCCAAGGATATACCATAGTGAAATCACTTGTTGTTTTCGATTTTGTTTATTACTAATGCCGAAAATTATAAAATTAATTCGTGTTACTTGCTTTTATTGTACTAAAACTTGAGATGCATGTAGTTCTCAATTCTAACTTCCATTTGTTCAATAAGTAAGGACCAACAAAAGTAAGCATATCTGCTACTAATAAGGAAATGAAATATCAAAAGGACATTCACTATCAAAATCAAGAGTGGTATTAAATCAATAAATCGAGAGTAAATAACCTAGATTTTTAAATGAACTGCTCAAGCCAGAATGAATAATGGTAGAGAAACACTAACACATGACTCAAAATCTATAAAAACCAATATCAGTTTTAATAACAAAACCTAATATTACCTGCAATCTCAAACACTATATAACACCATCTTCCATCTCTTGAAAGCTTACCAACTGCCATGAGCTTACCTGCAACCTCACCCAAAAACGACTTCCAAATTTATCACAAAGTAAATGACCAAATCTCAATAAACCATTCAGCCAACAAACAGAAAAACAAAATCATAAAAAAGATAAGAACCAGCCTTTTGGTCTCCTTGACGAGAAGCTTGAGGTAGACATTAACATACTTAGAAGCAATACAGAAACACATTCATTACGAAGATTTTTGTTTTCTTCTTTTGCGGTAACTTAGTCTAATAACAAAACTCGACCTTAAAGCATATATACACACAAAAGAAATGTAAAAATGAAGATGCAGCCAATATTGAAAAGAACTTCTTTTCTTATTAAGAATCACTTAAACAATCTTACAAGATATGTTTAATCAGATTTACACACAGTCAACACGACTTGCCACTGACCAATTCTTAATCTAACCAAAATCCCTAAGAACCCTAAAAGCTTTCTCGCTTAGTTCTCTAAAATTCTTCTTGAACGGCCAAACAACATGTTTGGCCTAATAACACAATATATAGGAACCCTCCTATGACCTACATTCATAAACAAGGATAAGTCCAAATCTTCAAGTCAATATGATAATATCTTGTCCTCTAATTAACAAGCCTTCAAAAGTATATCCACGTCATCCAATATCCATGACTCCTCCAAGATGCGTAAACATCTTCCAGAGTCCTACAACAAAGCTTTATAGCACCAGAACGTCTTCATGCTTTCATTCTCCCCCTTTTTCTCTGAATGTGACAACTCAAGCTCCAGATGTGAACAGTACTAGAATCTTTTCAAAACCATAAGCCTCAACCACATTCAGCCACAACATCACTATCATCACCAATATCATCATCTCATCATACTCCCCCAGCGTGAGTGCACATTCATATAAAAACAAGGATGAAGACATATATGCAGGGAGACACAACAAGCTTCCTATCATGCCTTGTACCAAAAATAATCCTCAAGAGCTTTTATAATGTTCTTAGGTTCAACCTGTGAAACAAAACAATGTTGCAGCACTCCTTGAGAATTCAGCTGAACATGATGAACGGTTTGCTCAACAAATGCAACTGCAGCAAACTGATTCTTATGACCTTGCAACTGTTTAGATGTAGCTAAGACTCCTGATGATTCATCATTCCAATCATTACTATTGGATCTTGTTGATCCAGTTGTGACTTTTTCTTGTACAGGTGGTTCTGCAACATAATTATGTAGAACCTGAGGTTCAACCCCAACATCATCTTCAGTGACTATCTTCGAGAGATTGCAACATAGGTTGATTTCCTCAGTTTCTTTGCAACCTTGATCATACTTTGTCTCATCATTCTCGAAACTTTTATTGTACAAATCCTTTTTAGCCACCCAGACTCTAGAAAAATGAAAGGGATCAATAAAACACTTTCTTGCCATCCAAAGCTCCTTGATCTTGTTCTTAAACTTGTAACAGAAAGATCTCACATGACCACTTTTACCACAATGAAAGCATTCATAAACCCTTCGTCCTCGCTTGGATTTATCCAACCTTTTCGCTCAAGAGAAGATATATGTTGATGTCGTGTGTTCTAGGTTGGTGCTACAGAGACCTTCTGTTGTACCACTTTTTCCAGAATACTTGACTCAGCTTCATGATTTACATTGCTCTTAACGAAACTTACTGATTTATCACGAGACCACAGCTCAATAGTCTCCTCTTAATGATAACCCAGACCTTGATGTTGAGATCCTACAATTCCCATAGATAGTATCTCATCAAGCTTCTTGCCACCATCATTCAACATCCTAATCTTCTTGTGATTCTCATTCAGCTCCCTGTCAAGGCTTGTTGATCTTTCCTTCTCCAAACCATAGAGTTCTTGAAGATTTCTCAACTTTCTCTCAAGCGACTCCTTTTCAGCAGGAAGTAGCTCCTTACAAGTTGTAACTTCAGACTTACATTCTTCTTCTAGCATATTGACCTTGGCTTCCAATTTTAGTTTTTCCTTGACAAGTAACAGCTTTTCATTACACAACTGAACCCAATTGTCATACAAAATACAGTAGCTCTCTTTTGAAATTGAATCTTCATCATCATCATCTGAGCTTTCATCAGCTATATCATCACTTTTAGCACTGTATGCAAAAAGATTCAACATTCGTCCATCTTCTTCATCCCCATCACTCTCTGATTCTGAATCACTAAAGCTAACATATGCCTTATTATTTCCTTTCACCATGTTTGGGCATTCAAATTTTAAATGTCCAATCCCTTTACATTCAAAGCACTTCATCGCCTTGCGCTTAACCATTGGACACTCAAGTTTGTAATGACCAACACCACCACATTCAAGACATTGAATCTCTTTTCTCCGATTAGCTTTTTCTTTCTCAGATACATTTGGCGTAGAACAAGACCTCCCTGTAGCACTTCGATTCCAGCATGCTAATTCTCGTCCCTGTCCTTTTTCAACACGCTTGAGAGCTTTTCGAAAGTTTCTTGCCATCAAGGACATGATATCTTTTATCTCTTTCAGCTGGTCGTTTGTGTCATCTACCTTGAATGCAATCCCTTTGTCATGAATTCTCTGTTCTTCAGCAACCTCCATCTCTTCTGACTTCAACATACCAACCAGATCTTCAAATTTCAAAGTATCAGTGTTTCCAGAGACTCTCATGACAGCTTTGTGTGCTGCATACTTAGATGGCAGACACCTAATTAATTTTTTAACCAACTTGGTATTCTTGTATGTTTTACCAAGATTCTTAGCTTCATTGGCAATAGAACTCATTTTAGCACTGAACTGAGAGATTGTCTGTTTTGGATCCATCCTTAGGACTTCAAATTGAGAAGCAAGCTGATCCAATCTTGTTATTTTGACACTTGAGTTTCCTTCATGAGTCTTCTGTAGAATATCCCAAGCTTCTTTGGCTGACTCACAACCTTGAACAAGCTTAAAGTCATCATCATCAATAGCACCAAAGATAACATTAAGAGCCCTAGCATTGTATTTAGACAAGTTTTTTTCTTCCACTGTCCAGCGTGCTTTAGGTTTAGTGATATTGTCACCAGCTTCAGTTTTCTCATATGGAGGCTCCCAGCCTTCTTCAACAGCCGTCCAAGCATCCTCACCAAGATTACGGATCAACTGAACCATGCGGACCTTCCAATGACCATAGCTTTGTTCATCTAAGATCACAGCCCTTTGAAGCATCATCAACTCATTACCCGACTGCATCATTATCCCAAGATCTCAACCTGTAGCGAGTATAGAGCTCTCGTTGGTTGACTGCTCTGATACCAATTGTAAAAACGAAGATGCAGCCAATATTGAAAAGAACTTCTTTTCTTATTAAGAATCACTTAAACAATCTTACAAGATATGTTTAATCAGATTTACACACAGTCAACACGGCTTGTCACTGACCAATTCTTAATCTAACCAAAATCCCTAAGAACCCTAAAAGCTTTCTCGCTTAGTTCTCTAAAATTCTTTTTGAACGGCCAAACATTGTTTGGCCTAATAATACAATATATAGGAACCCTCCTATAACCTACTTTCCTAAACAAGGATAAGTCCAAATTTTCAAGTCAATATGATAATATCTTGTCCTCTAATTAACAAGCCTTCAAAAGTATTTCCACGTCATCCAATATCCGTGACTCCTCCAAGACGCGTAAACATCTTCCAAAGTCCTACAACACAGCCTTGTAGCACCAGAACGTCTTCATGCTTTCAAGAAACACCATTAGAACTCGACATTTCAGCAAACACTTAAGCCACATTATAAGAGAGAGCAAGACAAGAAAAAAGGCTCAGCATTTAAAATAGAACATACATTTTTCCACAGAGCATTTCAAGGGATTGAGCAACAAATCTTCTTTCTTAACGTTAATAATTGAATGTTCGAAAACTTACTACAAATTAAAAGAAGAAAAAAAAAAAGAAATCAAGGTCATACCGTCGTCTTCTTGGCAGCGACGTTCAGTCATGTCTTCGTAGGCCAAGACCCTCAAATTCTATATCTTTAGCATCTTTGTAGCTTCCTTCTCATAAAACAACTATCGTCAGAAACATAACTGGAAAGCACTATCTACAGAATCACTACCTAAAAAGCAATCAAGTTTGTAATCAGAAGGGGAGTTAAATTAATACCCCTAAGCGAGAATTGGTGACCACATGTCCTATGAAACAATAGAAGTGAGCTATATAAACGTGATCCTAGGTTTTAGATATTGAAAACAACTCTCAAACCACCGGACAATACTAATGACTCTTTATCTACGGATTTACCAAACTCATGATTTGATAAGGCCCCTATACATACACCAGAAACAAAACAACGCAAACTCATCAACCCAACAACTTTGACAGTAAAGAGAGATAGAGGTTATAAGGAGAAAGTAGGAAAGAGCATACTTTAGCTTGTTCTTTGGGATCTTCAATTGCTGAACAATTTCATCAATGTGTATCCCCTGTTGTCTTGCACTGCAATGAACAAATAACAATTATCAGACCGATTTTAGGTGGTGAAATGTGCGCAGCAGACCTCAAAGTTACACGCAAGCTAAATGAGTTTTGATTCCAAGTGGTGCAAGGTGAAGCAAACTCATACTCGCGTGCAAGCATATTGCTTTAGATAGTCAAGAATCATGTCATTTAAGTTCTGCGACCATCCCCATCGTTTTGAGAGGATACCGCAGAAACAATAATATTTTAAGCAAACATATCATAAAATTAAATCTATCTAACCAGACTAAAAAACCAAAACACTCTTTTTTTCTCTACCCACTAACCCTTATCTACGTGCTTGAAGACAAAATTCAACATAAATCGAAACCACTGATACATCAAAGTGAACTAAATTCAAACCCAACATAAACAAACGATCTTAACCCAACAGTAAACTAAATTCAAACCGAGAAGACAAAATTTAACATAGATCGAAACCACTGATACATCAAAGTGAGCTGAGATGAACCACTACGAAGCTGTACGTGGTAATCCATCATCGTTGGTAATTATCGTAGAGAAGCAGAAGAAATCCACCACAAACAAGCGACCAACGATGAGGCTAACATCAGCCTCGTATCTGCTCAGATTGGTAGAGAGAGCCATGGGATGAACAGCAAAGTTGGTCGAAGGTTAAAAGGCGCCGAAGAAGAAGACTGGTATCACGGCAACGACGGCGGCGAAGCGATAATTGTTTTAACATATCATCTCCGATCAAAACGACAGAGAAGAAGAAGAGCGACGAAGTGAGAGAGATTTGTTTTCTGTGTTAATGGATCGGATCCTGAAGGCCGCTCGAACTTCCAGTTCGTTGAATCTTTCCAATCGATCTCTCAAGTAAGATCCATTAAATTTCATCAACCTTTTTCCTTTTTTTGGATTGTATTGTAATTTCAGATTTTTGTTTGTAAGATTGGTTTGACTGTGAGAAAATTTCGATTTTCCAAAGTTTGTTTTAGTTTTTCGAAATGGGTTTTATAATGTGAAATATCAAGGTTTCGAGGTTTTGATCCTATTGCTTAGAATAAGCTCGACGTTTTTCTCACGAGATCCCATTATATATGAATGAGATGCATAGTCTTTGCTTACAGTACTGTTTACTGATTTGGGATTCTATTTTCAAGGAATGTACCTACCGAGGTATATCAATGTCTGGAAACGACAAGGGAAGGAGAAAACTGGTGGGAGGTGGTTAGCTTTATCTCGATCAGATACATGTTTGAAGTTAATCCTTATTTAGATGTGGAGGTTTGATACGATTTGCTTATATAAAATAGACTTGATAGATTATAGAATTGGAATTACAAAAGGAACTGAGGATTTTATTAATGGAGCTCCTCCCACTCTCCCTAAAAGACCTCACCAAATACTCGATGACCCTCTCTTACTCTCTCAGACCTTATATATAGTCATAGACTCAAGAAATAACCTAAACTAACCATGGTTAAGTCTCACAACAAACCATGGTTAAGTTACTTATTATTATGCATTTTCACTGCTTCTATCATTACCCCTGCCTTTGAAAACAACCTTGTCCTCAAGGTTGAAATAAGCAACCTGTTTATCCAACCCCTTCTTTGAGCTTCCCAGGACATTCAAAATATGGCAGCACTTCCCGCTTCAGCCACAACTCTTCATGCCCTGCTTTCAGATTGTCCATGGCCTCCAAATCCAAATTCAGTTCTGATCTGACTTGGAAATTTTCCTTTAGCTGCACCAACATTACGTCTCTTGCTTGTATCAGAGTCTCACACGTCAACATGTTTTCAATTTCGTCATAACTAATATTCTCTGCAAAAGAGTACACTGAACTAGGCAACATGATTATCTGTTTGGCCGTGACGTCATCCAGTTGAAACACCATTTCTATCTCCCAAAGTTTTTGCTCCAGATAACGAATTTCCCACGCCATGCCATTATTTTCTTTTTCCGGTTCAGCCACCTTGTTTAGATAGACAACAAGAAACCCCTTCCCCATCAGCTTAACTTCTATTTCTCCACTAACAGCGGCCACACTAATGTTTAGCACTATTTGAAATTCATTCGCCCTTCCACTTGCAGTAGTGTAGGCAAACCCATCCACTTGCAGTAGTGTAGGTAAATGAGACTGTATGCTTCTGTTTGCTGAGACCTCCATTGCAGCAACAATTTCCAGAGAAGAATCATCACCACTCATGAAACCTGCACTAAGAACCAAGGGAACTATCTCCAGGCTAACACCCTGTCTCCCATCCAACGCTTTCAAGCCCGCACTAAATAGTTTTTCAATTCCCAATAATGACAACTGAATCCATTTGTTAACGTCAATGCACACTGCATGTCTTGTGGTAGCAGTGGCAAGCTCTTTACCGAGCGATAAGGCCCATATTCTTTTGAAATATGCCGTTTCCCTTAACCCTTTGCCTAGTGGAGCTTCTTCTATCGTATACGTTCGCAACACACAAGTGTTCTTGTACTTCTTTTTAAATTTGACTCTCTTCCCGCTTGTCATGGACTGCTGCTTATCAACTGTCATCAATCCCCTTAACTGCTTTTCACAAATCAGTGCATAGACACAATTGTTGAGCTTCGTAAGTTTTCTCTTAGGCTTCAGCTTTGTACTCTTCTTCACTCTGTAATTCTGCTCAACAAAAGCTCTCTTCTTCTTCTTAGGTAACTTCAACGGCCATATTTTGTCAGTCACTTGGTCAGTTCTCATGTTTCCCAATTGACTAAAGCATGTTAGCCCTTGTGATTCTCTCACTGTCCAAGTTTAATGACCTTTGCACTGGTTCTTACTCAGATGTCGAAGTAGTTTCTCCCTGTGCAGCACCCTGAATCTGTATTTGAGCTTAGTGAGCTTGTTGTAGAATCTCTTCTTTTCCTTCTTAAGTTGATCACTAAAGCCTCTCTTACAAAGATAGTGATGAAATGTATCCTTTGGCTTCCGTTTGTGTTTCTCTTTGAACTTTGTTCCTTTCTTCCACATCTTAGAGAATGTTTCCTTTCTAATGACTCTTTTACTTCTACTAAGCACCATATTGTCGAGCAATTGGTAACAGTCTACCTGGTTCTGAGTTTGCGAATTCTTCTTCTTAACCTTAATTCCCCACAGTAGAAGCTTATGAAGCACAACACAACAACACTTGACTCTTTTACCTCCTTCTTTCCTTCTGGTGCTTTGACGTTTCATGGCTCTCTTCATCTGAGACTGAAATTTGAGGTGATCCCATTTCCCTGATTTGTACTTACATCTCCTGAGTTTACCATACACCATATTTTTCCTCCTTATCACTCTTTGACCTTTCCATTGCCTCTCCAGAACCATTAGATTGGTCTTTGTGTCCACTTTGGTTCCTGTCCTCGCTTCTTCCCTCTTTGTTTTTCCTCTAGTGATCTTCTTTTTCTGTCTTTTTTCCTTCCTGATCATTTTGTCGAACACTTCGTGGGAGTTCAGAGACATTGTGATACCTGTCTTGTTTAGCTTAGCAAATTGCTCCTCGTGGCTTACTTTTTCCTCTAACAGATGTGGGAAATAGAATTTAGTATTCTCTCCTTTCCTCTCTGCCAACACCTTCAACAAATCTGTATCACCATTTGGTTCTAAACCACTTACAGACCCATCAACCTCTGAAAGCGTTTTCCATCTCTTCCTCTTCTTTTTCTTCTTCGTCTTCCATTTTCTTCTATTAGGCATTTCATCAAAACACTTGGAAGGCATTTTCACCTCTGTTGGCCTCCATCTGTTTTTCTGCCTCATGTGCGTGCGTCTCTCCATTCTTTATGTCAGCAAACCCACTTTTAATCTCCTCACAGTCAGAAGCTACCTTCTCCTTCTTCTCACCACTTAGATTTGGGATTTCTAACTGTTCTTCAGTCTCAAGGAGATATTTCTCCAGCCTATCTAAATAGCTTGACCATCTGCTCACCTTAGAGTCAAATTCATCACTCTGCGTGTATACAGTCACAATACTCTCTTTTCCTTTGCTGAATCGTTGACGCAGACCAATCTTGATCTCATTCCAATTAGTGAACGTAGTCTGTGACTCCTGGAACCACAATAGAGCATCATCTTCCATAAATCCATATGCAAAGGAAATCTTTGTCTCTTCGGTGAATCCATAGTCCGTGAAGTAATCTTCCACCCATGAAATCCACATCGCTGGATCTTCATCGCCATAATAAACAAGAACTTCTACAGAACCATCACTATCTCCCATTGGACCGAACTGCTCTGATACCAATTTGATACGATTTGCTTATATAAAATAGACTTGATAGATTATAGAACTGGAATTACAAAAGGGACTGAGGATTTTATTAATGGAGCTCCTCCCACTCCCCCTAAAAGACCTCACCAAATACTCGATGACCCTCTCTTACTCTCTCAGACCTTATATATAGCCATAGACTCAAGAAATAACCTAAACTAACCATGGTTAAGTCTCACAACAAACCATGGTTAAGTTACTTATTATTATGCATTTTCACTGCTTCTATCAAGGTTATTGAATATGATGCAGCTTCGAGTAAAGTTTATCATTAAACCGTGGAAAACACACTAATCCCCTGTAAGTAAAATCCTGATACTTGAATGTCATCTTCTTTCACTACTCCTTTGATTTTTCAACGTCTTGTTATAATTGTTTGTACCTTGTTTCATTCAGGCGGCCCTGTGGATCATATACTAAAACCAGTTGGAGATGTCACATGTCCTCCAAAAGGTGAAACTTTCTGTCTCCAATCAAAACACATTTACTGAGTTAAAATCTGCTTATACTTTGGTTTTTTTTGGTCATTGTTACTATTTAGATCGGAAGGAGACTGTTAATTTTTTTTTCTTTGTTGCTTCTCTAAGATGGTTCACTTTCTCTGTGCTATTGACTTCTACTATTGGCTTTGGATAGAAACGGTTGTTGGTCTTTTAGTCAAGACCCGGTATTCAGATTTCATTGTTTATAGTCAAGTTTGGCCATACTGATCGCCTTGGGCTAGCTTCTCTAACTGACTAAACCCAAAAGAGTGGTTGTAACTGAGTTACCTGCCAAAGGAGTAGCCAAGACTGTGTGTCGTCTGCAAGATCTTCAAGAAGGCTGAAGGCATGGGAGCCCTTAAAGCAGCTCGTAATATCACCGCACAATCGCCAATAGTTGGAACATCACCCTCAATCATCTATACAAACTCATGATTACGTTTATTATTGTTACATTATTGACATTATTCATAGAAAGTTATATAATAATGATTTAGAGGTTTGAAGGGACTCTTGCCTTTGTCATGAGTACAATTGCCAACTCGACTTCCCACTCTTGTGACCATTTCCTCGGAGTTTTGTTCTTAAAATCCTTCTCCCATGTCCAACCCCAAACATCTGCTATTGTATACATGTCAGACACGTCAAATACTTTCCTTTCCCTCATTTCTTTGAATGCTTCAAATGGGTCCTCTGGGAACCAATCCTCATCTGCATCATCCTGATGAATGTAGTCGGCATTGGTAAGCATGCTTAAAATATCATATTCATGAACATGTGACTAAATTCATGAACATATTAATACACACACCTCAAGTGTCATACGAGATGCCCTCTTCCCAGGTTTCTTTGTTCTGTTTGCTTCATCAGATTCTTTCAAGAGTTGGACTCCAATCATTTGAAGATGCTTCTTAGCTTCAGCAGCCTTATTCTTAACTAAATCCTCTCCTTCTTCTTGATTCTCAGTTTCTGCAACTACCACTTCTTCCTCTTCATTTTCATCATCATCCTCATCCCCTTCCTGTTCTTCCTCCTCATCATCATCATCATCCTCATCATCATCAGCTTCTTTTGCAACATCTTTAATTGTGTTCTCCGACTCACCTGTAGCTACTGTTTCAGCTGTTTCCTTGGATTTAACTGAAGTTTCGATGAAGCCTTCTCCAAGAAACCGACGTTTCCAAAGGTAACACTTAAACACAAATTGCTTGGTAGTTGTAATAGTTGTAATATTCACACCAACATTTATAATATTATAAAATATACTTAAAACACAATTTTAATAAAATTTATATAAGACACCCATGTTAAAGGATGACTAATGGGAGGAGAAAAAATAAAAACAATGGATTGATGATCTAAACTTAGATTAGTATTACTTTAATCTTATTAAAAGTTTAAGACACCAAGATGAGTATGACCAATGGGCATGCCCTTAGTGATAGGAATTAGTGTCTGAATCTTTAGGTTCATATTGGGTGTCATGGTTCAAACTCGAGTTTTTACTGGCATTATCGATGTCAATTACGCAATTAATCATTGGTTGGTTTCTTAAAATTACTAGACTATGGAGGGTCGTGGCAGCAGGGTCTAGCTTAGCATATTCTTTGTTGAGTCGAGGTTCCCAAGGTGCACCCATCAACATACTCTCCTAGTGCTTTTGTTTTGTTGTTGTACAAGGATTTTTGTATTGATAAGTGATTATTTGTAAATTCTACTCGTAAAATTTGTATATTTTTTTTTTTGGGGACAAACTGATGATTCTATTCATTCAAATAGTAGAATTACAAAGAGGAGGATATAAACTCCCAAAGTACAAGAAATTACAAGTAGAGCCTTTCCCCAAAGCCATAAACATACACAAAGAGATAGAAACCATCAAGCAATAGTCCAGGAGAGCTGTGAAACAAATGCAAAAAGCAGCTTGAGACATGTGAGGTCATGGTTGCAAGACTATTATCATCGAGGAACTTGATAGATGACAAGGAGATCACGGTCATAAGACTTTGTGACTTTGACAGAAGAATCAGGACCAAGGAACTCACCGGAGCGAGGAGCACTTGCAAAAGCAATACCATGGCAGGGATTGGGGGGGGGCTACAGCCCGGATAATGGTGGTGGTGATGATAGTAGTTTGCTTGAATACGTTAGAATTATTTGGTTAAGTGTTGGCGGACAATGTAATTTTTGATTCCCGCTTAGAGATTCTTTGGCTTAGCGTTTATTGAATGCTATCTTATCAAGACTAAAATTCTAAACTCATCTTTAATAGCAAATGAGAAAACCGAGCTATCATCATATGCTATTAATGTAGGTTTTTTTTTGTAGTGTTAGCATAGGGATAAAAGTGATTGTTGGTTCTTCCAGTTAGAAAACAAATTCACCGATTGAGCAAGGACCAAAGATCTACCATACACTTTGTTACTACAAAACATTCTAGTTAATTGGATTCTCAGATGTAGTCTTCAGATACCGAGTTCAACCAATTAACCTAAGAAATGTTTACTAGATAACATAAGGATAGGTGGAGTAGACCAGGGATTTTGGAGGTTGGGCAAGACCATTTGGGATGCTAGCAAGCCGAGTTTAAGTCCAGAGCTCATCCGCAGAGATCCAAAAGATGTTGGGGATGGCCAGGGGAGTTGACTCGCGCGGCGGCTACCCGGAGAGAGTGAAGGGTTCTGCATCTCCGGTGGGAGTAGGCATGGGTCTGCCAAGCTCATAGGGTGACAGACCTTTGAGACGGGAGTCAAATAACGGAGACAAGCCGAAACTCTAGAAGATTCTTCGCCAAACAACGACTCAAGTGCCGTTAAGGAAGAGTAAACTTCAGGGGCAAAGCACAATCCGGATCGGAGAAAAAAGAAGCACAAAGACATTGGTACCATCGACGGTAAGTCTAGGCGTGAATAGGTGAGGATGGGGCTTGCCGGACTCCACATCCTTCTGTAGGAGAACAAGATCAGGCCTTTGTCTGGATCTAGGGTAAATGTCGAGGTTTGGTAGGGAAACAAAAGGGGAAAACAAAAGGGCAAAAAAGATTGAATGGTGAAACTAAAGAAATAAAGGAAGTAGTGGAGGAGCGGAGAGGTTGGAAGATCCCGACGCCAGCGAGCCGGAGTTCTACCAGTGTCGGAGAAAAATGGTGATAGCGGCGCCTCGATTATAGTGTCTAGGAGAGAAAATTAGGGCAAACTCAGTTTTGTAATTAACTCAATAGTTCTTTGAGTTGTCATATCTAGTCATACCAAGCCGTGAATACACACAAACAAGAAGTATGCTCTAGAACCTGGAATTGGATAAATATGAAAAGGATTTAGGAAGGTTAATTCAACTGCTTCCACATTTCTATATGTTGCTCACATGTAGGATCAATTTGTATTTATTTTTTGTTTTCTCTCCAATCTTTTTGGTAAGTTGTGCATTTCTGTGTTGCTAACAATCAAGGACTTAGAGCATCTTCATGTAAACAAAGATGCTAAAAATATATTTTAATATTAATTCTGAAAAAGTTAGTTTAAGAAATTCTATTATATATATATTTTTTTTGGCAACTAAACACTTATATTTCTAAAAAATTAATATTTAACAATAAATAATAATACTCTTTTCTAATCTCTATTTATTATTCTTTGGACTCTACTTCTGTCGCAACTCCATAATTAAGTTAGAAAATGTTTTTAAATACTGTAGATAAACAAACAATAAATTATAAGTTTGGAACAACTATGGTCATACATTAAATTTGAATTTTTGGTTTGTTGGCAGAACATTTAATTTGGTTTAAGTGCCAAACAAGAAAACAATTTTGAATGCCAAATGAATTTTCAATTTGGGTTACTTTACGAATTATTATATAATTTTTTGTGGGACAATTGCATTTTTAGTACCTTTATTTGTATTTAAATGAGCTCGTAGATCCCATATTCGTTTTTTGAGAAATATAACCACTAAGGGTGCTGAAATTACAGTTGACCCCCTTACGACCAAACAAAAAAACAGAAGCCGAAATGACAGATTTAACCCGATGAAGTCTGCAATAGATATCTTTAAGGTTGATTTCAAATTGACATCAAAGGGGAGACTTCAAAGTAAGTCTACTCCTTAATTATACGTTAAATTTTAATTTTAAAAATTATAAAAAATAATTTCGTTAACCGTTTGACCAAATAATAACCACATATACTTCCTGCATTGTAATAAAATAAATTTACATATAAACTAGTCCAATTAAGGAAGGTAAGGCTGATTAGGTTAAAACCATTTGATTTAGGGTTTGCTTAAGTAAACTTCTCTGTGGACTATTCGTGGTTGACTTAAAAGTAAGTCTACTCCTTAATTATAGGTAAAATTTAAATTTTAAAAATTATAAAAAATAATTTGGTTAACCGTTTGACCAAATAATAACCACATAGACTTCCTGCATTGTAATAAAATAAATTTACATATAAACTAGTCAAATTAAGGGAGGTAAGGCTGATTAGGTTAAAATTATTTGATTTAGGGTTTGCTTAAGTAGACTTCTCTGTAGACTATTCATGGTTGACTTAAAAGTAAGTCTACTCCTTAATTATAGGTAAAATTTTAATTTTGAAAATTATAAAAAATAATTTGGTTAACCATTTGACCAAATAATAACCACATAGACTTCCTACATTGTAATAAAATAAATTTACATATAAACTAGTCAAATTAAGGGAGGTAAGGATGATTAGGTTAAAATTATTTGATTTAGGGTTTGCTTAAGTAGACTTCTCTGTAGACTATTCATGGTTGACTTTCTTATGCCATCAAATAGTAATATTATATTATTTTAAGCTCACCAACAATTTAACCAAACCGATAGCTGAACCTAACCGAATGCATAGCAATTCTCTTACTTTAACCTAACCGGATTCGGTAACCATATAAATACTTCTTTCTGTAGGTGAACACTAGTTTGTATGTGCTTTCTCTCTCTCCATAATTTCTCTCTCTCCACAATTTCTCTCTCTAAAATTCTGATATTGTTGCTCTCTAAAATTCAGATTCTATCCTCATCATTTATCGTCTTCGAAACTGAAGGACATTTCAGATAAGTATTCTCATCATAGGAAGTCGGCTATTTGCTTTTGTAACGCTTTAGCTAATTTTGTTCGAAAATATATATGTTCTCATAGTTTTTTGTTCATTTTGCACACAGATATGGGGTTATACAGCTACACTCAACCATCTTCTAGTTCTTTGCAAGTATGGAGTGAAGGTCCACCCAAAGTAAACTTTACTGGCCTGACAGTTGGAATTCCTGACAGATGTTTCTGCGGAAGGGAAACCGTTATGAAATGTTCCACCACAGTCGACAATCCTGGAAAGATTTTCTTTGGATGCAATAACCATGAGATTGTTAGATTGTATGATGGGTTATTATTATTTGAGTATAGATAATATTCTTATGGTATAATTATTATTTGAGTATAGATAATATTCTTATGGTATATTTACTTCTATGATACGGTATAGGATGGAGAAGACCATATTATGAAATGGTGGGATGAGGCTATTATGCAAGAACTTCAAGCAATGAGAGATGGACTTGCTGACCAAAGGGATTCTATTACAGCCATCCAGGAAAATGATGAAATGCTATGGGTTCAGCAGGAGTTAGAGAAGGTGAAAGATCAGATGAAGGAATTACGTCAGTCAATTTGTCGTGTATGCGGGGTGGTCGAGAATGTCTTAATCACCGATAAAATCTTAATTGTTGTATTAATCTCTTTTGCTTCGTAGATCTTTCAAGTAAAATCTGTGAACCTCTCTTTATCGTGGCCGTTTGTTTGAATGGCGTATTTATGTCTGTAATCTGTTAAACATACTTCAGTTTCTTTAATATTTGGACGATATCGTTGACTTCATTTTTTGACCTATTTAGTAGACTTCTCTATTAAGAAATCAGTCGACGAAGGATACTCTTTAATGATTTACGACGCGACGGTTTGCGTTATTAATTATGTAACTGTTCATTGTAACCGTATATATAAACCAGCCCGGGGCCTTTTGATTATTTTAAAACTGCAACCAAAAAAGTTATCAGTAGATCATTTCTTCTCTCTTTTAAAAAATAGTACGTAGTTCATCTTGAAAGTCTTCGATGACGGAGAATTGGTGATTGAAAGTCTTTTATCGGTCAATATAAATCATCCACGCTTAATTGGAGACTGATCATGGTTGGGTAATTGAAACTTTCTATATATCACTACAATTCATCATATCATTCACGTTTGTTTCATTCTTAAAAATATTCTATATCATATCACTTTATACTTGATAGTTTTGCAGTTAAAAGTACGTTTTAGTTTCTCCAGAAAGAAGTCTACTTGATAAGTCTTCAGCATATTAGTACAAAATTTAATTTGATTTGATGGATTTACTCCTTAAATTACGTTTTAGTTTCCCCAGAAAGAAGTCTACTTGATAAGTCTTCAGCACATTAGTACAAAAATTAATTTGATTTGATGGATTTACTCCTTAAAGTACGTTTTAGTTTCCCAGAAAGAAGTCTACTTGATAAGTCTTCAGCATAATAGTACAAAAGTTAGTTAGATTTGATAGTTTTGCAGTTTAAAGTACATTTTAGTTTCCCAGAAAGAAGTCTACTTGATAAGTCTTCAGCATAATAGTACAAAAATTAATTTGATTTGATGGATTTGCAGTTTAAAGTACGTTTTAGTTTCCTCAGAAAGAAGTCTATTTGATATGTCTTCAGCATAATAGTACAAAAATTTATTTGATTTGATGGATTTGCAGACGGTTCAGTTTCCCGTGGTGAAGTCTGCGAGAGAAGTCGTCGACATAATCATTACAAGGTATAAATTGATTTGACGTTAGTTGGCGGCAATATTTATATTTTTTAATTTACCGATACGCGGCATCCGGTTTTAATTGGTTTCTTTACAGTTTCTTTATAGTTTTCTGGTTCTGTTTCTAATTAAACGATTTTGGTTTTATAAAACCGGGTTTATTGTAATTATTTTAAATTTTATGACTTAAAAACGGAGATAACAATGATAGTTATCTCTAATTCTTCCTCATAAGGAAACTCTTCGATTCTGCTTTTCTCCGCCGTTTATCTCCGCCGATTTCGACAAACTCCACCGCTTTTTCCCGCCGCTTATCTTCGCTATTGTTCTCTTCGATCAAACTGAAAGTTTGACTTCTTCCGCAATTCGATAGTAGCCTTCTCTTGTTGGATTAGTCTTCCACTTTCTCAATAATTTTTTTAATCTTATCTTGCAGAATGGATGAGAGAAAACTAGAATTTCCTCGGAGGTTTTACACGAAAGGTGATGAGCCTCTTCCTCAAAAAAGCATCGGCTATTACAGCAACGATACAAAGCTGTTTGATGAACTCTACAAAGCTCTCGAGCCGGATGAATGGGACGAGATTTATCAATCTCGACTGGGTGTCTTGTTATAGTTCAACCGTCTCCAATTTGAATGGGCTTCCAGACTGGTTCACCATATGCTCACCTTAAAGATAGTCTGCAACAAAAAGTACGAGATTTGGAGTCTTGTTAACTCTAACCCTCTACGATTTTCTTTGAATGAGTTTGAAGACATCACTGGACTTAACTGTGAAGATGTCGAGTCGTTGGAGCAGCCAGAGGTTGAGGTTACAGACGAGATGGAAGAGTTTTGGGAGAAGCTTGGAGTCAATTTAGACAGCGGTCCGAGTATTGAGCAACTGATCGCAGCATGTAAGAACTCAAACGATTGGGATAGAATAGAGCGTGTTAGGTTGGGTTATTTAGCCATCTACGCTGTGTTTATAGAAGCTAGGAAACCATCAACGCCCACCCGTCTAAATATGGCTAGGCTAGTCATGGATTTAGATGCATTTCTTGATTATCCATGGGGAAGAGTTGCTTTCAAGAACCTGATTCAGTCTATTAAGGAGAAGGACTTAAACAAGCAGAGTTACACCTTAGACGGATTTGTCGAACCTCTACAGATATGGGTGTACGAAGCTATGCCTGATTTTGCCAAATTAATTGGGGAACCTTTCCCAGGTAATCCAAGTCCACCGTTGCTTGCTTACCGCGGTTCTCACAGAAGAAAACATGTCAAAGAGCATATTCTAAAACAGGTACGCATCCACGTGTTTGTCTATAGTTTATCTACGATATTAGATGAGTTGGTAACCCTATTGTGTTAGATTTGAACTTGCTTTTGATTTTTGTTTTATATAAATTGTAGACAAACTTCAGAAACTACAAAACCATTGGTGGCATGATTAGTCCTGTTTGGCAAGACGATGAATCAGATGAGAAGATTGATAACATTTTGAGAGCATTCAATGGGGATTTTGGTCCATGGAAGTGGGGGAGAGGTTTGTGGGAGACGGTTGGTATTTATCAATCCAACAATGCAAAGGTTAAGATTGAAGAAAAGGGATCGAGTAAGAGAGCCGGTGAATTTGATGAACCAAGTGGGAAGAGGCACTGTCCAGGTCCTTCGATTGACATGGGTGTCAACATTTTGGATTCTTTTAAAGATGAGCTCGGCATGTGGGGAGGAGCTCTGCTCGATCAGATGAGAGAAGGTTTCAACAGTTACGATTTTCGGTTTGACATGTTGACTGAGAAGATTAAGAGCCTGGCTTTGGATCTTGACAAAATGAAGGGAGACGTAACTGGTACAAAACAGGCTGATCCTTTAACAAAGGAAAAGAAGGACTCTCAGGCAGCTACTGGTACGGAAGAGGATGCATCAAAGGAACAGAAGGAGGATGAGGCAGCCACTGGTACGAAAGAGGCCGTATCAAAGGAGAAGAATGACTCTAAGTCGGATATGGTTAGTTCTGAACACTTGCAATTTCCTACTACGATCCCTCACAATCACAATACCAGGTACAAGGCGAAGAAAAATTTAGACTTCCAGAAGGACTCAACTTCGAAGACATAAAAACAAGTGATGTCTTCCTTATGTGAAGTAAACTTCCTTATGTGAAGTTGACTTCTTTATCCGTGTGAAGTAGACTTCCTTATGTGTAATAGACTTCCTTATTGAAGTAGACTTCTAAATCCGTGTTGTCTTTGTTTGTTTTATTCGAGACTTTTAAACATATGCTGCGACTTTAATATTATTTGTTTTCATAAATGATCATGTAACTTTTAAATCGGAATTTGCAGAACAAGCCAGGTCAATCTGAGACCCCGAAACCATCTCGAGCTGTTACTCGTACTAATACGAAGGTGGTAAAGATAGTCAGCGCTGATTCATCTGACACTGAGTCAGACCGACCTGTGTTTATTCGCACGGAAATCCCAACAGTTTCCGACTACACTGCTAAACCAAGAAACAAGAACCAAGGAAAGAAGCAGCCAGGATTGCGGCACAAGGCAAGATTGAAAGGGTTAAGAGGTTGGCGTCAAGTCAACGTTCTCCGTTTGTTGGTGATAACACAGCCAAGACTATCATTGGTGATAAGCCAGCCACATCAGCGTACAATCCTTTTGTTAAAGCAGACAAGGATTTGAAGAAGGTTTTTGTTGAATTCTTAAAGAAAAATCCGTAAGTTTACCAACTTTTATGATATGTTTCAAAATTTATATTGTTCGAAATCTAGTAACTTATATGTATCCAAACCCATTCATCACCCGCAGGACATACAAGAACAAGGTCCCAGAGAAATCCCAATGTTGTCTTTGGTGGCACGAACTGCAGACAAAAGCAGTGTGGCTACGAGATTCGGTAAGTCTACACTGAAAACTTCTACTTCAAGTATACTAGAAAACTTCGGTCTTCAATATTATATAACTTCGTTTTAATTCCATGTGGTTATCCAGCACATGGATGCGGTTTTGAATCAATTTAGACATCGACACGCACAGCATCCTGAGTGGTTTAAAACGAGTAGATTGGCTTTCCCAGATGCTATGTTCACTCATATCTAGACGACGAAGTACAAAGACTTTGTCAATTCTAATGCTAATCCTAATGGATCTGGGAAACTGTAGCCAGCCGGTGCCTTCAGCTACCACTCAGGGGAGTATCCACCGTATGCACAGACTAACAAGCAATGGGGTCTGGAAGTGGACGACTTATACGCACCTTTAAACGTGAAGGCGTCGCACTGGGTAGCTTTGTGGATATCGATTCCCGTGAGACACATCGTCGTCTTGGATAGCATCCCGAGTGTCACCAGCGACAAAGAGCTTGCATCTGCCGTCGAGCCCATTGCCGTGTTGGTTCCCTACGTGCTGCAGGAGTTAGCCACTCCAGAGTTCAAGCATTTGTGGTCGTACGAGAAGTTCACTCATGAGCGGGTTACAAAGGGAGTGCCTCCGAACAGGAAGCCAGGTGACTGTGGTGTGTATACTTTGAAGTACATGGAATGTCATGCTCTTGGGATAACATTTCCTACTACTTTGTGCGACGCAAACATCACATGGATAAGGGAGAAGATAGCTTGTGACTTATTTCACGAGATTGAATGCCGTGGACCAAATGAGGATAACTACATGGAGGAGTTTGGGCTCTATGATCCTCCCCCAATCCAAGACTAACTATAAACTCCCTTGTTTGAAAGACTTAAACTCTTGTTTAAATTATGTATGACTAAATAGGATGATGTAGGATGATGTAGGATGATGTTTTGTTTCTGTTGGGGGATCTTTATAGTTTGTGGGTGGGATCCTACTGATGATGGGTGGTATCTTGATATTTTTTTATATGATCCTCCTTTAAAACTCTAATGTGTAATGTGTAAGGATTATTGTTCTTGTTCTCTACTAATTATATGGGAAATATATCGGTATTTTTTGGTCAGTTTTACGTTTCATATATATAATTTCAAACGTTTGGCTTAAAACAGAGTTAAAGTGTGTAGTTGGGCAAAAAATTAACATAAGGCAAAAATTAAACAAGCAGGGTACAGCGAAAGCTGTAACAAAGTAGCGTTCAGTGGAAGCTGAGTAGACATATGGGTGAAGTTAACCGAAAGACTTCTTCTACAATCTACATAAATAACTTTATCGGGGTATGTGTAATTTTAAATGTTTTTTAAAAATCATAACATTCCTACAGAAAGAAAATATATTTCTGTAGTAATAGCGTGCAGCGAAAGCCTAGTAAACATATTTCTGAAGTTAACTTAGAGTTGACATGTAGAGTTGACAGAAAATAGAAATAGGTATTCAGTATGCTACATTATTAAGTTAAAAAATAAATAACAAATAAGGCTTTGGGTAATGTAAATTAATCGTCGAGACGGACTTGGAGTTTTCCCCAATCCATAGGAGGAGGAACAACACACTGTTTGACATTAGCTTCCGCAACCTCTCTCATCTCATCTAACCTCTTGTGCTCTGCCTCGAATTCGACAAGTTGTTGACCCAATATTTGATTCAATAGGGATAGTTGAGCGTCGATCAGATCCACTTGATGCTTTAGGGCGATAGCCTCTTCCTTCTTCGTCATGTGATCTCTCATCATACGAAGAATTGCTTTGAAACGATCTCTCGTCTCTGATTCATCCATGGCTCTCGTCTTCTCAAACGCGTGTTTCATAGCACCTATTACTTCCTCTTCCCACTCGTAATCGGAACTGCTTCGCTTATGCTTGCTGGAACTCTCTCCGGCCATATCTCGTAACCAACTTATTCTCTTGTTATCAAAGAAGGAGATGCAATAGCTTGAGTGGAAGTGGAAATAGAGAGGATATTTATATGTAAAGAAGAAGATGAATAGACGGCAACGATGCAATGAATGTAGAGATAGCGAAAGGGTACAACGAATGTAGAGATAGCGAAAGGGTACAACGAACGTAGAGATAGCGAAAGGGTACAATGAATGTAGACTTGAAACATTGTCGTACATAGAAAGTGCAATAGACATCTGACTGAAGTTAACTTAGAGACTTCGTACTCATCCCAATACACATTGCAATGACAACAATGAAACCTATCCAAGAGAGAAGGACGAATTGTCGAAGCATTTTTTCCCTTTCATTGGATGCCAGTAAATCATATTTTCCCCTCTTGTCTTCAACATATGTGTTAACCACCCCAGAGTTCACCAGATCGTTGTACACTTGTTCTTTCATATCTCTTATAAATTCTTGAAGCACCTTGATTTCTTCTCTCTGCCAACGGATCTCATCCCTTGCATCCAATAAGCTCCGCCTTTGCCAACAACGTCATGGTTCTGCGTCTGACCAATGTGAAAACCCATGAACAGTGCATCTGAAGAAATTTTTTCCGGGATTTGCATCTGTCCATGATTTCACAATAATCATTGATCTACTGCAGTGGTTGCAGATTGGACCATTAATTTGTGTTTGCAAATTTGTATCAGAAATTGACCCCGAAATTTGACTCATCGTTCTCTAGCTGATAGTGGTTGGTTAAGAAGAGAAGTATCATAAAATGGTCTTACAAATAAATTATAGTTAAGTACTAGTCTTTAATAATGTCGACTTCAACACGTGGGAACATTCCTAAATAAAAATATTACAAAGACAAATTTTTGCTACGGAAATTCTAGATGACTTCACGATGAAGTTAACTTCTACTCGCCGTCTTCAGCAACCTGAACAAATAATTGTTCGTGTAACCGACGATCATATAGAAAACGTTAAAAATGTATCAAGTGGGATTGTTACTTACACAATGTGGTCAAGTATGTCCAGGCTGTTTGCATTTTGAACAAGCATATTGCTTATGAGACTTCCTCGGCTTGCTCCCTTTTTTACGTGACAGTTCTAGCCATGTTAGCCAACGAGACTTCTTTTGCCTACCAGGCTTCCGCTTCGGTATGGGAGGTATACATCGGATATCTGGCCCAATTGGATCGTGCTCGATATTGGGCATGATGTTAGCCGCATATGACGCATAGACATAATCTTTTCTATAGTAAGCTTCAACTACGGTAGACATATGCAATCCACTTGACTTGAGAGCTTTAATTGCATGTGAACATGGTATTTTCTCAACATCAAACACTCCGCATGAACAAGTTTTTGCTTCCAAGTCAACCAAGCAGTCATGTTGCCCACCCCTAACGTAAAAACGCCAACCATCAATGCGTTCTATCGTCATCATATCTGCGTAGTGCTCCCTTACGGCCAATAAGAACTCAACACCCCGGCTAAAAGTGATTGTCAGACTAAGTGCATCCTCTCGTCTTTTCCAATACCACCTACCTAACTTTTTCGTAATAAACTCAATGAGATATGTTATGGGATAACCTTTGGCCTTCTTTATCATGGAGTTGATAGATTCCGCAATGTTGCTAGTCTTGATGTTGTATCTATCTCCTGGACAGTAAACCCGAGACCATAAAGCTGGATCTGCCTCATTCAAGTACGCTGCAAGGGCCGTATTTACGTTAGTGAGAGAATCCATGTTGCGGTTCTAATCATCATGTGTATGCGCATATGCTGCCCCTTTCACCAAGTACATCAGGTGCTTCCCACGGAAATTAGTAATTATGTTTTGTTGGAGATGGTAGTAACATATCCCTCGTGTTGCCCATGAAATAACATTGCGACATGCTTTAGCTATTGAACTGCACCTATCCGAAACTACTACCAGTGGATGTTCATCCGAGATACACTCACTTAATTTGGTGAAAAACCAATCCCATGAAGCATCACACTCTGAGTCGACAATTCCAAAAGCCAAGGGAAATATCTGAAAGTTACCATCCTGTGCGCAAGCGACTAGCAATACACCTTCATACTTTCCAGTGAGATGGGTCCCATCAACCACAATAACTCACCTCACGTAATTGAAACCACGGATTGAAGCATCGTAATATAGGAAAAGGTACTTAAACCTATGCTCGTCATCAACAACAAGGTCAACGACACTCCCCGGGTTTGACTGCTCTATTTTCCTAAGACAATAAGGTAAATTCGTGTATCCAGATTTGGCGTTTCCTCTCACATATTCTAGTGCATGTTGTAAAGCCCGTACGAAGTTGTGTAATCCAATGTCATGCCGAACATTGTCCTCATTGAATCTTCGATATGTTGTAGGACAACACCATCTACTATTCCTACCCGGTCTACAAAAAGCTGCCCAATATATTTGGTGGTGGAACGCTTACGGTGAGCTAGACGGTCCACAATAGAACATGTATGCACGTTCAGATATTTGGTGACCCAAAAAGTGGTTGGATAATTCTTCACACTGGCGACGACCCTCCACGTGCATCCTGGCACAGAGCATATTGCCACCAACCGAGTCTTTGTGGACTTCTTAATTTTGAAAGAGAATTTTAACATAATAGCGGCCAAACGCACCTCTGTTATGACATCATGTTTGCATGGAAAGCATTGACCTACTTTCAGTTGGTCTATCCAAGGATTATTTAACTGTCCATGAATACCACCAACAAACGGTTTCCCTTCTTCAGCATCTTCATCCAGGTGATCTCCATCGTCATCGTCTTCTTCATCTTCAAATTTCCCGTACTCTCTGTAATCGAAATCCATGTCGTCAACATCTTTTGGCTTCTCATCTGTAGTATCATGGAGAGCTTCTTGACATTCTTCTACACATTCATCCGTACCTGGATCTACATCGTCACCTACTTCACCCATTGACTCCCCATCATCTATAGAACGAGAGTTTTTTATATCATTAACACATTCATTAACCGGTTGTCCATCCATGCATCACGTAGAGACGCAAAGGCGAACAACATTCCTACTACTAAAATCTATCAAGTTCTGAACTGATCTATCATTTGGGATATCTTGGGGCAATTGCTGAAGCATCATCTCTGTTAAGGGATACGATAACTGAACCATCTCTGTTTCTTTGTCAATCTGATAATCTTCTACAGCCATTTCAAGAAGCTCAGCGTATGTACAACCGTGTCGCAAAAAAAACATTCTCCCACCTTTGCGCCCATCCATATCAAAATGCCAAGACCCATTTCTCGTCACCCATACTCCGAAAACAACATGTATTTACGCCATTTACCTGAAAGAGTAAGCAGCAAGTCAAATACTCATTACACAGCTGACTACCCATAGAAGTCTTAAATCAATAACCTAGATGCCTAACAAAACCAAAAACATGATTGACCCAAAAGTATAATATATTATCATGAAAAAAATATACAGAGGCAAGAACATAATCGATACAAAAAAAATGAGGTACAAAATCAATAAGAAAAATTTATAAATTTCAGTTAAACACTATTTCATTTATACGGACTTCACAGATAACTCCAACACGTTGACTTCCCAAATTAGTCTACCTTTGTGACCTAGCTGCCTATGAAAACCAAAAACTTGATTTCTCCATATGTATAATATGGATTCATGTCAAAAACATACAGAGGCAAGTAAATAATATATATCAAAGAATACATCAAGAAAATCTTAAAACTTATTCACCAATTTGCAATAATTTGGTTTTCAATTTATGCTGACTTCATGTTCACATCAACGAGTAGACATAAAAAAGACTACACAAGGAAAACTTCAAATGAAGTCTATTTCTTGGGGTCTATTTTTGCAATTACAATTTTACAAAGCAGACTGCGAATGAAGTCTACCATAACCGGTTGACTTCTTTTGTGGTCTTCCATTGTTAATATTTTGGTTAGTTTTGCAATTAAATAGATAAAACAAGGTAGACTTCAATGGAAAGTTCAACCGGTTAACTTCAAATATAGTCGACTATGGTTAATTTTGCAATTGACCAACCCATTGACTTTACAGTAGACTTCTGTCTACTAAGTAGACTTTAACTATCCGTCAACAAAAAAAAGTAAACTTCGTCGTGGTTAGTTTTGCAATTGATCAGGTTTGACTTTCGCCAAGTAGACTTCGTACGAAGTCTACATTAATGATGACTTCGTTTGCAGTCTACCGTGGTCATTTTGCAATTGACCAACATTTGCATTTTTTAAATAGTAGACTTCTTTTGCAGTCAACTAATTATTTTAATATATTAATATTACGGTCAATGCTTAAATATTTTGGTCAATTCCAAAAATAGTCACTATGGAAGTCTACTCGTTTATTATCGTAAGAAGATTTCTACTAGCAGTCATCACTAAGAAGTCAATAATTTGGTCAATTGCAAAAATACACCTTAGTAGACTGCAAACGAGGTATCGGTTGGAAGTATTGTAATGCAGTCTACACTATATCTTTTTGTTTTTAAATGAAATTAAGGAGACTGGAATTTTAGTCTACGGGCTCGAAAGTCGATAAATTTTAATTGCAAAACTGACCACATAGTAGACTTTACATGATATTATGACGGTTGGACTAACAAATGAAGTCTAATTTCGACAAAAAACAAAGAAAATCACGAAATCTACCGGAAAATAACCTTATCGGTGGTTGTTTCGCAATGTCAAGCACCGAGGACGTCGTATTTAGTCACCACTGAAGAAACACAGCGCCAATTTTCCTTGTTCACGAGATATAACAAGATTAACGAACTTTCAAATTTTTAGATTAAAATGGAGAGGAGATGTTAGAAAATGAAGTTCTCATAGCATTGGGTGTTATTTAAGCTCACAAATTTGGGTTGTTGAAGCATTAAGAGCTTCAAATTTGGTTGTTAATGATGGTTGGAAAATTGATGGCGGTGGCACAACCGTAAATAAAAGAAGAAGATGAGGATATGGATGTAATAAATATTTTCGCAAGAAATTCAAATAAATCAGAAATAATGGCATTTCTGTGAATACATGGAATGGCAGAGGATTTAGTAGGGAAAAAGTGGCAAATGTTGGAGAGAGAAAAAGAGGGGTGCAATTTTGCAATTGATTCAAGTCAGGGGTCCAAAATTGCAATCGTCCCATTTTTTGTAAAGCCTTTTCTATTTGATTTTAATCTTTATATAAATGGATTGAGATAAAATGGTATCAAATGAGGAAACCTCAATTTATATTGGAAAATTTTGACAAATACAAATTTTATTTACCATCTTATGAAATAACCTATATGAGAAAATTTGTATATAAAATTTGTTCAAAATATATATATTTTGTATTTCCTATACATACTTTATGTGACATTTACAGTTTTTGTCCCTATTAACTAGAGTTAAAATGACGAGAATAATATTTATATGTAACACAAAATTTTATTGGCTTTGTAATTTATTTTTTATGCATGTGCACAACAATTCTCTAAAGTCTATTTTTTAAAAAAGGAGAGAATACATTCTAATTAGAAAGAACATTCTTTTGAGCGAAATTACCTATAATAATACATAAAATTCGTCTTATTACTATAATAATACATTTGAAATCTTTCTTACTAAAACACTACAAAAAAGTTTGAACATTACTTATAAACCAGTACAACTATGTTTATTTACTATGCATGCCATTTATAATTAAACTAGATAAGGGCCCGCCCGATGTACGGGTTTAAAGTTTTGTAAATAAAATTAAGTTTAATAAAAATATATTACAATTTATTAAACTTTATATATAAAAATTATTTTGCTATAATACACTGATTTATATCCATATACAAATCTTTAATATATCTTACCATTAAAAGTGTATTTTTTACACCTAGATATATTATATGTTACATATATATTATTAACCACCTCCTAGAAAATGTCTATATGAACAAATTAAGCCAACTATTATATGTTTCTTGACTCTCACTTTTGCATAATTTCTTTAATCACTAAAATTATTGACTCAAAAATTTTTTGAATAAAAAATAAATTACATCACAATAGTGTATGACTAACCAAGGAGAGAACTTCGGCTCTGTCCTCCTCTCTTATGGAGAGAACCTTGCGTCCAAACTCCTCCACCATTGAGAGAACCTTTGCTCCGCCTTCCTTCCTTGGGGAGATAATCTTGCTTCCAACCTCTCCTACCTGCCTTCCTTGGGGAGATAACCTTGCGTCCAACCTCCTCCACCAAAGAGAGAACCTCGGCTCTACCCTACTCTTGTGTGGAGAGAACATGTTCACGTCTTTTAGCTATCTCAAAGTGGCTTGCTCCAGCAACCAATAAAACTAAAGACCCTTTCCCAACGTCACAAAATCTTTTGATAGTAACTAATGTTAAATTTCCCAATGTATTCATGGAAGTTTCTTTGAGACACCATGATGTAGCTTCTGTCTTCAAGCTCCTATGGATCTATCAACAACGATTTATATTTTTCCAATCTATCTATGTTTGTTGTAGGCTTGTGTTTGATTAGCCTATTTTATCCAACCATTAGGTTGATGACCTTCTTCTCTTTATCTCCTTTCGAGATTGAACGAATGGTAATAGTTATATTTGCACAAAAAAAGGTCTATGACCAACCAATCAAGGTTGAGAAATCACAAGAAAATTAATTTGACATAATTAATGAAATAATAGAAAATGATAAGCACGGTAATATATGAACCTCAAATAATTCAAAGATGAAAATACAAATTTAATAAAACAATCGAAAACTACTCCAATAAATTTTAAAATACAGTATTAGAAAACGAAGATGCACATATTAATCTTCAATTTTTTTGGGTCAACATATGAATCTTACATATTCCAAACTGAAAAAGTAGAAAGTAGGAGTATATTTTGGTTTAAAAAAATAAAGAAATTTGTCTTTCCATTAAAAAAGTTTGGCCAGTAGAACAATGTTGAAAGCATTATTTTTGAATAAATTGTTTTGTTAGATGAATAATATGAGACGATCTATGTTTATATAGAAGTGAGTATTGACATTTTTTAGAATTCATAATTTTCTGTATATTTTCCTTAATCCCTTTTCTATTTAATGAGAAAATTTATTCCAATGAGCTCATTGTTTTTTTTTTTTTAAATTTCTTACTTCCCACTTTCTTGTAAGACTACGTTCGATGATAAGAACGCTTTCTATTTAGGTTATCTAGTGTTATATAATCTCTGTTGTTATCTTGAATTTGTGTATTTATCTATTTTTTTATGCTACATTTCCTACAAATTAATAGAAATAATAATAACACCATGAGAAATTTGTTAATTCCAAAAACTTTAGTTATTATGCATAAGAAACTTTGTTAACATTTCAAAGTCAAAAATTGCGTAGTATACATTATGAAATTGAGAAACGAAACAAAATTCAAAGAAACGACGACATAAATACATGATAATATTTAGGAATCTTTTTATATATTTGCTTTGATTAGACAACAAACAAATTTATTTCGAGACTTGTTCAAGAACAATAATGTGTCAAACAAAAGGTTAATTAAAAACTAAAGAAGAAAATTTTACCATAAAAACAAAGCTTGTCGAAATTATTTTGTTTGGTGAAAAATATGTCATCATCTATTTGCTTATATAGAGGGGTGTATTACAATCCTTTTTCTTTTAGGATTGACAAAGTTTTTTTTAATATAATAAGATTACATTTATCTTATACATCATTTTACCAAGCTTGAAAACTGTGATTTTTGATTGTTAAAATTGACAAATGTCATGATCTGATGAGTTACTAATTTTGATATGTGATATCTGATCGTTAAAATTGACACATGTCACAATATGATAAGTTACTAATTTATAATTTTTATTGTTAAAACTAACACATGTTATGATCTGATAAGTTTTTAACTTTGATATCTGATCGTTAAAACTAACACGTGTCACGATCTGGTGATTTACTAACTTTGAGAACCAAGCTCTATATATATAATAAGATTTGGTTAGAAAAAAACACCAAATTAATTATTTCTAATTGCTTCATCTTCTTCGACAAAATCATGGCATCCAAACATAAGAAACCATATTCTTGTTGGAGATGAGTGTCTTCTACATCTGCCGGAGAAAATTTCTCCGTAGCTATCCCCATGAGAGCCTACCTTAAGCATCGTTTTTTAGTCTTAAAAGAACAATGAAATTAATGCTGAGGTTTTAAGGTTTCTTATCTTCCTCCGCCAGATTCTTTTCGTGCGAAGATGAGCAACAACAAGGACAGCATGAACATGGCCGATCTCACCGCCGGTAACATATTTTATTTTAGACCGAGGCCTTGGGTGGGTTCTCTTTTTTTTTTTTGTTTTCTTGATTTATTGAAAAAAGCTTTTTTTTTGTTGTTGTTGTAGCTCTTAACGAGGAGGATCGTGCCGGGCTTGTTAATGATCTTAAGGTGAATTTTTTATTCACGATATGATTTGGAGATTGGGTTTTAGGGATTGATTTGATTATAAGAGAATACGAGTTTGTTTTTTAGGGATTGTCTCTGCATCTTAATTTGATTGTTTGAAAGTTTTGTGACTTTTGATAGCGCTATTGTACTATTTCCTGATTTTTGTGTGTTTGCTGCAGAACAAGTTGCAGAACTTGGCTGGAGAACACTCAGATGTCCTTGAGAACTTGACTCCGATAGTCAGGAAGCGTGTCGAGGTTCTAAGAGAGATCCAGGTTAGTAAAATTTTCATCTTTTAAATTTGTGATCTTTAATTTTGTATTTTGTTTGGATTGCTGTTGTTGTGTTCTGATGATATTTGGTGAAGTGAACAACAATTGTTTGATTCATTTTTCTTTCTGTATGAAACCTTTGCAGAACCAATATGATGAGATGGAAGCCAAATTCTTCGAAGAGAGGGCAGCTCTAGAAGCTAAATATCAAAAGCTATACCAGCCTTTGTATACCAAGGTTCGTAAACGGTCTTTGATGCTTTGAGCATCTTATGGTCTTTAATATCCTTTTATTAGAAATCTTTGTTGTGATACATGACACCTCAACTGCTGAAGGTTAAAAAATATTACTTCTCTCTGTTGGTACTTTCTCGTTAAAGATGCATGTTCTTTACTTTTTTTTCTACATCATTCGTGATTATAACTAATGGTAATGGTTTTCTTCTTTCCTAATTACCCAATCACATACAGCGATATTAGATTGTGAACGGCGTGGTTGAAGTTGAAGGTGTAGGGGAAGATGTAAAATCAGAACAAGGAAAAGAGAAAGCAGCTGAAAGTAATTTTATCAATTTACTCTGAAGTTTGTATATTTTATTAGGTTCTAATGATGATGATGAACACATGGCCTTTGTAAATGATATAAAATTGTCTTTCTTCAGAGAAAGGAGTGCCAGATTTCTAGCGGGAAAAATGTCATTAAAATCCCCAAGTCTACATTTTCGTTGATTTAAATCTCGAACTCTGCTTTTGGAGGAAAAAAACACTAATTATTTATTGACTTCCAAATAAATCGCAAACTCTCGTTGACTTAGCCTTTTGAGGCACAACGTTAAGTGGTCAAACAGAAAAATTAAACGGAGTTAATTATCTGTTAACAAGATCCGTTAATAGCAAAATGACGCTGTTTATAACACCCTAAAACCCCCCAAATTGAGAAATCGATTTTCAATTTCTCCAATTCACAAACCCTAATCGATCTAACCCTAGTCGAACATGATATCTTCGATGACGAGAAGATTCCAGATCTCTTTTTGTTATACATTGGAAGAACGGTCGACCAAGATTCTCTTCAGTTCTCGATGTAAAGATCGTTACACCGGCTCCACAAACACACTTCAATGGCACTCCACGGTCGAACGAAGCTACCACCGATGTCTTTGAGCTAGAACTCATCTCGTCAACTCGAAGAAGAAGAGAGAAACCGAAGAAGAAAATTGAAATTAAAGAAGAAAAGATAAATTGAGATCAATTAGGGTTTGTGAATTGAGAAAATTGAGAATCGATTTCTTAATTTGGGGGGTTTTAGGGTGTTATAAACAGCGTCATTTTGCTATTAACGGATCTCGTTAACAGATAATTAACCCCGTTTAATTTTTCCGTTTGACCACTTAATGTTGTGCCTCAAAAGGCTAGGTCAACAAGAGTTTGCGATTTATTTGGAAGTCAATAAATAATTGGTGTTTTTTTTCCTCCAAAAGCAGAATTTGGGATTTAAATCAACGAAAATGTAGACTTGGGGATTTTAATGACATTTTTCCCGAATTCTGGCTTATTGCATTGAAGAACAATGAAATTACTGCTCAGGAGGTTCATTATTAGACATTTCTTATTCTTTTTGGGTAATAAAAGGGCGATTCTCTATATTTTATCAGGTTCCTTATGTGTATTTTTCCATGGTTTTAGATAACTGAGCGAGATAAAGGGGCTCTCAAGTATCTTAAAGATATCAAGTGGGAGTAGGGTTGAAGAATCAAAAGGTTTCAAGCTTGAGTTTTCCTTTGATCAAAACCCTTACTTCAAGAACACTGTCTTGACCAAGACATATCCTCGAAAGTGTTTGACACAAAAGATTCTTAAAAAAGAAGCCAAAGAAAGGATCCAAAAACACTAAGCCGATCACTAAGACTGAGGACTGTGAGAGCTTCTTCAACTTTTTCACTCCACCCCAAGTTCCTGAAGACGATGAGGATCTTGATGATGAAATGGTATGTCCATCTCCCGTTGCAGTTTAACTTTTGATTCAGTACATAAGATTGTGTTAAACATTAATCTGATCATTGAATCTTGCACAGGCTGATGTACTCCAAGGCCAAATGGAACACGACTATGATATCGGGTTTGTACCTTTTTATTTCATCTTCTGTTCTCTTCACTTAATTCCTCAGTCAAAAGATCTGAGGCACATGTTTCATCTTCTGTTCTCTTCACTTAATTTTTCAGTCAAAGTTTCATCCCATCTCGCACGCTGTGTCATGGTTCACTGGTGAAGCTGTTGAGGCGGATGACCTTGATATGGAAGACCACGATGATGAGATTGAAGAGGATGAGGATGAGGATGAGGATGATGATGAAGAGGAAGAGGATGATGATGATGAAGAGGAAGAGGATGATGATGAAGAGGACGAGGATAATGACGAGGATGATGAAGGAAAGAAGAACAAAAAGAGGGTAATTACTGTTTATCCAAACTCGAGGTTCGGGTAGACACCTGGTGGTCTCTTTCGGGGTTGGATCAAGAGCAACTGTGTTGAATCACCTACGACATCTGCCCACCCATAATGTGCCTCTGCCCTTCACCAAAAACATGATCCAAAGATATATTAATAAAGCAAAAAATTAGATAATATGTTTAGATTTAAGCTCTCTCTCTTACTTATAGGACGTTTAGGTGTGTAAACTCGTCAATCTATGTTTTTGTTTTTAATACTGATTTTTAAGCTGTTGTGAGTGTCTTGACTTGTTTATATATTCGGTTTTTGTTGGTTTTTTAGTGGGACTGAAGTATCCCTGAGTGTTTTTGGGAGTATGGATGTTCTTGTGGCCCAGATACTTGGCTTCTTTCAAAATGTCTTTCTTTCTCTTCTGAATCCTTTTTTATCTTTTAAATACTGATTTCAACTGAACGTAAGTGTATGCTTATTGGTACTTAGTGTTCAGAATATGGGTTGATGTGACCATAGACATAACATTTCAAAAATACTGCTGCCAACTTGTTGTAGAACCAAAGATAAAGGGCATACATTTCGGAAAGAACGGTTCTGAATTCTAATGACGATTGGTCAGTTTGGGATGACTGATGTCTGAAGTCTTTGAGGGTTGCTGTTTAGTTAACAAGTAGTTCAAATTATTGTTTTTTCAAATTTCGTCTTCGTAGCTTATCATCAGTGAGATCGACGAAGCGGCTGCTACTCCTCTGCAGGCAGTGAAGCTCCTTGCTATGTATCTATCGAGTCCTGAAATAAGGTAATTTTGGAGATTTTGAGATGTTCTGATTCATGTTCTGTAGCTGAATTTAAGATTACTCTAGGATTTTGATTGCTAATTTTAGTGATATGCATTGTTTGAATATGTGATTTTGGTTAGGAATCAACCATCTCAAGCTTGAGGGAATGGTTGGCTGATCCAACTGTAGGAAACAATGCTACTATTAGGTTGGTTGCTGGTACTATATTCATGCATGAGGAAGACTACAACGAGGCTCTCAAGCATACTCATTCTGGAGGAACCATGGATCTGTAAGCTTTTTGATTTTTTTTGTTGTTGGATCTTGTCTTAGTGATTGTTAAGGTCTTACCATTACTCGGTAGCTGATGGTTGTTTATGCATATTTGTAGGCATGCTTTGAATGTTCAGATATTCATAAAGATGCATAGGTTAGATTATGCTGCGAAACAGCTGAGAGTGATGCAACAGATTGATGAAGACCACACACTCACTCAACTCGCGGCTCGGTGTCATGAATTACTGAAGCATGTTTAGTAATTATATTTAGCCTGCAGAGCTTTGGACATTGATGATATATCTTTTAAATTGGTACTGCCAGCCTTCTATCGCTTCACTTGAGTGTAGTCAGTTTTGCAAGTTTAGGTCCCTCATGATTGTTTAAGGTATCCTGTAATATCTACTTAGAAGCTATAAGGAGTAGAAGATGGAGCCTTTGCAGAAGATAAAAGAGTTGTAACAGAGAGAGATTTGTTTGGTTGTAATTAATAGAATTTTAGGGTGAATGTGAGGTTTTATGTACGACTAGATCTAAAGAATAGAAAATAGGGTTTAGAAATCTTCTCCAAAGTGTCAAGAAGGATTAGAGATCTTCTCCCTTTGCTCTCAATACTAAATAGTCTCAGAAAATAAAACTTATGTCTCTGGAGGCCGTGCCTCTAACTTAAATATCAAAATAAAACCCTAAAAGTCGGTTTAAAACAAAAAAGGAAAACTTGCGTTGGGGACTGGATTGGTCGATCTCGAAAGGATCAGTCGATCCGGAACGAATTTCTACTCTTACTCCATCTGCTGACTAGCTCGATCAGTCTTCAACCAATTTAGCTCCAGATGCATATTTTCACCTCCAAAACACTCAGTTTCCTTCCAAAGTCACCTAGAACCTGTAAAGACTCACACAAGACTAAAAAGACTCTAAAAGCACACTTGCACCTAACAAAAGACTCAAAACAAGTGTAAAAACTATAGCTAAAACCCTATAAAATGCAGACACATCAGCCATACTCGCAAAACCCCGAACAAACCTCCTGTAGTAACCTGCTAACCCCAGGAAACTCCGAATCTCAGTGGCACTCTGCGGCCTCGGCCACTCCCTAATGGACTGAATCTTCTCTGGGTCCACTGAAACTCCCTCTGCAGAAACAATGCGTCGTAAGAACCCCATCTCACGCTGCCAGAAACTGCACTTACTCAGCTTAGCAAATAACTTCTGCTCCCGCAGCTTCTCCAACACTGCTCTCAAATGTACTGCATGCTCCTCAGGACTCTTAGAATATACCAGGATGTCGTCGATGAAAATGATGACTGACACGTCCAAAAACTCCTGGAACACGATGTTCATCAATCTCATAAACACAGCTGGCGCATTTGTCAACCCAAACGGCATCACCACAAACTTGTAGTGCCCATATCTCGTCCTGAAGGCTGTCTTCCTCACATCTGCCTCATATATAGGAATCTGATGATAACCTGAAGCCAAGTCGATCTTGGAGAACCAAGTAGCACCCCTCAACTGATCCAACAACTCATCAATCCTCGGGAGAGGGTACTTGTTTTTCACAGTAACTCGGTTCAAACCCCGATAGTCAATACACAACCGAAAACTCCCATCCTTCTTCTTAACAAACAGCACCGGAGCTCCCCACGGTGAACAACTAGGACGGATAAAACCCTTGCCCAACAAATCCTCCAGCTGCTTCTTCAGCTCTGCCATCTCTGCTGGAGCCATCCTGTAAGGAGCCTTGGATAACGGCATCGTCCCCGGTTCCAGCTCAATAGTAAAAGGATCCAACCGAGATGGTGGTAATCCCTGCAATGACTGGAACACATCCTCAAAGTCCTCCACAACCGAAATACCGCTAACCGTAGACTTCCCCACTGACTCTGGCATAGATATAGTAACCAGATAGGCCTCACGGCCCTTCTCGATCATCTTCCCTGCCTGAACGGCTGAGATCACGAGACTCCCCGAAGTCGGTCTAATACCCTGAAAAACCAACTTCCCTCCTGGACGCTCAAACTCCACTCTACCCTGATAGCAATCCAAATGCACCTTATACCGATGCAACCAATCCATACCAAGAATAACGTCATACAACTCCACTGGACTGATAAGCAAATCCGCTGGCCACGACTCTCCTGCGATCTGAATATCAACTCCTCCAGCTCGTTCAATAACCCTCAGGAACTTGCCTCCAGCAACTCTGACAACTCCTGAACGCTCTCCAGAATCCCCTCTGATCCCTGCACTCTCGGCACACTCCGGAGTAATGAAGCTATGAGAAGCTCCGGAATCAAACATAACATGGGACTTAAACCCGCCCACCAACAAGGTCCCTACACAAACCTCATGTCTTGAGAACCTAACACTTGACCACAAACAAAAACAAATATAATCTGAACTATTGAATTGACTAAGTTCGAATCTCAAAAGTTATACCTGTGATCGCTCCTGCACTAGTGCCACCGGCTGCACACTGTGCTGCCCACCCTGCTGCACCCCTGGCTGAGCTCCAGCCTGCAACACTGCTACTGCCCTCTGCTGCAACTTGGGACAACGAGGCTTGATGTGCCCCGTCTCTCTGCAGTAGTAACACACTCGAGTATCTATCCGCGGCTCCGTCACCGCCCGCTGCTCTGTCACTGCCCGCTGCTCACCTCTCTGTGGACAGCTAGTCGCCTTGTGGTCCCTGCTACCACACCCAAAGCATCTCGCACCCCCGTGCCTCGATCTCTGCATAACATCAAACTTCCTCTTCTGCCCCTGCGCAGGCTTGCCGCCCTTGCTAGGAACAGAAAGCGGCTGAGACTGCTGTGGCTGCACCGAAGAACTGACCACAACCACCTGTGAGCTCAAGTCATCCTCTATCCCAGCTGCAACCTCAACCAACTCTGCTCTCATAGCATAGCTCCTCACTCTGCACCGAGTCCTCAAATCATCTCGCAGAGCCAACAAAAACCTCCGCACCTGAGCCCACTCTGGCTCCCATGCCCTGCCTGCATACCCCACAAGCCGACTGAACTCTGCATCCAGCTCCCGCACTGTACGGTCCCCCTGAGTCAAACCCAAGAACCGTGCCTCCATACGATCAAGAGCCTCCTGAGGAAAATACTTGGAGTTAAACTCCCACACAAAATCTCCCCAAGACATACCCCGATGCACCCTCCGTGCTGTCACCGACCTCCACCACACACGAGCATCTCCTGACAAGTAAAACACTGCCAGATCCACCCTGTACCGGTCGGGACACCTAAGCGAAAGGAAAATATCCTCCATCCGCTCTCTCCACTCATCCGCTACACTCGGATTGGTACATCCTGAGATATACCCCGCTCCCACATGCCGCAGCTGCTCCATCATCCGCACATACTGAGCATCCACTACCTCGGCCCCCGGCTGCACACCTGCCTGCAAACCTGCCACAGGCTGCACCGCTGGACCCTGCCCACCACCCACGGGCGGCACTACTGGATCCTGCCCACCAACCACTGGCGGCACTACTGGATCCTGCCCACCAACCACTGGCGGCACAACTGCTGGAAGTCGCTGCAAAACCTGAGCTAGCAAGTCCATCAAGACATCCTCCCTGCCCGGAGCACCCTCAGCTGCAACCCCCACACCCAGGGCAACACCGTGACCGACACCGGGCCCATCCGCCCTGCCGTCACCCAAACCAGCCTAGTCTCCAGACACACTAGGATGAACCTGTGACTCCGCCACCTCCTCACTGGCCATGCTCTGGGTCACACTCACACTGGCCTCAGGAACCTGACCCCGTCCCCGACCACGACCACGCCCACGACCACGACCACGACCGCGAACTACAGCATCCTCACCTCTAACCATCTGTATCATCCAAGAACAGAAGGCTAAGCAAACAATAATTCTAATACACAAAAACACAACTTACCGTGGAACCACAAAACAGGCTCGAAGAGGATGTTCTAGGACTTCATGCCACACACCATTGACCGACTCACACAATCAATCATAGCATGGAATCCTAAACATCAACAGCAAAAGCACAATGAACCCTAGACCTAGAACCGTAATGGCTCTGATACCAAAATGAAACAACCCTTCCCGTTTTTTTTTATATACCTTAATTTACTAGTGGTCCCATACCCACTAACATCCTAACAACAATCAATAACCGCGGATAACCAAATAAAACAATTCCATTAATCCAATAAAATTCCAACATAAATAATCCAATAACCAATAACACCATAATCCAAACAAGGAAATAACCAAAAGCTAACATCCTACAATGTTCCAATGACTTAATCTAGCAACCTAACAACAGCTAGATCACAATCAATCAAGCCTCTAGAACATCCTCCTCCTCATTGCCTTTGATTCCACGATCACACTTTGCCTTTACCTGCACACCACAAACAACAATTGAGATGCGTAAGTATTATCATAAATACTTAGTGAGGCCGTCCTCCCATCTACTGGGTTATACACACAAGCATATGAGACTCCCAAGTCAACAAACAACAAGAACATAATCAATACATCAAACCAGGAAAACAAGACTCGGCAGGTACTAGTGTCGACCGATGCTAACTCGGTGTCGACCGATGCTACAGGAACTGGTGCCGACCGATGCTGAATGGTGCCGATTGATGCTACTCAAGACGGTGCCGATCGATGCTCCTCAAGAGTGGTATCGATCGATACCTCTTCTGCAGGCACGATCCGCGCGAAACTCAGCGACGAACTCCGATTCCAATCAACACAAATTCGACTCCAAACACATCTAACCATCTCGGAATGCACTAGAAATCACAAATACAATGTACCCAAGCAAGCAAACACCACAAACCACAAGGAATCACACAAAACAAAGGAGATCTCATGCTTAGATCAACCATGGTCAAGCACTCACCTCAAAATACAGAAGGAAAAGGTCGAAGAACAGTAGAGCAACTCCTTAGGAAGCTTCTCCTTCGTTCCCAGCAACAGAAAACTCAAGAATAGCCAGCAATCTCACTAAATCTCTCTTAGGAATCCCAAGAACACACTTTTCTCCCTTTTTCTCTCCCAAAACACAAAACGGCGACAGAGGAAAAAGACTAAACCCTTATTTTGTCGATTTCCCCTTTAAATACCCGGTTAAACCACTAATCAAACCATCCCAATCGAAAAATCGTGAATTAAATCAAACCGGCCGAACCCTGAAATTAGTGGTGTCGATCGATGCCACTAGGGTGTCGATCGACACTCCTCCCAAAATCACAAAATCTGGTTCGCGGATGTTACACTAACATACGATTGAAAACCCTAATTTCCCTGTCTCACTTTATTTTTTCACGGCTTATATCTATTTTTTTAGTTTCACTTGTGGGGTTTTTACTCAACTATTATAGATTTTCATCTCAACATCTGATTTCTAACTTAAAAACCTATAAAAAGTGAGTTATATAGATCCCCCAATAAGTCTATCGCAACTCTATACTGTCTTTTCCATCTCAAACAAATTCGTATTATTCCAGTAAGACTTTACAGCTGTCAAAAATGCCTACTTAATCTACCACAAAATAGAAGTCTACCAGTACACTACTAAAACTATTTTAAAAAACAAGGAAAATATATCAAATATATCTGTTAAGGACTAAGTCTGTCACATATATCTGTCGCAACGGGTCATTAGTCTACCATAAATATCTTTCCCACCTTTTAAGTCTATCATCAAAGGCAGTTCCTCTACCAACTTAATCTAACACAATCATATATTTATCTAATTAATCTACCTTAACCATAAGTGTACCATCTACAATTAAGTATACCAATTAAATCTAACATACCCCTTCAATCTGCCATCTTAATATACCAACTATAACTACCGACTTTATGTACCAGAAAAATGTACCGTCAAAGAACCGGTAGACTTTCTCCCAGTTCCCAATGTTTTTTATTTTCCACTAATGGCATTAGCCGTAATTGTGTTTTTTTCTCAATACTAGTTCCAGGGGTACTATGGGTACATAATTTATTTTAGTAATTAACAACAATTGTGTGCTACTCTTGTAATAAAGAAACTTTTATGTAATATTATAAGGGAAAATGACACCAAAACCCACTTTGGGGGTGAGTTCTTCCAGCAAAACCCACTTTCCACTCATGCTATACTTTCTTAAGTTTTTGCCTTATGTGGCCATATTCCTATTACATTTTTGCCCTTCTCCTCTTTTTCTCCTTTTTTCTCTTTTTTTTTTTTTTTTATTGTTAACACTTTAAATGGTTATCATAAAACAAATTGTCTATTTATTTATATAAAATATGTTATGATTATATATTTTCTACATTTTAAGATACATATTGCTATATTTTTTATGAATTTTTAGATTATACAGTATCCATTTGTCGTTGAACATTTGTTCAATGATAAGTGGATAATCAATTGCAGTATTGTTAATAGATAGTTACTTGTGTTTATTCATACAAAATATACATACATAAATTTGGTTAGATCTTTATCTATAGCATATTATCCATAACACAACATAGACCAAATAAGTAGAAAACCCTTTAATTCTAAATTTTAAATCCTAGAACATAAACCCTTGAACCCAAAACCAAAACTATTCACTTTAAAAAAAAGTAAACAAAGTTTAGTGGATAGAAAAACTATGGATAGGTCTCCATGGATTTACAAAGCATATCTAGACATTAAGATTCATGATTTTCATTCAAACCCATCCAAAACGTGCAGATACTTAAACAAAAGTTCTCTGTGAACTTGATGCACTTGAAAAGAAACCCATTATATCTCAATGGACAAACATCAATCATTTATTTAGAGTCAAACGAGTTTTAAAGCTGAAGAATAACAGTTGAATGGTGGCTATGGATGTGATCATGTGGATATTTTTTTTTGTGGATACCAATGTAGACAGACCAAAGAATCATCATACAACATCCACACAATTAAATCCATAGACACCATGAGCTCCTTGCTTCATGTTTTGTGTTAGTCCAGAAACATATACACTCATAAGTGGTTAATAAACAAAATAAAAATTAACAACATTGATTTATTTAGAACATTGAATATCAATCATGTGGATTAGTAGTTATGGATACTTATCTTATAATATCTTGCTCATTCTTTACATGAGCAGAAATTTGTCCAAGATAAATTAGCCACATAAATTTCTTTTAGCTAAATGTTTTTGTATTATTTTCAGCTAGAAGTAGGTATATTAGAACTTAGAAGTGTCACTAGAAGCATACTACACAATAAACATGGTCATTATTAATCTCAAAGCCTATCCATCAAACTCTGACCACGTGGACAAACAATCCAGATGAAATTTATTGACAAGTTTGTTGCATGTTCAAACATCACCATAGTAGTGACACTTAGATGTCTTTTAGCCAAATATTTTTGTACTATTTTTAAGCTAGAAGTAGAGATATTAGAACTTAGAAGTGTCACTAGAAGCATACTACACAATAAACATGGTCATTATTAATCTCTAAGCCTATCCACCAAACTCTGACCACGTGGACAAGCAATCCAGATGAAATTTATTGACAAGTTTGTTGCATGTTCAAACATCACCATAGTTTAGGGTTTAGACTTTAGATGGTATATAGATTCAATGTCTATGTTTTGAGTTCAAGTTGTATTGTCTAAGGTTCAAGGTGTAGGGTTTAGGGGTTAAAGTTAAAAGTTTAGGGTTTAGGTATGTGGATGATGTGTCTATATTTTTAATTCATGGTTTAGGATTTAGGGTTCAAGGTGTATGGTTTAGGGTTTAGGATTTAAGATTTAGGGTATAGAGTTTACGTTTTTGGACTTATATGGATTTAGTGTCTATGTGATGTTATGGTTACGAGCTAAGGATATATCTAACCAAATTTTAATGGTAGAAAAGGTGGATGGACGTTAAAGTAAACCCTAAACATGGTGATGTTTTAGGGTTTAGAGTTTAGGATTTATGACTTATGTGGATTTAGGGTTTAAGATACAACGACAACATCAAATCCATATATTCATGGTTATGTGGATACCAATAAAATTTGGGGGTTCTAGAGATTTAGGGTTTAGGATACAACGACAATATCAAATCCATGTATTTGTAGTCATGTGGATACCAATAGAATTTTTGGGTTATAGAGATTTATGGTTTATGATACAACGATAGTATCAAATCCATATATTTGTGGTCATGTAGATACCTATAGAATTTGTGGATTCTTGAGATTTAGGGTTTAGGATCAACAACAACATCAAATACATATATTCATGGTCATGTGGATACCAATAGAACTTGTGGGTACTAGTAACACATGACCATAAATGTGGGTATTAATAACACATCAAAGTTTGTTATCAAATCTATGACCATAATTATGGTACTAGCAACACATCAAATCCATATATTCATAGTCATGTGGATACCAACTGAATTTACGGGTTCTAGAGATTTAGGGTTTATGATACAACGACAACATCAAATCCATATATTCATGTTCATGTGGATACCAATATAATTTTGGGGTACTGGTAACAAATCAAAGTTTTCTTAAAACTTATTTAAATAGATAACTATTTATGAATGCAATATTTTGTTAATCCATCATGCATCTAATTTAAGCTTAAAGTATGTGGACAAACAATATATTTCATATTGAAATTTTAGTTAAATAAATTCATTAATTTCTAAATTATTTAATTAATTTAGTTTGAACTTAGAAATTGTTGATTTGACTATGAACACCAATTCAATTGTATTTGATTTAGATTAGATTCATGAATTTTTTTTTGTGGAAAGAAAAAATATTGAAAGGTGCAAAAAATATTTATTTACAAGTTGCTTAACTTTTTTTTTTGTTTGTCAACAACTAAAGTTACTAAACGTAAAATTTAGTATGTTGATCACCAACTAAAGTTACTAAACTTAAAATTTAGTAATGAAAATAAAAAAATGTTAAAGAAAAAAAATATTAAAAAAGAAAGAGAAAAGTTAGAGAGAGAGATGAGAAGGAAACAAAAATAAAAAGTAGAAAGAGAAGGTTAGTTTAGTTATAGGGTGTAAGATGTAATTTTACAGGTAGAAAGTATAGAGAGAATGAAAAGTGGGTTTTGGTGGTATTTGTTTGCGAGAAAGTGGATGTGGGTGGAAATATCCCATATTATTATAACTTTCCCTTCTTTTGACCAAAAAAGGTTCTTTTGACCCAAAAAAGGAATAAAAGACTATTTAATTTAGTATTTCTTTTTGTTTGAAGAGTCAAGTTTGAACAAAAAGCTACCGTTACTCATTTGATGATTTTTCTTGTGGTTTACATAGAGTCATTTAACGCACAAGTTTCACACTGATATTTGAGATCATTAATAAGATAGATGGACTTAATCATAAATTTAAAATTGAGCTCTTATCCACAAGCCTATCTTCTGAATGGCACTGGGCACACCGTCCACAAATGTGTCTATCATAGATTTCAAGTGGACCAGCCTTTTCTTTATGGTTTTAACTATTAAACTATCTGTAAATGAGATTTACGAACATATGTTTCACTGTCGTTATAAAGAAAAATTACTTTAATACTTATATAAGAAAAAATAATAAATTAAAAAGTTAAATTTTGTTCCTATTAAAAACACTGGAAAAATAAGAATATGAATCCATATGTCGTCATCTTTTATGTATAATACTAGTAGAGCTAGTCATAAACTACCAAGAATATTGTAAATGTATGTACCATAGGATAGGAAGCTTGTGAAAGAAAAAATCAATGATGATGACTAGTGTATGAAATTCTACATAAACCGAGTATGATACTTTCTAACATCTAAGGATAAATGATACTTACACTCTATGTGAATGTACAATGTTTTCTTACTAACGTTATCCAACAATAAGTTTTTTTCTTCAATTATCTTTCGTCTATTTTCATATCGCAACAAATATTGGAAACCTAATCGATCATCGGAATAAAAAATCAAGACGCAGAGATATAGAAATTACATTATTCATAAATCAGACATTTGACAATCGGATATAGAAAATGTCTCAGAAACAGAAAAAAAAAAAAACACAGACAATAGGAAATGAAATGAGTAGAGACAATATATATGACTTTTTGAGAAAAGGAATTAAGCACCGGTGAAGCTTGGGGGCTTGTAGGCGATGAAACTGATGCATTGGACTTGACGGTTGTTGTCGAATCCGATGATCCTAATGAAGGCGTTAGGGTACTCCTTCTTGCACTCTTGCACTTCCTTCAACACTTGAGCGGAGTCAGTGCATCCGAACAATGGAAGCTTCCACATTGTCCAGTACCGTCCATCGTAGTATCCGGGTGTGCTTCCGTGCTCACGGTACACAAATCCGTGCTATACACACATCGTAAAACCATTCAATACAATTGGTATTGGACGATGATTCACAATGTTTTTCGGTTTAGAAAATCCGACTATTGACTTTGGTTTCTTGCAGTGTAAGTAAAATTAGAGACAAAGGAAGAGTTGTGTGTTAATTACCTCCAACTCGAATTCAACACAAGGAATCCACTTGTTGCGGAGAAGGTAGTCAACTTCCTTACCCAATTCGACATCGGTAAGGTCAGGAAGGTAAGATAAAGTCTCAAACTTCTTCTTTCCAATTGGTGGCCACACCTATATAATCCCAATTCCAATTATTTTCAGTTTTGTTCAATTACACGTGACAAACGAGTGTTATTATCAATGACATTTACCTTCATGCAGCTAACTCTTCCGCCGTTGCTTGCGATGGAAGTAATGTCGTTGTTCGCCTTGCGGGTGACGGGGAAAGCAGCGGATGACTTCAAGCCGGTGAATGGAGCGACCATGGTGGCTTGAGCTGGGGTGGTAACTACAGCAGCGGAGGAGAGCATAGAGGAAGCCATTGGTACTTCTTGTTGTTGTTTCTCTTCTTCTTTAGCTCTTTTCTCTTACTTGTTTGTTTTGTCTATTGGTTTGGTCATGTTTATATAGTGAAAACCATAAGAGGCAAAAAGCCCTAATGATCAAAGGGTCCAGGATTCATGATAACGTGGTTAACTGCCACAGGATTAAGGAAAGGTGTTGACACCCTTATCGATTCGGACCACTAGGATAAGGCCATGTGGCAGAAAACTCCATTATCTTATCTTTCTCTTGTGAGGAAACCAGTGAAGTGTGTATGGTTACTGGTCTCCACTTGATCGGTTGCTTTTGGCTCCTTCCTTTTGGAGAAATTAAATTAGACGCATGCCCTTAAAATTTATTGTTTTTGGACCTTTTATCTACCATGAATGATTTAGCTTGGCTTAACTTGGTGAATTAATAAGGCCGCATTTATAAAACAGATATGAGAAAGTTGGGAATTCAGTACTGCTTCGGTTTTATTTTTAAACGAAGAAGATGAAGAGAGAACAAAAAAATATAGTGTATAGAGTTTTATCTCATATATAATTGAGTATAATATGAGGTAAATTGTTTTTTAAATCTTGGAAAACCTTAAATTTTGTAGGACCATATCCACGGTTAAGCTCGTAAAAGTCGTTGGTTTGATCAAGGGAAGGGAGAAACCGAACATATTCTTTCCATCCAACGTTTTAAGTACCGGAGTAGAGGACATGATCAGGGGAAGAAAAGACACAATCTACGTCGAGGACGTCTGTGAATAGAAAGATCGGACTAGACCATCCCCTATTCGATCGGAAGGATATCAACACCGATGGTGTTATGAAATTTGGGTGCAAACAATGCAATTTCCACTTCTGTAAATATCAAACTAGTTTAACTGTCAATATTTCTACAATTTCTACTAACATTTGTAATCATTAAATAAGATCTTCTATTTTATTAAGAGCAATTATGTTTTACCTCGTATTGAATAAAACTGGGTTTTTAATTTTATTTGAAGGGCCATTGTCGTTTTACAATTATTCTTTATCACAATTTTGTATTTATTTTAACAAGAATAATTTTTTAACAAGAAATGGTAGTTAAACAGATTGCGTGACACAAAATTTTACGTCGCCCCATAATACGAAAGGTACTAAACGATGCCATATTATTAGGGTCAGTTTATTAACGACATTAACCGATATAAAAACTGACGTTAAAAGCCTTGTTCTTTTGTAGTGCGGCCACCATGTCAGTTTAATCATATACGCAACAACGGATCATGAGGAATGAACATAACTCATTTCAATGGACGGTGTGGAACCGAGGCAAGAAGTCAGTCAAGTCACTGATCACCTTAAAGCTCTTCATTAACATGTCCCCCATTTAAATCATATGAGAAGCAGCGTCACCAAACCTTGTCATGGATAATAGCTCTCCCGGCCCCTTTTTGTTCTATACGCTATTAATTGTCTTTTTAAGTCCTACTTTTTGGTTTTTTTTTTTTTTTTTTTTTTTTTTTAAACTTGGATTTTATCTGACTCCGAAAGATGAGAATTAAATCCAGGATATGGACAAAATGGTCCGTAATTTCCATTTGTTTATATATTAAATTTATGTGTTTATCTTTGAATTTTGCACATTGTGTGTATTCTGTTTGCATTGAAAAGTCCAAAAACATTTGATTTTTTTTTAAAGAAAACTACATTTAGATTATTATAAATTCACATTGTTCAACTTATAACTTATATAACCAATGATCTAATTTAACGTAAACCAGTTTTCAGGATTTAGCAAATTCATGCTCGATTAATTTAAGTCTTACTTGATCCGTGCGTGTTATGATGATATCTCAGTATTTTTAGGACTTGAACTAAACTTAATATCCAACTAAGCAGTTTGGAATACATGTTTTCAGTCTTAAGAGATACATTTGGTTGGATTTCCTTTACGTCTTTCATTACCTTTCGCTAGCTCTACTGACTATTTTCATCTTTAAAATAGCTAAATCCTCTTACTTAAACTTTAGTTTTTAATCATGGAGGGTCGATTGATTGAGGCATTTTTGTGATGTAGCAAACACTTTTCTCTTTCTATAGAGATTAATGGTTTAGTCTAGTGAAAAAAAAGAGTAATTATTAGGGGGGTTTAGAGGAACCAACTTGTTGTGTAAAGAAACTGAAACGAAAATAAAAGGGCTAAGAGCAAAAGTGAAATTAAATGAGTAGATATTATAAAAGGGAAATCGATACATAAAAATAACCTTCAACATTTTCATTTTCAGAAGATAATCTCTCAACTTTGAAGTCGGCTAATTAAATTCTTAAATAGTTAAATTTGCGTTGACCACACAGAATTAATTTCTGACATGATCAACGTCGAATATTCAAGAAAGGGAATTAAGCACCGGTGAAGCTTGGGGGCTTGTAGGCGATGAAACTGATGCATTGGACTTGACGGTTGTTGTCGAATCCGATGATCCTAATGAAGGCGTTAGGGTACTCCTTCTTGCACTCTTGCACTTCCTTCAACACTTGAGCGGAGTCAGTGCATCCGAACAATGGAAGCTTCCACATTGTCCAGTACCGTCCATCGTAGTATCCGGGTGTGCTTCCGTGCTCACGGTACACAAATCCGTGCTATACACACATCGTAAAACCATTCAATACAATTGGTATTGGACGATGATTCACAATGTTTTTCGGTTTAGAAAATCCGACTATTGACTTTGGTTTCTTGCAGTGTAAGTAAAATTAGAGACAAAGGAAGAGTTGTGTGTTAATTACCTCCAACTCGAATTCAACACAAGGAATCCACTTGTTGCGGAGAAGGTAGTCAACTTCCTTACCCAATTCGACATCGGTAAGGTCAGGAAGGTAAGATAAAGTCTCAAACTTCTTCTTTCCAATTGGTGGCCACACCTATATAATCCCAATTCCAATTATTTTCAGTTTTGTTCAATTACACGTGACAAACGAGTGTTATTATCAATGACATTTACCTTCATGCAGCTAACTCTTCCGCCATTGCTTGTGATGGAAGTAATGTCGTTGTTGGCTTTGCGGGTGACGGGGAAAGCAGCGGATGACTTCAAGCCGGTGAATGGAGCGACCATGGTGGCTTGAGCCGGGGTGGTAACCACAGCAGCGGATGAGAGCATAGAGGAAGCCATTAGTACTTCTTGTTGATACTCTTCTTCTTTTGCTCTTTTCTCTTACTTACTTGTCTGTCAATTGATTTGGTCATCTTTATATAGTAAGAACTGCAAGAGGCAAAAAGCCCTACAATGATCAAAGGGTCCATAATTGATGATACCGTCATTAGCTGCCACAGAATTAAGGAAAGGTGTTGACACCCTTATCGATATGGGCCACTAAGATAAGGCCATGTGGCAGAAAACTCCATTATCTTATCTTTCTCGTGTGGGGAAACGAGTGAATTGTGTATGGTTACTGCCTACTGGTCTCCACTTGACTGGTTGCTTTTGGCTTCTTCCTTTTGAGGAAAAGAGATGCCAGACGTTTGGCCTTAAAATTTACTGTGTATTATCATAGTATGTGTGATTCAATTTGGCTTGTAATTTACTGATGATTTCTCTAAATAATAATGTACTGATAATACGAAAACTGTCCAACTCGTTATCGCTTATTCATTATGAGAGTGAATCGTCATGCCCATTTTTAAACTTAGAAGAGAAAGTTTGGTACTATAATATCATTCTTAATAGAATTATAATGTATGTTTTTTTTTTTTAAACTAGGACATGTAATCTGGTATTCTATGTTATATTTGTCTACTAGGAGAGTTACCGGCACGCTTGTGCGGGCAGGAAAGCGTGCCGGTAACTCTCCTAGTAAATAAATCCAATTATACTTCATAAATTTTTAAATCAGTATTTTGTTATTTTAAAAAAGAAAATTATTTTTTTAAAAAATTTCAATTTTAAAAATGAAAAAACGAATAAGAGAACTCAATAAGATGTTTATTATAGTATTCTTTTAAAGCCCATATACAAATTTTCAAGTATTTAATGAGCCCAATACATTTGTTATGGTTAATTTTAATTAGAAAATTATAGAAAAGGAAATCACTCTGATCTCTCTAATACATGAACGAATGTTCTTTGGTTTATTCTTTGGTATATACATATATGAACTAATGTTATTTGGTTAATTCTTTGGTCTATAAATATATTTACTAATGTTCTAACTGACTTCCTTCGTTTAGACCATTGTGAAAATATAGAAAAGCAACCCATATGAGGGTTTCTAGTACTTATTTATACAAACATTCAAAATAATTATAAAGTTTGCATATACAAAAAAATTTTTTAAACTAATGTGCCTTCAGTTTAAGTCCCTGAAGTTTCTCATTCATGCTCTATTACATGATTTATGTAATAACGTCCAGCAAATTCCGAGCTGAAGATATAGAAAACACATTCATAAGTTAAACCCTAGCATGATACACTCTTGATATTAATAAACATTCAAAACTTACATAGCCTTGTGATGCTCAAGTCCTACAAACTCCGGTTTTAAAAAGATCTTGGAGGAGGCCAGTGTGTTTACAATACACGGTTTACCTAAGGATGTTTAAAGTGTTATATAAAAGTTTGGTAAATGAGTATACCACATAGTGGTTAGCATTTGTTCAATCAAGCAAGTGTTAGTACATACCTTCATACTCTCTAACCCTCCAGAAACGCAGTACACAAAACACCGGTTCCGTTTGATATGTGAGATGGCATCCAGATGACTCCCATGAAGACATGAAACGGGTAGCATAGTTGTTTACTGCACGACACTTTATAGTTTCATTCCTACAGATGTAGATAGTCAAAACATTTTCTAAAAGAGTCAAACTTATAAATCTTAGTAACATGATAGGTGGAATAAATGTGTTTTACCTACCATTTAATAGCGTGAAAACAACTTCATCAGAATGATCTCTGTTGTCCTTCACAACTACTACACATCCGCAAACATCTATTGTGGCAAAAATACATTTTTTTTTGTTCCAATGAGATGAATGAATGTTTCCAAATCTATCATCTACATATAACTATTTTGGTAAAAAGTTATATTTGTACTTTTCTATGGGAGGGACCAATTCACAAAGTTCCAAAATTCCTAAAAAGTCTCAAGATTTTCCAACACAAAGATAACAATTATCTATATTCACGGGGTATAATTGAATTGATTTAAAACTTAAAAAAAAAACATACCGAAAGAGACGGGATGATGGATTCTTGAACGATATATATCATCCAAATCTTCAAATCGGAAGTAATATTTCAAATTTATTTATTCAAGCAGAGTCATGGTTGAATCATCCGTAAACTTGATCTGAAAAGGATGATGAGTATTCCTCTCCGTGAGTGTTGGATTGATGATTTTGAAATTCCTAATATCATACCATTCACCCTCATCAATATACTTCAGGAGCTTTTTAAGTGTAGTTGGCACAAAGGCCACCTCAATTGTGTCACCCTTCAAAGTTTGATAGTCATTGTGTTAGTAATCTAATATATAAGCACTGTTAAAATAACAAATATAAGTAGAATAGTCATTCGATTAGCTTCTCTAACCTTTTTGTCCACAAGAAGAAGAATACGTTTTGTGAAGAATTCTCTGACATACCAAGAATTTAAGACCTTGGCGTGGATACACCAGTTCGTTCTTCCCTGATGAAGATCAGAAATGTAATCGATTCTCATGATTTTATCAAATTAGGTTTTTTTTTCCTGTTTCTTCTCTGTTATCAAAGACGAAAAGGGGATTCCGGATTTGTAAGAATACAAACAGTCACGATTAAACGTTACGTCTTAAACGTTTTAGTGTCTCATCTTTTTTTTTTTACTATTATATATTATAATTATAATTATAATAACATATGAAAGACAAAGTTTGTAGTTAATAGATATGATGCAAAATTAGAATTTAAATGTGTTTGAGAACTGATAATTAATATATAGACTTTATGATACAGCTAACAATTATATATTTTCAAACAACAATCTTGATACTAATAACAAAAATGTTTTTTTCAATATAAAAACCTATATCCTAATTTCATAGCAATCTTATCATTTGAGGTATGTTACAGCAAAATATAATGAGAATTATGGAAAATATTAAATTATAAAGATCTTAATAATCTTTTTATTTAAAGATCAACCAAAGATCAAACCTTTTTAACATGTTGAATCAATTTTTTGTTGTATTTTTAAAATATCTTTGATCTTTTTATTTTTATAGTAGTTCATATGCTAAGACAATATATTTTTTTTTTTTGGGAAAGTTTCATATTTGTTTTTATTTTTTCACTTTTTATAATAATAAGATGAATTGAGAATAAAAATTTTATAGTATTAATCTACATTTACAAAATATAGAGTGAAATTTTAAAGTCCATTTTCAAAGTTTAATTGAAATGTTAAAGTCCATTTTTAAATTCAAGCCCAAATAGAATGTAAGAAAATTTTAAATGAGCCAAATACAATTATTACGTTCAATTTTAGTTAACTTGATATAAGAATTTTGGACAAAATAATAGGTAATTTAGTTTAGATCATTAAAATAATTTTTTAAGCAACCCATAAATGTTCTTTTTTAATACCATTGTACTTGTTACTACAAACATTCAAATCTATTCTAAATTTTGCATTTACAAAAAATTCATTAAGCCACCGTTACTTCATTTCTGACTCCATTGTTTATGTCTGAGTCCCTGATCTCTCACCTTGATGCTCCATCACATGGTTTAAGTAATAACATCCAGCAAACTTAGTCATGAAAATATATAAAGTGAATGAAACAAAATCATTTTAACATCATAGAGAATCATATATAAATTTTATAAAGTTATTTTTACATAATCATATCTTACATAGCCTGGTTTTATAAAGATTTTCGAAGAGGCCAATGTGTTTTCGATACATATTGCACCTATAAACATTTGCAGTTTTAAGTGAATATATTCCTTACATTATGATGTTTATATCAGAACTATTTTATGTTACATACCTTCATATTCTTCGGCCTTCACAAACCGCATTACACAAAACACAGGTTCGGATTTGTATATGAGATAACACCCGTTTGATTGCCATTTAGACATGAATTCAGAAGCATAGTTGTCTTTGAGACGACACTTCACAGTTTCATTCCTACATGTTTATCAAATTAATAAAAATTCGTAACAGGGTCACCTTTAAAACATAATTGTCCTAAAGAGAGAGTAAAAGCCTTTTACATGCCATTTAACAATGTGAGGACAACTTCATTATTATTATTGGCACTATAAGCTCTTCTTTTATCTTCCACATTTACTATACACCCACACACATCTAATTTTGGAAAAAGACAGAAGTTAGCTTTCCAAAATGTTCCAAATCTATTTTTGGTAAAAGTTTTATGCATAATTTTCAAAGGGAGGGACCAATACACAAAGTTAAAACAAATCCTATAAAGATTCTAGATTCCTGAACACAAAGTTATAATCTAATATATTCACGGATTTAACCATATTAATATTAAATTAATTAACCTAACACTTACCGAAAGAGGTGGGATGATTAATTCTTCCACGATATATATCATCCAAATCCTCGAATCGAAAGTAATTCTTTGGACTCCATTGTTGGACCAGCCTCATTGTGGTATCATCCGTAAATTTTATTTGATAAGGATGATTAGTATTCCTCTCATTCAGGGTAGGATTGATTACTCTGAAAGTACTAATAACATACGATTCGCCATCGGTGATATCTTCTCGGAGGTTAGCGACTGTGTTTGCTAAATAAGTAGCTTCAATTGTATTGCCCTTCACAGATTAATAACAAATGTGTAAGAAGTCATATGTATCAGAACTGTTAAAATTAAAATTTAAGTAAGAATGATGTATAATTAACGACGCTAACCTCTTCATCCATGAGAATGTAAGACCTTGGCGTGGATATGCCAATCAGTTCTTCCGGGAAGAATATCAGCAATTTTTTTGAAACTCATTATTTCTCAAATTAGGGGTTTTCGTGATTCTTCTATCTTATCGTAAAGGGAAAGGGGATTCTGGATTTGTAAGAATACAAACAGTCATGATTAAACGTTGCGTTGCGTCTTAATCGTTTTAGTGTTTGAATATTTAACATTTTTAATATTTATTATTATGAATATAATTACAGATTAAAGTTAATTTTATAGTCAGTAGATATGATGTAAGATTATTATTAAATGTACCTAAGAGTGTATAATTAAAATATACATTTTATGATACAGCAAAACTATATATTTGCAAATAACATTGTTGTAATTAATTAAAATAGAATAATGTGGAAATTGTAATAATATGTACTTAAACCATTTACAATGTATCTATCCATTTTTATAATTAAAATAAAATAAGTAAAATGTAGTAAATGGTTTTTTCCAATGGGAAAGTCTATATCTGACTTTTAAAAGAAGTAATGTTCTTACCAAAAATATATAAATTGTTACAAATCTCTAAATTTTTTTTTATTTTAAGAGAGAAAATAAAGTTCAAATCTAAATATCCAAAACAATTATCCAATTACAAACCATAATTATACAGTCTCAAAAACCTCTTCGAAAACAACTTTAAGTGTTTTATTCTGATATTTCCCATCTTTATCTGTAATTAACACCTTCAATCCTTTTCTGGTCGTGACTCGTGAGAAGGCAACATAAAGCTGTCCATGTGTGAAAACCGGTTTCGGTAGAAACAATCCAACATGTTCTAGCATCTGACTTTGACTCTTGTTTATAGTAATTGCAAATGCCACGGTAACAGGAAACTGTCGTCGCCTCATACGAAAGGGAAACTTTGTATCAGGTGGACTAACATACATCCTAGGGATAAGTACTCTATCACCAACCTTTTTTCCTGTCACGATTCTTGCTTCGATTTATGACAACCCGTCCGTGGATCCCACTAGCCTCACTGCTAGTTGCCCCCATAGGCTGGCTGTAACGACCCGGAACCTCTGTAGGGGAGGGTCGAGAAATCCGAGTCGAGTTATCGAGGAATTCTCTCGAGGATTCTCTCGAGGATTCTCTCGAGGATTGTCTCGAGGATTCTCTCGAGGATTCTCTCGAGGAGCTCATCGAGGAATTTCATCGAGGATCGAGGAATTTCATCGAGGATCGAGGAATGGTATCGAGGAATTTCATCGAGGATCGAGGAATGGTATCGAGGAATTTCATCGAGGATTTTTATCGAGGATTATCGAGAGTTGCCGATACTTGGTATCGAGGATTACCGAGAGTTGCCGATACTTGGTATCGAGAGTTGCCGATAGAACGCGGTAACCAGCGACGATAGAGTCCGACGTTAAGACTCGATAAATTATGGGGATTGGGCGACGGAAATGGAGAGTTCGAGACTACTGAAGTAGTGAGCAGATGTTGAACTAAGGGAATGGAATCCCAAGTTTACAGTGATCAGATCATTCAGGCTTGCAAGTTTCTGGATGAAAATTGGTTCGGACGAACGGGTCTGTAAATTGTCGAGAAATGGGATGGGAGGTTTCGGTACTTAGTCTGGGAGACAGTCCGAGTAAAATAGGAATGAAAGTCCTAGTGATAGTGATAGTGATAGTGATAGTGTAGTGATAGTGGTAGTGAAGTGATAGTGATAGTGAAGTGCACTATCCGGAAATGGTTGCATCGGCGATCGATGGACCGGGCCGATGGACAAGGTGGCATGGTTTGGCCGATGGGCGGATAGTGGACTAAAAGGACTCGAAATCTCGCGGAGATTTAAGGTGACCTACGGGAAAGGAAACCCGAGAGAAATGGAAACTCGCGGTAATGGAAAGGTGATCGGATAAGGAGAGATGCGAGAATTATGGGAAGTTATGGGCGGTGAGACTTATCGTTCCAAGGAAACTTAGGGCGGTTCGTGGATCCTATATAAGGGATAAAACCCTTAAGAATTTCCCTAGTTCCGCATAAGAATCCAAGAGCCGCCGCGAGAGAGAAAGAGGAGAGTTTCGGTCGAGCGAGAGAGATCCTAAGTCTAGAGTCGAGAAGAACGGTAAGTGTTCTTCCACCTTGATCCGTCGATGGTATGGTTATAGTTAGGAGATTTATCTCGGATATTAATGGTATTGATCTGTCCGTGTAGAAGCGGGGATCAGACCCGAGCATAGAAACCGAGAGATCAACACCTTAGGTCGATACCGAAGGTGAGTGCGTGACTGTGGCCGAGTTCCATGGTTGATTCTCTTGACCCGTGGTTTATTTAATCTTGTTAATTGCTTGTCTTATGGTTATGGTTTCTATTGCAATATGAATGATGGTTGGTCTAAGAGATTTAGGCGACTATCCATGGTATTTGATTGACTTGCGTGACTTGATTGGAATATTCCCTGTGTTAGATTGAGATCGTCGAACTGAGCCTAGTGAGACGGGATGACCGCTCCACTAAGTAAACTTTGTTTGCTTACGCCTCCTTTTTATGGACGCAGGAAAAGATAGGTCCGATGATCGGGACTTTAGTGGCTGACCAGCTCGTGTGACGGAGGCAAGGGAGGAGGAAGGATGGTGTGGCTTTGGGTAGAAATATTCATGGCGTTATTTTTATTTAGTTTTTGTTATTTCCATGCATGGGACAAGTTGTTATTTCGTTGAATTGAACCTCTTAATATTTTAATAAATTCGGAAGTTTAAGTTAGTTCACCTGTTATTCATATCCGCTGTTGTACTTAGTTAATTATCGCATAGAATTTGTCGGCCCTAGAAAATTTTTATCGGCCAGTTTTGGTCCGAGTATGGGTTTTTTAGGGTCGGGGTCTTACACTGGCCCTGCAGGGCATCGATCCGAACCCATCACTATGGATATCCAAATCCACCAGTAGGTTATTGGTGCATCAGGCGTTCCTCGAACCCAGATCCCTCACCCTTTAACAACCTTCCCACAGACAAGTTGCCACCAATTGACCTGCAGATCAATTGGTGGCAACTTGTCTGTGGGAAGGTTGTTAAAGGGTGAGGACAAGGGTTCGAGGAACGCCTGGCGCACCAATAACCTACTGGTGGATTTGGATGAATAGTTCCATTCCACGGTGAGGGGTTAGGATCGATGCCCTGCAGGGCCAGCTTGGGGTCCGTTGGAGCGGCTAGCAGTGAGGCTAGTAGGGTCCGCGGGACTGGTTGTCACACGATTACATGATTGGCCATATGAGTAATAATAGGCTCGTACCATTACACAAACCTCCCTTAGGATCTATATTCCTTAGCAACATGACAGGTGCTCCTATTCTCAACGTCAAAACATGGCTTGGCAGTCCAGAAACTTGTATACTGTTTAGGAATTCCTGAGTGTAGATCATATCATCACGTCCACTTGTATCCGACAATTCAATACTATCAGATGTAAGATATCGTTTCTCCTCACCTGTAAATAAGAAAATTTTAGAATTTTAGATATGTTTTAAATATTAGTTTTTTTTTTTTTTTAATTTCCATATCCTATTTTATTCGCATACCTGGGAGCTTGGTAAGCATAAATTAAATCTTATCAACATCATCATTTCTTGGACTTAGAATAGCTCTTTACTAAAGAAATTTGGATCAATCCTACTTGCAAAATGTTCATCGTAGATTTCTTTAACTATTACTTCAATAGGATTTCCACTTGTATTAATTAATAAATCATCCAGAATTTCTATCTCTACATCCCCACTATCTAACTCGTTGATTTTGTCATCCCCGATATCAAGAAGCCACTTTGAAAAAGTAGCGAGAGCACCCGCATCCATAGATTTATTAATTAATACGTGCCTTGCAAAGTCTCAAATTTTCGGTAAGTTTAAGAACTTTACAACTATTCCAAAGAACAGATGAGTTGATAGATGCTAAAACTGTCGCTACTCTTCCTCCTTCTGTAATAACAGGTAGTGTCTGTCTAAAATCACCTCCTAACACAACAACTTTACCTCCAAAAATCTTGTCACATCTCATGATATCTTTCAAACTCCTATCCAAAGTTTCGTAACAAAGCTTGTTCATCATTGGAGCCTCGTCCCATATTATGAGCTTTGCTTCTCTAATTAAATCAGCAAGATTAGATTCGGCATCAATCGAACACACATAATATTCATTAAGATTGATTGGAATACCAAATCTTGAAAGAGCCATTCTACCACCTTCCAAAAGCAAAGCAGCTATACCACTTGAAGCAACATTCAAACAATATTACCTTTAGACCTTATATCAGCACAAAGAATAGTCCACATGAAAGTTTTACTAGTACCACCAAAACCATGGACAAAAAACATACCACCTTTGTCGTGATTCACGGAGTGAATGATTTCTTCATAAACACGTCTCTGCTCATCAGTTAGCATAGGCAACAACTTACCGTACAATTCCTGTTGTTTATGAGGCTTATATATTCTCTCATCTACGATAAGCCTATTAACATCTATGTTCATTATACTATCATCTGGTTTAGGCATTTTCTCGAAGACCGTAAGAGACGTACCATTTGATCGCAACATAAGCTCTATTTTAGTTAAACATATATTTTCTATTTGAGCCCGTGTCAACATTAGACCTACCACAGTAAAGTTAAACACTCAATTATAATCTTGTCTTGCAAAAAAGAAATGAAATATTTTCAATTAACAAAATAACATTTGGATGTACCTAGATCGTTCCTTTCTCTCCTTTCTTTAAAAAAAATATCCTCACACAAGGTGTCCTTTGTTTTATTCCAAACTTCAAGAGGAACAGTTAAACTCTTTGTATGCAGTAGGATCGCAAATAACTTCCTTTGAAATTCCCCAAAACACCATTAACCTGCCTCATTTATAGCCGCAATGTATTCCTTATCGTCATCAAGTAATCCCAATGCATAGCAAGCTTCTTGAAAGTCCTTATAAATAACACCGTTGACTGTTTTTAAATAGTCAAAGCTTGTTGGTCCTGGAATTTTATTAAGCAAAACTCGCAAGTACAGTAAAACCTCTATAAAATAATAATATTGGGCCCATTACATTTTATTAATTTATAGTGATATTAATTTATCTATAAATTATAGTGTAAATTAATAATTATTAATTTATAGATATAGTTTTATAATTTAAAATTTTAAAATTATGAATTGAGATAATTTTAGCATATTTTGTAAATCTTATGGTATAAGAATCGAATTTGTAATATATAGAAAACATTTTTAAAAATAAATTACAAATACAATAGACAAATTTACTTATACACATGAAATACATAAATTTAAATTTATGAATAGTAATATCAATTGTTGCATTTTAATAGTCAATCAAACTATCAAAATGTAAATGATGGATATCTAGAAATTGAAAACTTTAAAAAAATTTAGCTATTTTTATGACATGTTATAGAATATTTTATATCATTATAATTTGAAAATACAACATAACAATTGTTTTATAGATATGAGCTTTAGAAGAAACATATATTATTATATCAACATATATATATATATATATATATAAATTTACATAATTATTAATTTATGATATTATTGGGACCATATTTTACATGAGGATTTCAAAAAATTATTATCTTATTATCTTATCGAATTTTGGTATTTTTTACACTGGCCCAACTTGGGACTAGAAAAAAATATTAATTTATAGTGTTTATTAATTTATAGAGTATTAATTTATTGAGGTTTTACTGTAATAGGCTTGTCATACAGAAGGCGGTACGTACGTAATCCTGCCTATTGCAAAACTTTTCCGTTTCTCTGACCTTGACTTCCAAAGTTTTTCTCTCCTACTCCATACAAATTTTGATGGAAATTCAGCATATGTGAGTTTTCTGGCTTGGGGATAAATCTTGTTGCATTCCATCCAGCCCAAAAATTTAGAAGTTCTATTTGTTGTACGGTGCAAAACATCTTCTATTGGATCATCCTCGTTGTAAATAGCCAATTCTTGTCCTGGAAGATGAACCGGGAGTTTTTCTATGGCTGTAGTACGATAACAAATCGGGAAAGCAAAAATTCACCAAGAAGCCTCACATGCAGATACGTATCTAAAAAAAGCTTGAATTAGTTTGATACGTTTTAAAAAATATTAAAAATATATTAAATATGAAAATGTTTGACAGTTTGAATAAACTGTTACCTACAATTGAAAAACTTTTTAATTTCATTTTCCTGATCTTCTTCTCCTACTTTGGCTCTAATATAGTTCGGACCTTTAGTGATGTACTTGAATAAATACTTTACTGAACGTGTCTGATTGCACCATTCAACATTAATATGAGCACGAAAACGGAGAGACAAATCACGATTATCGGGAATAACGTAATTATTATCGTATTGAAAACCTCTTTTTTCCACAACTCTTCCATCGTTTCGTCGTCTATATATTGGATAACCAGCATCATCGACAATAGTATTATCCATGTATGGTTTTGGGAAGAATTTAGTGCAATGTCCATTATTCATGCAGACACTATCTCTGTTCATAGGACCACACAGACCATGAATCATCACATTAGAAACAACTTCGTATAAATACTTATCCACCTCTTTATCAGGAATTTCAGCACTTATAAATTTATCAATGTCGTATGTTGTACGCATCTTATTTTCTGGATGTAAAAACAGAATCATGTCCGCATGAGGCAAACCCTTCTTCTGAAATTCTATTGTATACATGGCTGAAAAATATGAAAACAAATAAGCACTAATATATTGTCATTTTTAGGAAGACTAATATAAATAATAATAATAAATATTATAAATCATACTAGAATTTACGATACCAAAAGTTTTTTCCATTGTCACTTGATCCAATAATCTATCAAGTTTCATCTTGAAAACTCGACTACATATATCAGGTCTATCTTCTTTACTAAGACGTTGCCTTTCTAGATAACGATCTATTTCAGGCCACTTTGGGTTGCACGTAAAAGTGATGAAAAGATCAGGAAATCCATAATACTTGCAAGTAGCCATGGCGTCCAGATAATGTTGCATCATATATCTCTTTCCACCTGTAAACGATGACGGAATAAATATCCTGTAACATCCGCGAACTGAAATCCTGGTTTGGGAGTTGCATCGGTCGATGCAATAGGTGCATCGGTCGATGCATGTTCAGTTTTGTGCGGACGAATTTAAGTTAAACGCTGCGTTTTGGGCAAAGGGAAAAGGAAAACCTTGAAATAGTTTCTTTTCTCTCATTAGTCGACTTTGGCCACTTTTGAGATAAACAAAAGAGAGAAAGAGTGTTCTTGGTGTTTTTGATGATTTCTGTGGATTGGTGGCGTTTTCTGGTGAGATATGAGGCTTAGGACGTTGTAGGAGGCTTCTAGAAGTGTTTTATTGCTTGTTTGAGGTTCAGAATCTTCTTGGCAAAGGTAAGTGCATGACCGTGGCTTACCTAAGCTAGAGATCTCTCTGATTTGCTTGTTATGTGTTGTTAGGCTTGTTAGATTGATATTTGGGACGTTAGGAAGCTTTCTTGTGGCTTGGGATAAAGTTTTGTGGTTGTAGGAATGAAGATCCGGCAAGAATCTTCAGAGGAAAATGATGCTCGGCATTGCATCAGTCGATGCACTTTGTGTGTCGGTAGATGCAAATGCAAGGACGGCGCGTAAACTTTAGGGTTTTTGTGCTATGTCAAGCATGCGTCGGTCGATGAAATGGGAGCATCGGTCGATGCAAGTTAACCTTGCATCAGTCGATGTAGATTTTGCGTCGGTCAACGCAACCTCCAACTGGTGTCGGTCGATGCATGTTGGTGTCGGTCGATGCAGAGTCCTGATTTGTTTATTGTTGATTGTTGATTGTTGGTTGATGGTTAGAGATGTATCTATTACTTGTGTGTATAGCCCAGTAGATGGGAGGATTTCCTTACTGAGTGTTTATAAAATACTCATGCATTGCAATTTGTGTTTGTGGTGCAGATAAAGGCAAAGTGTGATCGTGGAATCAAGGCAATGAAGAGGAGGATGTTCTAGGGACTCGATTGGTTGTTGTCTGGCATTGCTAGGTTGCTAGAGTTGAGTCATTAGAAATATTGTTAGGTTGCTGGTTCTATGATTCCTGTTGTTTGGTATTGGAATATTGGTTATGTTATAATTATTGGATTATTATTGGTTATTTATTGGATAATGATACTGGTTATTTCCGCTGTTGATTGTGATTGTGGTTAGGTGGGTAGTGGGTATGGGACCACTAGTTGTAGTTATTTATTATTATTATTATTTATTATTTATTATTAAAAAAAAGGTTGGGTCCTTTCAGTTTGGTATCAGAGCCCTTATGGTTCCAGGTTTGAGTTCACTAGGCTTTATGCTGTGGAAGTTTGGGATTTGCATGCTTTGATTGATTATGTGAGTTAGTCAATTGTATGTGGCATGGAGTCCTAGAACATCCTCTTTAAGCCTACTTTGTGATTCCACTGTGAGTTTATGTTTCTGTGTTATAATAGAAATTGTTTGCTTAGCCTTCTGTTCATGGTAGTGAATATGGTTAGAGAGGATGCTGTTGCTGGTCGTGGTCGTGGACGTGGACGTGGTCGTGGATGCAGACATGGTCGTGGTAGGGGGAGAGGCCCAGCAGTGAGTGAGACTGCGGACCAGAGTGTGACAGATGAGGGTGTTGGCGAGTCGCAAGGTGTCCAGGAGGATTCCATGAGTGTGGTCGGAGGGGACGGTGTTGATGCTCCAGTGGCCGGTGATGGTAGGGTCCCAGTGGGTGGAGTCCCTGGTGCTGACTTTACGGCTTTGCTAGCACAGTTGTTGGAGCAGTTGCCAGCAGTGGTACCGGCTCAGGCTCAGGTAGTGCCACCAGTGGTGGCGGAGGAGCAGCACCCAGTGGCTGCGGATGCAGGAGCACATGGGCATTATTTGTCCATGCTCAAGGATAGGAAGGGCATCAAGACTGTGCGGTTTTTGGGTGGCACAGACCCTTCTCCTGCAGATGCGTGGAGGACGAGTGTGGAACGTAACTTCCATACTCTGAGATGTCCTGAGGAGTTTTGGGTGGACATAGGGGTCCATCTGGTTGGCGATGCTCAGGTGTGGTGGAGATCAGTTGCTGCTAGGAGAGTGCAGAGGGAGATGACTTGCACTGACTTCGTCTTGGAGTTCAACCGCAAGTATTTTTCTAGAGAGGCATTGGACCGGCAAGAGGTACAGTCCTACAGTTTTGTCAGGGGACACGGTCAGTGCGGGAGCTGGACTTGGAGTTCAGTCGACTTCTTTGTTAGGGGGTCGGGCTATGGAGCCTGAGGAGGCCCAGATCAGGAGGTTTATGAGCGCTCTTCGTGATGACTTGAGGGTCCATTGTAGAGGACGTAGCTATGCTACGCGTGCATAGCTGGTTGAGACTGCAGCAGAGATTGAGGAGGATATCCGGGCACAGTCCGTGACGGTCACTCCAGCAGCGCAGCCTAGTAAGGCTCAACATCATGGAGGTTCTAGCAGGGGCGGCAATCCTATGCAGGGAACCAAGAGGAGGTGGGAGACTACACAGACGTCGAGTGGTGCAAGCTGCTTCAAGTGTGGGAGCAAGGATCAAAAGTTTGCTAGCTGTCCCAAGAGGAGTGCTCCGACGGTAAGGGTTCGTGTATGCTATAATTGCAGGGAGGCAGGGCACATCATGCCCTTTTGTCCCAAGTTGCAGCCGGCAGTAGTGGCAGCGTTGCAGCAGGTGCAGCCTGGAGGTCAGCAGGTGGCACGGATTGAGCAGGTGCCACGGGTTTACACGACTGCATAGACTGGTGGAACCAGTGCCGGGACGATCACAAGTATAATTTCTGGTACTTCAGCTTTGTGAATTTTAGTAGGTTCAGATTTTATGTTTTTCCTGTGATAAAGTGTTAGGTTCTCAACACATGAGGTTTGTGTAGGGACCTTGTTGGTGGGCAGGTTTAAGTCCCACGTTATGTTTGATTCTAGAGCTTCTCATAGCTTCATTACTCCGGAGTGTGCAGAGAGTGCGGGGATCAGAGGGGATCCCGGGGAGCATACAGGAGTTGTCAAAGTTGCAGGAGGCAAGTTCCTCAGAGTTGTTGGACAAGTTAGAGGAGTTGATATTCAGATCGCAGGAGAGTCGTGGCCGGCGGATTTGCTTATCAGTCTAGTGGAGTTGTATGATGTTATTCTCGGGATGGATTGGTTGCATCTGCATATGGTGCATTTGGATTGCCATCGGGGTAGAGTGGAGTTTGAGCGTCCAAGAGGGAAGTTGGTTTTTCAGGGGATTATACTGACTTTGGGGAGTCTCGTGATCTCGGCCATTCAGGCTGGGAAGATGATCGAGAAGGGCCGTGAGGCTTATTTGGTTACTATATCTATGCCAGAGTCAGTGGGGAAGTCTACGGTTAGCGGTATTCCGGTAGTGGAGGAGTTTGAGGATGTGTTTCAGTCATTACAAGGATTACCACCATCTCGGTCGGATCATTTTATTATTGAACTGGAACCGGGGACGACGCCGTTATCCAAGGCTCCTTATAGAATGGCTCCAGCAGAGATGGCAGAGCTGAAGAAGCAGCTAGAGGATTTGTTGAGTAAGGGATTCATCCGTCCTAGTGTATCACTGTGGAGAGCGCTGGTGTTGTTTATGAAGAAGAAAGATGGGAGTTTCCGGTTGGGTATTGATTATCGGGGTTTGAACTGGGTCACTGTGAAGAACAAGTACCCTCTTCCTAGGATCGATGAGTTGTTGGATCAGTTGAGGGGTGCTACTTTGTTCTCCAAGGTAGATCTGGCTTCGGGTTATCATCAGATACCGATAGATGAGGCAGATGTGAGGAAGACGGCTTTCAGGATGAGGTATGGGCATTATGAGTTTGTGGTGATGCCTTTCGGGTTGACTAACGCGCCAGCAGCGTTTATGAGATTGATGAACAGCGTGTTTCAGGAGTTTCTGGAAGTTTCTGTCATCATTTTCATCAATGATATCCTGGCATATTCTAAGAGTCTTGAGGAGCATGTAGTGTATTTGAGGGCAGTTCTAGAGAAGCTGCGGGAGCAGAAGTTGTTTGCTAAGCTGAGCAAGTGTAGTTTTTGGCAGCGTGAGATGGATTTTCTAGGTCACATTGTTTCTGCAGAGGGGGTTTATGTAGATCCGGAGAAGATTCAGGCTATCAGAGATTGGTCTAGACCGCAGAATGCCACAGAGATCAGGAGTTTCCATGGTTTGGCAAGATATTACAGGAGGTTTGTACTGGTTTTGCAAGTAGAGCACGCCCTATGACTAAGTTGACATGTAAGGATGTTCCTTTTGTGTGGTCACAAGAGTGTGAGGAGGGCTTTGAAAGCCTTAAGGAGATGTTGACTACTACGCTAGTGTTGGCTTTGCCTGAGCAGGGAGAACCCTATGTGGTTTATACTGATGCATCTAGAGTTTATTTGGGATGTGTGTTGATGCAGCATGGGAAGGTGATTCTTTATGCTTCGCGGCAGTTGTGGAAGCATGAGGGAAACTATCCTACTCATTATTTGGAGATGGCTGCTGTAGTTTTTGCCCTGAAGATTTGGAGATCTTATCTCTATGGTGCAAAGGTACATGTGTTTACAGATCATAAGAGCCTGAAGTATATATTCACTCAGCCCGAGCTGAACTTGAGGCAGAGGCGGTGGATGGAGCTGGTGGCAGATTATGATTTGGAGATAGCCTATCATCCTGGTAAGGTTAACACAGTTGCAGATGCTCTGAGTCGGAAGAGGGTAGCTTTGGCTCAGGAGCAGGAGATGGAGTCTTTGGTAGGAGAGATCAGTGCGTTGAGGTTGTGTGCTGTTTCACAGGAACCGTTGGGTTTGGAGGCGGGGTATAGAGCAGATCTTCTGAGTAGGGTGCGGTTGGCTCAGGAGGAGGATTTGGGGCTGGTGAATGCCTCAGAGGATGTTGATTCAGAGTATCAGGTCTTAGAAAATGGTACCATCTTGGTGCACAGTCGGATTTATGTGCCAAAGGATGAGGAGTTGAGGCAGGAGATCCTGAGAGAGGCTCATACGAGCAAGTTTTCTATTCATCCAGGAGCGACTAAGATGTACCGTGATCTCAAGAGGTACTATCACTGGGTCAGAATGAAGAAGGATGTAGCTAGTTGGGTCGCGAGGTGCGATGTGTGTCAGCTAGTGAATGCTGAGCATCAGGTTCCTGGCGGGTTGCTGAAGAGTCTACCCATTCTTGAGTGGAAGTGGGATATGATTACTATGGACTTCGTGGTGGGTTTGCCAGTGTCCAGGACGTTTGATGCTATTTGGGTCATTGTGGACTGGTTGACTAAGTTAGCACATTTTCTGGCCATTAAGAAGACTGATGGAGCAACGGTCTTGGCTAAGAAGTATGTGAGGGAGATAGGCAGGTTGCATGGGGTGCCAGCGAGTATTGTGTCTGATAGGGATTCTAAGTTCACTTCGGTGTTATGGAAGGCATTTCAGGCAGAGATAGGCACTAAGGTGCATATTAGTACAACTTATCATCCCCAGACAGATTGACAGTCAGAGAGGACGATCCAGACGTTGGAGGATTTGCTAAGGATGTGTGTGTTGGATTGAGGTGGCCATTGGGCAGATCACCTGAACCTAGTAGAGTTTGCTTACAACAACAGTTATCAGGCAAGTATTAGGATGGCTCCTTATGAGGCTTTGTATGGGAGGCCGTGTCATACACCGTTATGTTGGACTCAGGTGGGGGAGAGGAGCATGTTCGGGGCAGATTTTGTTCAGGAGACCTCAGAGAAGAATCGGGTTCTCAAGCTGAACATGAAGGAGGCTCAGGATAGGCAGAGGAGTTATGCTGATAGGAGGAGGAGAGATCTTGAGTTTTAGGTAGAAGACAGAGTGTACCTAAAGAAGGCCATGTTGCAGGGTCCGAACAGGTCATTGACTAAGATTAAGTTGAGTCCAAGGAATATGGGTCCGTTCAGAGTGATTGAGCAGGTTGGACCAGTGGCATATAGACTGGAGTTACCTGAGGTTATGCGTGCATTCCACAAGGTTTTCCATGTGTCTATGTTGCGGAAGTGTCTACGTGAGGATGATCGGGTGTTGGCTAAGATTCCTGAGGATCTTCAGCCTAACATGACTGTGGAGGCGAGACCAGTCAGGGTTCTCGGGAGGAGGATCAAGGAACTTTGGAAGAAGAAGATTCCTTTGATGAGAGTCCTTTAGGACTGTGATGGTGTGGAGGAGCAGACTTGGGAGCCTGAGGCGAGGATGAAGGCAAGGTTTAAGAAGTGGTATGAGAAGCAAGCCGCGACTTGAACTTGTCTAGCCTGGTCCCATCTGTAATCCGTGGCTAGAGCGGGAATCGAGTATTCCAACCCATCTCTATTGTTTACTCGGTCGCTTGGGGTGGTTGGTTGTGCGACTCAGTAACAAGATGAGGTGGTGCTCGGGGTACAAAGTTTCCGTGAGGCGGGGTTTTGGGAAAGTTCCCTGAAATAGAAGTTTCTAAAAGTTGAAAGTTTCCAAAAGTGGAAAGTACTAAATATGGATAGTTTTATGTGAGTTAGAATTTGTCCATGTTAGTGGTGGAGAGTCTTGGAGGGGCTTGTGTGGCCTTTGTGGCGGGTTGTTTAGCCAGTTGTGTGGCCTTAGTGGCGGACTTTTGAGTCATTGTGCCCGTGTGTGGTAGTCTTTTGTGACATTGTGTGGCCTTTGTGGCAGGCTGTTTAGCCATATGTGGGGCCTTTGTGGCGGGCTGTTTAGCCAGATGTGTGGCCTTTGTGGCGGGCTGTTTAGCCAGAGTGCCCGTTTAGGCAGTCCTTTATGACAGATGGTCTTTGTGACGGTCCTTCGGGACAGATGGTATTTGTGACGGTCCTTCGGGACATATGGTCTTTGTGACGGTCCTTCGGGACATATGGTCTTTGTGATAGTCCTGTTTCTGACAGATTGTTTGGTCTTTGTGACGGTCCTGTTTAGACAGATTGTTTAGTCTTTGTGACGGTCCTGTTTAGGACAGATTGTTTGGTCTTTGTGACGGTCTTGTTTAGGACAGATTGTTTGGTCTTTGTCACGGTCCTGTTAGGGATAGATTGTTTGGCCTTATGGCATGTATATGATCCTTGTGTGGTCATGAGGTATTCCAGTGAGGGGATATGTGGTTGGTAGGACATTGAGATGTTTTACGCTAGCCACGGGAAGGAAACCAGGATAAGGATAGGACTCAGATGTGTTCAGAATTGTTTGCTCGCGACTCTTGGGGGACTTAGGTTCTCCTAGTACTGCCATATTCTGAGACTTTGTGGCTTGGGAGTATGGTTGGTATATCGACTTCGGATGACGATCCGGGGGCACGCTGTAGGGTGGCAACCCGAGAGACGCATATTGGATTTTCCTGATATATTATGGAATGCAGGCTTAGGCCCGATGAGGAGCCAACATAATGGCATGCAGACTTAGGTCTGATGAGGAGCCAATAAAAACTCAAGGTTTAGGCCTATGAGTAAAGGAAAGTCCAAAAGTCGAGAGCAAATAACGCTTGGAGCGTGAGTCTATTGCCTAGAGGTGACCTTCCATAGATCAGTCGGAGGAGTGCAGGCCGTGGAGACGGTTACACAAGAGTCCTTGGCTGATGGTTGTTTGAGATTTGAAGACAAATCTAGATTGGTGGGGGAGAATTGTAACATCTGCAAACCAAAATCCCGATTTAGGGGTTGCATCGGTCGATGCAATAGGTGCATCGGTCGATGCATGTTCAGTTTTGTGCGGACGAGTTTAAGTTAATCGCTGCGTTTTGGGGAAAGGGAAAAGGAAAACCCTGAAATCGTTTTTTTCTCTTATTAGTCTACTTTGGCCGCTTTTGAGAGAAACAAAAGAGAGAAAGAGTGTTCTTGGTGATTTATGTGGATTAGTGGTATTTTCTGGTGAGATCTGAGGCTTAGGACGTTGTAGGAGGCTTCTAGAAGTGTTTTCTTGCTTGTTTGAGGTTCAAAATCTTCTTGGCAAAGGTAAGTGCATGACCATGGCTTATCTAAGCTAGAGATCTCTCTGATTTGCTTGTTATGTGTTGTTAGGCTTGTTAGATTGATATTTGGGACGTTAGGAAGCTTTCTTGTGGGTTGGGATCGAGTTTTGTGGTTGTAGGAACGAAGATCCGGCGAGAAGCTTCGGAGGAAAACGATGCTCGGCATTGCATCGGTCGATGCACTTTGTGTGTCGGTCGATACAGATTCGAGGACGGCGCGTAATGTCCTAAACATGACCTCCACCAAGGCCAAACAATCTGTCGTAAAAAAGACCGTCACAAAGACCAAACAATCTTTCCTAAACAGGACTGCCTAAACAGGCGATCTGTCCCGAAGGACCATCTGTCCCGAAGGACCACACAATGTCTAAAAAAACTGCCACAAAGGCCACACAATGTCTAAAAAGACTGCCACCCACGGCACAAATAACTCAAAACTCCGCCACAAAGGCCACACAAGCCCCTCCAAGGCTCTCCACCACCAAAAATGGACAAAATCTAACTCATATAAACTTTCCATTTTTAGCACTTTCCACTTTTGGAAACTTCTATTTCAGGAAACTTTCCTCCAAAACCCCGCCTCACGGAAACTTTGTACCCCAAGCACCACCTCATCATGTTACTGAGTCGCACAACCAACCATCCCAAGCGACCGAGTAAACAAGAGAGATGGACTGGAATACTCCATTCCGCTCCAGCCACAGATTACAAATGGGACCAGGCTAGACAAGTTCAAGTCGCGGCTTGCTTCTCATACCACTTCTTAAACATTGCCTTCATCCTCGCCTCAGGCTCCCAAGTCTGCTCCTCTCGAGAACCCTCACTGTTCTCGCCTCCAAAGTCAGGTTAGGCTGAAGATCTTCAGGGATCATAGCCAACTCCCGCTCACCCTCACGGAGACACTTCCGCAACATAGACACATGGAAAACCTTGTGGAATGCACGTGTAACCTCAAGTAACTCCACTCTATATGCCACTGGTCCAACTCGCTCAATCACTCTGAACGGACCCATATACCTCGGACTCCTCTTAGTCTCAGTCAATGACCTGTTCGGACCTCCCAACATGGCTATCTTGAGGTACACTCTGTCTCCTACCTGAAACTCAAGGTCTCTCCTCCTCCTATCAGCATAACTCCTTTGCCTATCCTGAGCCTCCTTCATGTTCAGCTTGAGAACCCGAATCTTCTCTGAGGTCTCCAGAAAAAAATCTGCCCCGTACATCCTCCTCTCCCCCACCTGAGTCCAGCATAACAGTGTACGACACGGCCTCCCATACAAAGCCTCATAAGGAGCCATCCCAATACTCGCCTGATAACTGTTGTTGTAAGCAAACTCTACGAGGTTCAGGTGATCTGCCCAATGGCCACCCCAATCCAAAACACACATCCTCAGCAAATCCTCCAGCGTCTGGATCGTCCTCTCGGACTGTCCATCTGTCTGGGGATGATAAGTTGTACTCATATGCACCTTAGTGCCCATCTCTGCCTGAAATGCCTTCCAGAACACCGAAGTGAACTTAGAATCCCTGTCAGCCACAATGCTCGCTGGCACCCCATGCAATCTGACTATCTCTTTCACATACTTCTTAGCCAAGACCATTGCTCCATCAGTCTTCTTAATGGCCAGAAAATGTGCTGACTTAGTCAACCGCTCCACAGTGACCCAAATAGCATCAAACCTCTTGGACACTGGCAAACCCACCACGAAGTCCATAGTAACCATATCCCACCTCTACTCAAGAATGGGTAGACTCTTCAGTAACCCGCCAGGAACCTGATGCTCGACCTTCACTAGCTGACACACATCGCACCTCGCGACCCAACTAGCTACATCCTTCTTCATCCCGATCCAGTGATAGTACTTCTTGAGATCACGGTATATCTTAGTCGCTCCTGGATGAATAGAATACCTGCTCGCATGAGCCTCTCTCAGGATCTCCTGTCTCAACTCCTCATCCTTGGGCACACAAACCCGATCGTGCACCAAGATAGTACCATTATCTGAGACCTGATAATCTGACTCCACGTCCTTTGAGGCATTCACCAGCCCCAAATCCTGCTCCTGAGCCAACCTAACCCTACTCAGAAGATCTGCTCTATCAACTGCTTCCAAACCCAACGGTTCTTGTGAAATAGCACACAAGCTCAAAGCACTGATCTCTCCCACCAGAGACTCCATCTCCTGCTCCTGAGCCGAAGCTACCCTCTTCCGACTCAGAGCGTCTGCAACCGTGTTAGCCTTACCAGGGTGATAGCCCACAAGCTCCATCCACCGCCTCTGTCTCAAATTCAGCTCGGGCTGAGTAAATATGTACTTCAGGCTCTTATGATCTGTAAACACCTGTACCTTTGCACCATAAAGATAAGATCTCCAAATCTTCAGGACAAAAACTACAGCAGCCATCTCCAAATCATGAGTAGGATAGTTGCCCTCAGTCTTCCGCAACTGCCGCGAAGCATAGGCAATCACCTTCCCATGCTGCATCAGCACACACCCCAAACCAACTCTAGATGCATCTGTATAAACCACATAGGGTTCTCCCTGCTCAGGCAAAGCCAACACTGGCGTAGTAGTCAACATCTCCTTAAGGCTTTTAAAGCCCTCCTCACACTCCTGTGACCACACAAAAGGGACATCCTTCCCTGTCAACTTAGTCATAGGGCGTGCTCTACTTGCAAAACACTGCACAAACCTCCTGTAGTAACCTGCCAAACCAAGGAAACTCCTGATCTTTGTGGCAATCTGCGGTCTAGGCCAATCCCTGATAGCCTAAATCTTCTCCGGATCTACAGAAACCCCCTCTGCAGAAATAATGTGACCCAGAAAGCCCATCTCCCGCTGCCAAAAACTGCACTTGCTCAACTTAGCAAAAAAATTCTGCTCCCGCAGCTTCTCCAGAATTGCCCTCAAATGCACTGCATGCTCCTCAAGACTCTTAGAATAAACCAGGATATCGTCAATGAAAATGATGACAGACACGTCCAGAAACTCCTGAAACACGCTATTCATCAATCTCATAAATGCTGCTGGCACGTTAGTCAACCTGAAAGACATCACCACGAACTCATAATGCCCATACCTCGTCCTGAAAGCTGTCTTCCTCACATCTGCCTCATCTATCGGTATCTGATGATAACCCGACGCCAGATCTACCTTGGAGAACCAAGTAGCACCCCTCAACTGATCCAACAACTCATCGATCCTAGGAAGAGGGTACTTGCTCTTCACAGTGACCCGGTTCAAACCCCAATAATCGATACACAACGGGAAACTGCCATCCTTCTTCTTCACAAATAATACCGGCGCTCCTCACAGTGATACACTAGGACGGATGAATCCCTTACTCAACAAATCCTCTAGCTGCTTCTTCACTCTACCATCTATGCTGGAGCCATTCTGTAAGGAGCCTTGGATAACGGCATCGTCCCCGGTTCAAGTTCAAGAGTAAAATGATCCGACCAAGATGGTGGTCATCCCTGCAATGACTGAAACACATCCTCAAACTCCTCCACTACCGGAATACCGCTGACTGTAGACTTCCCCATTGACTCTGGCATATATATAGTAACCAAATAAGCCTCACGGCTCTTCTCGATCATCTTCCTAGCTTGGATGGCCGAGATCTCGAGACTCCCCGAAGTCGGTTTAATCCCCTGAAAAACATACTTCCCTCCTGGACGCTCAAACTCCACTCTACCCCGATGGCAATCAAAATGCACTATATGCCGATGCAACCAGTCCATCCCGAGAATAACATCATACAACTCCACTGGACTGATAAGCAAATCCGCTAGCCACGACTCTCCTGCGATCTAAATATCAACTCCTCTAACTCGTCCAACGACTCTCAGGAACTTGCCTCCCACAACTCTGACAACTCATGTATGCTCCCCGGGATCCCCTCTGATCCCTGCACTCTCTGCACACTCCGGAGTAACGAAGCTATGAGAAGCTCCAGAATCAAATGTAACGTGGGACTTAAACCCGCCCACCAACTAGGTCCCTACACAAACCTCATGTGTTGAGAACCTAACACTTTATCACATGAAAAACATAAAATCTTAACCTACTAAATTTCACAAAGCTTACGTATCAGAAATTATACATGTGATCGCTCCGGCACTGGTTCCACCAGTCTTAGCAGTCGTGTAAACCCGTGGCGCCTGCTCAATCTGTGCCACCTGCTGACCTCCAGGCTGCACCTTCTCCAACGCTGCCACTACTGCCGGCTGAAACCTGGGACACAAGGGCCTGATGTGCCCTGGCTCCCTACAATGATAACATACCCGAGGCCCTACCGTCGGAGCACTCCTCTTGGGACAGCTAGCAAACTTGTGATCCTTGCTCCCACACTTGAAGCAACCCCCGCCATTCTGCGTCTGCGTAGCCTCCCACCTCCTCTTGGTTCCCTGCACAGGCTTGCCGCCCCTGCTAAAACCTCCATGATGTTGAGCCTTACTAGCCTGAACTGCTGGACTAACCGCCACTGACTGTGCCCAGATATCCTCCTCAATATGTGCTGCATTCTCAACCAGCTCTGCACGCGTAGCATAACTACGTCCTCTACAATGGACCTTCAAGTCATCACGAAGAGCCCTCATAAACCTCCTGATCTGGACCTCCTCAGGCTCCATAGCCCGACCCCCATAACAAAGAAGTCGACTGAACTCCAAGTCCAGCTCCCGTACTGACCCTGTCCCCTGAGATAACTAGAAAAACTGCACCTCCAACCGGTCCAATGCCTCTCTAGGAAAATACTTGCGGTTGAACTCCAAGACGAAGTCAGCCTAAGTCACCTTCCTCTGCACTCTCCTAGCTGCCACTGATCTCCACCACACCTGAGCATCACCACTCAAATGATGGACCCCTATGTCCACCCAAAAATCCTCAGGACATCTCAGAGTATGGAAGTTACGTTCCACACTTGTCCTCCACGCATCTGTAACAGTAGGGTCTGTACCACCCGAAAACCGCTCAGTCCCGAGACGCGTCATCTCCTTGAGCATGGACAAATAACGTCCATGTGCTCCTGCATCTGCAGCCACTGGCTGCCGCTCCTACGCCACCACTGGTGGCATAACCTAAGTCTGAGCTGGTACCACAGCTGGCAATCGCTCTAACACCTGTGCTAGCAAAGCCGCATAATCAACACCAGAGACTCCACCCGCTGGGACTCCCACACCTGGGACCCTAGCACCACCGGCCACTGGAACATCATGCGACTCGCCAACACCCTCAACTGTCACACTCTGGTCCTTGGCCTCACTAACCTCTGGGACTCTGCCCCTACCACGACCACGTCCGCGTCCACGACCATGACCAGCAACAGCACCATCTCTAGCCATCTGCACTACCACGAACAGAAGACTAAGCAAACAAATTTCTAATATAACACAGAAGCATAAACTCACCGTGGAATCACAAAGTAGGCTCGAAGAGGATGTTCTAGGACTCCATGCCACACACAATTGACTAACTCACATAATCAATCCAGACATGCAATCCCAAACATCACAACAGAAACCTAGTGAACCCAAACCTAGAACCGTAAGGGCTCTGATACCAAACTGAAACGATCCGACCCATTTTTTTTTTTAAATAATAAATAATAAATAATAAAAATATAATAATAATAAATAAACTACAACTAGTGGTCTCCATATCCACTAGCCTCCTAACTACAATCACAATCAACAGCGGAATAACAATACCAATATCCGATAATTATAAATATCCAATATTCATAACATAACAAATAACCAAATAACCAATCAACATAAAACATGGAACCAGCAACCTAGCAATATTTCTAATGACTCAACTCTAGCAACCTAGCAATGCCAGATAACATCCAATCGAGCCCCTAGAACATCCTCCTCTTCATTGCCTTGATTCCACGATCACACTTTGCCTTTACCTGCACCACAAACACAAATTCAGATGCATGAGTATTTTATAAACACTCAGTGAGGCAATCCTCCCATCTACTGGGCTATACACACAAGCAACAGTGATTCCAATGTCCCAAAAAATCAACAAACAAAGCATACAAACCAGGAAAACGAACATCAACTCGCTGGAAGGGAGGTGTTGACCGACACCAGCCAAGTGTCGATTGACACTGGCTCTTGGTGTCGACCGACATTACCCCACAGTGTCGATCGACACTACCCCACAGTGTCGATCGATGCCGCTTCATTGGTGTCGACCGACGCCACTTGGTGTCGGTCGACACTCCCTCTACAACCGCGATCCGCTCGAAGCCGAGAGTCGAATCTCGCTCCCAAACTCCACCAAATTGTCCAATACTCGAAACCCAAGCCTTATACATCCATAGGAACCTGTAGCAACCAATTCCAACAAGAAAAACACACAAACAAGCAACAAACAAGCAAGAACAAGGAAATCAAAGGCTTAGATTAGCCATGATCATGCACTCACCTCTTTGCAGGAAGATTCAGACCATAAGCAAGGAAACCCTCCTAGCAAGCCTCTAGATCCTTTCCAGCTCCAAATCTCTCAAGAACAGCCAAGAAATCTCCCAATCTCACTCACAATCTCAAGAACACTTGTTTTCTCTCTTTTTCCTCTCACAAACGATAAATGGCGACTAAACAAAAGCCAAAACCCTTCCTTTCGTCGATTTCCACTTAAGTATCTCGGTTCAATGGTTTTCCTTAAACCAAACAGACCAAAATTGACAATTGGAGCAATCTGGTCGAACCAGAATTTAGTGACACCCACCCCAAAACGCAGAGTTTGGTTCGCGGGTGTTACACAACTATCTTAGACTCGCCGACAGCGAGTTGGTTCTGAAATCTGCTGACCAAACCATCTTCAATAGATACATGTATCCTTGTACCCTATATATAACGATTAGAAGTTAAAAATCTATTGTCGAGATTTACTAAAAATATGATATAGATATCAAATAAACATCACGTTTAAAATATTTTATTAAATCTTACATCACTGTCAACGAAGACCATCTGTAGAGACTTTAATGACTTCCAAATTCTTATGATAAAGACTCTATTTTTGATTGTCTAGCGCAGGGTTGAGATTGCCTAACTGAACAAAAGGACGAACATTCATATTTTTTAGAAGTCATATTGAATTGTGCATACGACTCTTTACCACATTAGCGTATCAATATATATAGAGATATTATACAACCGACTTGATTTTTATTGGAATAATTACTTACTTTATTTTTTAAGACGATAATGATGAGGAATGTAAACATATCATTTATATATATCCTAAAAATGTTTAATATCATTATTTAAAAAGTAAATTTAACATATTTATACTTCTGCAAATTTAATGAAATTTATCAAACACTTGTAAATTACCACATGTCGAACTTTTAAATAAACATTATTTTGTAAATTATAATAATAGACTTTATATTTTAAATTACACAAATATCTATATGTCATCATTTGAAATTTTATAAATAATTTGAATAATGTTATTTTAATTAATTTATAAAATCTCAACATATTTTGAAATAAAAATTAACCGAATGTGTTTATCAATAAAACAATAAAATTACAGAATTTCGAAAATCGGATATGAACAGACTTCTCAATAAGGATTTCGATGCTTTTCAAAGGAGTCCTCAACAGCAAGATGAATATATGAGTCAAGTGCATCACTGTATTTTGCAGAAGGATAAATTTAAATCAGTATTGTTCATATCAATTAATCATTAAACAAATATAGTTAGATTTGTTTATTATCTTAAGTCCATATCGAACTTATAGTCGGTATCATCCAAATATTTGATTCTTGAGTCTCCATGATCAATGTAATTGTACCTAAATGTTAGTGTAAATTAACGTATAATTCAGATATATCCACATATTTAAAATATATAATTGAAAAATGATCTGATATAAGAATTTGACTTACATGTACATGTATTCTGCAAATTCTTCACTCTTTGGGTCTTCTTTTATCTCCGAGCATCCATCACCGTTGGTTAGGAAAACATTATCATCTAGTGATGTGCTCAAATTTACCTTAGATACTCTCTCAAATTAAGAGATCAATTGTAGTACTTAGGGATTGAATCCACAAGAACTCTAGATTCACACAATAGATTTAATAATCTTTTAATTATGCTAAACCAAAATTGTAATTTAAATAGTAATGCAAAAACAGAAAATAAAAGAGTTGTAAATCAATAGGAATAAACGCTAGGCCTAGGGAAATTCTCAGGAAATTATAGAAAATCAGATCAATTAATTAAGCAATCAGGATTCAATAATTAAGCACCGTTCTTGAACTCTAAACACAATTGTAAAATAAATCAGTTCTCACTTCAAATATTATCTAAGTTTTAAAACCAGAAAATCCAAATCTCTTTGCAAAATTCAAGTTAAAATCAGCAATAAAATCAAGTTTAGATAAGTTCACAAAATCACTAATTCAAATCTATTTGCAAAAAGTAATTTTTCTCACCAAAGGTTTTTGTCAGAAAAATCAATTATATTCTCATATCAATTAATAATCCTAATATCTAAATCCAGATGACTAATCAAAGATCTAGCATTAAGAACAACCTATGGTGAAGAACAAGAAAGATAATGAATCCTAAATAAACAGATTTAACAATCCATGAAATCCCTAATGAGAAACTCTAAACCTAACAAGCAGATCTACTCAGACATAATTGTAAGAACACAAATCATGAATAAAATAGATAGCATTAAGAGAATAAAAGAAGAAGAAAAGGAGTTCTGAATCTTCTCTGAAGGAGTATTGATTCTTCTCTCCAAAAGCTCTCTAAAAATCTCTCAGGGTTTTCTCTCAAACGTTGCAGGGAAAAATAAAGTTTAGGTCTAAACAATGACCATAAAAATCCTATTTATATTCCTAAAACACGTCCAGGGACTAATGATGCAAATATGGAAAACTTTGGGGCAGCTTTGTAAATCTTCAAAACTTGTGGGAAAACTTCCGATTTCGTCTTTGGCTATGCATCGATCGACACATATGAAGCATCAATCGGTGCTTACTCTTGATCTGGTCTCCCAACATCGTAGCTCAGCCTCAATGCTTGATTATACTCCAAATCCTCCTATTTAGCTTTATTATGCTTCCATCCATGTTAAATCCTATAAAGATTCAAAAGACTCTAAAAATACCAAAAAGACTCTATAAATAAGACTTATATCATGGCTAAAAACACCTAAAAACCATGATATATCAACTCTCCCAGACTTAGCCTTTGCTTACCCTCAAGCAAAACATAAACTTAGCCCAGTGAAAGAGGTTTGAAAACGCAGGAACTCATTTTCTTTTTAAAGTAATGCCATGATCATCCAAACCTTAATCCACATGCTTAGCAGATAAATCCAAATCGAATGAAACGACTGACCTTTTTTTTTAATAAATAATAAATAATATATATATATATATATATAAATAAACTACAACTAGTGGTCACATACCCACTAGCCACCTAACCACATTCACAATCAACAGCGGAATAACAAAACCAATATCCAATAATAAACAAATAATAATCCAATAACAATCTATTATCATAGCATAAGCAATATCCAAATACCAAACAACAAGAAACAAGGAACCAGCAACCTAGCAATGTTTCTAATGACTCAATTCTAGCAACCTAGCAATGCCAGACAACATCCAATCGAGTCCCTAGAACATCCTCCTCTTCATTGCCTTGATTCCACGATAACACTTTGCCTTTACCTGCACCACAATCACAAATTGAGATGCATGAGTATTTGATAAACACTCAGTGAGGCAATCCTCCCATCTACTGGGCTATACACACAAGCAACAATGATTCCAAAGTTCCAAACAAGCATCAAACAAAACACACAAACCAGGAAATCAAACATCGTCTCGCTGGAAGGGAGGTGTCGACCGACACCAGCCTAGTGCCGACCGACACCAGCCTAGTGTCGACCGACACTGGCCTTGGTGTCGACCAACACTATCCCACAGTGTCTTTTCTCAAAAGCGATAAACGGCGTACAAGACAAAAGCCAAAACCCTTCCCTTCATCGATTTCCACTTAAATAACCCAGTTTAATGGTTTCCCAAAACCAAACCGAACCAAAACGATTAAAAACTCAATCTGGTCGAACCGGAAATTAGTGGTGTCGACCGACACCCCCTTGGTGTCGATCGACACCCATCCCCAAACACCAATTTTTGGTTTGCGGATGTTACAGTTCTCCCCCACCAAACTAGATTCGTCCTCGAATCTCAAACAACCATCAGCCAAGGACTCCCGTGCAACCGTCTTCACGGCCCGCACTCCTCCGACCGATCTGCAGAAGGTCACCTCTAGGCTCCAAGCGTCATTTGCTCTCGACTTTTGGACATTCTTTTTCTCATAGGCCTAAACCTTGAGTTTTTATTGGCTCCTCATCAGACCTAAGTCTGCATGCCATAATATTGGCTCCTCATCGGGCCTAAACCCGCATGCCATAATATATAAGGAAAAATCCAACTTGTCTCTCAGGTTGCCACCCTACAGCGCGCCCCCGGATCGTCATCCAAAGTCGATATACCAACCATATTCCCAAGCCACAAAGTCTCTGAATATGGCAGTACTAGGAGAACCTAAGTCCTCCAAGAGCCGCGAGCAAACAATTCTGAACACGTCTGAGTCCTATCCCTATCCAGGTTTTCTTCCCGTGGCTCGCGTAAAATATCTCAATGTCTTACCAACCACATATCCCCTAACTGGAATACCACATGACCACACAAGGATCATATACATGCCACAAGGGCCGCCACAAAGGCCAAACAAAATGTCCTAAAGAGGACAGCCACCAAGGCCAAACAAAATGTCCTAAAAAGGACCGCCACCAAGGCCAAACAAACGTCCTAAAGAGGACCGCCACCAAGGCCAAACAAATGTCCTAAAGAGGACCGCCACCAAGGACACTCGTCCTGAAGGACCGTCACAAAGACCATCTGTCCCGAAGGATCGTCACAAAGACACTCTGGCTAAACAGCCAGCCACAAAGGCTACACACGGCTAAACAGCCCGCCACAAAGGCCACACAATGTCTAAAAAGACCGCCACACACAGGCACACTGACTCAAAAGTCCGCCACTAAGGCCACACACAAGCCCCTCCAAGGCTCTCCACCGCTAAAATGGACAAATTCTAACTCTTGTAAAACTTTCCATATTTAGCACTTTCTATTTTTGGAAACTTCTATTTCAGGAAAACTTTCTTCCAAAAACCCCGCCTCACGGAAAATTTGTACCCCGAACACCACCTCATCTTGTTACTGAGTCGCACAACCAACCATCCCAAGCGACCGAGTAACAAGAGAGATGGGCTGGAATACTCCATTCCTGCTCCAGCCACGGATTACAGATGGAACCAGGCTAACCAAGCTCAAGTTGCGGCTTGCTTCTCATACCACTTCTTGAACCTCGCTTTCATCTTTGCCTCACGCTCCCAAGTCTTCTCCTCAACACCATCACAGTCCCACAGGACTCTCACCAAAGAAATCTTCTTCTTCCGAAGTTCCTTGATCCTCCTCTCGAGAACCCTCACTGGTCTCGCCTCAAAAGTCATGTTAGGCTGAAGATCCTCAGGAATCTTAGCCATCACTCGCTCACCCTCACGGAGACACTTCCGCAAAATAGACACATGGAAAACCTTATGGAATGCACAAATAACCTCGGGTAACTCCAGTCTATATGCAACTGGTCCAACCCGCTCAATAACTCTGAATGGACCCATATACCTTGGACTCAAGACAATGACCTGTTCGGACCCTGCAACATGGCCATCTTGAGGTACACTCTGTCTCCTACCTGAAACTCAAGATATCCTCCTCCTATCGGCATAACTCCTCTGCCTATCCTGAGCCTCCTTTATGTTTAGCTTGAGAACCCGAATCTTCTCTGAGGTCTCCTGAACAAAACTAGCACCAAACATGCTCCTCTCCCCCACCTGAGTCCAGCATAATGGTGTACGACATGGTCTCCCATAAAAAGCCTCATAAGGAGCCATCTTAATACTCGCCTGATAATTGTTATTGTAAGCAAACTCTACCAGGTTCAGATGATCTGCCCAATGGCCACCCGAATCCAATACACACATCCTCAGCAAATCCTCCAACGTCTGGATCGTCCTCTCTGATTGTCCATCAGTCTGGAGATTATAAGCTGTACTCGTATGCACCTTAGTGCCCATCTCTGCCTGAAATGCCTTCCAGAACACTGAAGTGAACTTAAAATCCCTGTCAGACACAATGCTCGCTGACACCCCATGCAGCATGACTATCTCTCTCACATACTTATTAGCCAGCAGTGATGCTCCATCAGTCTTCTTAATGGCCAGAAAATGTGCTGACTTAGTCAACCGGTCCACGATGACCCAAATAGCATCAAAAGTCCGTAACACTGGCAATCTGACCACAAAATCCATGGTGATCATATCCCACTTCCACTCAGGAATGGGTAAACTCCTCAGTAAACCGCCAGGAACCTGATACTCAGCCTTCACTAGCTGACACACATCGCATCTCGAAACCCAACTAGCCACATCCTTCTTCATCCCGACCCAATGATTATACCTCTTGAGGTCACGGTACATCTTAGTCGCTCTTGGATGAATAGACAACTTGCTCGCATGAGCCTCTCTCAGAATCTCCTGCCTCAACTCCTCATCCTTGGGCACACAAACCCGACCGTGCACCAAGATAGTACCATTATCTGAGACCTGACACTCTGAATCCACATCCTTAGAGGCATTCACCAGCCCCAAATCCTTCTCCTGAGCCAACCGTACCCTACTCAGAAGATCTGCTCTATCAACTGCTTCCAAACCCAATGGTTCCTGTGAAACAGCACACAACCCCAACGCACTGATCTCTCCTGCCAAAGACTCCATCTCCTGCTCGGGCAAAGCCAACACTGGCGTAGTAGTCAACATCTCCTTCAGGCTTGCAAAACCCTCCACTCACTCCTGTGACCAAACAAAAGGAACATCTTTCCCTATCAACTTAGTCATCGGACTTGCCTTGCTTACAAAACCCTGCACAACTCTCCTGTAGTAACCTGCCAACCAAAGGAATCTCCTAATCTCTGTGGCATTCTGCGGTCTAGGCCAAACTCTGATAGCCTGAATCTTCTCCGTATCTACAGAAATTCCATCTACATAAACAATGTGACCCAGAAACCCATCTCATGCTGCCAAAAACTGCACTTGCTCAACTTAGCAAACAACTTCTGCTCCTGCAGCTTCTCCAGAACTGCTCTCAAATGCACTGTATGCTCTTTAGGACTCTTAGAAAATACCAGGATAGCGTCGATTAAAATGATGATAGACACGTCCAGAAACTCCTGAAACACGCTGTTCATCAACCTCATAAACGCTGCTGACGCGTTAGTCAACCCGAACGACATCGCCACAACTCATAAACCCATACCTCGTCTTTCTTCTTGATGAACACTGCGCTCCCCACAGTGAAGTGTTAAGACAAAAGAGTCCCCTGCTCAACCAATCCTTTAGCCGCGTCTCCAAATCTACTAGACAATAATCAAGTATGCCCACAACAACTCACCACCACTCGGATATCAACCTTCTTCTTCGTCCAAGAACCTCTAGTAACTTGCCTCTTAGGGAAACTTCCACAAGATAGCTTAATTCAAAATTAGCTTCCCGCTTAGCAATTCTCCACAGAAAATCATCAATACGAGCGTAATAAAACAAATAAGTACCATGCGTTCGCATATTCCGATTCACCGTATCAAATGCTTTGCAGGCCGCCAACTCAACCCACTTGACTTATTCCCTCCAACAAGCTTACCAAAACCCTGAATCTTGCAACCCTGTCCATCTCCAATGAACGTAATCCAACATCGTTGCAACGATTAGATTATCTTGCCATGAAGGCTTCTCGTGAACTTATGTATCTGGCAAACATGCCTTTCCCAGCTCAGACCTACTGTAACTCCCCTTCCCGGACTCCAGCACCACCTGCCTCACAATCCTGGCGAACAGCCACACATTCAAAACCGCTCTGGTTCATAAAACCCTGACCCATTGGTCAACACATTTAAAACCCGAGATTAAACCACCATCAATCTCTCGCGGTTTACATTCAATCGGGTTGTTTATACTCACGTCCTAGGTATTGCTTGCTCCCAAATCCACCACCCTTAGGTCGCAACCTTTGAGTCATACCGATCTCAGTCTCAGACCAGCATCTTCGAGTTATACCGTCTCACTCTTGGAACACAATCCTCAAGATCTCGGTATCAGGAGAACTACTCATCCCCTCAGGAGAACATAATCCCCTCTGCCACTCTCGGAGCCCCCAGCCCCTCGAGCTATCGGTATTCAGGGGAATCACCATCCCCTCAGGAGCAACAATCCTTAACCACTATAAACATCTCACGACCAAAAGTGCCTCCTGTGGTCCAAGTATAACATTGCAATGTTATGCTTGTCCACTCAACTTCCAATATCCAACTGGATTAACCACCAAGCTACAAAAATATCTGCTCCAACTGCATATATCCACCTATCCGCCTCTCTAGGCTCGATACCTCTTGAGAATAATCTCATACTGGTCATCTAATACTATTCATCCTCTTAACATAAGATGGAAACTCCTCAACATCCGTAGCCCTCGGCTGCACCCCGCCACATGCGGGACAACTGGAGCCTGCACTGGTACCCCTCTCGGTAACCGCTCCAACAGCACGCCAATAGCTCCGCCAAGCGATCATCTCGACCCTGGGCTCCACCTGCTGCAACCCCACACCTGGGTTGCCAGCACCCCCGACATTCACACCGCTAACCCTCTCTGGTCCCTCCTGATACGCTTGCGACCCTATGACGTACCTCCTCGTGGAACTCTGGACCACACACTCGCTGGCCTCGGGTCCCGCCCAACCATGACCACGACCACGTCCCCGTCCACGACCAACAACTCAAACACCTTTAACCACTGCACTTCCAAGAACAGAGGCTAACAAGCAATCTTAACATACCCAAAAACACAAAAACACATACTCACCGTGGAATCACACTGTATGCTCGAAGAGGATGTTCTAGGACTCCATGCCACACACAATTGACTAACTCACATAATCAATCAAGACATGCAATCCCAAACATCACAACAGAAACCTAGTGAACCCAAATCTAGAACCTTAGGGCTCTGATACCAAAATGAAACGACCAACCTTTTTTTTAATAAATAAAAAAAATAATATATATATATATATAAACTACAACTAGTGGTCCCATATCCACTAGTCACCTAACCACATTCACAATCAATAGCGGAATAACAAAACCAATATCCAATAATAAACCAATAATAATCCAATAACAATCCAATATCATAGCATAAGCAATATCCAAATACCAACCAACAAGAAACAAGGAACCAGTAACCTAGCAATGTTTCTAATGACTCAATTCTAGCAACCTAGCAATGCCAGACAACATCCAATCAAGTCCCTAGAACATCCTCCTCTTCATTGCCTTCATTCCACGATCACACTTTGCCTTTACCTACACCACAAACACAAATTGAGATGCATGAGTATTTGATAAACACTCAGTGAGGCAATCCTCTCCTCTACTGGGCTATACACAAAAGCAACAATGATTCCAAAGTTCCAAACAAGCATCAAACAAAACACAGAAACCAGGAAATCAAACATCGTCTCGCTGGAAGGGAGGTGTCGACCGACACCAGCCTAGTGTTAACCGACACTGGCCTTGGTGTTGACCGACACTACCCCAAAGTATCGATCGATGCCCAACTTGCTGGTGTCGACCGACACCAAGTGGTGTCGATTGACACTCCCTCTGCAACTATGATCCGCGCGAAGTCGAGAGTCGAATCTTGCTCCAAAATCTCCTCCAAATTGTCCAATACTCAAAACCCAAGCCTTATGCATCCGTAGAAACCTGTATCAACCAATCCCAGCAAGAAAAACACACAAACAAGCAACAAACAAGCAAGAACAAGGGAATCAAAGGCTTAGATTAGCCATGGTCATGCACTCACCTCTCTGCAGAAAGATTCTGACCAATAATAACGATTTCCCTCACTCCTAGCAAGCTTCTAGCATTTTCCCAGCCTTAGATCTCCCAAGAACAGCAAGTAATCTCACCAGTCTCTTCCAAAAAGCTCAAGAACACTTTTTCACTCTTTCTTTTCTCAAAAGCGATAAACCGCGTACAAGACAAAAGCCAAAACCCTTCCCTTCGTCGATTTCCACTTAAATAACCCGGTTCAATGGTTTCCCAAAACCAAATCAAACCAAAACGATTAAAAACTCAATCTGGTCGAACCGGAAATTAGTGGTGTCGACCGACACCCCCTTGGTGTCGATCAACACCCATCCCCAAAAACCAATTTTTGGTTCGCGGATGTTACATCGAACCACCTTGTACTTCTCCGTTGACTTTCATAGCATCCTAAATTCCACTACTTCCTCCATTAGGCCTTCATCGGTGGGTCTCATCAATTTGATCAATGTCAAGAACCTTCTAGACTTATTCCCATACAATACCACAATACCATAACAAGCAGACATATCTTTTACCACATGTGGTACTCTTTCTCTCCCCCAGACTTGTTCTATTTTATCTTCCTTTGAGCTTTGCTTTATTTTATTTTTTTCCTTATCTTTTTTTTTTATCAAAGGTTTAGGCGAATAATGGAGTCATTGGTAATTTACCTACCCCTCGCTTCCAAGCTTTGTATGATCATTTGACTCAAGAGTAGAATAATGGTGTCACATGTAATTTACCTATCCCTCTAAACTGATCAAAATCATCTCATCTTTTATTCTCTTTTTTTTTTCTTTAAACAAAGCTCTCAAAAAAAATCTTTCAAACTTAAATAAGGGAGAGGAGTACCAAAAAAATTTCTTTTCTGAAATCTTACTTGTCAGGTATGAACAAGGAGTCAAGCTCTATGAACATCAATCTCCTTGATGAGGTAAAAAGAATAGCGCAGAAATTACCTCAGGCTTTTGTGGATTCTGTTGGAAATTTGGATGTCTCTGGTTCACTGGTCAGCCATTGGATTTTTCATTAATCAGATTTGTGGATTCACTCTGCAGCGTTAATCAACCAAGGCAGTACACTAAAAAGAAAAATCATAGTTCCCAACAAAAATTTGACTCAATAAAACCATTTTTCTTTCTCACTCTCAAAAATAAAAACATAGTTAGTAACTACCTCCCCCAGACTTAAACAACACTGCCCCCAGTGCTTTCAAGTAAGAGATTGGCGAATAAAATAAAATAAAATAAAAAACAATTCAAAAGAAAATGGAAAAAGAAAAAAAACCTAACAGTGGGTTGCCTCCCACTATCGCTTGTTTTCAGTCATTAGCTTGATTGTGTCGGATCTCAGGCATCCGGTGGATTGGAACATGGCAGTGAATGCTTCCGAGAGAATGTCCTCTTCATCCAAGGTGGTGTGTAGGCAGTAGATGAATGAGGTCTACAAAGGACATGAGGAACATGACCAGGGCGGGACTTAGGTATGGGTGGCTTTCTTTTATGTCCTGCAAAATCATCAACAGAAGAAACAAGCGCTCTACGTGATATGCTCAAATTTAACCCTGAGCTACTCTCTCAAATTACGAGGTCACTGTAATACTTAGGGGTCGAATTCCACAAGGACTCAAGTCTAGACAATAAATTATAGAGTTTTATAATTATGCTAAACAGATTAAATTGAATTAAAATAAAAGCAATGCAAAAAAATAAATAAGAGTTGTTGTAAATTCAGAAGATCAAAAAGCTAGGCCTAGGGAATTTCTCAGGAAATTATGAAATATTAAATCAATCAATAAATTAGGATTCAAACAATTAAGAACAGATCTAGAACTCTAAACACTTTTGTAAATTAAATCAGTTCTCACTGCAAATAATATCTAAATTTAAAACCAGAAAATCCAAATCTCTTTGCAAAATTCTAGGTAATAAATCAGCTTTTAAAAACAAGTTTAGATTATTCACAAAATTATTAAATCAAATCTCTTTGCAAGAAATAATTTTTCTCATCAAAAGGTTTTATCAGGAAAATCAATTATATTCTCATATCAATTTATTTTCCTAAAGTATTAATTCTAGATGGCCAATCAAGAATTAATATGAAGAACAACCTATGATGAAGATCTTGATAGATAATGAATCCTAAATAAACAGATCTAATAATTCATAAAAACCTTATGAAAAACCCTAAGCCTAACAAGCAAACTGTTCAGACATGTTTAATGAAGAACAAATCATAATTCTGAATAACATGCAATTGTAATTAAAAGAGTAAGGAAGGAGTTTAAGAATTCTTCTCTCAAAACAGTTCAGATCTCTCTCCCAAAAACTCTCAAAATCTCACAGGGTTGCAGAAAAATAAAACTCTCTAGAAAAAGACTTAAGAGTTTTAAAAACCTAAAAACTATATATATATGTCCTAAAACACGTCAGGGACTATTCTTGCAAATATGAAAAACTTCGGGCAATTTTGTTAAAACTTCCAAATTTGGCTCTCTCGTCGGTTTGGACTGGGTGTCGATCGATGCTAAGGCAGTGTCGATTGACACCATCTCCTCTGATCGATTCCAAGTTGATTTCTTGCGGATTATTGCTCCAAACTGATCCAAATTGCTCCACTTTGCTCCTTTCATGCCAAAATCCTAGAATACCTGTAAAGACTCAAAAACATCCTAGAAAACAAATCAAAAGAGTCTAAAAGACTCCTTATATCATGGTTAAAAACCACAAAAACCATGATATATCACTACGATAATCTCTTGGCTTGGTTAACTGCAAAACAGTTTTTGTACCTTTGAAATTCTTATTGATGATAGGAGAAGGTTTGGGAGAAGGAGATGCATACCTTGGCCTAACCTGTGGGTTCTGGACTGTGGACTGGTGAGATTTCAGCTTTATAACTGGTCTAAGACTTGCAGCTAAGGAACCAACTCGAGAATCTGTGGTTGTGGTCAAGTCCGAACTGATTCTGGAAGGTGTGCCGATCGATGCAACAGCTGCATTGATCGATGCTTGGCCTGTAACTCGTGTTTCTTCAACGATTTTGCAGCTTTACTCAGCAATCCGTGTTTCCATTACAAAAACATCATCTACCAGCGACTTGTCATGGATCAGAACCTCATCATGGTCTCTAGTACTGATTAGATTATCCCCACTCCAATCCTCAAGCTTAAAAGCTTGTTTGCTCACTTTCTCAACAGTCTCCAACTCTTTGACATTCCCAGCATTAACGTCTTCATGAAGTTCTATGAGCAGATCTTCATCAGAAGCAATTTTCACAGAAAATGTTTGACCATCAATAGTGGGAACCCTTCTCAGCTTGTCCATCTCAAAGTTCATGACCAAATCATCCACATTCAGAGATATGTGTCCCTTCTTAACATCAATGATGGCACCAGCTGTAGCCAAGAAAGAGCGTCCTAAGATGAGAGGATCAGCAGGCTCTTTGTCATATTCCATCACCACAAATTCAGTGGAAATCATGCATTCTCCAATCTTAATCGGAATATCCTCTAAGTTACCTTCAGAAATTCTGCGGGATCGATCAGCTAAGATAAGAGATATCTTCGTTGGCTTGAAATCCATCATCCCAAGTCTCACAGCAACACAATGGGGCATCAAGTTAATACTAGAGCCAAGATCACAAAGTGAGTGAGGAAACCTTCCTGTGGAGATAGAGCAATCTAACACAAAACTTCCAGGATCTGGTAACTTCTCTACAATCCTACTCTGAATCACTGCACTTACTTCCTTAGAGACAACCACCTCCTGCTTTTTATCCTTCTTCCTCTGTAGAGGCTGCTTCAACAGAATTGAGCTGACATCCTTTGTAAGCAGTGCTCCTTCCTCAGAACTCAAACCATTGGTGACCATTCTCTTGAAATACCGCTTAATCCCATGAGAAAACTTGACTGCATCAATCAAAGGCATCTCAATCATTACCTTGTCCATCATAACCTTGCATCTAGCTTCTTCAATCTCATGTTTGGATCTCCTATGCTTAGGAAAAGGAACCTTAGGCTTATATGCTTTTCTGAATTAGATGGTGGAACTGGAATAGAAACCGTAGCTGTCTGTGGGGGGGGGTGTCGATCGATGCTAACTTTGTGTCGATCGACGCTTGATTGAGTTTGCATCGATTGATGCTCTTGTGTACTGTCGATCAATGCTGGATCAACTAACGTATCTCCGTCTCCTTCCTTCACCAAAATCGCATTACAAGCATGCTTGGGGTTCGACTCTGTTCTTCTAAAAAAAAAATTCCTCTTGTCTTTTAACAGACCCAGCAGTCTTAATTACTTGATTCTCCAGCTTCTTGACATGAGTGTTTAATGCATCAAACTTCCCAGTCAGCTCAGTGTATACAGAATCAATCTTCCCATTGAAGTCTACAGTTAACTTCTGTTGACCTTCCAAAATCTGTCCAATCATTGATTCCATCTTGCTCTTTGAATTGGGTGGAGGGAGGGGTTGGTAAGAAGAAGAACCATAGTTCCTAGTGAAGTTGTTGTTTGGATTTTCTGTGAAGGAATTCTTCTTAACAAATCTCTGATTTTGATACCCAGCTCCATACACATAGTTGACACATTCTTCGCAAATCTCTGGCTTTGGCTCAAAAGTCTCAACATCTTCAGCAAAATGGACTGACTTCTTTCCAACAAGAAGGTTATGCACTGTATCCAACTTAACATTCACTGCAGCAAACTGATTTGAATCATGGCCTTCATGTGCTCTTTTCCGCTTTAGGTCTGCATTCTTAGTGCTATTGCTTGATGCTAGACTTTCTATCAGCTTTTCAGCGTCATCAGGGTACCTTGTCTTGAAGTTCCCATCACTAGCAGCATCCAAAGACATTCTGATACCTCCAATCAATACCACTAAAGAAGATAGTGATCAACTGCACCTCTGAGAAACCATGATGCGGACAATCTCTCTGGTATGCCTTGAACCTTACCCAAGCAGCTTTGTAATATTCAGCAGGTCCTTGTCTAAAGGTAGAGAGCTTGATCCTCAGCTCTTCAGACACTACAAGAAAACATGTGTTTAGCGACACCAACAATCATCGCTAAACCGTCGCAAAAACCTACTTTGCGACTATTATGCGACTATTTCAGATAGTCGTTAAAAAATGGTCGCAAAATTTAGGTGTCTCAAAATGGTCGCAATTTTACGATGGAATTATGACTGCTCTAATATAGTCGCTAATAAGCGACTCTTTACAGACTCTCTATATTAGGAAGTTTCGGTCGTAAACGTAGTTACAGTTCAGTCGCAAGTTAGTGATTAAATTGTGTGACCATTTTCAGACTCCTTTCTGTCGTCGCAAAATAGTCCTCGTTTATTAGTAACCATTTTGCCACTAGTCTGATAATTTCATAGAAATAAATTTGGTCGCAAATTGGTGAGATTTTAGCATATAATAAACCTGTTTTATCTATCAAATTTGGTTGAATCACAATAAATTACAATTGAAAACCAAATTACCACAAAAGATATCAAAATCATTCATTAAACATAAAGATTAGCATAATCATTGTATTAACCAAAAATATCATCCTAAAGCAAAAACAAGTAAATATCTCAAACAAGCAATTCATGTTTTTTAGATAAAAAGACAATGTTTATAACTTGGAGTAAGTGGAGAAAGGGGATGTGGTGGCTGGTCTTGTGTCTAACTTGGTGGCTGGTGAGTACCTGACACGGTGGCTGGTGGTATGTTGTCTTCAGGTGTGGAGTCTTCAGGTGTGGTTGCTGGTGTTGTTGCTGGTGTTGTTGCTGGTACTCTTGGTCGCAAGGAAGCAATAATAGTATCATATGCTGGATCTTTCTCTTTCACGTAGATGAGAAGCTCTTGATGCTCCTTCTCACGTCGGGCATTCTCAGCATCTAGATCAGCTATCTTCTTGCGAAGTTGTTCATGAAGCTCGAGAAGTGATGGTTGAGAAGATTCTGCATAGATTTCCTTCCTTTTCCCTTTCCTTACTGTCTCAACAAGATATCCAAGACCAAAAAGGTTTCCCTTCTCATCTGTTTGAGTACACTAAAACAAAGAAAAACATCAAGGTTAGAAACATCAAGGTTAGAAAGTTATCATGAAGAATAATCATACACACTCATCAAAATAAAGAAACTAAGGAGTTACCTTAAGAAAGATATCATTCTTTTCATCAATGCTGAGAGTACGATGAGTTGAACGTTTAGAAGAATTCGCTGAATTTTCTGGACCATCATCGTCCACTTCACACAGTCTCTCCTCTAATGTTTTCTCATAAGTCTCAGCTACTTGTTTAGCTTTTTGATCAACAAACGATCCGTCAGCTCGAGTATGTGTCTTCATGAACACTTCAGCAAATGATACCGGACGGCCTAATTCTTCTTCCTACAAAGAAATTGTGAAATGTTAAAATCATGGAAACAAGGTGTTTAGAGTGTTATAATCATGGAAGCAAGGTGTTTAGGGTGTTATATCATGGAAGCAATGTTAAATTACCATTTCTTGATGAACTTGCACATATGATTTCTGACCGGCAAGGTGTTTGTGGACTCCAAGACCACCACGATCGGAGTTTCTGCACTGCGAGGCATTTGTGCTCCTCTCCATTACATCAGGTTCGTTCCAATGTTCACACATCTCAGCCCATAGTTCTGCACGGGTGATCCAAACATGTTGTTTACCACTGCTTTTAGCTTGACTAACAATGCCTTTCATTCGCTTCTTGGCTATCTTTAAGAACCCCTCTCTAACAAGCTCAGTAATCCCAGTATCCCAATAGAACTTCCGCTACATATTACAATTGAGTTAAGTTAGTGATGATACTAAGTCAGTTATGAGAGATAATAAAACTTTGAAAGCTATAAGACATTACCGCAAATGTCCTGAAATATCTCTCTTGAATGTGTTTAGGAGTAACCTTCCAGCTGTAGTAAGGACCATCGAATTTCCTTCTAAATATTCCAAAGATCACGAGAGAAATCTTTCCTTTGTGTCTGTTAAACCTGTCACAAAACAAACACAATCAGTCTTAACCAATACAAAGTAACACAATCAGTATTATCGAAACAATCAAACACAACCTCTACTTAATGAACAAAACAATCAATCTCAACCTACGACTAAGAGCAAAGAGAACAATCTCAATCTCAATCGCAAAACAAAACAAACAATCTACCAAACAATAAAACACAACCTCTAACTCAACCTAACTCTAAGAGCAAAAAACACAACCTCTAACTCAACCTAACTCTAAGAGAAATTACCATAGAGTCTCAACGTCGGGGATGGGATCGACAGACAGAACTGGGAGATGTTGTCGGCCTGGAAGAGCTAGCATTGCATCTAACAAACCTTGGTAGTCTTGTTCGGCAGGATTAGGAATAGGGTTTTCTTCTTCGGCATGATTGGGATTAGGGTTTACTTCTTCGTAATCCTCTTCTTGTTCTTGTATAAGTGGAGGAAGAGGAGGCGGTGGTTAAGGAGCAAGAACCGGTGCTTGAGAACCAACCCGTGGTTGTTGGGAACCAACCCGCGGTGGGGGAGAAGCAACCCGCGGTGGTGGAGAAGCAACCCGCAGTGGTTGAGAAGCAGCAGGCAATTGTTGTGTCCTCGGCGGAAACTGGGACGGCATAGTTCTATACGAATTACTCACGGACTGAGAGCCTGATGGATTCGAGGAGTGAGACGACGTTCCGACACCACTTCGACCTCCGCGTGAAGTCGCACCATTGGAGGCCTGATTAATTGCGGCTCGAATGGGTTCCCTCGCACCATTGAAGGCCTGATTAACGGCGGCAGAACTGGGATTAGTCGCACCATTATAAACCCTAACACCTCCAGCGGATCTGGCTCCGCAACCCCTACCAGCCATTAGAGAGAGTTGAGAAAGAGGAGAGATTTGAGAGAAGAAGAGGCGAGATTTGATCGATTGAGAGGAAGAGGAGAGATTCGAGAGGAGAAAGAAGAGAGAGTTGAAAGGTTTTCGAAACTTTGTCAAAATAGAAAGAGAGAAACAAGAGAATTTGTTGTGTTCTTTGCCTAGTAATTAACGAAGAGGAGTCGCAAAGAGGTCGCAAAAGAGACACATACTAAAAATTTTGCCTAGTAATTAACGAAGAGGAGTCGAAAAGTGGTCGCAAAAGAGACACATACTAAAAAAAGGGGGGAATATTACGCGCCTAAACCTTGGCAAAAATAATAAAATGGTTAAAATTAGTAACACAATGGTCACAGAAGGGTAGCGAAATCGTCGCAAATTCAGTAGCAAGATAGTCGCAAAAATCAAGAGTCCCAAAGTTAGTAACAAGTTAGTCGCAATGTGTTACCCTTTTGTGACTCTCCGACTTTGGTCACAATACAAATTTTTGGAATCTATAATTTTTGCACAATTCTATTGATATCAATCAACAATATGGACTCATGATTGTCTTATAGTGTATATGGAATAGTTTATGACCTTTAAATATTGTTTTTATATCTTTGTTTTGCAATTTTCATAGAATCCTAAACCTTCTTATGAAATAACATGTATACTCTTTACAATGATTTAGATATTATGAAATTTTTGTGTCTAAATACTAAAATGGAAAGCTTTGACAAATTTTATATGACTGATATTGATCAATTTAAAGTGGAAATGTGTATAGAAACATGTTAACATTTCTCTAATGTGAAATTTCAAATTCAACAAATCGAGAGTTGCTAAAGAGTCGCAAACCAGTAGCTAATTCAGGTGTTAGTCGCTAAACAGTCGCAAAAGAAGTTGCAAATAAGTTGCACATATCGTAGCAACTTCGTCGCAAAAAATAGGAGTTAGCAAGTTATCGATAAATAAACTTGTGACCCGAGTATATGTTGCAAAATCGTTGCTAATTTGTGACTCTTTGTGTTTTACAAATTATTGTCACTGAACAGTCTCAAAATGCGATTGTTTTGCGACTATAATGTTTCCGTCGTAAATTTGCGACTGTTTTGCTTCTTCTTTACATTTAGTCGGGAAACAGTCGTAATTCAATCGCTAAGTGGTTGCTATTTTTTGCGACTGAACAAAGAGTCACAACTGGTAGTCGCTAAATGCAGGTTTTCTTGTAGTGAGACATCACATCATCATAGAAGTGGTTCAAAAATGCCACCTTGATGTCATGCCATGTTGTTAGGGATCCTGGTTTGAGCTGCCTTAGCCAATGAGAAGCTTCCCCAGCAAGAGAGTAGGGGAAAAACTTGCAGTAGAGATAGTCCTCTGTGACTCCATTAGCCTTGATGCTTGTGACTATGTCCTCAAAGTGTTCAATGTGGTCTAGAGGCTTTTCATGTGGAAGGTTTTGGAATGGCATTTGTCCAACAAGAGCAAAGTAGGAAGGTTTCAGCTCAAAATTATTCCTTGGGAATGGGGGGGGGGGGGGACAATTGCAGAGCGGTTCTCATAAAACAAATTTGGCCTGTTGAAGTCCGTAAGAGTCTTGACAAGCTCTCCATTGTTTTCCCGTCTAGGCTGAAGGTTCTGTTGGTTGTTACCATCCAAATCGGCTCCATTCGCACCAGCTCCGACATTGCATCGATCGATGCAAGCATTGCATCGATCGATGCCTTCCTGGTTGCGTCGATCGATGCCATCATTGCGTTAGTCGATGCAACCTGCATTATCATCGACCACAACGAGTTCTTCTTGAATAACACGTCCATCAGCATCAAGTTTTTGGCCTAGTTCGTTGCGCACATGACCCTCTTGATCCCTCAAAACTCCATCCGCATCAGGTCTCAGTATGATTGTGTTGGCCATCTTCACTGACTTGGCTGCGTTTGTGTTTTCACACTCTAGTTCTCCTAACTCCTTGTTTGTAAGCTTAACAACTGGACCAGTAGGATTTTTCCTGGTGCTAGGCTTAGGCATGTATCCTGAAACAGACACGAGGAAAGAAAAAAAACGTGTGAGTAAAATAGAAAAAGAAAAATTTAAACAAAATCAAAGATTTTATTTTAATGGTGAATCAAAAGAGTCCCCGGTAATGACGCCAAAATTTGATATGCTCAAATTTACCCTAGAGTTACTCTCTCAAATTAAGAGATCAATTGTAGTAATTAGGGATCGAATCCACAAGAACTCTAGATTCACACAATAGATTTAATAATCTTTTAATTATGCTAAACCAAAATTGTAATTTAAATAGAAATACAAAAACAGAAATAAAAGAGTTGTAAATCAATAGGAATCAATGCTAGGCCTAGGGAAATTCCCAGGAAATCATGGAAAATTAGATCAATTAATTAAGCATGCAGGATTCAAAAATTAATCACCATTCTTGAACTTTAAACGCAATTGTAAAATAAATCAGTTCTCACTGCAAATATTATCTCAGTTTTAAAACCAGAAAATCCAAATCTCTTTGCAAAATTCAAGTTAAAAACCAGCAATAAAATCAAGTTTAGATAAGTTCACAAAATCACTAATTCAAATCATGACATTACTTTAAAAAGAATAAACTATTCATTATCATAATTAATAGAATTGAATTTTAAAAATAATATTTTATAAACATATGTAATCACCTCCAAATCTGATTGCTTTCCACATCTTGAATAGACAGACCCTCTTCCTGTTACGCAGTTTGAAAGTTTTGAACATATGATTGGCATAACATCCTGTTGCGAAGCATTCAAGTACATATCCCCTTGGAAAAAAAGATTATTGATATCAAAAAGGTCAACCAACGTATTTTATCAAGTACATATAACAGTTTCAAAAGATATTTCCATTCATATATAAACTTACTCAATCGACTCGATAGTGAATTTTATGTAGCGATCCATCAAACTCCAACGATCGGCACTATCTTCTTTTTTGAAACTCTTGATTTCACCCATATTGGTGATGCTAAGCCCAATGACCACAATGCTGCTTCTCTCCTTTGTGTAACCTAATTGGTACATAAAAAAAAACAAAGACTTAGCATTTTATATAAACTAATCGATGATCAAAATAAAATGAGATTCATTTTATTACTGTCAGTTATAGAAGAGTTCTTAAGCTGATTCAGAGCCGATGAGTCTCTGGACGAAGAAAGCTTGCAATGTGCTCGCTGGATCAGACCTGTCCTCCATGTCCTGTTATTGTTGTTGTTGTTCATCGGAATCCAAAAAAAATTCGGATAATGGTGATTCCATGACGACGACGACGGCTTTGGGGTACAAACGACAAAAGCCGCATTAAGAAATTTTGAGAAACCCTTTGTCACGAACACAACACAAACCCGAGTCGGGAAATAAGAAAGAGGAAGAAGATATATAAAACGACGTCGTTTTTGACCAAAAGAAGTTCTTTCTCTCCTTTCTCAAAACGACGTCGTTTCTTACGTGGCTTCCACATAAGCAGTCGCTAGCGGTCTTTTAACACCGTTACGGCTTGTGTATGTTTTTACACAGTTTCTCGAGTTGATGCAGCTAATTTAAATTTTACCCAAGATAATGTATGGATTTTCTCAATGTCATAGTTGGGATAGGAATTCAACATACCACCTTAGCTGGGGTATGAATATACCGATTTTCCCTCCAATGTATTCTAAAACGATGGTCAGTTGGCCTAAAACCGCTATCAACATTTCTTAATGAGAAACTTGATAACATTATCCATTCACCTTCTTCCAAATTGTTTAGAAAGATGTCACGATAAGGAGAACCCATCAATAAATGAATTTTCGTACCCAAAATAAACGTTATACATAAGTACATAAAGATTAAAATAAATTTAAGTAAACACTATATAATGAAAAATATACCTTCTCATCAACAACAATTAAGTCTGTTGATTTAAAAAGAGGATGACGACACTCAAATTTCCTCAGAATTTTTACGTTAATTTTCCACTCATGAACGAAGGGGTTTAGGTTGTTGACATCGAAAAAATAGTCTCTCTTCCCAATCTTATTTTTTATAGCATTGGATAGAAGGTTAGCCATTTTTATTTTATTTTTTGATTGAAAAACCTAGACTAAACGAATCATACATTCTGTCTTTTAAACGTTTTTATATATACATATAAAGATATTGTCAAAATTCTAAATATATATCATCGACAAAACTTAAATGTTATTTGTACAATTATCATAAATTACTAAATCTATATTATTTTGGAATCTATAATTTTTGCACAATTCTATTGATATCAATCAACAATATGGACTCATGATTGTCTTATAGTATATATGGAATAGTTTATGACCTTCTTCCAAATTGTTTAGAAAGATGTCACGATAAGGAGAACCCATCAATAAATGAATTTTCGTACCCAACGTAAACGTTATACATAAGTACATAAAGGTTAAAATAAATTTAAGTAAACACTATATAATGAAAAATATACCTTCTCATCAACAACAATTAAGTCTGTTGATTTAAAAAGAGGATGACGACACTCAAATTTCCTCAGAATTTTTACGTTAATTTTCCACTCATGAACGAAGGGGTTTAGGTCGTCGACATCGAAAAAATAGTCTCTCTTCCCGATCTTATTTTTTATAGCATTGGATAGAAGGTTAGCCATTTTTATTTTATTTTTTGATTGAAAAACCTAGACTAAACGAATCATACATTCTGTCTTTTAAACGTTTTTATATATACATATAAAGATATTGTCAAAATTCTAAATATATATCATCGATAAAACTTAAATGTTATTTGTACAATTATCATAAATTACTAAATCTATATTATTATATTTGTACAATTATCATTAATTACTAAATCTATATTATTATATATCCCGATATTTTTTCTAATTTCCGTTTTATATAAGTATATACATTCAAAATTATGGTATCACCACAAACATTTTGGGATAATCAAATAATTCAAGTATAGTTTATGTTTTTTTTTAATGATTTTGATTGAATATATATATATATATATATATATATATATATATATATATATTTTAAAGTTTCAGATTCATATTTTAATTTTATATTATCTTCATAACTAATCTGATAATTATCCTAATTAGTTGCTTGCTATATATATTTACTATAATAGAATTTGTTGATTATATTATGCTATAATTAATGATATAATTAGTCATTTATTATAGTTTCAAATTGTTTATTTTAATTTCAAACAATCTAAAAGTCAATTAATCTATTAATACTATTATCTCTGAGTATTACTTCAAAATAAGATTCTTGTATGATAATCACCAAATATATTATTTATTAAAATATAAATATATCAAATTAAAATCCAAGCTCAATATCATAGCGAATTAAATTATATCAAATTACATTTTAAAATTTTAAAAATCAGTTCTCCATTTTGGAAAAGGAATCAAACATCTGCGTGACTTGAGGACATATAGGGTTGATCATGATCATTGTACAATTGTGCACCGTTGTTGTCATCCATGTATCTACATTAACAATATCTAATTAATTACCAAATTTTTAATCTAAGCAATAATAATTTTAACGTGAAGAAATAATACAAACCTTTAATAGTCTCAAGTTTGGCAAAACGTAATACACATATGATATCAAAATCACAATGAATCCAATTATTGAAAAAGACGTTTGCGTAGTCTTTTGGTAAACGACATGATAATTGTTCAAACCTACAATTATAATTCGTTTAGAATTAGAGACATTAATGAGTATGATTATATTATTAATTAAAAAATTTTAAAGTAGAATGACTTACTCAATATTTTCCAAAACAACGAACAACTCATTCCATTCTTTACTTGGTCGACCTTCTTCAAAACGATTTCCAACAGTGTACACTCGTCCAATAATGTCTGCTCATAAAAGTTCCATTAGAAGATAAACTAACAGATATATTTAAAATTATAATAAGTTTTTTTTATCTCACGTACACAATAATCAGGGTCTAAATATCTACTTTTGATATCATTAAATGATACAAAAGAATAAAACTGCTTGGAAGACAAAGGGTGAATTTTTCTTTTTTTTTTTTTTTTTTTTTTGGACAAACATATGATTTCATTCATTCAAACCAAATCAAGGTACAAAGGTGGAGATTCACAGATCTCAAAGTTTAAAAGGTTACAAAGGAAGGTATTCCCCAATACCATAAAAAAGAAGATAAAAGACATCGAGATTAACACCATGAGAGCTATGAAACAAATGCTGTGAAGCAAATAGGAACATGAGAGATCACGGATGCTCGAATGATCATCATCGAAGGAATCGATGAATGAGAACATTTTCACGGTCATTAGACACTTGGACGTTAAAGAGGGAGCCAAAGCCAAACAACTCGCCGAGACGAGGTACACTAATAGCGCAATGGCGGAGGTTCCAGGGACCATGGTGTTAAGGTCCAGGGTAGGCTGATGCGAAGCCCAAATCAGAAGGTAGCTTCCGTTGGAGCGAGGGTAATCTTCAAACCATAGGATCCGAGGGATGGCAGAGGTACTGCAGTAAATTGGCTTGAAGTCGTCGAGTGAGTAAGATGGATTGCAGGGCGAGAGACCATAAAACTTTAAGCCATTAAAAACAGACCTTCCAATGAGAACTAAAGCCAGAAGATGCCAAAGATAAATGTCAAACTGTAACAATACAGGTGGGTTCTCTCTCACTTGGAGCCCTTGGCCAAAGAGATTAAGAAGTCCACACAAAGCATGTAGCCAATATGACAAAAGAAGATGCAGAGCAGGCCTGGTCGATTTAGTTTTTAACAACACGGACAAGGTTAGGTTGAAGAAGGATGGGTTAAAATTCGGTTCCAAGCTCTTGAGGGTAGGAGGCATTTCCATTAAGAATTTAAGTTGCACATAAAGAGATTTAGGAAATTGGGGGTATGGGATAAAGGGGCTGAAGAAGCTTCGGTAATCACCGCTCTTAAGCGACATGATCATAATGCCGTTTTTCTTCAAGCCTTTAACAACATGAGTACTAATCCTAGATGATTCAATAGGCAAGGTTCTCATAAAAGTTTGAGTTGGGCACAAACAACCTTTCTTTGTGAAGCTTATAAACTCATGGTTAATAATCCTAGGTGAAACTAATGGCAGGGTTCTCAGAGAATTCTTGTATAACCAAAGCGACAGAAGCGTGTTAAGAGCCATTTGCAGTCTTCGGACAAAGGCATTGGATAACCACTTAGGTTGGCTAAGGTTTGACAAAGAAAGAGTAAGAGCACACCTGGGCTTTAGTAAATGCAAAGCTGGATCACCATTTGACGGATTGGGCTTTAGGAAGCTTAATGGGCCGAAGTTGATGAGGTCCACCAATTGGAAACCTAGTTTCCTGACTGGCGAAGAGACGATTGTGTTGCGGCGGCCGTCGTACGGAGGTGACGAGGATTTTGTCGATGAGGTAAGCATCTCCGGTGAAGGTAGGGTCCCCCCTTGGTAGCTTAGCTTAAGGACCGAAACAGAGGAGGAGAAACAGGGGCAGAAAGAAACCTCAGATCTAGAGTGTGGTGGTTCTGTCAGAGTTGAATTCGGCGGAGGTGATACACATTGAGGGTGAATGATGGATATCGCTTGATACCTTCTTCTCCCTAAATTGTTTGCTGATGAAGCTCTCACCAAAGGATTTGGAAATGGTAGGGGTTGAAAAGATTTTAAAAGGGGAAACAAAAGGGGAAACAAAAAGCTTAACAAAGAAGAGAGAACAAGAGAGTGAAGGAACGATTGAGCAGAGGAAATATCAGATAAGGACGGATTAATTAAGATAACTTGAATATTAAAGCTTACCTACACAACGGTTCTTCTCGTCAGGCGTCGAATTATGGATTTTCAATGCATCATACAGAAGGATAAAATTGTCAGTACTTCGAGGATATATTGGAATCAATTTTGTTTTAACCTGGATCAGGATCTGAAACGGGTGGTTTGACTTTCAAAATGATTGTTGACCTTCAATCACTAAAAATCCAGAAATCTCGTACCATTCTCCTTCCTTGATATTTCCATAGTATCTGTCTACATAAAGATCTGTATCTATCTTGGCATCAATCCGATTTCCCTATAATAGAAACACAATATAGCATTTCATTGATTTATTTATGTTGTATATCTCATTTGATATTTGAAAAAATTACGGCAAAATGGGAAGAGGAAAAAGATTTACCCTTTCGTCTACCAAAATCAAACTTTGATAAAAAGGCTGTCCTTGAATAAATTGGGGTGGCCATTCTCTAAGAATTTTCACAGCAACTTTCGGGTTACGTAACGTAGGATCAGATCTTTTAAGTACAGCACCATCCTGTTTTTTTTTTTTTTTGGTGTTTTGTGTATTTAGAAGCAAGGAGAAGTTTGAAACGACCGACCCTTTTTTTTTTAATAATAAATAATAATAGTATATATATATATATAATTAAACTATAACTAGTGGTCCCATATCCACTAGCCACCTAACAACATTCACAATCAACAGCGGAATAACAAAACCAATAACCAATAATACTCCAATAATAATCCAATAACAATCCAATAACGTAGCATAAGCAATATCCAAATACCAAACAACAAGAAACATGAAACCAACAACCTAGCAATGTTTCTAAAGACTCAACTCTAGCAACCTAGCAATGCCAGACAACATCCAATCGAGTCCCTAGAACATCCTCCTCTTCATTGCCTTGATTCCACGATCACACTTTGCCTTTACCTGCACTACAAACACAAATTGAGATGCATGAGTATTTGATAAACACTCAGTGAGGCAATCCTCCCATCTACTGGGCTATACACACAAGCAATAAGACCTCTACATGCCACAATCAACAATCAATAAAACAAACCTGGCAATATACAAAGCATGCAACATCCGTCGTAGCTGAAAAAAGGGTGTCGACCGACACCAGATGGTGTCGCTCAACACTGACAATCTGGTGTCGACCGACACCCTGCCCGACACTCCTGAAAACCCTAGTTTGTGTCGACCGACACCTCCACATAGCATCAATCGACACTCGCCAAAGTCTTGAGCCGTCCTCGCGTTGGTGTCGACCGACACCCCAACTGGTGTCGACCGACACCGATGCCGAGCAGCGATTTCCTTCGATCAACAACTCCGAATCTCGCCTCCAACTTCTCCAATCCGCTCCATGCATTCCCAGAAGCCAAACCCAGCCAAAGCAGTGACGAAATATCATAGAGAACTCAAAGAAACAACCACATAAGCACCAAATCACATAAAACTATAAATCTTAGCTTAGATAAGCCATGGTCATGCACTCACCTCTTTGCAGGAAGATTCAGACCAAAAGCAACGAATCCAACCTTCCTAGCAAGCTTCTAGATCCTTCCTAGCTTCCAATCTCTCAAGAACGGCCAAGAATCTCACCAAAATCACCAAAAACCTCAAGAACACACTTTTCTCCTCTCTCAAAAGCGTTAAATGGCGACAATAGAACTTCCCAAAACCCTTCTGGTCGACAAAACACTTAAATATCACGGTTTAGTGGTTTTCCCTAAACCGAGGTTCAAACGAGGAAAGGCTTACGGTGGATACCTAGGCACCCAGAGAAGGGTTCCTCGAACAAGGTGATATCTCACACCGGGTAAATCCTTAACCCTTCCCCCTCTTACTAAGACTACATAATGTTCTTGTAAATTATGGCCAATACCAGGTATATAAGCAGTGATTTCATATCCTGAGGTTAATCGTACTCTGGCAACTTTACGTAAAGCAGAGTTTGGTTTTTTGGGGGTGATAGTGGAAAAGTTGATAGATAAGCCACCCTTACTGCCACTCTACAGAACCGTACATGAGATTTTCACCTCATACGGCTCCTCGTTCAATTCTTTCGAAGTCATTGGGTCCCTTTCCTCGTTCGCAAATCTCCTCCCTTCTTCCACTCCGTCCCGAAGAGTAACTAGGACAAACTCGGTCACGTTTTCATGTTCCAACTGAACACTTTCTATTTTTGATTATTCCCAAAGGATAAGATTATTCTTTTTACCAAACATCTGCAAACCGGTCAAAATCGATAATAAAATAGAACTGGTCGAACCAGAAACACAGTGGTGTCGACCGACACCCCCTTGGTGTCGATCGACACTCTCGCCCAAAACGCACCATTCAGATCGCGGGTGTTACAATTCTCCCCCACCAATCTAGATTTGTCCTCGAATCTCGAACAACCATCAGCCAAGGACTCCCGTGCAACCGTCTCCACGGCCCGCACTCCTCCAACCGATCTATAGAAGGTCACCTCTAGGCGATAGACTCATGCTCCAGGCGTCATTTGCTCTTGACTTTTGGATTTTCCTTTACTCATAGGCCTAAACCTTGAGTTTTTATTGGCTCCTCATCAGACTAAGTCTGCATGCCATAATGTTGGCTTCTCATCGGGCCTAAACCCGCATGCCATAGTATATAAGGAAAATCCAAACTCGTCTCTCGGGTTGCCACCCTACAGCGCGCCCCCGGATCGTCATCCGAAGTCGATATACCAATCATATTCCCAAGTCATAAAGTCTCTGAATATGGCAGTACTAGGAGAACCTATGTCCTCCAAGAGTCGCGAGCAAACGATTATGAACACGTCTGAGTCCTATCCCTATCCAGGTTTCCTTCTCGTGGCTCGCGTAAAACAGCTCAATGTCCTACCAACCATATATCCCCTCACTGGAATACCACATGACCACACAAGGATAATATACATGCCACAAGGGCCGCCACAAAGGCCAAACAAAATGTCCTAAAGAGGACCGCCACCAAGGCCAAACAAAATGTCCTAAAGAGGACCGCCACCAAGGCCAAACAAAATGTCCTAAAGAGGACCGCCACCAAGGCCAAACAAAATGTCCTAAAGAGGACCGCCACCAAAGCCAAACAAAATTTCCTAAAGAGGACCGCCACCAAGGCCAAACATATGTCCTAAACAGAACCGCCACCAAGGCCACTCGTCCCGAAGGACCGTCACAAAGACCATCTGTCCCGAAGGACCGTCACAAAGACACTCTGGCTAAACAGCCTGCCACAAGAACACGCAATTGGCTAAACAGCCTGCCACAAAGGCCACACAATGGCTAAACAGCCCACCACAAAGGCCACACACGGCTAAACAGCCCGCCACAAAGGCCATACACAGCTAAAAAGCCCGCCACAAAGGCCACACACGGCTAAACAGCCCGCCACAAAGGCCACACAATGTCTAAAAAGACCGCCACACACGGGACACTGACTCGAAAGTCCGCCATTAAGGCCACACAAGCCCCTCCAAGGCTTTCTACCGCTAAAATGGGCAAATTCCAACTCTCGTAAAACTTTCCATATTTTGCACTTTCCATTTTTTGGAACTTTCCACTTTTGGAAAATTCTATTTCAGGAAACTTTCCTCCAAAAACCCTGCCTCACAGAATCTTTGTACCCCGAGCACCACCTCATCTTGTTACTGAGTCGCACAACCAACCACCCTAAGCGACCGAGTAACAAGAGAGATGGGCTGGAATATTCCATTCCCGCTCCAGCCACGGATTACAGATGGAACCAGGCTAAACAAGCTCAAGTCGCAGCTTGTTTCTCATACCACTTCTTGAATCTTGCCTTCATCTTCGCCACCAGCTCCCAAGTCTGCTCCTCAACACCATCACAGTCCCACAGGACTCTCATCTAAGGAATCTTCTTCTTCTGAAGTTCCTTGATCCTCCTCTCGAGAACCCTCACTAGTCTCGCCTCCAATGTCATGTTAGGCTGAAGATCCTCCGGTATCTTAGCCAACACCTGCTCACCCTCACGGAGGCACTTCCGCAACATAGACACATGAAAAACCTTATGGAATGCACACATAGCCTCAGGTAACTCCAGCCTATATGCTACCGGTCCAACCCGCTAAATCACTCTGAACGGACCCATATACCTCGGACTTAACTTAGTCTTTGACAATGACCTGTTCGGACCCCGCAACATGGCCATCTTGAGGTACACTCTCTCTCCTACCTGAAACTCGAGATCTCTCCACCTCCTATCAGCATAACTCCTCTGCCTATCCTGAGCCTCCTTCATGTTCATCTTGAGAACCCGAATCTTCTCTGAGGTCTTCTGAACAAAACTTGCACCAAACATGCTTCTCTCCCGCACCTGAGTCAAGCATAACGGTGTACGACATGGTCTCCCATACAAAGCCTCATAAGGAGCCATCATAATACTTGCCTGATAACTGTTGTTGTAAGCAAACTCTACCAGGTTCAAGTGCTCTGCCCAATGGCCACCCCAATCCAACACACACATCCTCAGCAAATCCTCCAGCCTCTGGATCGTCCTCTCTGACTGTCCATCTGTCTGGGGATGATAAGCTGTACCCATATGCACCTTAGTGCCCATCTCTGCCTGAAATGCCTTCCAGAACACCAAAATGAACTTAGAATCCCTGTCAGACACAATGCTCGCTGGCACCCCATGCAATCTGACTATCTCTCTCACATACTTCTTAGCCAAGACCGCTGCTCCATCAGTCTTCTTAATGGCCAGAAAATGTGCTGACTTAGTCAACCGGTCCACAATGACCCAAATAGCATCAAACGTCCCGCACACTGGCAACCCCACCACGAAGTCCATAGTAATCATATCCCACTTCCACTCAGGAATGGGCAAACTCTTCAGTAAACCGCTAGGAACCTGATGCTCAGCCTTCACTAGTTGACACACATCGCACCTCAAGACCCAACTAGCTACATCCTTCTTCATCCCGACCCAGTGATAGTACCTCTTAAGATCACAGTACATCTTAGTTGCTCCTGGATGAATAGAAAACCTGCTCCTATGAGCCTCCCTCAGGATCTCCTGTCTCAACTCCTCATCCATGGGCACACAAACCTGACCGTGCACCACGATAGTTCCATTATCTGAGACCTAGTACTCTGAATCCACATCCATAGAGGTATTCACCAGCCCCAAATCCTTCTCCTGAGCCAACCGCACCCTACTCAGAAGATCTGCTCTATCAACTGCTTCCAAGCCCAACGGTTCCCGTGAAACAGCACACAACCCCAACGCACTGATCTCTCCTGCCAAAGACTCCATCTCCTGCTCAGGCAAAGCCAACACTGGCGTAGTAGTCAACATCTCCTTAAGGCTGTCAAAGCCCTCCTCACACTCCTGTGACCACACAAAAGGAACATCCTTCCCTGTCAACTTAGTCATAGAGCGTGTTCTACTTGCAAAACCCTGCACAAACCTCCTGTTGTAACCTGCCAAACCAAGGAAACTCCTGATCTTTGTGGCATTCTGTGGTCTAGGCCAATCCCTGATAGCCTGAATCTTCTCCGGATCTACAGAAACTCCCTCTGCAGAAACAATGTGACCTAGAAACCCATCTCACGCTGCCAGAAACTACACTTGCTCAACTTAGCAAACAACTTCTGCTCCCTCAGCTTCTCTAGAATGCCCTCAAATGCATTGCATGCTCCTCAGGACTCTCAGCAAAAATACCAGGATATCGTCGATGAAACTGATGGCAGACACGTCCATAAACTACTGAAAACACACTGTTCATCAACCTCATAAACGCTGCCTGCGCGTTAGTCAACCCGAAAGACATCACCACAAACCCATAATGCCCATACCTCGTCCAAAATACAGTCTTCCTCACATCTGCCTCATCTATCAGAATCTGATGATAACCCAATGCCAGATCTATCTTGGAGAACCAAGTAACACCTCTCAACTGATCCAACAACCCATCGATCCTAGGAAGAGGGTACTTGTTCTTCACAGTGACACAGTTTAAACCCCGATAATCAATACATAACTGAAAACTTCCATCCTTCTTCTTCACAAATAACACCGGCGCTCCCCACGGTGATACACTAGGACAGATGAATCCCTTGCTCCATAAATCCTCTAGTTACTTCCTCAGCTCTACTAAACAAATACTCAAGTATGCCAACATCAACTCGCCGCCACCTAAATATCAACCTTCTTGTTCGTCCAAGAACCTCTAGTAACTTGCCTCTTAGGGAAACTTCCACAAGATAGCTTAATCCAAAATTAGCTTCCCGCTTAGCAATTATCCACAGAAAATCATCAATACGAGCGTAATAAAACAAACAAGTATCATACGTTCGCATATTCCAATTCTCCGTATCAAATGCTTTGCAGGCCGCCAACTCAACCCACTTGACATATTCCCTCCAACAAGCTTACCAAAACCCTGAATCTAGCAACCATGCCTATCTCCAATGAATTTCATCCAAGATCGTCGCAACGATAAGTTTTCCTGCCATGAAGGCTTCTCGTGAACTTAGGTAACCGATACAACTCCCCTTCCCGGGACTCCAGCACCACCGGCCGTACAATCCTGGTGCAACATCCACACATTCATAACCGCTTCGGTCATCAAACCCTGACCCACTGGTCAACACATCCAAAACTCGAGATTAAACCACCAGCACTCTTTCGAGTTCTACATTGGTCGTTATGTTTATACTCACGTCCTAGGAATTGCTTGCTCCCAACTCTTCTAACCTTAGGCCACAACCTTCGAGCCATACCGATCTCACTCTCAGACCATCGTCTTCGAGTTATACCATCTCACTCTTGGACCACAATCCTCAAGATCACAGTATCAGGGGAACATCATCCCATCTGCCACTCTCGGATCACTCAGCCCCTCGAGCTACCGGTATTCAGGGGAATCACTATCCCCTCAGGAGCAACAATCCTTGACGATTATAAAAATCTCTCGACAAAAATACCTCTTGTGGTCTGAGTATAACATTGCAATATTACAACTGCCCACTCAACTTCTAATATCCAACTGGATTAACCACCAAGCAGTAAAATATCTGCTCCAACTACATATGTCCACCTATCCGCCTCTCTAGGCCCGATACCCCTTGAGAATAATCTCATACCGGTCATCTACAACCGCCCCATCCTCCTAACATAAGAAGGAAAGTCCTCAACATCCGCAGCCCTCGGTTGCACCCACCACATGCGGTACAACTAGAGCCTGCACTGGTACCCCTCACGGTCACCGCTCCAACAGCACGTCAACAGATCCGCCAAGCGATCATCTCGACCCTGGGCTCCACCTGCTGTAACCCCACACCTGGGTTCCCAGCACCCCCGACATTCACACCGGCTAACCCTCTCTGGTCCCTCCTGATACACTTTCGACCCTCTGACGTACCTCTTCGTGGAACTCTGGACCACACACTCGCTGGCCTCGGGACCCGCCCGACCATGACCACGACCATGTCCATGACCACGTCCATGTCCACGACCAACAACTCAAACACCTTTAACCACTGCACTTCCAAGAACAGAGGCTAACAAACAATCTTAACATAAAACAAAAATACAAAAAACACAAACTCACCGTGGAATCACACAGTCGGCTCGAAGAGGATGTTCTAGGACTCCATGCCACACACAATTGACTAACTCACATAATCAATCAAGACATGCAATCCAAAACATCACAACAGAAACCTAGTGAACCCAAACCTAGAACCGTAAGGGCTCTGATACCAAAATGAAACGACTCACCCTTTTTTTTAATAATAAATAATAATAGTATATATATATATATATATATATATATATAATTAAACTACAACTAGTGGTCCCATATCCACTAGCCACCTAACCACATTCACAATCAACAGCAGAATAACAAAACCAATAACCAATAATATTCCAATAATAATCTAATAACAATCCAATAACATAGCATAAGCAATATCCAAATACCAAACAACAAAAAACATGAAACCAGCAACCTAGCAATGTTTTTAAAGACTCAACTCTAGCAACCTAGCAATGCCAGACAACATCCAATCGAGTCCCTAGAACATCCTCCTCTTCATTGCCTTGATTCCACGATCACACTTTGCCTTTACCTGCACCACAAAAACAAATTGAGATGCATGAGTATTTGATAAACACTCAGTGAGGCAATCCTCCCATCTACTGGGCTATACACACAAGCAATAAGACCTCTACATGCCACAATCAACAATCAATAAAACAAACCAGGCAATATACAAAGCATGCAACATCCATCGTAGCTGAAAGAAGGGTGTCGACCGACACCAAATGGTGTCGATCAACACTGACAATCTGGTGTCGACCGACACCCTGCCTGACACTCCCGAAAACCCTAGTTTGTATCGACCAACACCTCCACATGGCATCGATCGACACTCGCCAAAGTCTCGAGCCGTCCTCGCGTTGGTGTCGACCGACACCCCAACTGGTGTCGACCGACACCGATGCCGAGCAGCGATTTCCTTCTATCAGAAACTCCGAATCTCGCCTCCAATCTTCTCCAATCCGTTCCATGCATTCCCAGAAGCCAAACCCAGCCAAAGTAGTGACGAAATACCATAGAGAACTCAAAGAAACAACCACAAAAGCACCAAATCACATAAAAACTAGATATCTTAGCTTAAATAAGCCATGGTCATGCACTCACCTCTTTGCAGGAAGATTCAGACCAAAAGCAACGAATCCAACCTTCCTAGCAAGCTTCTAGATCCTTCCTAGCTTCCAATCTCTCAAGAACACCCAAGAATCTCACTAAAATCACCAAAAAGCTCAAGAACACACTTTTCTCCTCTTTTTCTCTCAAAAGCGTTAAACGGCGACAATAGAACTTCCCAAAACCCTTCTGGTCGACAAAACACTTAAATATCATGGTTTAGTGGTTTTCCCTAAACCAAACCGATCCAAATCGATAATAAAATCGAACTGGTCGAATCAGAAACACAGTGGTGTCGACCGACACCCCCTTGGTGTCGATCGACACTCTCGCCCAAAACGCACCATTCAGATCGCGGGTGTTACAAAGTTTCAGTGAGAAGTTCCAAACACTACAATAATTTATTTGAAGTTCATATATTAATAGTCCAAAAAAGATAAGGATTATAAGAATCAGAGTTCTAGATTTGTGTGGATTGTATTTAAAACCAATGGTATACACAAGGAAAGCTGCATGAGTCTCTGTTCGGTGAGAATGAACAATGTTTTTGTTTATTCAAAAGACTTTATTTTAAATTTTTAATTAGACGGTTGAAACTCTAAATTTCAAATTGAAGGTCTAACTTTGTACTTTTCAACTTGCATGCTGACATCTTTTTATTATCATGCATTGGACTATCGTATCTTTGTTACGATTTTTGTTGAAACTTTATTGGAAACTTAAAAGTCTCTGTCTTTTCAATTTTTTGTAAGTATTTTATATGTAGTTATTTTTATCAAAATATTTTTAAAAGAATAATCTTTTGGTTAATTTAACCATAAAATGATTTCTGTAAATAAATTACAACTTTGATTTATGTTAAAACAAAAAACTATAATCCATATATTATTAAAATATAAAATAGTTAAAACCGTCTAAAATCCCTATTAAGCCAAACAAAATGAGGAAGTCAGTCTTCTATTTGCGAGTCCTCTTCCTTGGTCTCCTATAAATCAGTTAGTTTAATCATGAAAAGAAGTTTATAAACGGAATTCTATAATGTTTTCATCTAATATATAGCATGAACAGATAGGATAATCTTACAATTCCATCTTCTTCGCCACATCAAGAACTTGCGAATTGAGTTTTATTTGCGTACAAACTGAAGAAGATATACTTCTTTTTCCTGCAAAGTTATAACAGAAACAATTATTTTAATACCTGGTCATCAAAACTGAGCATGAACTATCATCAAATTTTATGTATACCTTGGAAAACTTCAATTAGAGCCCATCGAATAACACAAACCAAACGTTCACCCCGGAAAGATTTTAAAGTATCGTAGAATTTTGCAGCCGATGCTTCGAATAATTCACACCTTATTAGGGTTCCACTAAAATTTCAAGAATTAAAACTTTATGTTTCAATATTATAATTATGTATAATATATATGAGTATTGTAATTTACCTGAAATCACGAAGATCAAAAGATATTTTGTGGTTAGTTGAGTAATCCTCTGCTCTATTATTTATTTCAAGATTTTCTTTAGTACTTTGCATCTCATCGTCCTCTTCATCCTCCTCTAAATCTTGGACATATTTATCCTCATTATGATCATCGTTATCACTATTATCTGGCTGGTATTCGCCCTCATCATCAGTTTCTTCTTCAGTATCATCCTCTTCTTCATCCATTGTATCATAACAAACATCATCTTCCTCGTCACTTCCTTCTTTTATATAATCATCATTGTCCTGATCTCCAACATCACTGTCATCATCAGAATGTTCAAAGACTGTGCAATCTAATTTTGAGTGATCATGATAAGAAGTGTTTTCTTTTTATCTGAACCAAATCGAGTGCAATACTTAAACAACATACGGATATTATCACTTTGTGTTACGTCCACATGTTTCTCATGATTTTCCGACAACTTGATTTCATCTTTTTGTTGTAATTTCCTGCAATTACAGCTGAATTCCCCAACATTGACAACTTCACAGATGACGTCTGTATAAATTTTAAATTAGTTCAAATACAAAGATTTACAAATAATTATTGAAATTAATATTAAAATAACGAAATTATTCCTCACCTACTCAGTAATCTTCACATTGGGTACCATCATTAATGAGTTTGAAATTGACGAAATCATAGAAATCTTCCCCTCCAACAATTGAATTTTTATTGATCTTGGTATTATACAAAATAAAAATTTTGTAACGATGTGTGGTAGTCAAACATGAACCATTCTGCTCAACAACCTTAAAGTCTTCGAAATCAAGCCAATCACCAACCTTGAACTTTGAGACAAAACGATCATAAACATCTCCACGAAATGAACATTGGACCTTTACACCCTAATAAAACATAGTATTAATAATTCTCGCATAATACAATTTTATATGTCAAAACAATATTCTAAAAACCTTGTAATTTTTAACTTTCAGATATAATTGCATATACGCTTCATTTTTGAAATATATAATAAGCTTATGATTAGAATAAAGTAAATATCTTAATATCAGATAAAACCATCTCCAAACTTGGACCTTTCTCTTCCCACAGACACAAGACCTTCACACGAATTTTCCATTCATATTTTGAAGAGTTCAAACGCGAAACATCATCGAAAAGGCTATACCTAACCATAGTTTTTTTTGTTTCTTCTTTTATTTAGGTTGAATGTCAAAAGAGTCGAATAGACGTATATATATATGTAATTTAATATATACATAATTTACATTTTTTTTTTTGAAAGTAATATTTATAAATATATGCTTAGCAGATCATTTAACTAATCTGTATAGATCTCCAGACATAAATATCTTTACACTTCCCTTTATTTTAGAGATAAATAGTAAACTTATTAAAGTTTATCATTACGGCTTTTAATGCGTATTTTACATTTTCTATTTTTACATTAATCGTGATAATGCATCATATTCTATTCTGTTTTAAATATAGAAGACTTCTTAAGTTTATCCACCCTACTTTAAATAATGTAAAATTAACAACCTTAGATTAACTTAACAATAATCTTTAAAATATTGAACATAATATTTATCAAATTTTTTTAAAAATATTAGCTATCAATATGGCATTTCATTGATTTATTCAAATTTACATAATGATCAAGAACTTTAGTAATCGGTCAATTATATTGTTAATAATTGTATTTAAATATTTTTTTTTTTATTTTTGGTCGACATTATAAAGTACGATATTTTTTAAATAATAAAATAATTAAACCTTTAAAATATTTCTACTTCATAAAATATTCATCCTTCTAAAAAGATATCCAAAACAGCAATTATAAGATATCATACTATTCTCTAAATATCATTCTTATCTTCTTTTCACGCCAGAATATTTGCTACGACACCAATCATTTCTTCTTCCATATGCAGATTATTTACATTAACTTAACAATATTCTTCAAAGTATTGAACATAATATTTATCACATTTTTTAAAAATAATAGTTATCAATATAGCATTTCATTGATTTATTCAAATTTACATAATGATCAAGAACCTTAGTATCTGGTCGTTTGTATTGTTAATAATTGTATTTCACGATTTTTATTTGTAGTCGACATTATAAAAGTACGGTATTTTTTAATTAATAAAATAAATAAACCTTGAAAATATTTCTATTTCATAAAATATTCATCCATCTAAAACAATATCCAAAAAACAACAATTATAAGATCTCATAACATTCATCCTACGATTCTCTAAATTTTGTCCTTCTCCTCTCTTCACGCCAGAATATTTGCTACGACACCAATCATTTCTTCTTCCATATGCAGTCTATTTTTAAAATAATAACAATGTTATATTTTAGATCTAATAGAAATTTAATGAGAATATTTTTTAGGTAACTACCGTGTATTTTAAATGGAAAGGAAACGACTTAGATTCTTTGCGATTAATAGCTTCTCTGCAGATAATTACAAAAAATAGGGTTAGGGTTAAATAATTACGAATAAACGCTAGTATAATGTTTATATAAAAGTATTAGTATCAGGATGACTTTTAAACATAAATTGTTTCCGTGTTAATACCAAATTAAGCAATTAGTTTCTAACTTTAGAAGATGATTCAAACAAAGAATTAGGGCCAAGTCTGTTTTTTAACATAAACTACTACCGAACAATAGCCGAAAGACATTGTATTGCTGACTCTGCATCTCTAATCTGTTGATTAATCACACTAAATGATGTTATATCTGAGAAAATAAGAGTAGATAATTTTAAACAATAACAAAATCATTTATTTAAAAATATACCATAAATGTTGGGATATTATTAGCACCATTCATAGTCTTTCTGCAACAATAATCAGTAACTACAAATATTAGTATGATTTTCTGAATCAAATATATAATATTAATAATATTTCTTATAAAATTTTAAACAATACATGTTTTTCACCCTACGATCATTGGTAGTGAAAGGACCGACCCTTTTTCTTTTAGTAATAAATATATAACTATAATATAATAAATAAACTACAACTAGTAGTCCCACACCCACTAGCCACCTAATCACAACCACAACCAACAGCGGAATAACAATAACAATATCCAATAAATATAAATAACCAATATTCATAACATAAGCAATATCCAAATAACCAATCATTAGAAAACATGGAACCAGCAACCTAGCAATGTTTCTAATGACTCAACTCTAGCAACCTAGCAATGCCATACAACATCCAATCGAGTCCCTAGAACATCCTCATCTTCATTGCCTTGATTCCACAATCACACTTTGCCTTTACCTGCACCACAAACACAAATTGAGATGCATGAGTATTTTATAAACACTCAGTGAGGCAATCCTCCCATCTACTGGGCTATACACACAAGCAATAAGATCTCTACATACCACAAACAACAATCAATCAAAAAAACCAGGCAATATACAAAGCATGCAACATCCGTCGTAGCTGAAAGAAGAGTGTCGACCGACACCAGATGGTGTCGATCGACGCTGACAATCTGGTGTCGACCGACACCATACTAGTGTCGACCGACACCATGCCCGACACTCCCAAAAACCCTATTTTGTGTCAACCGACACCTCCACATGATGTCGATCGACACTCCCCAAAGTCTCAAGCCGTCCTTGTGTTGGTGTCGACCGACACCCCAACTGGTGTTGACCGACACCGATGACGAGCATCGATTTCCTTTGATCGAAAACTCCGAATCTTGCCTCCAATCTTCTCCAATCCGCTCCAGGCATTCCCAGAAGCCAAAACCCAGCCATAGCAGCCACGAAATACCATAGAGAACTCAAAGAAACAACCACATAAGCACCAAATCATAGAAAAACTAGAGATCTTAGCTTAGATAAGTCATGGTCATGCACTCACCTCTTTGCAGGAAGATTCAGACCAATAGCAACGAATCCAACCCTCCTAGCAAGCTTCTAGATCCTTCCTAGCTCCAAAACTCTCAAGAACAGCCAGGAATCTCACCAATCTCTCTCAAAAACTCAAGAACAATGCTTTTCTCTCAAAAACAACAAAGCGGCGACAAAATAACCTCCCCAAAACCCTTCTTGCATCGAAACCCACTTAAATAACCCGGTTCAATGGTTTCCTAAAACCAACCCAAACCAAATCGATTAAAAACTCAATCTGGTCGAACCAGTAAACATTGGTGTCGACCGACACCACCATGGGTGTCGATCGACACCCAACCCCAAAACGCAGGGTTTTGGTTCACGGGAGTTACAATTCTCCCCCACCAATCTAGATTCGTACTCGAATCTCAAACAACCATCGGCCAAGGACTCCCGTGCAACCGTCTCCACGGCCCGCACCGATGCCGAGCAGCTCCCACTTCTTCATCCTCGCCTCAGGCTCCCACGTCTGCTCCTCTACACCATCACAGTCCCAAAGGACTCTCATTAAAGGAAACTTCTTCTTCCAAAGTTCCTTGATCCTCCTCTCGAGAACCCTCACTGGTCTCGCCTCCAAAGTCATGTTAGGCTGAAGATCTTCAGGAATCTTAGCCAAAAACAGATCATCCTCACGGAGACACTTCCGCAACATAGAAATGTGAAACACCTGGTGGAACACACGCATAACCTCAGGCAACTCCAGCCTATATACTACCGGTCCCACCCGCTCAATCACTCTGAACGGACTCATGAACCTCAGAATCAACTTAGTCTCTGTCAATGACCTGTTCGGACCCTGCAACATGGCCATCTTGAGGTATACTCTGTCTCCTACTTGAAACTCAAGATCTTTCCTCCTCCTATCAGCATAACTCCTCTGCCTATCATGAGCCTCCTTCATGTTCAGCTTGAGAACCCGAATCTTCTCTGAGGTCTCCTGAACAAAACTAGCACCAAACATGCTCCTCTCCCCCACTTGAGTCCAGCATAATGGTGTACAACATGGCCTCCCATACAAAGCCTCATAAGGAGCCATCTTAATACTTGCCTGATAACTGTTGTTGTAAGCAAACTTTACCAGGTTCAGGTGATCTACTCAATGGCCACCCCAATCCAACACACACATCCTCAGCAAATCCTCCAGCTTCTGGATCGTCCTCTCTGACTATCCATCATTCTGGGGATAAAAAGCTGTACTCATATGCACCTTAGTGCCCATCTCTGCCTGAAATGCCTTCCAGAACACCAAAGTGAACTTAGAATCCCTGTCAGACACAATGCTCGCTAGCACCCCATGCAATCTGACTATCTCTCTCACATACTTCTTAGCCAAGACCGCTGCTCCATCAGTCTTCTTAATGGTCAGAAAATGTGCTGACTTAGTCAACCGGTCCACAATGACCCAAATAGCATCAAAGATCTGTGACACTGGCAATCCTACCACAAAATCCATAGTGATCATATCCCACTTCCACTGAGGAATGGGTAGACTCTTTAGTAAACCGCCAGCAACCTGATGCTCAGCCTTCACTAGCTGACACACATCGCACCTCGCGACCCAACTAGCTACATCCTTCTTCATCCCGACCCAGTGATATTACCTCTTGAGATCACGGTACATATTAGTCACTCTTGGATAAATAGAAAACTTGCTCGCATGAGCCTCTCTTAGAATCTCTTGCCTCAACTCCTCATCCTTGGGCTCACAAACCTGACCGTGCACCAAGATAGTTCTATTATCTGAGACCTGATACTCCGAGTCAACATCCTTTGAGGCATTCACCAGCCCCAAATCCTTCTCTTAAGCCAACCGTACCCTACTCAGAAGATCTGCTCGATCAACTGTTTCAGAACCCAATGGTTCCTGTGAAACAGCACACAACCTCAAAGTACTGATCTCTCCTACCAGAGACTCCAACTCCTGCTCAGGCAAAACCAATACTGGCGTAGTAGTCAACATCTCCTTCAGGCTTGCAAAACCCTCTACTTACTCCTGTGACCAAACAAAAGGAACATCCTTCCCTAATAACTTAGTCATCGGACGTGCCTTGCTTACAAAACCCTGCACAACTCTCCTGTAATAACATGCCAATCCAAGAAAGCTCATGATCTCTGTGGCATACTACGGTCTAGGCCAATCTTTGATAGCTTGAATCTTCTCCGGATCTACAGAAACTCTCTCAGCAGAAACAATGTGACCCAGGAATCCCATCTCCCGCTGCCAGAAACTACACTTGCACAACTTAGCAAACAACTTCTGCTCCCGCAGCTTTCCAGAACTGCCCTCAAATGCACTGCATGCTCCTCTGGACTCTTAGAATAGCCTAGGATGTCGTCGATGAAGATGATGACAGACACGTCCACAAACTCTTGAAATACACTGTTCATTAACCTCATAAACGCTGCTTGCGCGTTAGTCAACCCAAAAAGCATCTCCATGATCTCATAAACCCACACCTCGTCTTTCTACTTGACAACCACACCGACGCACCCACAGTGAAGTGATGAGACGAATGAATCCCCTGCTCAGTAGATCATCTAGCTGCGTCTCCAACTCTACTAAACAAATAATCAAGTATGTCGACATCAACTCACCGCCACCTGAATATCAACCTTCTTGTTCGTCCAAGAATCTCTTGTAACTTGCCTCTTAGGGAAACTTCCACAAGATAGCTTATTCCAGAGATGGCTTTTCCACTAGGCAATCCTTCATAGGAAATCATCAATACGAGCGTAATAAAACAAACAAGTATCATATGTTCGCATATTCTGATTCTCCGCGTCAGATGCTTTGCAAGCCACCAACTCAACCCACTTGACTTGTTTTCCCCCAGCAAGCTTACCAAAATCTTGAATCTCGCAATCCCTGCCCATCTCCAATGAACTTCATCCACCATTGTCGCAACGATTAGTTTATCCTGCCATGAAGACTTCTCGTAAAATCTTATGTACCTGGCAACCATGTCCTTGCCGGCTCATACCTGCTGCAGCTCTCCTTCCCGGGACTTCAGCACCACCTGCCACCCAATCCTGGCACATCAGCCATACATTCATGACCGTACCGGTCATAAAAATCCTGGCCCACCGGCCAACACAACTAAAATCCAACATTAAACCACCATCAATTCTCGAGATCTACATCCCGTCATTATGTTTATACTCACGTCCTAGGCATTGCTTGCTCCCAACTCCTCCACCCTTAGGTCGCAACCTTCGAGCCATACCGATCTCACTCTTAGACCACCGTCTTCGAGTTATACCATCTCACTCTTGGACCACAATCCTCGAGATCTTGGTATCAGGGGAACTAGTCATCCCCTCAGGGAAACATCATCCCCTCTGCCACTCTCGGAGCCCTTAGTCCCTCGAGCTATCGGTATTCAGGGGAATCACCATCCCCTTACTAGCGACAATCCTTAACGACTATAAACATCTCCCGACCAAAAGTACCTCTTATGGTTCGAGTATAACATTGCAATGTTACGCCTGCCCACTCAACTTCTAATATCCAACTGGATTAACCACCAAGCTGCAAAAATATCTGCTACAACCGCATATATCCACCTATCCGCCTCTCTAGGCTTGATACCTCTTGAGAATAATCTCATACCGGTCATCTACAACTGCTCATCCTCTTAACATAAGATGGAAACTCCTAAACATCCGCAGCCCTCGGCTGCACCCCGCCACATGCGGTACAACTGGAGCTTGCACTGGTACCCCTCTCGGTAACTCCTCCAACAGCACGCTAACAGATCCGCCAAGCGATCATCTTGACCCTGGGCTCCACCTGCTGCAACACCATTCCTGGGTTCCCAGCACCCCCGGCATTCACACCGGCTAACCCTCTCTGGTCCCTCCTGATACGCTTGCGACCCTCTGACGTACCTCCTCGTGGAACTCTGGACCACACACTCACTGGCCTTGGGAACCGCCCGACCATGACCACGACCACATCCCCGTCCACGACCAACAACTCAAACACCTTTAACCACTGCACTTCCAAGAACAGAGGCTAACAAGCAATCTTAACATAACACAAAAACACGAAAACACAAACTCACCGTGGAATCACACTGTAGGCTCGAAGAGGATGTTCTAGGACTCCATGCCACACACAATTGACTAACTCACATAATCAATCAAAGCATGCAAATCCCAAACATCTATAGCACAAAGCCTAGTGAACCCAAAACTAGAACCGTAAGAGCTCTGATACCAAACTGAAAGGAACAGTAATATATATATATAAATATAATAAAATATAATAAATATATATATATATATATAAACTACAACTAGTGGTCCCATACCCACTAGCCACCTAACCACAACCACAACCAACAGCGGAATAAAAATAACAATATCCAATAAATATAAATAACCAATATTCATAACATAACCAATATAAAAATAACCAACCATCAGAAAACATGGAACCAACAACCTAGCAATGTTTCTAATGACTCAACTCTAGTGACCTACCAATGCCAAACAACATCCAATCGAGTCCCTAGAACATCCTCCTCTTCATTGCCTTGATTCCACGATCACACTTTGCCCTTACCAGCACCACAAACACTCAGTGAGGCAATCCTCCCATCTACTGGGCTATACACACAAGCAATAAGATCTCTACATGCCACAAACAACAATCAATAAAACAAACCAGGCAATATACAAAGCATGCAACATCCGTCATAGCTGAAAGAAGGGTGTCGACCAACACCAGATGGTGTCGATCGACACTGACAATCTGGTGTCGACCGACACCATACTAGTGTCTATCGACACCAGTGTCTACCGACACCATGCCCGACACTCCCGAAAACCCTAGTTTGTGCCGACCGACACTTCCACATGGTGTCGATTGACACTCGCCAAAGTCTTGAGCCGTCCTCGCGTTGGTGTCGACCGACACCCCAACTGGTGTCGACCGACACCGATGCTGAGCATCGACTTCCTTCGATCAAAAACTCTGAATCTCGCCTCCAATCTTCTCCAATCCGCTCCATGCATTCCCAGAAGCCAAAACCCAGCCATAGCAGCCACGAAATACCATAGAGAACTCAAAGAAATAACCACATAAGCACCAAATCACAGAAAAACTAGAGATCTTAGCTTAGATAAGCCATGTTCATGCACTCACCTCTTTGCAGGAAGATTCAGACCAATAGCAACGAATCCAACCCTCCTAGCAAGCTTCTAGATCCTTCCTAGCTCCAAAACTCTCAAGAACAGCCAGGAATCTCACCAATCGCTCTCAAAAACTCAAGAACAATGGTTTTCTCTCTTTTCTCTCAAAAACAACAAAGCGGCGACAAAATAAACTCCCCAAAACCCTTCTTGCGTCGAAACCCACATAAATAACCCGGTTAAATGGTTTCCTAAAACCAACCCAAACCAAATCGATTAAAAACTCAATCTGGTCGAACCAGTAAACCTTGGTGTCGACCGACACCACCATGGGTGACGATCGACACCCAACCCCAAAACGCAGGGTTTTGGTTCGCGGGCGTTACAGGTAGATTCATCTAAATAATATTTTAATTTTAATCATTAGAAATATTTATAATATTAACAAAAGAATTTTAAATTTAGCAACATACCTTTTAGCAACGATGAAGATGCAGAATTCAAATAAGAATGTTCGATAGTCCTCGCCACCTCCACCTATTGATTTATATTTATTTATTAGAGCCACAAACACATGAATAAAATTAAATAACGATGATAGAAGCTTTCCTGCAACTATAAACATGAGCCTTTTAATTTAGCATCATCAAAGTATAAAGAATTAAGTTTTAGGTATACAAAAAATAAAATACCTAGATTTCTTGTGCGGGAACATAGAACTATGATCACAACCATCTACTAACTCACCTGAAACATAAGAATTAGTATAATTAGTTTTTACAAAACTTTAAATAAATCAAGAAACCTATACAAAGTTTTGGTAATGCTCGAACTTGCTTTCCAAACAAATACTACAGAAAGAGGATATGAATCATTAGAACACAAACACGAATACGAAGAACCATATAAAGGATCATCAAGACTAAAATACATATATAATTTCAAGAACATGAGAGAAATTTAGGGTTTTTTCTTTTTTAAAGATTTCGAATTATGGAGAATGGTTAGGGTTGTACCTATTTATATATTAGTTAGCAACCTATAATTATAGGGTTTCGAATAGGTCGGTATATTTTGGTTGAGTTTTATATAAAGTCCATTATTTTAGATTTTAGCGTTTTTTAATTTATAAAATCACGTTTTGACGATTATATAGATTAGATATTTAAGAAATTTAAACTTTTATAATTTTCTAAATTAATTTGAAGGGTAAAAAAGTTCAGTTTTGAATCTCATTAATGGCAAATCAGTAATTTTAAGTCTGAGGATGAATGTGGTGTGTTTCAGCAACCTAAATAGAGAAGAAAAGCTTGTCCGAAATTTTTTTAGGGGTAATTTCATTAAGGGTAAACGACGTCAATTTTTGTGAGATTGGCTGTGAGCTCTTTCGACTTCTCCTTTAATATATTAGATAGTATGTACGATCATTATAATATTTATTTTGTTTTTTTATAAAGGATCTTTTACTGAAATTCAAAAGGTTACAACAAGAGAAAGAACAACAATATATGAAGGTAACAGCAAACAGAATTTAGGGTTGTATATGGCTCCGAGATCCACAAAGGGTAAATAGAGAAGAAAAGTTTGTCCAAAATTTTTTTAGGGATAATTTTATTAAGGGTAAACGACGTCAATTTTTGTGACATTGGTTGTAAGCTCTTTCGATTTCTCCTTTAATATATTAGATAGTATGTACGATCATTATAATTTTTTTTTTATAAAGTATCTTTTACTGAAAATCAAAAGGTTACAAGAAGAGAAAGAACAACAATATATGAAGGTAACAGCAAAAAGAATTTACGGTTGTATATGATGGCTCCGAGAGCCACAAAGGCTAAGGACATTGAACTAAGCACATCTCAACCAACTACGATGCATCAACCATCGGTGGCTTAGGAGAGAATGATCACTAAAATTTATAATCGCATAATGCTAATTGAATATTTCTGATCAAACAAGAGGAACCCCGCTAGTCCGCCACCGTTCTTTTTGGAGCACAACGCCATTGTACATTTGTACTTATGCCCCATTTAAAATGTGGCAACTCAAGATAATTCCCGCCATGTCAACATAAAAGCATAGAAGCCTTGACAAATTGTGGGAAATTTTATAACACACTTCAAAGGACAGTATGAATTTGAGACAAGAATTCACCCTAAGGCAACATGAAGAAAAAAAAGGTCATGGATCCACGACTACCACCTTAAAGCTCACAAATGGCCCGTTAGCCATTTCAACCGAAGCAAGTACAAACTACAAATTCAAACCCGTTCAAGAAAAGACCTTGCCTCGGGAAAAAATAATCACAAGCTCCACCCTCAGCAAAACGAAATATTCGAAAGCGAGATTATCTTGACCCATTCAACAAAATTACAAGGTACTGTGTAACACCCCTATCCCGATATTCTGATTGGGCAGATTACCAAGGATTAATGATCGGATAGGCCGTGGTTTGGGCAGATTACCAAGGATTAATGATCGGATAGGCCGTGGTTCAAGAATTAGCCGAGAGTGGTCGGGAGTCCGCGTTAACTATTTTGGCGAGAACGGTTAGCTGATTACCAAGGATTAATGATCGGATAGGCCGTGCTAGTGTACGCGAGAATGGGCGGGAACGGTTATTGGAGTAAGCAAACGCGCAGAACTGACTTAAGTGGCGGTTACTGGGCGGTTACTGGACGGTTATCAAGGGGAATGTGTATTTAAATGGATTATGCGCGTCCTTGTTGGACACGGATAGTAACGGACATTAGATGGACGTTCTGTGCGGGAGTTTAGACGCGAGAGGAAGAGAAACACCAAGAGAAATCCGAGATTTAGAGAAGATGGTCAAGATCTGGGGAGCGGTTATCGATATCTGTTCCATGATCGGATTTTGTATATCCTTCGGTGCAGTATGTCGACCGGATATATAGATGCGCGAACGATGTGTGGGATCAATGTGTGGGATGTGAGATCGAGGCCAAGTCAGTGATGGTATGGTGGTTGAGCGAGTCCGAGTCTATGTGATCAGGGGTACGTTGTGTACGGGCATCTGAAAATTCGAGTATATCCGACAGTTACCAGAGGACCTAACAATAACCAACTGATCTATATCCGTGGGCGAGTGATCTGTCACGGATTCTGATGTTCGGTGGTACGCGGTACGCATCACCTAGAGTGGTGGTATGCAGTACCGGACTCTGTTTGGTGGTACGCGATACGCATCACCAAGAGTGGTGGTACGCAGTACCAGACTCTGTTGGTGGTGGTACACGGTACGCATCACTGGGAGTGGTTGTGCGCGGTACCGGATTCTGTTAGAGTGGTACGTGGAACGCATTACCAAGAGTCTGTGATGTTCTGTTGGTTCTGTTGGATGATCTGGAAGTCTGTTCGGTGTGATGTGGATTCTGGACATCTCTCTCATCGGACTAGTCATGTGGGGATGGTTGGCTGAGTGATTAGGCTCCAAGGGGAGATGTTGGTTGAAACATCTGTAGCCGATGGTCCGGAAGTTCTGGTTCAGAAGTCAGTGCAGAGACGTGCGAGAAGACATGCATATCAGAGTGCGCATCGGGAGCGTCTAAGGAACGAGTCTGCTTCCTTGGAAGGCTAAGTTTATCGGTATTTTATTATTTCTATGATTTTAATGGATTTGGAAATCCAAACAAAATCATGTGTTATTCAATCATTGATTTTAAAATACTTATCAAAATTATGTGTTATTGGTTCTATTATTTACAAATACTTGTTAAAATCCCATGTTATTCATTTAATGATTTGTTTTTGGATTTCAAAATCCATATTATGTTTTAAATGGATTTGAATGAATTTGAAACTGTAAACTAGAAGAATTCAAATCTAAGGAGAAAACATGTTATTTCAAAATCCATGTATTTTGATTTTTAGAATTTACAATTCCATATGGATTTAGAAATCACCTCTCCAATAACAGCCCCTTAGTGTCCGGCGAGGATGCGTTTTCAGTATATTCTGTGCATCCTGCGGCCGAGGGTTTTGGAAACGGGTCGGGACTTTTCATACTGCCCCTTTCGTTGGATATACTTGTGTTACTAAAAGAAGATTCAATCTTTCATTTCCTAGGATTTTCTTTACACCAAAACTATGTAAATAAATGCAGAAGCAAAAAGGAAAAGAATATTTAATAATTCATTTTTTTATTATTACTATTTTTTTTGTTTGTATTTTACCTTTGATTCTTGCATTGTATATATTTTGTTTTGATAGAAAAATCCAAGAATGGTTTATAATTTCACACTCTTTTTGTATCAAAAAATAGTTTGTTAGTATTAACCAAAAACTTAATTAGATTTCTGTTTTCCAAAAACTTTTAGAAATTATTTTCTTTTACTATTCTAAAAAAAAAAACTCTCTCGAGAAAAACTCTCTCTCGTAGCTACGGGATCAGATTCTGGGGTCTTTGATTCGGTGTTGGTCAGGATTTGATGAGGGTGGATTTTGTCTTGAGATCCTGTTTGGTTGATTCTGTTTTCTTTAACCAAGATTTTCCAGATCTGAGATGGAGATCTCCGTGTCTTGGGTTTTTTTCTTTAGGGTTTTACTGGTATTTACCGAATCTCTATTTTGATTCATGGGGAGGATTCATGGAGGAGCGATTAGTCGTTAATTCCCACTCTGTCTTGAGTTTTTGTGGCGTTGATCTTGGGTTTGTCGAATTTTCATGGATTCGTTTAGATTGGAGTGAGGGGGCATTGATTCAGGAAATCGGTGATTATGTCTTGGGGGATCTCTTGGAACTTCTAGCTTCTGTTTGTGGCTAATCATGGGAGTTAATTCAGGGATGAGAATCATGGGATCCCGGTTGCGGTTCTTGCGGGATGGAGATTTTTCTCCTATTGTGTCTCCGGCATTAAGTGAAGGTATGGTTTGGTCTTCCGTGACTGCCTATAAACTGTTCTCATTGCCTGTGGTTATTCCTCATCCTATATTGTTTCAACAAGCTTGCCTGCTTAGACATCTTAGCTTTTTCGGCATTCCTTTTGGGTGTTACTGAGGTTGGTTTTTATCTTGCAACGGGTTCTTTGTACGGTGTTGTTTACCAACTAGAGTCATCTCTCAGAGTGTGACAACCCGTCCCGCGGAACCCACTAGCCCCCTCCCCCCGCTAGTTGCCCCAACGGACCGTCCGTGGACCCTGCTAGCCCCCTGCTAGCTGTCCCAACGGAACCCAAGCTGGCCCTGCAGGGCATTGATCCTAACCCATCACTGTGGATATCCTAATCCACCAGTAGGTTATTGGTGCGTCATGCGTTCCTCGAACCCTGGTCCTCACCCTTTAACAATCTTCCCACAGGACAAGTTGCCACCAATTGATCTTAAAGGGTGGGGACCAGGGTTCGAGGAACGCCTAGCGCACCAATAACCTACTGGTGGATTGGGATATCCACAATGATGAGTTAGGATCGATGCCCTGCAGGGCCAGCTTGGGATCCGTTGGGATAGCTAGCGGGGGGCTAGCAGGGTCCACGGACGGTCCGTTGGGGCAACTAGCGGGGGGGCTAGTGGGGTCCGCGGGACAGGTTGTCACACATAGTGTTTTGTTGCTTCAGGTTACAAAAGGGAGTTCTTCGGGGTCCGGGGGCAAGCTTAAAAATTAAGGTTCCATGGTTTGATAATTCGGCATTGATTGAGGGTTATGTTAAACCATGAATCTATTGATGCAAGATATGAAGGCTTTGTTGTTTATGCTACCGCGGATATGGAAGATGGAGGAGAGAGTGGTTGGGGAGGATTTGGGTTTAGGACGGTTTCAGTTTGATTTTGAGAAAGAGGATGATATTCAAGATGTGCTGAAGATGGAGCCTTACCATTTTGATCATTGGATGCTTTCTTTGGTCAGATGGGAGACGGTAGTGGATCCACGGTACCCTTATCTCATCAAGTTCTGGGTTCGTGTGATGGGAGTTCCCCTGCACTTCTGGGCAGATGAGACTTTTTGGAGTATAGGTGCTGATTTGGGAGAGGTTGAGGAGGTCGATCTTGATAATAGACGGGTAAAGGTTCTGCTGGATGGTTTCAACCCTCTGATCTTTGATGCCTCAGTAGAGTTTCATAGTGGAGAAGAGACGATAGTATCTCTACGATATGAGCGTCTGTATGGGTATTGTCGGTGATGTCACAACCTGTGTCATGATGTTTTTCAGTGTCCATTATTTGGCGATAAGGGGAAGCAGAGGCTGGAGGATAAGCTTCAGAGCTATAATGGTGTAACGGTGAATGGTGTACCTACTGGGAATGCTTCGGGGTTGGGTGGTGATAGTTCAGGGGTGGCTCACCAAGGCTCTGTTAGTGGGAATGGGCATGGTGCAGGTTCTCAGGCTGCTAATCATCGGGCTACTCAGGGTTTTGGTAGTAAATTGAGGAAGAATCAGCGAGGTTCTCATGCTTATGAGAGGTTTGTGAAGCAGGATAAACTTGTGGCTCCTGTTCCTGCTTTAACCTCTCAGATCGCTGTCTCAGGCACTGTTCTAGGTCAGCTTAGTACCAGCGATGTGGGACACAATTTTACTGCTAATGAGTAGAAGCTGCTTGATGATTTCCTGGGAACTAATTTGGTGGCGAATGTGGCTACGGGTGATCAGTTTGTGGAGCCAGGATCTGCTCTCGTACAAGGTGCTGACAAGAGGGTGTGTAAGAACTTGTTTCCTAGTGCTAGTGAAGCGATTGGAACAGACTCAGGCTTCATGGAACTGTTGCAGCAAGAGCTCCTGTTTTCCTATGATCTCAGTGATTTGGTGGGTCAGGAGTTTCCTATCAGGGACGACCATACCTTGGGTTTTATGAACACTATAATTGAGGAGCAAGGTGTGGCGGAAGAGGGGACCCCTCAAGAGGACACTCTCCTAGCGGATGCTGAGGTGCAGGTTGAGGAGGAGGGTATCGCTGAGGTGGTCCTCTCTGATCAAGCTTCGGCTGAAGTGGTTAGTGATGTTGCGGAGGGTGTCTCTGAGGATACGTCACGGGTGTAGAAGTTGGGGTACAATGCATCCTCCATGGGCCAGAATGGTTAAGTCAAAAGGTGCTCTTCTAGGTGCTAGTACTAAGAAGAGGAATATGTTTTCTTTAACTTCTCCGTGAAAGAAGGTTGTCGCTGTGTTGGACTGCATGGGAAAGCTGGGTCTCACCAAGGAGGAAAGCCTCCAAACCCTTCAGTTGATTGATGTATTTAGTATGTAGGGGTCGGCAAGGGGTGAGGTCGTTTTTTACTTCACTTGGTTTTGGTTCTTCTCACGGGAGCAAGCCTTGGTTTGGTCTTTTTTGTTTTTTTTGGTTTTTCATATGTTGTTGTCTAAATTACCAACGGTTGCTTCGTATGGTTGTCGTTGTTTCTCGTTTTGGGTTTTTCTTGTGTTTTCATCTTGCTCTATTTTGGGCTGTGCCCGATGTATCACTTTTATACGAGTAATAATAAATCCTTGTTGGCCCTTATCTTGGTCCCTCGTTTCTCTCCTCTTCTTGTTTCCATATTGGGTTTATTATGATATTATTCAATCTTTGGTTATTCTTATTATGTCGGGGTCAGTTTTTGGGCTCTTACTGGGCCTGCTAAATTTGTTTGCGACAGTTAAGGGTGTATACCTCCTAATTCTGCTTCTATCTTTGTTGGGTCAGGCTCTTAGTCGCTGTGGGTTTTCTTATAAACCATGAAAATTACTCTTGTTGGTTTTTTCAGTAATTTGGGTTACGGATGTTCTATGGTTTTTGGCTGGGCTATTTTATGGGTCTCTTTTTTACAATATACTGTCAATATACCTCATTATTATATTGATTGTCCATTGGGTGTTTTGGTCTTCCTTGGAATAATGATTCTTGCGCAAATGTTATTTGGGCTTCTTTATTTTTTCATCTTCTCAAGGGTGGGAGGAGGTGAGCTTGGGTGTTTGTATCTGCAAAAAATTATACTTGTTCCATGAATATTGTGAATTGGAATTGTCAAGACCTGGGTAATAAGGCCATAATTGGAAATCTTCGGGATTTATGGCCAAACATCGGCCAGACTTTTTATTTTTTATGGAAACAAAACATTCTTATATTTTCTTGGAAAAATTTGTTGGTCACTTTGGATAGAAGAATTTAAAAACAATTGAACCTATTGGTTGTAGTGGTGGTTTTACTCTTTTTTATAATCAGGATAATTTTCAGGTCTCAATTTTATTTGAGTCTAACAGGTTCATTGATATTGAAGCGGTTTTCAAAGGTCGGATAATTCATCTAACCTTCGTTTATGGTTATCCAGTCCCTAAGAATCGGGATTTGCTTTGGGAACGTCTTTTAAGGATTAGTTACAATCGGTCCACTCCTTGGTTTGTGGTTGGTGATTTTAATGAGTTGACGGGGAACCATGAAAAGCGCGGAGGGAAGTTACGCCATCCTTCATCTTTTCTTTCGTTTAATGGAATCATTCAGGACTATGGTTTTTTGGAGTTTTCCTATCTTGGTGATTGTTTGTCTTGGAGGGGTTGGCATGATAAAAAAACCTATACGGTGTCGGTTGGACAGGGCTTTAGGGAATGAAGATTGGCATGATTTGTTTCCGAACACAGTTACAGAGTACTTGCCGATGGTAGCCTCTGATCATAAGCCTCTAGTGCTTAATATTGGCGCTAAACAGCCGCGGGGGAATAGGAGTTTTATGTTTCATTGTCGTTGGATTGGTAAGGAGGGGTTAATGGATGCAATTACATCGGGATGGGACAGGGATTTGGACCAGCGTTCAGCTACTTTTGTGGATAAAATTGTGAATTGTCAAAAGGCGATCTCTCAGTGGCATAATCTCAAGTTCCTTTTGGCAGGGAAACTATTGAGGATTTAAAACGGCAGTTAGATGTGGCTCTGGCGGATGATTCCATTTCTCCCTTTACAATCTCAGATTTACAGGTTCGTTTACGTCAGGCCTATGGGGATGAAGAGATTTACTCGTATCAAAAGAGTCAGAATAAATGGATGCGATTGGGGGATAAAAATTCAAAGTATTTTCATGCCCAAACTAAACAGAGACGAGCTCGTAATCGGATAACTGGTTTGTTTAATAAAGACGGCATCTGGTGATGTGGATATTTGTAATATTGCGGTATCGTATTTCGACGATTTGTTTACTTCTATTAATCTGGTCAATTTTGAGGAGGTCTTAAGGGAGGTCGATACGGTTATCACGGCTGAGGAGAATGAGTGGCTCACAGGTCCTGCAACGGAGACAGAGGTCAAGTCAGCTTTATTTATGATGCACCCGGATAAAACCCCTAGCCTAGAGGGGATGATAGCTTTGTTTTACCAGAAAGCATGGAGTATAGTTAAAACGGACCTTGTGGGTTTGGTTAATAGGTTTTTTGTGGAGGGAGTTTTTGAAAAGAGATTAGATAGGACTCATATTTGCCTCATTCCAAAGGTGGCCAAGCCAACTTGGATGGCATGATTACGTCTGATTAGCCTTTGTAACGTGGGATATAAGATTATTTCTAAGATATTGTGCCAGCGGCTTAAGAAGGTTTTCCCTGGTCTTATTTCTGAGACACAATCGGCATTTTTTCCTGGGCGGTTAATTTCAGATAATATCCTCATCGTTGAGGATATGTTTCCTGGTTTACGCACAAACCCGTCTTGTAAAGGGAAATATATGACTATAAAAACAGACATGAGCAAGGCATACGATAGGGTTGAATGGGATTTTGTTTCGGCTTAATTACGAAAGATGGGGTTTGCAGAATCATGGTTTAGGTTTTGTGTCACTTCGGTTGAGTATAAAGTTCTTCTAAATGGCCAGTCGAATGGGTTGATAGTTCCACAACGGGGGTTACGGCAGGGCGATCCTTTATCTCCTTATTTGTTTATTTTATGCACAGAGGTTTTAATTGTGAATATTCGGAAAGCAGAGATGAATAAGCTTATTACAGGGATAAAAGTGGCGAATAAATGCCCGCCTATTACGCATTTGTTGTTTGCGGATGATAGTATCTTTTTCTGTAAGGCGGACAGAGATCAATGTCGGCTTATTTTAGATATCCTGAAGCAGTATGAATATGTTTCAGGTCAACAGATAAATTTTTCTAAGTCCTCGGTACAATTTGGTCATAAGATTGATGAGGCAATAAAGGCAGAGGTGCAGGATGTTCTTGGGATCACAACTTTGGGAGGTATGGGGTCATATCTAGGTTTACCCGAAAATTTGGGTGGGGCTAAAACAAAGGTTTTCTCTTTTGTTCGAGAAAGGATTCAGAGTCGGACTAATGGTTGGACAGCAAATTTGCTTTCGAAAGGGGGAAGGGAAGTGATGATTAAATCTGTTGTTACTGTTGTTCTGACTTTTGTGATGTTTTGTTTTCGGTTACCAAAAACAATTACATCAAAACTTACTAGTGCAGTGTGGAATTTTTGGTGGAGTAACAATGGTCAGTCGGGGGGCATGCATTGGCTTGCCTGGGAAAATTTATGTGTGAGTAAATAGCTGGCTGGGCTTGGTTTCAGGAAAGTAAACAGCTGGATCACAACTTTGGCCTTACTGGCTAAGCAACTATGGCGTCTGATTGACGTTCCAGACTCACTGTTTGCCAAGGTTTTCAAAAGTAGATACTATAGAAATACACACCCTTCGGATCCAATTAGGTCATACTCTCCATCGTATGGATGGAGGAGTATATGTTCCGCTCGCTCTCTGGTTAATTAAGGGCTTATTAAACGGGTTGGCTCCGGGGACACCATTCCCATATGGTCAGATCCTTGGGTACCAGCTCAATTCCTGAGACCAGCTTTAAGTAAGTGCCTGTTTAAGGACAATTCTCTTCAAATGAATCAGTTAATTGATCAATAGACAAAAACTTGGCGTATGGATATGCTCAATGATCATTTTGATCCACTGGATGTTGCATTGATAAGGGCTATACCATTAGAAGGTAACCAAAAGAATGATCCATTTGGTTGGAATTTCACAAAAACTTGGATGTATTCAGTTAAGTCAGGCTATCACACGGCACGTCTCGACGTACCAAGGACTTTTTCGGCATCTGGTAGTGGTCCGGAAATTACCTCCCTCCTGGCTAGTGTTTGGCAGGTTCGTTGCCCACCCAAAATCCAGTATTTTATGTGGCAGGTTTTATCTGGATGTATTTCGGTTTCGGTAAATTTGGGACGACGTGGTATTGCTTGCGATTTTGGATGTGTACGGTGTGGTGCTGATGCAGAAACAATAAATCATGCAATTTTTGTTTGTCCTCCGGCCCGACAGGTTTGGGCTTTAGCACACATGCCGGTGGGGCCAATTTCCTTCCTGACAAATTTGGTGTATGCAAATGTTTATCATTTTTAGCGCAGCAGAATGCTGGGGCTCATGTTGCGGCTTTCCTTTGGCTTATGTGGTATATTTGGAAAGTGAGGAATGCACACGTTTTTGAAAATATTTTGAAGCGGCCGGAGGATATTGTTATGGTAGCAGAGGGTGAGGCATCAATGTGGCAGCAGACTCAAGCGGAGGTCAATTTGGAGGTCTATCCCGCCCCCCAGTCGTTTCAGGACCACCACTTTGGGTGGCGGCTGCTACCCTCCCTATGGTTTTTCGGGATACCGCTGCTTTATAGATGGCTTTTGGAAAGCAGGTGACCCGTTTGCAGGCGCCTGATGGCATTGTACCTCGTTCCAGAATGTGTCGCCGATTATGGGAGCCATGAATTTCTGGCGAAGTCTAACTCTGTTACATGCTGAAGTTGAAGCTTTCATTTGGGCGATGCGCTGCATGATCGGCCATGATTTCAGAGACGTGATGTTTTTTACAGACTGTTCAGACTTGGTAAACAATTTCCCACTCAATTGGCTCGTTTGATCTGATCTTTTGTTGACAAAAAAAAAATCCAAGAATATTGGATATTTTTTCTTTCTGAAGAAAAAAAACAACCATTTGGATGCTACGTTTTCAACTTTCCATCATCAATTATAATCGACTATAATTTCATATTTCTTTCGTTAATCTTGAACATTCGGAAAAAATAAGTGTTACACTTTCAAGTCAATAATCATCTAATTTAGGGAACATTCTCCAAATTTTGGATATTCATGCTTTGATATCTCCATTATAAATTTCATTCTTGTCGGTCTTTGCTAGATACGATGCCATATTTTTATTTTTTGCACTTGTATCAAACTTAAATATATGTCCCACTTACGGGTTTGGAATGCATGCTTATGGTTTTAAAAGATGTATATATTTGGATTTTATACGTGTTTGTACTATCTTTTACTGGCTAATTTCATCTTTAAAATGGTCTCCACCATTAAGCTTTTGGTTCTAAACCATCTTTTTTTTTTTGGTTCTAAATGGTAGCGAAAAGGTCTCTCTTTCATCAGAGGTTACAAGGTAGCGAAAAGGTGTCTCTTTGCAAATTTCATCTTTAGTCTAGAGAATCAAAAACCAAGAATTACGAGGAGATTTTAAAGGAACAAAAATGATGTTTAAATTAAAGGAGATAAAACGAATATACGAGAGTAATAAAAGTGATAAGAACAATGAAATTATATTAATAGAGGAAATGATAGGAAATAACCTTTTAACTTTTCACTTTAAAAAAACAAGTCTTCAACTTTTTAGTTGGCTGATAATTACTTAAATTTACATCGACCATACAAAACTTGATTCCTCATAGCCAACATTGAATATTCCAAAAAGAAACTAAGCCCCGGTGAAGCTTGGGGGCTTGTAGGCAATGAAACTAATGCATTGGACTTGACGGTTGTTGTCGAATCCGATGATCCTAATGAAGGCGTTAGGGTACTCCTTCTTGCACTCTTGCACTTCCTTCAACACTTGAGCGGAGTCAGTGCATCCGAATAATGGAAGCTTCCACATTGTCCAGTACCGTCCATCGTAGTATCCGGGTGTGCTTCCGTGCTCACGGTACACAAATCCGTGCTATACACACATCATAGAACCATTCAATACAATTGGTATTGGACGATGATTCACATTGTTTTTCGGTTTAGAAAATCCGGCTATTGATTTTGGTTTCTAGCAATGTAAGTAAAATTAGAGACAAAGGAAGAGTTATCTGTTAATTACCTCCAACTCGAATTCAACACAAGGAATCCACTTGTTGCGGAGAAGGTAGTCAACTTCCTTACCCAATTCGACATCGGTAAGGTCAGGAAGGTAAGATAGCGTCTCAAACTTCTTCTTTCCAATTGGTGGCCACACCTATATAATTACCAATGTCAATTATTTTCAGTTTTGTTCAATTGCACGTGACAAACGAGTGTTTTTATTAGTGACATTAATTTACCTTCATGCAGCTAACTCTGCCGCCATTGCTTGCGATGGAAGTAATGTCGTTGTTGGCCTTGCGGGTGACGGGGAAAGCAGCGGATGACTTCAAGCCGGTGAATGGAGCAACCATGGTGGCTTGAGCAGGGGAGGAAACCACAGCGGCGGAGGAAAGCATAGAGGAAGCCATTACTACTTCTTCTTCTTCTTTTCTTTCTGTTTTCTCTTACTTAATGGTATTTCTATTGGTTTTCTCACCTACATATAGTGAGAGCAACAAGAGGCAAAAAGCCCTAAAGATAAAAAGATTCATGATAACGTGGTTCACTGCCACAGGATTAAGGAGAGGTACAGCCTTATCTTATCTTTCTTTTGTGAGGAAACGAGTGAATGTGTATGGTTTAGTACTAGTCCTCCACTTGATCGGTTGCTTTTGGCTCCTTCCTTTTGGAAAAATATCTTATTATATAAACCTTAGTTTTTAAAGTTAGTCATTAACAGATCATGACATGTGTCAAATATATCAATAATATTTTGACATGTATGAAAAGAAAATTTATTTAATAATTATAGGAAAATTAAAAAACTCTAAATAATAAAAGGATTACAATTAATATTTTTGAAAGTATATAAAACAAAAAGTAATCTATTATATCACTATTTTTGAAAGTATATAAAACAAAAAGTAATCTATTATATCACTAATTCTAATAGGAAATTTATATATTAAATTAATAATTTAATAGTAAAATATGTGTAATTAATAAGAAAAATATTTGCAATTTAATTGCAATTATTATTTATTATAATCATATAGTAAAAAAAATTATACAGAAAAGTGATTAAAGTATGAAAAGGATTAATGTGTTAAAATAAGTGATTAACATAATGTAAGAAAAATAAGATAATCAAAATAAGAAATTAATGTAATTTTCTTAAGTTTGTCAATTGGTGAATGATTTGATATTGTATTCAATATTATCTTATTATATAAACCTTGATTTCAAAGTTATTAACTCATGTGATCGTGACACGTGTCAATTTAACAGTTAAAGATATTATTATGTGTTATACAAAAACTTTTTTTTAACATATTTGTAAATTATAAGAAATTAAAAACTTAAACAATTTAATAAATATAAAAGATAGTTCACAGATGTATATAAAAAATAATATCAATTCTAATTTTAAATTCATAATTCTATAAGAAAAAGAATTAATAAAATTATATAATTAATTACCATAATACCATAATTAAATAAATTATACTGTCAATTATTAATCCTAAGAGAAAAAAGATCGTAGATACTCACCTTTACATAAACAAATAATTTTCTGATAATAACTTCTTTGAATATTACTTATGAGATTACAAAATATGAAACAAATATATTTAAGATATTGTTACTTTTTCAAATATGAGATAAAATTAGTTTTTAGTTTTATTTTTGAAAATTATGTTTTATTAATTTTTAGTTTTTATAAAATATTAAGTAATGTATAAATTTAAAACAATGTACATTTTTTTGATATGAATATTATATATGTTACTCATTAGGATTAATTGCATAGAATTAAAATCTAATTTTATTATCATGTAATAATATACAAAGAAATTGTATTGCAAGATGGAGTGTTTGAACTCTAAATCCGGATTTTTTTTTTAAAAATGAAATAAAAGTAATATTTTGAATACAACTTAAAATTTCACGTATTTTCTTATATTTGCGTTAATACGTGAGCCTAATCTAGTATGTTATAAGCATGACCGTAACTTTTATGTTTTTGGACCTTTTATTTATCTTGTTTGTATTTTCAATTTTTTGTTTAAGGAGATTAAGTTAATAAGTTCATAACCAACAAATATTATTGACAAAAATATCTAAGCAAATCATTTTAATTAAGTGACTAAATGTTCACCTCTATATTTTTGTTTTAATTTCAACTTACAATCAATCAATAAAATAAAAGAGGGATATGTTGCTCTCACGGTATGATACATCTGTTAAAATCCATGTTTTAATAATCGCTAGGCGCTAGTTGGGCGGTGGGAGAAGGCCTAGCGTCTAATCAATTAATCACAGATTACACTAGTTTTTGGCCTTTATCCATACTAGATGAGTACCCGCACTACGTGCAGGTTTGTTTATATCTATATATATACATTTATTGCGATACCTTTTTTGCTTTTTATATTTTTATATTTGAAAGATTAAAAATTATTTATTATCAAATAAAACTGAAACTAAGATTTTTTTTTGAGGAGGCAAAGTATACTAAATTTTGTTTACAGCTAAATCTTATTCTAAATATCATTGGACTCTCAAATTCTCTTTTATCAAAAAGATTTTTCATGCAGCTTGGTTAACTCTTTAATGGTTATAATTAAGATAGACAACTTTCCTTCCTGCTAACTATTCAATTTCTTTAATACAACTCTAGAATTTAATTTTCAATAACAATTTCATTTAATTTCCTTCTTCTTTTCTCTATGTATTTTCCTCAATCAACATTCTACAATTGATTTAACTATCTTTCATTCAATAGTGAACAAAACTCCGATCTTTTTATATATATAATTTATTTATCTAAGGACATACTTTCATGAATTTCTTTACAATATTAACTAAATTTCCAGTCACTGCTGTAACACTTTAAATTGTTGAGAAAATTCTAACGCCTAACCATATGTTAATATCTTTATGGTTTACCAAAGAGGATGAAGAGAATCTTTGGTTTTACTCTTGATACATTTTTATCTTTTCGTGATGCATCTACTTACTTAAATAATATATCAACATGTTCTAAGCCTCTCTAGATTTCTTATATAAATATTGAAGTTGTTTGTGATATTAAAAAGAAGAAAAATCATGGAAGATGTTTCAGATTCCTCTTTAATTTTAAATATGTTTGATTTTAATTTATGTGCTTCTAATTGGGGTTGACAGGTAGCACTCTCTCCACTGCTGATGTGTCATTCATATGGAGAGTGTTGGCCTACTTTTATAGTATAGATTTATTAGGTTACTGCTCGTAACTTACTTGAAATCTTCGGTTGAAGTGCCTTGAGGTACCTTTGAACCATTGAAGCTTCGTCATCATTCCCATTGTGCAAGTACTTACGGAGTCTCGTAAATTATTGTCCAAACTCGCGGATACTCCTCTCTCCTTGTTCTATTCTAAGAAATTGTTCCTCCAATCGATCACGCGATTCAGGAGAGAAGTACTTAAGCTTGAACTCCTTTTTGACCGTCTCCCACATTATTGGCACGAAGCAATAGCGAGAAACCATTGTATCCCACCACGCTCCTTCATCTTCCTCCAACATCTTAACCGCGATCCACCTCCGGTACTCCATAGGGCATTATGACGTATCAAAGTGCATCTCCAGGTTACGTAACCACCAGTCTGCATGCACCGTATTTGTTTCCCCTTTAAATTTCCGAACGCCCAAGTCGTTCATCATTTTCACCAACCTCACGAACAGTCCCATCAGTGTCTCAGCTAGCGGGTCTCCTTGATTCAGACGCTGCTGTTGTTGAATCATGTGAGTCAAGAGAGTCTGAATCATCAAAAGAGTCTGTTGAGTCTCTGATGTTGTAGGTTCTCCGTTATTGCCTTCCTGACCTCCCTTGATGTGACCCGGAGACGCGGTTGCGGTACGGTCGCAGCCTGAGCTCTCGGACAACTTTCGAATGGTAGAACTTTCCTCGGCAAAGGATCTGGGCTTTGGATCTAGATGAGAATCAAACGAGGAAAACGAAGTTTGAAGGAATTTAAACGAGCCGTTTGGGAGATACGTCGAGAAACCACGAACGGATCGATCGGATGGTACGGATGTGGAACGAGCGAACAAACGGTTGCGGTGGAAACGATGGTGGAGACCAGTTGAGATGATTAGTGGAGAACTCGAGGACTTATGAAAGAGGACTCGAGGCTGCGAAGGGGAAAGATGGACAACGAAGTGAGGGGGAAATGCGAATGGATCAAGAGACGACACAAGAGGTTTGGCTCTCCTCTTGATACGGTCTCTAACAAGGTCGAACCCGGTTCGAGGCTTGTTAGGGTTTTATCAAGGTTCAATCCCAGATTGAAGAAAGAGAAGAGTGAGACAAGTTTCAAGAATCTCTCTTGAGGAAAAGTTTTATTTTCATACAAGTCTAAAGGAGGAACAAGGGCTTAAGGAGAGTTTAAATAGCTAGGTCTAGATAGGAGCTTAAGGACACGCGGATTCATCTTGATCCGCACATCGTCCTTTTGACGTGTCCCTTTTGCAAAGAGAACACATCGCCACCTTTTGACTAACACGCTTAGCCACAAACACTCTCCAACGTTCACAAGCATAAGGATCAAAAGAGAATATTCTCAAGTTCAAAATTAAACCAAAAATAAGAGGGAAAGAGAGATAACCGCCTTGGCCTTGCGCGTGAAACAACTTAGTCTTTAGGCGTTTTGCGTTTAGCTCCATGCCTCGTTAAAACCTTCTCCAGTAAACCCATTGGGACAAACCCGGAGTGAGGAAAAAGTGTACACTTCCTTGCTTAACGACTTGATCGTCTTCACTCTTGGGTAAGAGTGAAGACTAAGCAGACTGAGCCTTCGGAGTCTTCATTGGATGGCTGTCGTTGGACGAATGATCGGACAAATAGGTTGAGCCGCTGCTTGGCCGCCTTTGCTGAGCTCTTGGAACGTGTGGTGGCTCCGGGAAGGATTGTTGGAGCCTTGGCCGCGTCTGAAGAGGTTGCCCTGGTCGCGTCTGATGCGTCTTGGTCAGGCATCTCGGTCGCGTC